>NC_136061.1:221473667-222182167 GCF_964261635.1 Lissotriton helveticus | reverse complement strand
ATACAGGAATTGCAGAATTGTATTATAAAGAAACTCGAGACAGGCTTTTGATACAGGAATTGCAGAATTGTATTATAAAGAAACTAGAGACAGGCTTTTGATACAGGAATTGCAGAATTGTATTATAAAGAAACTCGAGACAGGCTTTTGATACAGGGATTGCAGAATTGTATTATAAAGAAACTAGAGACAGTCTTTTGATATAGGAATTGCAGAATTGTATTATAAAGAAACTAGAGACAGGTTTTTGATACAGGGATTGCAGAATTGTATTCCTAAAAAACTAGAGACAGACTTTTGATACAGGGATTGCAGGATTGTATTATAAAGAAATTAGAGACAGGCTTTTGATGCAGGGATTGCAGAATTGTATTATAAAGAAATTAGAGACAGGTTTTTGATACAGGCATTGCAGAATTGTATTCCTAAGAAACTCGAGACAGGCTTTTGATACAGGGATTGCAGAATTGTATAATAAAGAAATTAGAGACAGGCTTTTGATACAGGGAATGCAGAATTGTAACCTGCATTTATACAGGGATTGCAGCATGGATGATATCGTGAATAACTAGTAGAGGCTGAGAAAAACTGCAGCATCTCACCCTTCACTCTTTTGTGTATTTGGACACTTAGCAGGTCCTCATGAATCAGATACAGAAGAACACTAGGTACCACCAGCTTCCCTTGAGACGATTCTGGGTTAATTATGCTAACATGTAGACCACGATACATAACAGCCATGGCCGAAGGGTTTCACTCTGCATAACACAAGGAACAAAAGCTGCAGAATGATGTATCATCCTGTGCAACAGGCTGTTGTGTTTTCTACCATTGTATCTACATTAGATCTGTGACGCATATCACAGCTACTGTGCTTTTTAAGCGTCATCAGCTTGGTGCCCAAGACGAGGTGTCCGATGTGCCTGAACGATATACGCAGCCCTTGACCGCCATGCTGAGCTCGCCATACCCAACCCCTGACAGCCATGCTGA
The DNA here is from genome assembly GCF_964261635.1 of Lissotriton helveticus. Lineage (NCBI taxonomy): Eukaryota > Metazoa > Chordata > Amphibia > Caudata > Salamandridae > Lissotriton > Lissotriton helveticus. The sequence goes on along the minus strand of NC_136061.1, from coordinate 222,181,174 downwards.
GCCTTCCATTCCGGAGCGGGGACATCAAACAGAGCGTGTAATAGAGGGAGGAAGTGCAGGGGTAGGAAGCAGAGGGAAGCGCTTTACGCAATCAGATCCTAAGGTGATATCTGTTTTACTGAAGTGCGTCACAGGCTCCTGCCGGAGTGAGTCATCCTTGCTTTCTGTCTACATCGTACATTTCCATGTAAACTTCTTTCTATCTTCATAATTTGACAGCTGTCAGTTTTTCCATTGTGTGGATAGTTGACAGTTAAGGCCACCGAAGGCCTAGGAGGTAAGTCAGTGACTTTCCAAAGTCCCACCGAGAGGCGTTGTGGGATATTTTTCTTGATCATGCCTGTTGCCCAACAGCATTGCGACTAGATCCAATTCTAGGGGTGTTTGAAAGATCTGTGACTTCACCGTAGCAGCATTTGTCTGATATTCCTGTGACCACCACAGATGAAACATGATACCCCTGCCATCACATGTATTACATTTTTCTGAGCTTTACCAATGATTCCAACTGGTTTGATGTGATTGGTGAGTGTCAGAAGCAGCCAGGGGATAGGATAAGAGTGCCTGCCTCATCCGAGTCTTCTTGACCAGCAAAGTGGGTTCAATTATAAGGCTTATAATACATGTTCGGTATCACACCCAAAACAAAGGTGTTGAAAACGTTTATGAAAAGTGACACCATTGGAGCTGTCCGGAATGCTTCATACGTACAGGGCAGCAGCTTTGAATCTTTTATTCAAGTAGCTCCTGGAATTTCAGCACTTAATATAGGTTGAAAGGATCCTAGGTACTCATTTGTGCTTGTCTAAGCATTAGCTCCAGCATAAATTGGTAGAGCCTCCGCTCTGTCAAACACATGGCTACACTACCCCATTTAGAGTTGCGAGAACAGCTCACTATGCCAGTGGCGGGCAGCACAGATCTGGGGTGGTGGGGTGAAGGGGGGTAAGGAGATATAATTGTAAAGAAAAAAGAAAAATCCACTTACCTCCTCGCCGCTCTGTCCCACGTCGTCTATCCTCTGCCAAACAGGAAGCAGCCAGGCTACCCTGAGGCAATCACAACTCGGATTGGCTCCCCATAACCATTCACAACGCTGCAATGCAGCACTGTGATAGGTCTGAGAGCCGTGGTTCAGCTCTCAGACAGGGCATGTTCTCTGCAGGCAGTAATGCAGACTGCATTGAGAACATGCTAAAGTGCGCATGACGGTTTGGCCTGCCTGAGAGGGTCAGTCAAAGCATTATGCACACTTTAGTGTGCCTACCACTCCTCCCCTGCTCTGCCAGCAGAGCAGCCTCGCCCTCATGCTGCCGCAGCAGGGAAGAATGAAATGATAATAACATAGAGTTATTATCATTTTATTTTTCCTTTCTTTTACTCCTGCACAGCAGCAGTGAGGTGACACTCCTCCACCTTAGCGGTGGAGCCTCCTCCTGTCCGCTTCTGTGCAGTCATTGGGTTCAGCCAGTTCACCACAGGACCAGTGCGTTCAGGGCCTCAGGAGGTCCAACCTATTCAACACAGTCCTTACTTGCAGGTTTTCACTGTCCAAACTACAATGGGAGGCAGAGTGGACTACGGAATGGAAAATTAACAGTGACCCCCATATGCAAAACTCTATGCGCCTCAGCATAATTGGTTTTGTTTATATGTATTTTATTCTTTTGGGAAACAACTCATTTTTTGGAGTTTGTTTTCGTTAAAAAAAAATTGTCCTGTTGCACCAGGACATGGTGACCCACCCGGCATTCATTTATGATGAGAATGCTCCTGCTGGGGTAGCCCCTCGGACGGTGGTGAACACTCAATAAGTCGAACAGTCTGCCACAGTGTGTTTTGAGGCCAGACCTCCACTGCTCCAGCAGAATATATGTGGACTAACCTCCATGGTTTAAATCAGACCCTATGGTTGATTGTTTGGTTTCATATAAATGCGTCCGAGTGAGGTTTGATGCAGAAATGGACTTCCATAGATGTGTTTTGCTAATGAACTTTAAGGTGTATACAAATATGTTTTTGTTTTTTTTGACAAAGTGGTTTGCTAAAGAATCATAGATGATTGAGAATTAGGTCCTTGTAGAAAAGTAGCATCTGCTTCTACGATTACCCCACTTTTTGCCTGGTGCTAAGCTCTTATTAGATAGTCTGACTGGGATCCCGCTATTCAGGACCCCTGTCTATCTGCTTTATCCCTACATTGTCATGTTCAGTACTTGGGTACATCCCAGATTAGATACTGGGGTACCATTATAAGACCCTAGTATATGGTACTAAGGTACCCAGGGCATAGGTACCCAAGAGGTCTCCAATGGGCCAAAGCATGTATTATGCCACGCATGGAAGACCATTCAAATTGGAACTACAGGCATGCCATTGCAGCCTGTGCACGCTGGCGCTAGCACCACTTATAAAGATATAGGTTTCCTATATCTTGGGTCACTGCACTTAAAACCTATGTCAACCCTATAGCAGGCCTTTGCAGTCCTGAAGGAAGGGTGCTTGGTTCTAAGTGAGAGGGGACCCCTGCATGAGCAGGACACCCCTACAGCCTATGGAGTCCATTCTCTCGGGTTGTCAGTGAAGCAGCCATATACCATATAGAGGGGCACAGGATAATTAGGCAGTGACCATCTTGGAACTGGCTGCAACAAATCCTATCATATTTGGTATCAAACATGTTGGAATCATACCTCCCACGCTGTAAACAGTGTGGGAAGTATGATTCCAACCCCTGGAAGAGCCCTCCGTTTGGCTCTCAGTGTTCCCGGTGCCAACCTTCTAGACCCGGACAGCCAAAAATCGTTGCTGCTGACCAGATACACATTTCTGCCCTCCTGCTGCTGAGGCAAGCTTGAGCAGGGATTTAGTGTATTGGGATTGGGTGGGTGCACTTGCCAGCACCACTAAGTCTGCATGAGGGGTACTTTTGGTGTCCCCATGCACAGTGCAGTTCAAACCAGTCCTGGGAGCCATTGGCTCCCGCTCTGGCGCGAAACTGAACAAAGGACATAGGAGTTACCTCCCCCTGTCCTAGACCCTCCCCTGGGAGGGTCCCCTGAATCGTCCCAACCCTTTCCTTCAGGGACTTAAGGGCTTAGCTGTGGGTGGGTCCCTAGATTCGTTGTGGAACAAGATTCCGATCAGACACCACTTCTTCTACCGTCTGGGCACTCTGGACTTCGCTGGACTTTGTTTGGGCTTGACTTTGTCTCCCTTCCAGTCTGCTGCATTGTCTGTGCTTGTGCACCATACAGGAACCTTTCAAAGCCTGTGGGCTTCAAAGACACCTGAAGGAATCTCCCTTGAAGTGAAGGAGTCACTTCCCTGCATTTGCAGGCACTGCAACTAAGTTGACCGGTCTGATGATCCTGAGCTCCTCCGGACTCTGAAAGGTTTTGCAACACAGGTGGTGGTACTCCACAGCTCTCGAGGCCTGCCCTGCCCTCTTACCAAGTTTGAGGCCAGTATCCTTAGCGGGTGCTGCAATACCTGAACCCCTGTGCACTGCATCAACTTGCAGTTGCAAAGGCTTGTTGTTTTCCTTCCACCAAGATCTTCGGGCTCCAAGAAGCCTCAAGCACCTCCAGTGACCAGAATCTTCAGCCAAACCGCATTGTGTTCACCGTGGCCTTCATCTTTTGGTGAGCTGCTCGAGGTCCTCTTGGGACTCCAGTGCCTCCGGCCTGTGGGTCCTATTGAGGGTCACCTTTGTTTCACTTGGGTTCCAGTGATTGCTCGGGGCCTGTCCTGACTCCCCTGCTGTGGTGAGTCCTCTGGGCCTTGCTGTCCCGCGTTGCTCCTTCTTCAATAGATGCGTTGGTTGCATCTGTCAAGCCTTGTTGGTGCTCCCGCCAGACACCGACCCCTCAGCACTCAACATACTTCCTGGGGCAGCTTGTGCATGCTCCTGGTCTTCCTCAGCATCGCCTGGTCCTCACAGCTGCAGAGTCAATGTCATTGTCAACTCTCCTGCAACACCCAAAATCGGAGGGTATTCGTCTTCCAAGTATCATGGTCACTCTTGAGTGACATAGACTCTGTCCCCCCTGCTTGCAGGTACCTCTCATCTAGAATCCACCTTTGGATTCCACCGGTCACTTTCTCCTTCTCCAACAGCAGCACTTTTCTGAAGTCCACTTTTAGATTCGACAGCTGTTTCTGACACCACTTTACACGTATGCACCCAGCTTCCCTGGTGTAGATAACGTGGGTGCTAGGGTATCCACGGGTGGGGTGGCTCTCCAACCTTCTGTCTTCCACACGGTTTCTTCAGGGTCCTTAATCTTTAAAATTCCAACCGTGAATTACACGTAGTCTTGTATGGAGAACGCAGTTGTGTTCTCACATGGCACACGACTTCCGTGGGGCTCCTAGTCTCAGACCGTGGGTGGTTCCTTGTGTCCCCGGCACTTCTACGTGCGCTTGACATTATCCTGACTTGCGTTGTGGTTCTCATACCACTTTCTTAGTATATGGTTTGGTCCCCCCTGGGGTCCGAGCGTATTCTGTGCTATTTACTGCATTTCTTCGTAAAGTATTGTGTGCATTGTGCATATCTCCGGGTAGGAGATATTTGTATGTGTTAGAGAGTATTATATAATAAATTCCTATTTTTATAAATACCTTGTGGGTTATTTTTAATTTAATCTATACTATAAGATTGCATTCTGGTAAAACAAGCTGCTTTACACTCCCTCTGGACTAAACCTGACGGATGCTCTTTACAGCTACCACTTATAGAGCTTTCTAAGGTTGTCTAAGACCTCTTAAATCACCATAAGGGTTGTCTGGCCTGATGCAGGATGCCCACTTATATAAGTGGACATCATATACCAGGCCAGCTTCTCACAGTCCTCATTACGCGTTCAGCAGAATCTGTTGTGCCTATTAGTCCTGCACCAAAATCCACTGATTCTGAGTTTTGTCCCCAGAATAGGAAATAACTATGTGGACTCTGGACAACTGAGTCTTTTTTATGAGGTTATTTTTACTCGATTCCTGGAAGAAAATTGCTGACATTCTGTGCCTGCTCAGAGCGGGTGAAAAGTATTTGTGAGAGGGCAGGTTTGCGTTGCAGGAAATGAGCTTGTGTGCTAGGGCATAGTAGGGGCACCTCGTGTTGTGCTCTGTGCAGGTAGAGGGTAGGGTGAAAAGTAGGCTGAACATATCCTCTTGATCGTCATTTACCAGTGGCGGATCCTTTTTCCACATGCAGGAGTGAGAAAGGCTGAGAGGGGTCCAGAGACTTTATTGTTGGAGCACTGTATAACCCACGTGATGATCCTGTAGTGGGGAGGGGACGGGCTGTCCTCTGGTGAAACTGGGCCCAGACATATAGAGTCCAAGATCGCACATTGCTGGATCCACAGAATTCCACCTACATTTATCTCTCCAGCTGGAATGCCTCCACTTGTAATGAGGGCCTAAATGATTTAGTCCATAACTCCCATGATAATATTGATACAAATATTGATGCCTGTTTGTTGACATATATGCAGTTATCCACCTAAATGTCCCTGTCAACTCCTGATCTGGGTCCTTTTGACACATTTATCCTGGTTGATGATAACTTGAATGCCGACTTTTGAGAAACCTTTTTTCCATAGTCAAAGTCTTGTACATGGAGATTCACAGCTCTGATATTGTCATTTGAAGGACTAGCTGTTAGGGGCACAAGAGAAAAAACAGCCACAGATGACACCATGGCTCCTGGCTTGTTAGAGTTTCGTCTGCTAGATTCTATCGGGGCCTGCTCGACACCATGTTTTCAAGTTCTGTGACCGTGTCTTCTTTGGTCCTCATGGTGCCTACTGGACCGTTGACAGAAATTAAAAAAAAGAGGGTTAGCAACACCTAAGTATACTTTACATGACTTTTAAATATGATACCACTAAATGAAAATTTCAATAATGTACTAACATTCCACACCAAATAAGAACAACAAAAAAAGTAAGGAGAAATAGGAAATACATGTACATTTTTGTCCAATTTCTACACTTCCTATACATTCACCATCCTATTTTTCCAGTCTGCAATTGGCTTCCAAATCTGTAAGCCTAATGCTCTACCTTTCTTCCCCCTCCTAGCGTAGATAGCCTTTTCAAGATTATGCATATGTAATAGCCTAGCCAGCCATTGCTGCATCGAGGGTGGTAACTTATCTCGCCACGCTGAGGCTATGCATAGGCGAAGAACAGCCATAGCCACAAAAATGAAACAACCAAGTTGTTGTTGGGATATGCTTTCCTCCACCCCTAATAGAATTACTTCCGAACACAACTTCAATTTATAGTTCAAAGATTTATCAAAAAAACTTCAATACTGCTTATTAGAGGGAGAAGATTTGGGCACTCTGCAAACATATGTTTCATGTCAGCCTCCAAGCTATCACATCTTGGGCACCTGATCCCCTGTGTCCCTCCCCACTGAGCAATTCTGACTGGGGTATAGTATAGCTTAAACAGAGTTTTGTAGTGTTGAGCTTGTAGAGCCGATGAACAGAGAATATCCTGTCCTAACTGTAATGATTTTTCAAAGACACCTTCAGATATTGCTAATGCTTCCATCCATTTAGCTTCAAATTTTCCTAAGTCATCCCCTCTATGCTCTATAAGTTCTGCATAAAACCTTTTTATTGTGCACGAGTGTCCCCCTTCTATTATCTGTAGTATTGGATTGTCCGTGAAACCCATTGGGCCCCCTCTTTTACTACCCAGAAAACTTCTTGTCTGTAAGTATTTAAAAAAACTCCTTGTGCTAACTCCTAATGTCTGCTGAATTTCTATAAATTGCCGTACCCCTGATTCCCCTATTAAGTCACCCATCCTATTAATTCCCAATCGGCCCCACTCCTTAAATATACTGTCAGCAAAAATCTCTGGAGGCAGCATAGGATCCTCTGTAAGCCTAGTATGTGCATGATACCTTCCCAGTCCAAAACTCTTTTTGAACGCCTTCCAGACTTTATATGCAGCTTCTAGCGTCTTGAATCTGGTTCGTTTAAAGTAACTTGGTTCAGAATATCTAAGGAATGCATTATTTGTCTCGTCACCTAGAATTAATCCGTACACCTCTGTAGATCCTGTAAAGTTTTCCCTTTCCCTCTCAGCGCCTCCCAACAGGCCTGTCATCTGCTGTAGTGCCGCTGCCCAATAATACATTCGTAAGTCTGGAAGTGACCATCCTCCCCTGTCCCGTGGCAAGGACATGTATTTCAAAGCTCTTCTGGTCTTACCCTGTGACCAGATAAATCGATTCACCATGCTCTCTATCTTGGTTAGCCAAATCATATTAAAAAAAAGTGGTATCGTTCTAAAGAAATACAAAAATTTCGGCAATAAATTCATTTTTACATAGTTTACCCTACCTACTATAGACATGTGCAAGTTATGTACCCTATCTAGATCCTTCCTTGCTATATTAATAATTGGATCAATATTGATTTCCACCAGCTTCTCCAATTCTGCCGTAATAGTAATGCCCAGGTACACCCCCTCACTAGTCACCCGTTCATCTGTGCAATCTGTGTGAGAGTTCTTTATAATTTGAGACTTGCTTTTGTTCAGGGCATACCCTGCCACCCGTCCGAATAATTCTGCCTCTGATTCAATTTCTCCTATTGCCTCCGCCGGCCTAGGTGTAATAACCGCGATGTCGTCCGCGTAAGCAAGGACTTTAATATCCCCCATACGAGTGGTTAACGGCCTGATTCTAACGTTTTGCTCTAATCTCAAAATCAGTGGGTCGATGTACATAGTAAATAGGAGGGGTGAGCACCGGCACCCCTGCCTTGTGCCCCTGGTGATTGCAAAGGGTGAGGTGCGACCTGAGTTTACCCTAACGCAGGCCATCGGATTTGTATATAATGTTTGAATCACTCTGATGAACCCTTCACCAAATCCCCCTCTCCTTAACACAGCCCACAAGAACTCCCAAGCCACCCTGTCAAAGGCCTTTTCGGCATCTAATAACATAGCAGCCATAGGGTTCCCCTCCGTACCCTGAACATCAAATAGCGTAACCATCTTCCTGATATGCAACGTGGTACCTCTATGTGGTATAAAGCCATGCTGATTTGTACTGACAATCTGCCCTATTACCTTGGCAAATCTAACTGCCAATACTTTGGAGAATATTTTTAAGTCTGCGTTAATCAGGGTTATAGGACGATATGAGCCTGGTTCTGTTGGCTCCTTCCCTTTTTTGAGTAATATTACGATATCTGCCCCGGCCCAACTAGCTGGGGTCGATAACCCCGACTGTACTCCCCTAAACGTTCTCACTAAATCCTGAAAATTTGAAGATATGAATACCTTATAGAACTCTCCCGGAATCAGATCAGGTCCAGCTGCTTTACCAGAGGGTAAACCAAAATTACTTCACTAATTTCCTCGTCTCTTAAGCAGGCGTCCAGGTATGCTCTATCTTCATTGTCTAGCACTTTGGCAGGTATGTTCCGTAAGTAGCCCAATATTTCCTCACTATCTCTATCTTGCTCCTCCTTATAAAGTTTACTATAAAACTCCCTAAACACCTCAAGAATCCCCTTATCGTCCGTGTATATATTACCACTACTATCTTTTATTTCTTTTATTTCCCCCTTCGCTAACCTTTGTCTAGTACGCGCTGCTAGGGTCCGGCCAACCCTTTCACTACACTCATAACAGTTCTCCCTCCTTGTATCATATATTTTAGCCGCCTTAATTGCCACTCCTTCTACAGCCTCTGTCTTAGCTATCGTTACCTCCAATAATCGTTGAGCAAACTCCTGATGGTCTATCGTGGCCTGAACCAATCTTGCTTCCGCCTCTAACAGGGCAGTATTTAGCAGGTCATTCCTTATCTTTTCTTTTTTCTGTTTAGCTATACTATAACTGAGTGTCTCCCCTCTAACCCCTGCCTTGAACGTGTCCCAATCATTCCCAGTGCTAGTACTCCCCCTGTTAATATCCCAAACATTTTTAATCCAGGAATGCATGTGTGTGATATATTCTTCATCTTTCAGTAATTCTTTTTCAAACGTCCATGATTTTGCCCGCCTCCTGAACCCACTGCCTTCCACGATAAGCTTTAGGGGATTATGATCCGACAGGATACGTGGCAGTCTTTCTATTTTCATATTGGCTAGTAATGACCTTGATGTAAAAAAATAATCCAGCCGGACACATTTACGATGTGGTGCCGAAAAGAATGTAAAACCTGGATCCAAAAATTTCTGTGCCCCCCATACGTCTTCCAATGCGTTATTCCTAGCCATACTCAAGATTGCTCTGCATACCCTCCTCTTCCTGCCTTGATATTGTCCCATAGCATCCAAACCCAGACCTGTGGCCCCGTTAATGTTAAAGTCCCCAGCTAAGATAACTCTTGATGCCCATGAGAATAATTCGATATCTAAAAACTCAAATAGCTCTGGGTCATCCTCTGTAGACCCGTAAATAGAACCAATATTGACCCATTCCTCTCCTATAAAGCATTCAATCAAGGCACATCTCCCCCATTGATCTTCAAATTTATTCCTTGTTCTTATGTCTAAGTGTTTCGTTAGAATAGCAACCCCCCTAATTTTAGCCCCCTGTTTCGAGTGGGCCAGTAAGCGAAACCCCAGTTGTTCCAGCATAAATCGTTTGTTCCCCTCTATATGAGTTTCCTGGAGGCAAATAAAATCAGCTTGAGTGTTCTTCAGCAATAAAGCTACCCTCTGTCTCTTTATTCTATCGTTCAGTCCACATACATTCATAGTAACTATTCTAATACATGCACTCATAGATGATCTTCAATGATTCCCACATTTATTAACCCTGAATCAACCATTACAGATCTGAGACTCTTGCACCTATACTGATTGCCGTATTTCTTGTTACTGTTTGCCTTCAATTCCATCTGTTTCTCCCTCCCTTGCCGTTTCCAACTGCCATACTTCCCTTCCTTTCCCTGTAAAATCAAAACTACTCCCTTTTGTCCAGTGCTTCCCCCACACCAAGAACCCCTCCCCCCCACCCCCCCCCATCACAGAAATTATTTCTACACTCTTCCTGCTTTGCGCCTCTGTTAAGCTGTTTCCTAAGGGTTGGCACTGCCACCTTACATCCTTACATTTACAGGTCATGGCTGGGCTTGCCCTGGGCCTCTGTGCCTCTTTGGCACCCTTTATGTGTTCCCTGGATTTAAATATGGGGATACTGTAAGGCTTGAATGTTTGATTCTTGCCTGTGTCCCTGCCCCTATATGCCAACACTACGAGGTATTACCCAAGAATGGGAAATAATACTTGGACCTGAGAAAATCGGGTCCCAATCTGTGTGTTTTTCCCTTTCTCCGGAAAATAACAGTTCAAAATCCGCATCCATGTATCTCCTGCCTGAAGCAGGGGGGCAGATGAATGTGGGGACTTCGCTCTGACCCTTGGTGTGTGTGTAGGTGTGGGCAGGGTGTTAGGGCAGTACAGGTGAGGTGAGAGCTGGGGGAGCATTTGCAGCTCAACCAATTGTGCAGGAGTCGGGTGGGCAGAGGACAGGCACAGCAGCTGCTCGCCGCAGCCTGTACAGCAGCGCACAGAAGCCCAGCTCTACTGCTTGAGTTCTGCAAGAAGCTGAAGACCTGGCAATTCAACTAGTCTTCTCCCTGGACCACCGAGACGGCCGTATTCAGTCCAGTCTCACCTACTCAACGCCTGCATGCCCTCACAGGTGACAAGCAGCGCTCTACACATCCATACTACATTACATTACAGCTCGGGTGTCCTGAGCCCATAATTACAGACTCAAGTGAGAATTCTGGTCAAGTTGGATTGACTCAGGGTGTTATTCCCCGCGGTTACCACTCTGGCTCAATCACCATAAGGGACTCTGTGATTACTACATGGGGAGATCTGAGGGTCACGGCTAAGGCATGCTGTGCTTGAAACCAGCACACCAGGCCCTGCAGTCCTACCGTCCCCTGATACTCCCCTGTTAGAGGCATGTACAAGATGAGCACATCTCAATACAGTCGCTAAGTGTAAATGTTTATAAATAGCAAACTCCTCTTTCCGTCAAACTCCAGCATCAGCAAACTGGTAAAAAGAGGTATCTCAGATAGCCCTGTATGGCATATTTAGATTTCACCTTGTTGCTATGTGGGAGATGAAGCATATATGCTAGTGGAGTTTGCTTGCCTGGATGATGCCAGCTGTTCCAGATTTTGTGCCAACATCTTTGAGTTCAGACTCTGGTGGGTGCCTAGAGATTGGAAATATGAGAGGGGCAGAGTGGCCGTAGAGATACTACATCCTATCCACAGTCCCGGGCCTTTGGTGTCTTCCTACTGTGACAGGAAGGCATCTTGAACTAGAGGGCAGGTTGCATGTGTGACACCTCTACCAGGACAACTCCAAGGTGCCATCTCTGTAAACCCATGCATTCTTTAAAAGTAAGACATATACATACTAAACAAACTGATGGTGTAAAACCTCTTTACTCATCGAAGTGGACACTTGAAGGTAGGAGATCCTTCCTTAGTATTACAAACCTACAGAAGCTGAGTGATTATCAAAAGTAAGGTACTGCATACATTGAACTGTTACTGCTTAAATCAATACGTAATGCATCAACACTTTATGTTACTAATATTGTACCTAGTATAAATATAAAGACCCCTGTTACTAATAATCATACTAATAATTGTTCCTAGGACAGGGAAAATAGGATCGTTCATAAAAAGAATTCCTAGACAACCAATTGGTCTTAAGGAAATATCAGACATAGATCTGTGGTAATATCAATAAACTCAATGTACCTCTATTGATTATGAATTTTTATTTTTACTCTATTAATACAAAACTATTGGTAAAATGGTTGCAGAGCTCATGATTTCATAAAGTTCTATATAAAAAGACAATAAGTATATAGAAAGTAACAAAATACCACAAAACAAATTCAGACCTAGGATATATGTTTACGATGTCACATACAGCTAGAGCAACTGTATCTACCTTGATGTTATTTAGCAGGGAGAGGTCTGAATGCTCACACTAAACAATATGGCATCATAATGTGTACAAACAAGACATGGAAAATATTAAGACAATAACATTTATACAAAATAAGACAATACAGTATGGTGGCTTATAAAATTATACGATGATAGTTCTTGAATATGTCAACACGCGTTTTGGTCATCATGGCGCCTTTATCAGGAAAGCCACATTGAAAAATAATGCCTGAATGCAGAAGGTACTTTGAGTCTCAATACAACCAACTCACTAAAAATTATCTGGAGTGCCTCTAACACCAACAATAAAACAGGATAAAACCTGCACGAAGACACCGAGATCTGCACAGAAAACAATAAAAGTGCTCAAGTGAAAAAACATAAGATAACATATAAAGAAAAATTTGCAAAACGTACCAAGAATATACCCTGAGTATAGTTTAAAAGGTAAGGTAAAACCAGGTAGTTAGGACAAGATATTCAAATTGCTCACCAGGACCATCACGATCAAGGATGTCTAAATGCACTTCCGAACGGATCCAACAGTTACTGACGGAGGAATAACATAAAGAAAAAAATGTATAAACCGTGGGTAATCAATGTTGCAAAAGATGAAGTATAAGAAATTACACTGAGTTTGGAGAACAAACAGACATCATAGCCAGCCGTACCTTTGGAGGTTTGGCCATGTGTCCATCCGCCTGATTTAGAGTGGGCGGACACATTGCCAGTTTTCACTTTTACAAACCGTCTTCCAAAACGTGTTGGTATGTAAAATAAAACCTTTTTAATGACCCTATCCATTGCAATAGAAGTCCCATGGCAAGGAAATCATTGACTTTTTATTTAAATGCTGCTTTGCGATTTTGTTTTTGAAAATGAAAAAAGAAAAATGAAAGTGTGCAGTGCAGCGCTGTCATGAGCCACATGGCACATTTTGAATGCATTTACAGGAACCGCCATCACATCAGTTCCTGTAACTGCAAGAGCCATCGAAAAGGTATGTATGAGTCTGAGTTGGAGTTGTCAACATACCTTAAGGTTCACCCATCTGTAAATCAGGTAGGTGGGAGGCTACTCTGTTGCTTTTCCGACAGAGTACCCCCTACGCTAATCTCTAAATCGGGCCCAAAGTCACCCAGGCTTATCAGCCTTATTTTATTTTATGAAAAGCTTAGTTGTTCCCAATCCAGGCTTACTTCATTAAAAAGCTGCTGGACTAAGAATGTATTGCCTCAATCACTTGATACATTCCAAGTGCACGCTGGAAGGCCCCAAAAATACCTTTAATAGGGCTCAAAAGTCAATTAAACCATACATGTGTTTGATCGAATTGCATCTACAGTCTAACTATGAAGAAAGGGAATTGATGCAAGGATTAGCATTTATTGTTAGTAAAGCTGCGACCCCCAACCCTATGGTCTAGAGATGGGATTTCCTTTAATGTATGTAGCTATGCAGAGGGCAAAAGAATGATAGTCATTAAACCTTCCCTCATTCTTTACTGTCTGTGGAAAAGGCGCTACTTCCTGTTTGCAGGACATCAAATCCCACTCTACTATCTTCATCCCACAAAGGAGAGCAGGTCCGGGCCAAAGAAAGTCTTCCTAGGTGGCTGTATCTCTGAAGAGCGATTCTTTCTGGAGCAGATGTTTTCCTAAAATCTTTTTATTTCACTCCACTGACTTCCTGCACTTTTCAATACCAGACCATAATATTTGCTGCTACATGTCTTTGATACCTTATGGATGATGATTAGCAAGAATATCAACCTAAAATATTTTTTAACTTAAGCTAAATGCTAAAACTGCTTCACACCGCAAACTTTTCTAACTGGGATGCAATCTATGACTTAGTCCACCTCGGTATTGATAATATTGCCTATATACTGTGCAACTTTGCTTGGAAGTAAAAGACTACGTACATATGCCAAAGGCATCATCCACAACCCAAAATGGCAATCAGTAAGCTGGTGGGAGTGGGTCTACAACAATGTAGTGCATAGCTATGACTGGTCATTAATTAGTAAAAAAAAAATTGCTTATACTGTATAATGTCAATGTTCCGTCTCTTTTCAGAGGTGACAACGACTCCACCTGGGAAGGGCCACATAACGAAAGCTGCCACAGCTGCCATTCAGAGCGGAGAGAGTAAGTGTATCCGTTCACAGACGCCGTCTCTCACCGTGTGCCAGCTAAAGTAACACCCGATCCCAGTTGCTTGGGTGGCATTCAATGTCATGACCTGCCACACATCTTCCTGCCTCCTTCTGTTGAATCCCTTGACTTGGCTATTGTACTGCTGCTGCCCTGTTGTACCCTGATTCTGTTTTGAGCCTCTTTAGTTTCCAGAGGTGCACCTAGAGGTAAATTAGATTTGACTGGGGACAAAACTTTTTTGCAAATGTCCGTGGACACATTCCCTATAATCCCTTATCCTTAGAGATTCTGAACTACATAAAGATTATGAAAATAGAAAGCTCATTAGGGCGACATGAATCAAAGGAAATGATCTCAAACCAAAAACTATTCTAAACTCCTGCCTGTTCTGAACAAAAATGCCAATGGGCATTACGTTCCTTGCTATGAGAAACATGGATCACAAGAGTCTTTTTTGATCACCATGTAACTAGGACTCTACTATGTAAGGTGAAATAGGTAACGCATCCAAGGTGGGAGTCAAGCTGAAACCAGCCCTGTTATTGACTTTTAAGCTCCATATAGTTCTCTTCAGCTTACACATTATCTAAGCTACCTGAGTATAGAATATACATTGCCCTAATATTGGTCTTTCGTGCAAAATCCAGTACAGGAACAAATGCATTGTTACTTTTTTTGTTGCTCTACAGGTGATGGAACTATTCGTGTAGTAAATGGTGCCGACTCCTGCCAGGGCCGAGTGGAAATATTCTACAAGGGCAACTGGGGCACCATATGTGACGACGACTGGGGGATGAGTGATGCAAGTGTGGCATGCCGGCAGGTGGGCTGCGGACAGGCTGTGGAGTACAAAAGCAATGCCTACTTTGGATATGGCACAGGCTTGATCCTGCTGGACAATGTGAACTGTGATGGCGGCGAGCCCTATCTCTCTGCCTGCTTCAGCCTCGGATGGGGTATCCATAATTGTGGACACCATGAGGATGCTGGAATCGTGTGCACAGGTATGTGACATTGTTACTGTAAACGTTTGTATGAAAAATCTTTGCTCACTGACAAAAAATCGAATGCAGTGGCAATGGAATGGTAGGAATGGGGGTCTGCATATTTATTTACTGCTCAAGCATGTGATGATTTTCAAAGATCCTGATTTGTCAAGAAATATCCTGAATTCCTTGCCAGATCACTTCAGCTTTCCCAATAGAGACATTGGTCTACTCTGTACACAGGTGGGTTGACTTCTGTTCGGAATTTGCCAAATCTGATCCCTCATGTTCTAGCTGGTTAGAGTTAAACATCTAGCACTTGATGTGGGAATGAGGAGGCCAGTCAAGGATCTGAAGAGGAGTTACATTTCTTTGTGAAGAGTTGGGGTAAGGCTGCTGATTTAAGTCAGGAGCAGAATACAATATTGACAATTGTCTTCTTCATTCTACCAGAATAGGGTCAGAAGTCGCAACAGAAGGTCTACCTCCATCTTAGATTGCCACGGAATGCTGCATTTAATTGTCTGAAATTGTGGGTTTCCCTCTTATGTTATTTTATTTCAAAAGTTCTTGTTCAGAACAACATGCAGCACTAGCTGGCCTTAGAGTGTTGTGGTTGTATGCTACTATATACATTGAAGTAAAAGCCATTCAAGAAATGCAAAAGGCTAAATGGTTCTGCGTGTCTCTTACTGGCAAAGCAAAATTGTTCCACAGTTTGGTAGCCAGAAATAAGTAGGCTTATCCTCCAGTTATTTCCTCTTGATAGGCAAAAATCCCTTAAAGCATATCAGTAAAGGAACAGCTGGTATATCTAGATTTGCAGTACAGAAAACCCTTGGTCAGTAAAGAATAACCCGAGTTGTTGAAGAATGGGTGACCTACGCAAGCATAAGTACAGGAGGAGATTTATGCTTCTAACCCTTGCACCCATGTCTAGATATGCTGTACAATTCTGAATCTGCTGCAGAGGATTTGTGTTTATAGCTGAGCGGCCTTCGACCACAAACTTGGGGATCTGGTGGTTATTCCCTACCTCATTGCACCGAACCAGATTTCATACTGTAACCCAGTTTATATGTGATAAAACCCTAGAGCGCTGTTTTCAATTATCCATCACCAGTTCTGTATCATACAACTACTACCATAGCCTGATTCAGAATTTGGTCCGATTATTACCCTTATATTAATAAAATTGGGTCCTTGGGTAGGAATCATAGTTGCGAGTGGCTGGTTTGAACAGAAGGTGTTCGGGAACCCCACAGGTGATGTCATTAGGAGAGTTTTATCTTTAGTTCTTCTGAATTAGAGAGATGGCAGCAAGCGATGTTAGAATGTTGATTTCTGACAAGTTCCAAAAATATTGTCTTGTAAGGGTGAACCGGCATGGTAGCTGAGAGCTGTATATCCTGACAAAGACTGTAAATTGTCTTGGTAAAGTAAGAGTCCATATTCTTGCATCGAATCTCTGGCAGAGGATCAACAGAGACAGCAACTGGATCAACAATGACTACATCTGAACATTTAGTGATCGCCTGAAATACAAAACGGTCACCATGGAACATTAAATTTGTTTTATTTTCTGGTGCAATTTTTTTTTTTTTTTGAGTCTCCTGGATTAAGTCTCTTGTTCATTTCCAATTATGCATTTTGGAGCAGTTTGACTGCTGGGTGATAATGAGATTGTGACCACGCTTTCTTACAACTGTGTGTAGCTTCTTAGCAGAAACTGGACAGGACTGAAGCAATTATTTGTAGTGTTACACAGCTGATAAAGTGGTACTTTAATAAGAGTTGTGCGGTGAAATTAAGTGCTTGGCCTGCTACACTATCATCTTCGATTGCTCCATCCAGATCCTGAGGCTCCAAGCAGTCGAGAGCTCCTTGCTGGTGTAGCACTTAGGACTTCTCTTCCATCTCCTGCCTAGCACCTGGACATAGTTTGGGAGGGTAATAATGGGAAAAGAGAATGGTATTGCAAAATGATTTGTCCAGATCAACAGAATAGAAGCTCTGTAAAATGAGTTTGTTTGATGAATGAATGCAGTCAACGGCACCAAATCGGCGATGAGTGAGACGAGAATGTTACTGACCGAGGCTGAAGGATGACTGATACGCTAGAGGTTGCATCTAGATGGGGGCAAAGGACTTTCAGCTCAGATATTGAAAAGTCCTGTGCCTGTGGTTTGATTGGACAGCAGAGCCAGTGGGTCACGAGGAAGGTTAGGCTGTAAAGTCCTGTGTAAAGGTTTGGAAGCTCTATGTGGAACTATGGTGGACACTGAGAAGGCTTTTGACAATGAGACACTGGCTCCCAACAGCTGCTAGAAATGAGAATGTTGCAGGTCGGAAAAGTGGGAGAAAACCAATGTAGAAGGGACTCGCACAGCCTTATAATCAAAGTTTGAGAAAGCTACTCGGATTGTAGCGTGCTACAGAGGTATCGCTGTCTGTTCCTAACAGTGTCGTGAACAAGAACTAATGCTTAAGCAACCTCTGCATAGGGGTTGACCCTCTGTGCATCAGCTGTCCACAGAGAGTCAACCCCTATGCAGAGGTTGCTTCAGCATTAATGTTGCAGGTCGACCATCAACCGGTGGCCATGTGAGGCTCCAAAGAAGTTTTATTTGGACCAGTCGAAATGGCTGCTAGGCCAACTGGGCCATAAAATATTCACAGATTAGCATGTGGCAGCGATGCCCATTGCCCAAGTAGACTTTCATTTACAGACAGAGGGGCCAAGACAATCCTGAAGCGGGTTACAGAGATACCCCATTGTATCTTTAGAACATATTGGCTAGGCCAAGTGGTGCAGTGGTTACACAGAGTTAAGGACTTGCAAAAGGCAAATAGGAGACATGGAAAGCATGGGTCCACCTCTTCTCTATCGGAGTTGTCTAAAGAGGCTCACACAGTGGGACTCTGAAGTGACAGAGGCAGTTTCCCAGATGCGCCTTGGACCTGCTGGTAGTTCGGGCTGGACTGTTCTCATGAGGCACATGGTCAAGACTGATTTGCATATAGCTGTGTCTGAACTGGGGTGGCGAAGTGAGCTAAAGAACGATGATGGATTCAACCCAGATCTGTGACTTGGGGCGAGTGTCTGAAAAGTTTCAGCGCTCCATCCATTATCTCCTTGTGTTTGCTTTGTTTGCCATAAGTTGGCAGGGTATGCCCAGACGTGGGTCCCTTGCTCACTTTGCCACTATGTTCACGCTAGTTTGGCTGCTGAGGATTGTTACCCCAAAACCGATCCCAGGATGCTTGCTTCCGGTTTAGAGAAGGCCTGACTTGGCAGATCGGGCTGGACTGTGCCCATGAACAACAGTGTCAAGACTGATTTGCGTGTTGCTGGGTCTAAACTGGGAAAGCGAAGTGAGCTAAAGAACGATGATGGATTCAATCCGGATCCATGACTAGGGGGTGAGTGTCTGAAAGGTTTCTTGTGTTTGCAGGGTGGTGTCCTCTTTGCCTTTGGCCTCTGGTGTTGTTTTGCTTTCCTTTCTTTTGTCTGCTCCATGGTTGCATTCCCTGGATGTACTTTATGCTTTTTGTATGCCTTTGCAGCATGGCGCTGTGTTTCGCGTGTCGGGGGCCTTGTTGGTCTTCCTGAGTCTGGCGCTGGGGGGGGTTCCATGCCTTCTCCCTTCCTAGTCCAGTTGGTTGCATGGGCCTTCTCCCTTCCTCTGCCTTGGCTGCCCTACCTGTCTCTGTGTCTTTCCCTGGGTTGTCTCCAGGGGTGTTGCTGCCTCATGGGTGGCATTTTGCCGGGGCTTCATTTTGCAGCATTTGCGCTGCTGCCGCTTGGGCGCCGCCCATTACGTTTGTGTCCCATTCCCGCTTGCATCTGTGTGGTGTTGTGCCCTCTGCGTTTGGTGCTGCTGTTTTGAGTTCTATGGGTCTTCTTGCAGTGTCATCTTCTTGGGGTTATTGATTAGTGTCCCTTGTTTTGCTTTTTAGTGGTGAAATCAGTTTCTTGGCATACGTACGTACTCATACTTGAGGACTGTGCGAGGAAGACGGACGAGGAGGTAATGCCTGGTACTTACCGGTAATATTAATTTCTCAGAGTCCATGTCTTACGCCTCACATTCCTGAGTTCCTACCCACGTCACCCTGGTCTTCAACTGATTTCTTTCTGTGCTTTGGTACTTCAGGACATGCTTCCCAGAAAGTGATGTATTCATACCCTTGGGTATGGGGACCATCTTGGATTGGAAAGGAAAAGTCAAGTTTGGTGATTAGATGGAAGACATGGACTCTGAGTAATGAATATTAACGGTAAGTAACCGGGCATTACTGGCAGCTTCCTAGGTAGAGATATGATTAGAAACCAAGGTGAGGTGAGAAGTGTCAGCTGTTCCGGTGTAGACAGAAATAAGAGCACTCGTACCCAACTTTGCGTTGTAAGTAGTAGTATACTTTGTTCAATTCATTAAAATCATTACAATCGCATAGTTCTATCCGGCAGTGCCATCTACTGCTGAAATATGGAATTGCTGCATATTTAAACCCCATCTGTGTTAAAGCTGTACATCGCCTTGTGCACCACCATGTTACCAATATAGAGTAGGGAAAAACTAGAGCTCAAGAAGTGCAAGCACTGGTGAGTGCGTTGGTGTTTTGAAATCTAGTTTTAGATTACAATGAAAGGAATGTCAGCCCCACGGTGCCTTTACAATCATCTGGAGAATCTCTTGAGGAATACGAGGCCTATAAGGAGGCCAATATTTGCCATGCTTACACTTTATTTAGGTTCAGAGGACAAGAGGGTGACGTTTACCACCACTCCTGCTGGATGAAGAAGAACAATTACTGAATATTAGGCAGCGGAGAAGATATTAGCCATCGACTATGAGAATAACAAAAATGATGTGGAGGACAGGTACAAGAGTGTGAACCCTCCATGATGGACTGATACAGGACAGCCCGGTACAGAGCACAGCAGGAAATTGTTGTTGACGAGAAACTTAAAGTTAGACTAAGCGGTGAAAATTGCAAAACAAGTGGCAGAAATGTCTCAAGATGTGAACGAATTGTAGGTTGGAGGATTGAGGCATTGGAGTTATTTCGGTTAAAAAGGGGGCAATGATCTCAACTAGGAGAGTAAATGTACCGTGTAAAAAGAGTATGATCAACATCAAGGATGCTACGTATTCCATATGTGGACTTCGAGGACACAGGGTCACAGATAAGAACTGTGGAGCAACATTTCAGATCTGCAGGACTTGTTACCAGAAGGGGCAGGGCACTAGGATGTGTAAGGGAAGGAGGATGAGACCCTATGCTAGAGAAACAATCCATAGCAAAGGATTTAGCAAGGAAGTGAGGAGGAAGCTATATTCCTGTTACAAGTGTGCGTGGGGTTGACTGAAAGGGTTGCCCCTGTTTTGGGATTTGTCGGCAAGGGTCAACGTGAGAATTATGGCGGATTCGTGTGCGAGGCGTTCACACAAGTAGCTGACGATTGAAACGTATATAAGAAATTGCAGAAATCAGACATTCTCTTAATTTGCAGACCGGAATAAACATTGAGATTGTGAGCGGCCACATACCACACAAGATTGAGGGGAGATTTGCGGAGGCAAGAGCGTATGTAGCCAAGGATGAAGGATTTTTCCTGCGGTGGCCACAACAATGGGCCTTCTGGGAATCACATTAGATCATAACCACCCTGACCAGTTATTGAGAGCAAGTGAGAAGGGTCAACGTGTACAGGAAAGGAACAGCTGTGTATTGGACAGATAACAGGAAATGTTTCCCTAAGTTTTCGGAGACATGCTGGGAAGACTTACGCGGATCACAAACCTGTGGGCTCGACCTGTATTTCAAAATATTTGTTCCGTTTGCAGGAGTATTGCTTTGTGGCTCAGTACCTGCTGGGGGCCAAGAATACCATGGCAGACTAATTATCCAGGATGCCAGTAAAAGTGGAGGATGCTGAGGGCCCGGATGAGGATGGCAACAGGAGAGTGTCTGTCAGGGAGCAAGTGGATCTGAGAACCTCAGCAGGATGACTTATTGTGTAAAGTGGTGACGTATGTGTCGTCAGTTCTAACCTCGTAGATGAGACATGGCTGAAGAGGAAAAGACTCATCATAACGTAGTGTCAGAGTTATGTTGGGATGATAATGTTTCAAAGAAAGGAAAAGTGTTAGTAGTTCTGAAAGGCTTCTGTAGTCAGGGATTATAGTCCAGTGAAGAGGTGGATTAGGGTTGATTTCTGGTGGTCTGGACAAAGAGGTGGAATGGAGGGTAAGAGTGTGTACTGTATGTGCTTGAGTGATAAATCACAAAATACCAATAATCCACCCATGTTAAAGGTGCCAAGGGCTGACAGTCCTTGGGAAAAGCTTGCATTGGATATATCTGGCCCATTTGGCATTCTTGGCTATTCCCCTAAATATGCCTTGGTGGTTGTGGACTGTTTATTTTGTTGGCCAGTAGTAAAGTCTCCAGTGCTTGTTGAGAGCAGGGTTCCAATACAGTTATTTGAAGAGTCATCTGTGCATGACGGCATACCCTCAGAAATAGTGATGCACAATGCAGTGCAACTGGTCTACAGTGAAATACCGGGGCTCTTATTGAGTCTTGGTGGGCATCACACCAAGTTCTTGCTATATTATTCAGAAGGCGATGGATTAGTTGAAAGGTGGAATAGGTTGTTAAAGGAGGGTATTCAATTGCCGTTTAGCAAAGTTACTTAGTAGAAAACAGCTACTAAGAAGTTGGTGTGGTTACACGACAACTCCTAGCATCGTGGCCGGTAAAACTCCATATATGTTGATGAGGGTGCAAGATTTTTGCTCAAAACCTAGAGTTTGATATTAAAACGTGACGGATGGGAAAACGATCTTCAAGATGACGGGTAGAGGGAGGGCATAGAGCCATGTATTTGAACAGGACGAGGGCTCAGGATGAAGAGACCTGGTTGGATAGCCAAGGGTGCCTCTATGCAGTTCATTCATTTGGGAAAAGATGTTGAGAAAGTGTCTGACAGAAATGCCAGGGATAAGTCCAAGGTATTCCCTGTGCAAGTGTGTTGTTAGACAAATGTGTTAAAGGGACGGAGGGATGCGTCACGAATAAACAGAGAAGAGAGCACGTGGAAGGATAAAGTGAATGTCGGGGTGGATGCTAGGTTAGGAGGGGAATTAGTTACATTATGCACAGCCCTCGCTGGCAGCTGATTACTTCATTACCTTATGTTCAGTAATCGTAGGCATCTGATTGTGTTTGATTTATAGTGTGGATTTTGTTGGTATGTTATATTTTTTACCTGATTGCCTGACCACTGTCAGATATACAATGTACACATATGTTATTTATACTACTGCTCTTACTATGTCCAGCCTTACATAAAAAAATTCATTGTAACAAACGTGGTGTGTAGTGTAGTATGATTCTATTGAGAATTAGTAATCATAGCTGCCAAGTTTCAGATTGTGTATGCATGTGTGACACTACCCAGTTAAAGTGTGTTTATGTGTGACATTCCATGCTTTATGTGTGGCACTATCATGGTTAAAGTGTGTTTATGTGTGACATTCCATGCTTTTTGTGTGACATTACCATGGTTAAAGTGTGTTTAAGTGTGCCATTCCATGCTTTATGTGTGACACTACCATGGTTAAAGTGTGTTTATGTGTGACATTCCATGCTTTATGTGTGACACTACCATGGTTAAAGTGTGTTTATTTGTGCCATTCCATGCTTTATGTGTGACACTACCATGGTTAAAGTGTGTTTGTGTGACATTCCATGCTTTATGTGTGACCCTACCATGGTTAAAGTGTGTTTGTGTGACATTCCATGCTTTATGTGTGACCCTACCATGGTTAAAGTGTGTTTGTGTAACATTCCATGCTTTATGTGTAACCCTACCATGGTTAAAGTGTGTTTATGTGTGACACTATTATGGTTAAAGTGTGTTTATGTGTGAGATTCCATGCTTTTTGTGTTACATTACCATGGTTAAAGTGCGTTTATGTGTGACATTCCATGCTTTATTTGTGACACTATTAGTGAAATTTAATTGTGATTACAACCAAGCAGAAAAATCCCTGTAAAGATAAATATCAGAAAGCGCCCTGCTTGTTGTCATATAAAATGCTAGTAGTGAGTGGCAATTATATTTTGCTCACTGAGGTAGTGCTGCTGAGTAGTTACACACTGCCATTGCATTTAAAGTTACCTGGCTTGGACGGCAATGTGGACGGTCGGGGGGCGTGGCTTGGACGGCAATGTGGACGGTCGTCTAAGTCCGTCGGCTCCGCATCCCTGAGGGAAAACTAACCCGCCAAACTAATCAGATCCGGCACTGCGACACAGAATAAGGCAGGGGAAGATCTAGGCAACAGGCGAACCGAAGGAAAAAAGGGGAAGCAGCCACAACACCAAGGAAACTAACCCCTACACTCAGCACGGGCAGCAACAGCAGGAAGAGCAAAATGGCGCCCTGAGGTCATTGGAGCCAGCGAGAGGGGAAGCAACGGGCGAGAAGAAGAGGTTACGGTGCCACTACCTCCGGACAAAAGAAGCGGAGCGAACACAGGCCACACCACCATCCCTGGAAGAAAGAAGCGGCACGGCAGACTCCCCCGGTGGTCGGCACAAGCATAGCACGCGAGGCAAGACCAGCGCAGAAGCTGACTCGGCGATCCTTTGACCCTGCGACCCAGCGACCCATCGATGGATCGAGCCAACAGAAGGGAGGAACATACCGCCTGGGCAAGGTCGGGAAACCGGAAGCAGCGGCGGAGTGGGCGCCATCACCGGAAGTCTTCACCAACTCCTGGTGACGAGGAAGACCAGAAGCAGTGAAGCGGAAGCGGAAGGACGGCCATCACCGGAGGCTCCCGTACGAGCAAGAAACACCGGAGTGCAAGCGGAGTGCAGCGGTGAGAGAGCGAGATCACAGCTGAAGGCAGCACCGACCCAGCGGTTCAGAGGAGCCGGCAACCAAAGTCCGTGAGGAGTGGGGCAGGCGCCTAAGGAAGTCCGGGCAGCAGCGGTACGTGCGCACACAGCCCAAGCCAGCCAGGCAACGCGAACCTGCACTCCCAGCAACAAGTGGTACACAAGGCCATAAAAAAACCACAACCGCCAGGAAACGGGCGGGCACCTAAGGCACCTAAGGCAGCCTGGGGAACAGCTGGCATCCAAAGTCCGTGAGGAGCATGGCAGGCACCTAAGGCAGTCCGGGCAGCAGCCCAAAGGTACGCACACGGCCCCAAGCCAGCCAGGCAGCGCGAACCTGCACCCCCAGTAACAAGTGGTACACAAGGCCATAAAAAGCCACGACAGCGCGAACCTGCACCCCCCAGCAACAAGGCGGTACGGGCAGCAGCGCAAAGGTACGCACACAGCCCAGAGCCAGCCAAGCAACGCGAACCTGCTACACAAGGCCATAAAAACCCACGACCGCCAGCAAGGCAGCAAGGCAGCAAGCAAAAGGAACGGGGCGGGCACCTAAGGCAGACCGGGCAACAGCTGGCAGCGGGGGAGGCACCTAAGGCACCTAAGGCAGTCCGGGCAGCAGCAGCAAGTGGTACACAAGGCCATAAAACCCCACGACCGCCAGTAAGGCAGCAAGCCAAAGGTTGGCAGGAGTCATAGACGCTGACACACAAGGAGCGAGCACTCAAGAAGAGCTAGCGCCAAGACCTTCTGCAACATCCTCAACATCTCCTCAACGCAAGACAGGAAGGAATCAAGGAGCAGCGGCCTGAACAGCCGCGAACGAGACAAAGCACACGCTGGCAGGGCCTAAAGCAAAGACCAGAACAAGGCACATCAGAGAGCCAAGCAGATACAGATTGCAAGGCATTCACACACCTGCGCCAAAGGCAACAAACGTACCAAAGGTGGTCCAAGCAGGAGGGCGGCTAGGCAGCATCCTATCAAGAAGGGGCATCGGAACAATGCCAGGCACCGAGGGGAAGATGGTGGGCGAGCAAAAAAAGCCCAAAATAGACAATCAAGGATCCCCATCGAAAACAAGGGGTGAAACAGTCACGCTAGAGACCATTTTAAGGAGAGTAAATGAAGGCAATGAAGTGGGGAGAGAGACGAAGCTCAAGGTGGAGAACATGCAACTTTAGATGGCGGCTATAAGAGCGGACCTTCACAGAACAAACACAAGAATGGAAGCAGCAGAAGGCCGAATAAGCTCAGTGGAAGACGAAACAAGTAAGAACACCAAGGCCATATCAGAACTGCGAACAGCCACAAAAGCCATACAAAAGCAGCTAGCGGAGAAGGACGACAGGGCAAGAAGAGGCAACGTAAGGATCCTGGGCGTACCGGAAGAGGCAGAAGACAAGGCAGGTTCGTGTGCAGCCATGCTAGAGGAAATGATCCCCCAACTCACAGGCATCGCTTTCGAGAGAGGTTTCGAGGTGCAAAAGGCCTACAGAGTACCATCAGGAAAACCACCTACAGGCAAAGGGCCGAGAGCAATAATATGCAACCCACTGAGACTAAGCCAAACAGAAGCCATCTTTGCCTATGCCAGGAAGAACCAGAATCTGACGTGGGCTGGAAGCAAGATAGTGCTGACCCAGGACTACTCGAAGCCAACGGTAGAGTTAAGAAAAGGATTCTTGGCCCTCAGAGAAACCCTGCGTAAAAGAGGCGCCACCTTCAGCTTCGTCAGTCCTACCAGGTTCAAGGTAACAGACAAATGGAAATCAATGTTTTTTGAATGCCCAGGAGATCTAAGGCGCTACCTGCAAGGACCGCCGGTGGAAGAGATGGAGGAAAACAAAAGCCCCGGAGCAGCGAAAAGAAGTGCCTCACCAGACGTGAGCGTACAATCGGAGTAAGACGCACTACGAACTCCAGCTAACGAAACACAAGACATCATATCTACCTCACTACACAGAGACAAGCAAGCCTCACCAGCAGGCAGACTTTTTTTCTCTCCAGCCTCAAGGCAACACCGAAGAAAGGGAACAAACTCTACCTCAGGGACGATGCGGGCAGAGGAACTTTGTCGTCGCACACCCACTCAGCAAGTAAGGTAGGGAGGGGGGTGGGAAGAGGGTGGGGAGGGAGGGGGGCAGGGGGAACGGGGGGGCGGGGAGTATATACATGGGCTTACTTACTATCATCTTCTCTTCCACTACTATTTCTCTCTCTATACACTCATATCTAGAAGGAGCAAGCGCAGGCGTAGAGACATGGATCCACACACAACCCTGAGACCAGAAGCACACAGAGAAGGGCCACTTGTGCAGCGAAATACAAAGCAGCATAAATGATAGACAGCAACCAGAGCAGCATCACGGCTGACATCAAGATAGTGTCCCTAAACGTCAAGGGTCTCAACAGCCCGGTGAAAAGGCGGAAGGTGCTCGAACACCTTAAGAAACTTAAAAGTGACATATATGTGCTCCAAGAAACGAGACTAGAAGAAGCAGACATTAGACGCTTAAATGCCAACTGGATAGGTGAGGTGGTGGGGTCACCAGCTCAGAATAAGAAAAACGGGGTAGTAACAATAATCAGCAAAAGCTCCAACCTTGCAGTGGTAGACTCTCAAGCTGACACCCAAGGAAGAACACTTGTGACCACTCTTAGAAGAGCGGGAGAGACATATCACGTGGCAAACATATATGGTCCCAACAGCGAGGACAAACCATTCTGGGAGGGGGTAGGAGCACAACTACACACCCTGCCGCTGGATGACCTGCTGATCGTTGCAGGAGATATGAACTAAGTTCTTGATCCAGCGATTGACAAGCACCCTAGCAGACCACGCCAATCAACAAACAACCCCAACATCCTGAAGAATCTATGCTCCAAACTGAGACTGAGAGACCCTTGGCGCCTAAGCAACCCAGATGCCAGGGAATACACATTCTACTCCAACCCACACAACTCTTACAGCCGAATAGACTATATACTAATGTCAGGAACACACACCCACCTCATAGACCACACGGAGATAGGACCTAGAACAGTATCAGATCACGCGCACATAAGCCTAACCCTGTCAGGCAAGCACAACGAAAAGCCAACCCGTAGATGGCGGTTCGATGACAGCCTACTCCAACACACCTCTGCGTAAGCAGAGATAGAGGGGGCGATTAAAAAATACTTGCTAATGAATGATACACCAGAGATGAGCAGGGAAATGCTATGGGACGCACTAAAAGCCACTATCCAGGGAACAGTCATGACAGTTAAGGGCAGGATGAACAAAGAAAGGAACAAGAGAATTGCAGATCTAGAGAAAGAGATTAAAAAGCTGGAGAACAGCCACATAGCCAGAATGGAAGATAACAACACACTCACGAATCTGACCAAACGGAAGTACAAACTTAATAGAATACTGAGTGAGAGGGCAGGGACCTGGATTAATAAATACAAATCGATTAACCTCTGCACTGCAAACAAAGCGGGCAAAAACCTAGCATCCTATCTAAGGGGGAAACAAAAACAGCACACGATAGGGGCCATCAAAGACAAACACAGCAAGTCCCAGACCGCCAACAAGGACATCCTAGAGGTCTTCAGAGACTTCTATGAGGGCCTGTACACCAAGGATGATACGCTAAAGGAGGACGGGGGTGAAGAGCTGCTAGGAAGCATCACCACTCCCACACTATCAGACCGAGAACGTGACATCCTAGAGCTGACCATAACGGAAGATGAGATAGGGAAAGCCACAGCAAGCCTCAAAGACAATAAGGCACCGGGGCCAGATGGCTTTACAGCTGGCTTCTACAAGCAGTACCTTCACACTCTAAAACCCACAATGAAACAGGTATTCGAGGAGTGTGTCCACACGGGACGCATGACACCCTCAATGGCTGAGGCAAACATAATTGTCATACCAAAGGAAGGGAAGGATACAATCGAGGCGAGGAATTTTAGACCGATTTCCCTAATAAATGTAGACTGCAAGATATACGCGAACATTCTTGCTAATAGACTCAACGCATACCTACCCAAGCTCATACACAACTCCCAGGTTGGCTACCTCAAAAACCGTATGTCCCACGATAACACGAGATTGCTATGCCATATAATTAACCACTCCTCCCGAAGCAGCAATGCAGCAGTCATGATAGCCCTGGACGCTGAGAAAGCCTTCAACAGGGTCTCATGGCCATTTTTAGATCAATGCATGGGGAAATTCGGGCTAGGGCCTAACTACAGGAGAATGGTGATGGCTCTATACAGCAGCCCAAAAGCGCGGATGGTAGTCAACGGAGGCACATCGAACATACTCAACCTGGGCAGGGGAACGAGACAAGGCTGCCCACTCTCACCAGCCCTTTTCCTATTAGCCATAGAACCGCTCCTGACGATGATCAGAACGAACGAGGACATAGTGGGGATACCAATAGGGGGGGAAACCTTCAAGCTAGCGGCATACGCGGACGACGTACTGATAATCACAAAAGACCCAGAAAGATCCATTAAAGCACTGACTGACACCATCGAAAAATACGCCCAGGTCTCGGGGTACAAACTTAACAAAGATAAATCAGAGTGTAAACCCTTAAACATCCACACAACAAGAACGGTACTAGGGACGTCAGGCCTATCATGGCAGCAGAAGCCCTTAAAATACTTAGGCATCCTCTTTGAAAGGGACCTAAGAACGACACTAGACGACAATGAACAAGCAACAATCCAGAAGATTAAGGATAAAGTAGATGGGTGGTCCCCCAAATTCACAACATGGTGGGGAAGGGTAGAAGCCATAAAAATGATGCTCACACCGATGGTCAACTATATGCAAACCATGCTCCCACTGACCAACACAGAAGACTTCCACAAGAGAGTAGACAAGATACTGAACAACTTCATGTGGAGAGAGAAGAAGCCCAGAATAAGCCTACACAAGCTTAGACTCTCAAAAGATCAAGGCGGTCTGAACATAACAAATTTCAAAAGATTGCAGGTAGCGTGTATAGCCAGACAGGGGCTACACAGGCTGGACCCAAGACAGGAATACACCCCAGCTTGGCTAACACTCGAGCGAGGGCTACTAAAAGGCATGAACCCCATTACCCTCCTCACCGCCACCCGACACCCAGCAGTCAAGGACAACCCCGTCCTGAGAAACATGAAAACAGCTCTCCTGAAGGTAGACAAACTACTGACAACAAGTATCAAGGGAGGTCAATTTGAATCCATCTGGCACAACCCCACCTTAAGATACAGGGATAAGGTTCTAGACATGCACGAATGGTACGGACATGGTATCTCCATTGCCCAAGACCTTCAAAAACAGGGCGCGGACATAACCTTTGATACCCTAAAAGATGCACACAACCTACAAAGCATAGAACTCTACAACTTCCTGAAAATCAAAGTAGCAATAAGGAAGGAAAACCTAAACAGCCGGACACCATCGCTCATACAACTCGCAGCCAGTCTCAACACACTAGGACACCAAGTAGCTCACCTATACAAAGCCCTCCGCCCCAAAAACACTAAACTCAACGATAAGACCACAAATTTCTGGGGAGCTTTAGCAGGGAAGGAACTAAGTGAGGTGGAGAGAGCAGAGTTATGGAGATCTACCTCTAGGAAAAAGATAACGGCAACGCTAAACCAGACCAAATTTTGGCTAGTGCACAAGGCATACTGGACACCGGCCCGCCTGGCCTCCTTGGTAATCCGAGAGAGTGATGCGTGCTGGAATTGTGACAAAGGGAGGGGAGACTTAGAACACCTACTGCTCAGTTGCCCTAAGATTAGGGATTTCTGGGAAAAAATTGGAACACTCACCAATGAGATCACAGGAGTAGCCATACAAATAGACTTCCCAAGTCTAGTCCTAGGCTTTGCATCCCCTTCCATCACAACAACAGAGGATCGTGACCTCGTTGACCTATTGTTGACGGCCGCAGTCAAAATAGTCCTAAGCAATTGGAAAGACACGTCGAAAGCTGCGCCCCAGGCATGGCTCAACTGGGTCACGTTCCTAAGGGGGGCAGATAACATCACGGCGAAACACTCGCCGAAAACTCACAGGCAGTCAAACATGTGGGGACCCCTAGACCTCTACCTATCATCGCATAAACCCCCATAGGCGCAGAACCCAGACAACCACGAGAGGTACACGCTGCGGATCCACGCGCTGACAAAAGGGAACCAGTTTGCAAGGCTCTTCGCCTCTTTCATTTCCGACTTCTGTCCTTCTCTGTCCCCTCTATGGTCCGGGGCGTGGGACAGGAAACCAACCTAGCATTGAGAAGGCGGGCAGCAAGACACAACGACAAGCAGGACTAGGAAATCTTACATCCGAACTATTCGAACTCGACCTATCGAACTATCGAACTACCGCAAAGACACGGAAGACCAGCGGCCAAAGGCCAAACCCCCCCCCCCCCCCGGTGCCCCTTTTTTTTCCTTTTTCTTTCCTTTTCCTCTTCTTTCTTTTTTCTTCTTCCACTTATGTATATTCCATGCTCCATTTTTTACACACAATAAAAAAATACAGAAATTAAAAAGTTACCTGCGTCTGCAGAGAGCAGGGACCCCCACCACCAGTCTGGTTAAACAATGCACTCTGTCCGAGATTTAACAATGACAGCTGTCAATCTTTGGTGGACCCCTTATCATCTGCTAGCAGCTAACTGCTGAGTTTCAATGTCTTCATGAGGGTGCTGACAACGAGGACCTGCCGCTGAGTGAGCAGGAAATCTCCAAATTGTGTGACAAGATGTTCCAGTGCGGGAATGACTAACACTGTGGGGCTGCAACAATTCTCAGAGTGGGGGTGCAGGAAAATGGGAAGGGTGTGTGGAATGTAGCTGCTGTTTCATTTAGGGGAACAGTATCACAAATCTATTACTAATGCATGGTGTGGTGGCCACTGCCATTTAAAGACAGCACATTTTTCATTGAAATTAACTCACGTTGCTCAGACTTGCAGGAAAACAACATCCTGCAGCTATTTCTTTGACACGAGCAACATTGTTGACTTTACAAAATCCTCACACTTTGCAGTATGAAAATAAATATTAGATATAAAACATAGTAAATAAGATCAATATGTTCTTATAACGTTTTATAAAAGAGCATGCATGAATGAACACAGAACCTTTTACCGCGGCACCATAAACACCTACAATTAAAAAAATCAAATGCCACTGCAGTTTTTGCTAGAAAACAACACAGGGTCTTGACTCCTAACCAGTAAGGCTAAGCCAAATGCATAAAATAAACAACACAATTGCCAATACTGAACATTACTTAAACCTTTCTAATGTGACCTAAATGAACAAAGACATCCCGGTCCGTTTTTATAAATTACGTCTCTAGTTTATTTATTCTTTTATTTCACTAGTCAGACTTTTTTTCTTTTTTCACTTAAAGATTTTTTGTGCATAAACCAAGAATTACAAAAACAGACAAAATGTTGCAATTACAGACAAATTCTGTACAAATTTACAAATTTACAACACATTCATTCCAAACTTTTGGCCAAGACATCCATCCCACACTCAATCCAAACACTCACGTACAACATAAACAAATGAAGCCTTTTGTCAACGGTATTTAGTTGTGCTAATCAATAAACCAAATTTTCTTATTTGTTAATATTATTTAACAGGGACTCTAGATTAGAGACCAATCTTTAACTCCTAACACAGTCCTTCTAATTATTTTCATTGACAGTAGGCCAGGTCAGGTCGACGCGTTTCGAACCCCCAAGTGCGGGGTTCTCATCAGGACAAAAGATTTCTTTTCAATTGTGGAAACGAATTCCTTTATTGTAAAATTGTAGACACAGATCACTCTCAGGGCGTATGGAGGAGTATTAGCACCATGGCTCTGTGTAGCGCGGCTCAGAAACGAGTCAATCCGTTAGTTCGGCAAATGGCCTTATCCTTAGGCACTTCGTCCTCAGCAGAGTATTGGCGTCTATCGTCAACCAGGGATTCCGTACCGTACTGCAGTTTTTGCAACCGTCACTCCTTCCTTCCCTTCAAGAGCCGACTCAATGGCCTCCTTTATCCATTTTGTTGCAGGAGTGTCTTGCCGGAGGAAGCGGTTATTGCCAGTAGCAATTCAAACAATCTTCCACAAGCACTGCCAGATAGAATCACCATTTCCTGGGGATGAATGAAAATGTGCAAAAACTATTGTTCAGTTTAGTGAATTGCTGCAGCCGTATTGGAATGGGATTGCCCCTTTAATTTTGCCCTCATCCATCAGTGTGCAGCTCGCACTGCTATTGCAGCTCCTCTCATCAGTCTCGCTAGTGCCGGTGGTGTCTGGCGGCGCCATAAATACGTGGCTAATGCATTTTAGTGTGGTGATGCCGACCACCATAGTAAAATGTGTTAGTCTAACCCCTGATGTGCGGTACTTGGCAGGGCTGAGTAATGAGTAGAAAAGGTTCTTAGATTGTTTGCCATCTGAAGTGAGGGAAATGTTGTGCTCAACAGCAGTTGCCACCTGGTGTCCCTTTACTGCTGCTATATTAATTTAAAAAGAAAATGTATCAATTTGCTCAATTCATATCTTACCACCCACCTGCTGCCTGAAGATGTAAGGTCTACGAATCCTGAGCATCAGCACTGCTTTGAGCTTTGAAAGCGTGCCAGGCTCTGCATTGTACTGCCTGAGATTGCAATGTGTGTATCATTCTTTTTTATTTTCTACTCAGCCCCTTTTAGTGCAAAATGCATCTTCATCTCTATTTTGGGCACAAGGACTCATTTAAACAAAAGCACACAGAACTAAAGCCACTTGTGTACTGTTGTTTGCTTGCCACAAGTGGTGTGTAATTGGCATTGTTAGACCTGACAGCCTTACCCCAACATTTTGTCTTCCTCCCTCCATTTTCTGTATTGGTTTTTGCTGGCTTTAGGACTCTGCGCACTTTAATACTTCTAACCAGTGCTCAAGTGCTTGTGCTCTATCCCTAAACATTGTAACATTGGCTCATACCCAATTGCATATCTAATTTACTTGTAAGTCCCTAGTAAAGTGTACTACATGTGCCAAGGACCTCTAAATTAAATGCTACTAGTGGACATGCAGCACTGTTTTTGCAACCTACCCAAGTAGCCCTCTAACCATGACTCATGCCTGCCACTGCGGGACCAGTGTGTGCAATTCACTGCCACTTTGACTTGTTATTTAAAGTTCTTTGCTAAGCATTAAACTCCCCTTTTTTACATATACGTCACAACTAAGGTAGACCCTAGGAAGCCCTAAGGACAGGGTGCTGTCTAACTAAAAGGTAGAGCATGCTCTTTAATGTTTCACATGTCTTGGTAATGAGAAACATCTCAATTCGTTTTTCACTACTGTGAGGTCTACTCTTCTCATAGGCTAACATTGGAAATTCCTTAAAATAGCCTTAAGCTGTAAATCCTGATTAGAAAAGAGTAGCTGCATCATATTTCATACCTTGCAAGTCATAATTGTTGGAAGGTGGATTATTAGTAGGGATAAATATGCACCTATCACTAGCAATAAGGCCACCAACAGAATATAAGTTCCAGACAAGGTCTCAACAAAATATTCCATTGCTCAACCCTTGGTAGCTGGTGACGAACCAGCAGGCTTAAGTTAAAAGACAGGTGTTTAAAGCATCAAAAACACCAATAAGTAAGACACAACATACAATAAAAACCTAACACCTATTTATAATAATAGGAAATATGTTTATCTTCAAAATGACAACAAAAAATCCAATGTAGGGAACCGAAGATATGAATTTTCTAAAGAATAAATACTTTCTAATGCTTAAAAGCCAATAATGACAAAATCGGGCATCTGGTCATGCTTGACCGGGACAAAGTCAAAGTTTAAGGCTGACCATGATGGAGCCCTGGTCGGGTACACTGATTGGTAACCTCGGTCAATATTTTACCTTAGCACTTAGAAACTTTTCTGGAGAATTTTCTCTCAACATCAAGCGGGCCTCTCCAGCAGGCCAGATTTGTAGTGGCTTCATTGGCGTGATTCAGCTGGAGCTCCCGGTCAACTCCTGAAGATCTTGAGCTCAAGGGCTTTCAGTGGGACAAACCTGAAATCCAGGACAAGTTGCGGTTCGACAAAGCTGGATTGACTCTTGATGTCTGGTCGTGTTGGGGGCTCAAAATATCTACAAACTAATTCCAAGGTTCCAGAGCCTATGGGTTGCTCCTTGGAAGTTGGGACTACAGTTCCCACAACGCACCTGGCCAAATCCTTTACAGTCCAGCTGAAGGTGGTCAGCTGGATTCTTCTTACTGACGATGTTGAAGGTGGAGCTCTTTCAACCTGTTGCTTTCAGGGAATCCACTCCTTCTCTTTTTAAAGCGAGGCAACGTCCTTAAGGCTGTAGTTCATTACTGTGCAGCAGGTGCAGTCATTCAGAGTGCTGTCCTCTTGGTGCAGACCAGGGTTCCTTCTTCTTGTAGCTTCAGGCATGGAATCTGAGTTGCTATGCTGCTCTTCCATATTTATTCCGTGTGCTGGGGCGGCAAGCAAGGGGGCACCCATAACCAATGGGGTACAGTATGCCACCCAAAAGCATAACAGCTTTCTCTAAAGTTTGGCATATTCTTTCCCCACAAAGCACTGTACTTTAGAATTCAAGATGGAGAAACTTTCTCCTTGGCATTAAGATCTGGCTAAGCCAACGAACTGGTGTGGCTCATTTCCCTTAATACTCCATTTCCAGATCTCCTGTAAATTCCATTCCCGGGGCTCCCAGCTGGCTGAGGTAGACAGGAAGATGGGTAGGCCTAGCTTGCATCCTTACTCGACTGTTCTATGTGAAGACCAGTTTGTCTACTCAGTCCCCTTCCTTCCTGTTCTCTGCAGCTGCCGATCTCCCCCCACCAGACGTCCTTTGTCCCTATCCAGGCCACTTATCACCTCATCAGAACAGTTTGGCTAAGCCTATCAAGGGCTGGCCGATTGGTACTGGCTGCTAGAAGGTTGGATTGTTGCTCAGAGAAAATAAGTTCTTATCTGTACTAGTTAGGATAAATTCAACCGTTGGAAGTTGTTGGATTTATCATTACCAATCTTTTAAGTCCTTGAAATATTATTTTAGCTCACTCCTGTCAATAGTTATACTTTATTACAGTATTCCCATGTTTGTCTATGAAGCTGAAAGGCTACGGAGGGGAAAAACGAAATTGGTAGGTTTTCCCTCACCAGGGCATTTAAAACATCCCTGGTTATTTTTACAAGGCACAGTACCTTGGGAGCACCTGGAGTAGATCTAAGGGTGACTTGTATGTCTTCAATAAGGTAGTCTAACCTTTATATTTTAAGTTGAATGTTCATATAATTTCAATTTAAAAAGCAGCTTGCAGAGCTGTCTGTTAAAATGACAGCAGGCAACACAGCAGTGCACACTTAAGTGCATTAAATCTGTTGGGCCTATAAACCTACATGCCCTATCATATACTAGGGACTTACAGGTAGGTTGTCTGTACCAATTGTAATTGTACCTAATTACCTTGTACTTTTAATCGAGGAAGAGGCCCTGGGTCTGGTTAGAAGAGCCCAGGGTGCAGTAAGAGTTAGAAAACTAGCAATTAGTAGCAAAAATGGGGGCAAAAAGTGGGGGGACACTGCAAACCGGTCCTGATTTCATTTCTCACAGTAATGATAAATCCTCTTTTCTGGTAAAGTCAGCTTTAACATTACTATTTTAGGAATTCCACTTTTAGTAAGAGGGCATTTCTCTTCTATTACTGCTCTGTTTGTGCATTCCCTCCACAGTCACAGGAAGGATAGGTGTGGAGTACCCATCTACATACATCTGCATTCTAATATCCCTTCCTAGGTTGAAGGGAGGAAGGGGCTCACATTTAGGCTTCAAAGGATTATGGCCTGAAACACACAAAGGCATGATTATACCCCACAGATAGCCTGGCAGACAGGACTTGGATGAAAGGGAACTGGTGCACTTCAAAACCATTATTATGACTCTCCTCCACTTCAGAGGCATATTTGGGTGTAAGTACTGGATCTCTGACCACAGCAAATCAGTCATTCCTGGATCAACACCTGAACCTCTTTCAAAAGAACTGCTGTGCTTTTCAAACAACTCAACTGGACTGCTGGTCTGTAAGGCCTGCTTTTCTGTTTGTTTCCCTACTGCCTGCTGCTCTCTGACTCTGCTGAAGCAGGGCTGGATTCTGCCTTCTTCCAAGTGATCTCCAAGGGCTTGTTGACTTCCCTCATGTTGCTTGAGACTCAGGGATATCAAAGGCTCTACCCCAGCTCCTGTGCCTGGCTCACTGGACGTGGACCACATACTTGCAACGCGCATTTCGCCCCATCTCCTGTCTGCGTGTAGCAGAACCGGCTCATCGACCCAGTTGTGGGAGTAAAATAGTCTTATCGCTCAACGCCTCTCGACTCTGGCCTCCATCTTTGGAACTGAAACATCACCCTCACTGCGTGGAGAAGTTCGACACATCTCTCTGCTTGCAACCAGTAAAGGTACTTTGTTCACTGGGGCCTGGTAGAGCCTGTATCTGTCTGGCCCCTAGCGTCAGGGCCGGACTGGCTACCGGGCAGTTATTTTGTTGATGGGGACCTGCGTGCGATTTGAAATAAAAATAGCAAAACGAATTTCGTTTAGCACACGCAGGGCCTCATCAACGAAATAAGCCCCCAGCACGGCAGCACACACAACTGCCCGGTAGCCAGTCCGGCCCTGCCTAGCGTGGTCAGCTAGAACTATGACTTTACCCAGGCCCAGCAAGACCTAAAGGAACCTTTTTAGGGCTACTTGCTTCTAAGCACTTTACAGCATTTATTGAAACTTTTAACCATTTGAGTTTTGTCATGTTGGTCTTGTTTTATTTAGAAAATCATACTTTATTTATCTAAACTGTTATGTAGTCTTTTTGGGATGTTTTCACTGTGTTACTGTATGAGGTATTGAACAAATGCTTTACACATTGCCTTATAAGTTAAGCCTGCCTGCTCTGTGCCAAGCTATCAGAGTGGGAGCACAGAATGATATAGATTGTGTGTGACTTACCCTGACTAGGATTTTGGTCCCTACTCAAACGGGGTGCATACCTCTGCCAACCGGAGACCCAGTTTCTAACAGGCATAATGGGGTAATCGCATGAATTTCTCGTAATGTGTAATACTAATTTACGTGTATTACAGCATAATTTAAATTTCACCCAGCTTTCATCATCTTCATCATTTAACTTTATTTCGGTTTGTTAATGAACCATAAAAGTACATTGAAAATACAAAAAACATTATCAGTTCAACCAGTGCACAGTTACATCTCAATTTGGGTATTTACATTAAATCAGTTATCGTGCGGTTTATAATATGACGATAAAAGCACTAAGACAATACAATCCATGAAATAACAGGGTTTAAAACACGTTAAAAAAGCTAAATGTTGGTGAGACAGAGCAGTCTACCTGCAATAGCAGGATACTACAAACGAATCAGTCTTCGTCTAATTAACCACATCGAAAACAAGAATTTGGAAATAGCAGTAACTATCAGTGCATTGGTATCAGCTTTTAAAATTCTAAAATAGTCTATATAATTCCTGACTCCTAGGTTCACACATAGCTGTATGATCCATTTTCTTCTGATAACAGAATAGACAGGACAAAACAAGATCACGTGGATTAAGGATTCATTTGGATCATTGCAACCTGGACAAGGACGAGCTAAACCCAATTTCCATTTGTCAGTATAAGAATGGAGGGGTAATGTACCATATCTGAACTGTAAAAACAGTTTTTTTGCTAAGACAGGTTCTATAATGTCTAGTTCTTTCTCAAAACTATAGACATTCTTAAAATCCAAAAAGCTGTTAGTGAGACTAGAAGGTCTGGCTGTTCGAAGAACCTCTTCTAGATTAAAATGTTTTATAAACTCAGCCAGGGTTCTCTTCGAGATGGATTTACATGTGTCCTCCGGGTTAGACCAGAGATTCTCCATGCCGATCCTAGACGCCTGCCCCCTTATAAAAGATAGCCACTTTATCCTCCCTACACCCGGGCGTGCCATCACGATCTTTAGTTCTTCTCTATAGCACTCAAGCTCCGGGACACTCCACAATCTACGCCAGTAGAGAAGCGGACGTGAGGCAATTACTTCTGCGATAGGCCTCAAGTTTGTATCCAACCTTAGTGGAAATAGGGGAGTATTAGTTGGTAAGGAGAGGAGCTGTCTAATAAATTTGTTCTCGGTTAGACTAATCTCGTTCGCTGGACAGTTCACCCAGCTTTAACAAAAGACAACAGTGGTGGCCTCAGGATTGAGGCTGATTTGGCAAGAATTGAGTGCACTTTATGATGGTTAATGCTGAATAAAGGTCAGTTCAGGTGGCCTTCGACGGGCTGTGGTACATCCTGCAACAACCTGCAACGATCAGTTCAGGTCTCAGCCATGTTCCTACCCTGTCAAAAACACAGTTGTGATTCTCCGCAGTGTTTAGCGAAATATGATTAACCTCAATTACTCAGTTCAAATGCTTCGCCCTAAGTTTACAAAGCTCTCTGGTCCCTAGTCTATCTTTTTGCTTAATCCATTTTAAAGATAATGTAAATCCTACTTGAATACAGCTTCTATCTTTTTTGCCGTTTGTAATCTGTAGAACGTGGCTTTTGCATCTGTCTCCATAAACTTCATAAAGCAAACTTCTTATCTATATTCTCACCTGCAGTGGCACCTACCTGGACATTGTGCCAATCGCTCACAGCCTCAAAGACATTTTTGGTGGCTCAACGCCATATAGATTCATTTAGTTGCCCATTAGTTTGACTTTTTTTCTCTACACCTACTACGAACAAAGAATTATAAAACAAAATGCATCAGAATGTTTTAAATGTAAATGCTCTCTAATACTTAGACTTCGTAGTCAGTTACTTTTTGAAGGATATGTTTTTCTGTTTCTGTTACTGGTGTGTTCACTTCTTTATTTTTATATATATTTCTTTATTTATATAATATACTTCAGTACATTGTCCAAAGGACTCTCTTCTTTTGTATTTTCATTAGTTTCTTACTCTGTAGTCACTGTGGATTAATTGCCAACTTTGTGTTGCTGCAGGTCTCCAGCCTTCAACGGTGGCACCAAGTACCACTTCAGTGGGCCCAAGTACCATGGAGACCCTCACAGACACCGCCACCGGTAAGGATGCCATGCACTCTGGGGTAGTTGAATTTGTAAACTGTTTATCCTGAATGGCGGGTGGGGTGATCAGAAGGACTGCTTAGAAGTACCTCACCACTATAACCGAATCACACAGTTTCACAGAATATATATGTGCCACTGAAACATATAGATTATTACCCTTGGGGTAGCTGTGTGCCTTATAAATGCAAATTCATATTCAAGATGTCCCTCTGTCTGTGCCAGTTTTAGAATTTTTGAGGCTATATATTGGGCCCCTTACTATTTTGAATGTATGTCCCTGTTTCTGCTAATTAAAGCTCTGTCTATGCTAAACAATACTGACTTTTATACACATGCAAAAGAAGTGAACAGCAAGCATTAATAACAAAAAACATTTTTTTAAGCTATTTTTTTGTCTTTCCAGAACATTTTGTATGTACAATTCACTTTCTAACCAGCCTGTTTCGTCCATTGTAGTAAATATTCATGTTGCGAGTGACTAGGCTGACAGTAGTGGACTAATGCTTAATATTAAATTAAGACATATGCAGATAGCGCTTGAAATTATTGTTGTTTGTATTTGCAAATTAGGCCCTCTTCTTCACAACTGGAAATCCTGCTGTAAAAGGGAAAATCAAATCACTGCTCTAAGAAGGTTCAACGTCCATCCAGTGAAATTTGATATGCTTTTTTTATCCTCTTTCCCAGCTTTGACCTGCCTCTCCTCTTTCTTTGTTTACACTCCTCTGGCTGGACAGTGACCTGGGACTCTGTAATATAAGAGACATGGGAGAGGCAGGGAGAAAGGAGAAAGAACAGTGTAGCAAGTGAGGTGAAATAAAGGAGGAAGAGCGATAGAGCCCAGAGATCAGGTAGATAAATGGGTGAGGCAGGTAGAGACTTAAGGTTAAGAGAGAAAGATGACATTGCCAGAATACATATGTGGTTGGTAGAAAGAGAAAATGGTAGGGAAAGATGTAAGTTTTCAGAGAGGAATAGAAAGGCAGATTGAGCTAAAGATAAGAAAAAAGCATTGTAGACAGAGGTATGGGGCACATTGAGGGAAAGAGAGGTAAGGTGGAGGAGTGAGTTAGAGATCGAGAGGGGTAAGGATAAACAGGTAGAGCGCCCAAGCAATGGTAGAAGTATTGAGTGATGCTAGAGAGAGTGGTGAGGTAAGAGGGACAACATGAGAGGAGGTATAGAAAAACAGCATAGGTGAAGAGAGTAGCGAGGTAGAATTAAAGGGCAGAAATAGAGAAAAAGTATAGAGAGACTAAAGATGAAGTAGAGAGAAAGAGGTGAGGTAGAGAAAAATAAGTGATATTGATATAGAGCTAGAGAGCGTGTGGTAGAGAGAGAGAATTGAGGCAGAGACAGAGAGCCGAGGTAAAGTGAACTATAGAAAGAGATGAGGTAGAGATACTGTGTTTAATTATAGAAGGAGGCACAGAGAAGAAGGTGAGGGAAAGTGATAGAGAAAAAGAGGTAGATGTAGAGAAAGAGAGACAACAAGAAAAGAGTAATGAACTGTGAGAGGTGAGGTTGAGGACACCGATACATCCAACTGCATGGGAACGAGAGAGTTAAGGTTTGACAGTCCGGGCATTCCACTAACGTTTGATGAAGGTGCACGCCCAGCTGTCAAAAATTTGTTTTTATAAATACCATTGTTTCACACTACTGCTAACACCATACCATTCAACAGTCAGGCAACCGATTGTAGTTCATAAAGGCTGTTTCAATAATCCCCTTATACTACTTGACAAAAGACAAACCTGATGTGGGTTCTGTCCATCACCCAGTGCTATACAAGTCCACAGCAATAAATCACCCACCACCACCTGAACAGGCATGGAATAAATGAAGAGATCTGTCATGAGCCGCTGTGAGTGCACCACTGCAGTCCACAAGAAGCTTCATACTACTTCTTGACATCTGACAATGGCAATCACATATGGGAGTGTTGCAGCAAAGTCTATCCCAGCAGATCTGTCCATCATTTCTCCCTCTGACCTATGTCTGTTCCGGATCGTTAACCTTAAACAAAATGTCACAGAATGGAAAACCCAGGGCAGTAACTAGTTAAGTGGACTATGATCCTAAGAAATAACATAAAGGAGCAGCTCAAAGCTTCCAGTGTACAGGACACCATAAACTGTACACCGATGTCTATGCCAGAATCAAGAAGAAACTCCTTTCCAAACTCTAAATCTTACCAAATGCTGCAGGCAGACAGATCCTAAATCAAATCAAATCAAATCAAGCATTTGTATAGCGCGCTACTCACCCGGAGGGTCTCAAGGCGCTTGGGGAGGGGGGGTCCGCTACTGCTCGAACAGCCAGGTCTTGAGCTGCCTCCTGAAGGCGAGGTGGTCCTGGGTCCGGCGGAGGTGCGTCGGGAGGGAGTTCCAGGTCTTGGCGGCGAGGTAGGAGAAGGACCTTCCCCCTGTGGTGGCCGGTCGATCGAAGCTGGCGTTTGGGAGCATAGAAATTGAGGCGGCTGTTGAGGTATCCTGGGCCTTGGTTGTGCAGGGCTTTGTGTGCGTGGGTGAGGAGACGGAAGGTGATTCTCTTGTTGACCGGGAGCCAGTGCAGGTCTCTCAGGTGTCCGGAGATGTGGTTGCGACGGGGGATGTCCAGGATGAGTCTTGCTGAGGTGTTCTGGATCCGCTGAAGTCTCTTCTGGAGTTTGGCGGTGGTTCCGGCGTAGAGGGGGTTGCCGTAGTCCAGTCGGCTGGTGACGAGGGCCTGGGTGACCGTCTTCCTAGTCTCGGTGGGGATACACCGGAAGATCTTGCGTAGCATGCGTAGGATGTTGAAGCACGACGAGGAGACGGCGTTGACTTGTCTGGTCATGGAGAGGGAGGAGTCCAGGATGAAGCCCAGGTTGCGTGCGTGGTCTGTTGGTTTGGGTGCGCTGCCTAGGGCGGGGGGCCACCAGGAGTCGTCCCAGGCGGAGGGTGAGGATCCCAGGATGAGGACTTCCGTCTTGTCCGAGTTCAGTTTCAGGCGGCTGTTCTTCATCCATTCGGCTACCTCTTTCATCCCTTCGTGTAGGTTGGCTCTGGCGGTGGCGGGGTCGTTGGTGAGGGAGAGGATCAGCTGGGTGTCGTCGGCATAGGAGATGATGTTGAGGTTGTGCTGGCGTGCGATGGCTGCGAGGGGACTCATGTAGACGTTGAAGAGGGTTGGGCTGAGCGAGGAGCCTTGAGGAACGCCGCAGATGACTTCGGTGGCTTCTGATCTGAACGGGGGGAGGCGGACTCTCTGTGTCCTTCCGGAGAGGAAGGAGATGGTCCACTCCAGTGCCTTCTCCTGGATTCCGACGTTGCTGAGGCGCTGTACTAGGGTACGGTGGCAGACAGTGTCGAAGGCCGCGGAGAGGTCTAGGAGGATGAGGGCCGCTGTTTCTCCGTTGTCGAGCAGAGCTCGGATGTCATCGGTGGCTGCGATCAGGGCGGTCTCGGTGCTGTGGTTGGCCCGGAAGCCAGACTGCGAGGGGTCGAGGGATCCGTTCGTCTCGAGGAAGGCGGCCAGCTGCTTGTTGACGGTCTTCTCGATGACTTTAGCGGGGAACGGGAGCAGCGAGATGGGTCGGTAGGTCTTGAGGTCGGAGGGGTCGGCTGATGGCTTCTTTAGTAGGGCGCTGAGTTCGGCGTGCTTCCAGTTCTCCGGGAAGGTGGCGGTGTTGAAGGAGGTGTTGATGATGTCCCGCAGGTGGGGTGCGATGACAGCGTCGGCCTTGTTGAAGACGTGGTGAGGGCAAGGGTCGGTCGGAGATCCAGAGTGGATGGAGTTCATCGTGCGGACGGTGTCTTCGGTGCTGATCGGGGTCCAGGTGCGGAGGGTGGTGGTGGGGGGCGGTGGGTTGGTCGTGGCGTGCGTCGGTTGAGTGCTGAAGCTGTTGTGTATGTCCGCGATCTTGTTGTGGAAGTAGGAGGCGAGGGAGTTGCAGAGGTCTTGTGAAGGGGTGATGTCGTTGTTTCCGGCATTGGGGTTGGAGAGCTCTTTGACGATGTGGAAGAGTTCCTTGCTGTTGTGTGCGTTGTTGTCCAGTCGTTCCTTGAATGCAGTTTTCTTGGTGGTGTGGATCAGTTGGTGGTGTTTTCGGGTGGCGAGCTTGAGGGCAGTCATGTTGTCCGGTGTTGGGTCTCTGCGCCAGGCTTTCTCAAGGGCTCTGCAGTTCTTCTTCGAGTTCTTGAGTTCGTCGGTGAACCATGGGGCTTTCTTGCTGCCGGGTCTGCTAGGCGGGGTCCTCAGAGGGGCGAGGTCGTCTGCGCAGTCGCTGATCCACTTCGTGAGGTTGGTGGCCGTTTGGCTGGGGTTCGTTGTGCTGGTGGGTGGGTTCTTGCTCAGGGAAGTTGCGAGCTGGTCGGCTGTGATCTTGTTCCAGCTTCTGCGTGCAACCTTTTGCTGTTGGTGGTGGATTGTGGTCCTTTTGAAGCTGAAGTGGACGCAGCTGTGGTCCGTCCAGTGGAGTCCGGTGGCGTGGCTGAAGGCGATGTCCTTGCTGGATGAGAAGACGGGGTCGAGTGTGTGTCCGGTGTAGTGGGTGGGGGTGGTCACCAGTTGCTTGAGTCCGAGGTTGGCGAGGTTGTCCAGCAGGGTGGTGGTGTTGCAGTCGTTGTTGTTCTCCAGGTGGAAGTTTAGGTCCCCGAGGAGGATGTAGTCAGCGGAGAGGAGGGCGTGCGGGCTGACGACGTCGGCGATGTCCTCGCTGAATTGTGTGCGTGGTCCCGGGGGTCTGTAGATGAGGGTGCCTCTGAGGGTGGTCTTGGGGTTGATGTGGATCTGGAAGTGCAGATGCTCGGCGGGTGCGAGGGTGTCGTCGGTGTTGGTCGTGATGCGGATGGAGTTCCTGTGGATGATGGCGATGCCTCCTCCTGTCTGGTTGACGCGGTCCCTCCGGATGATCTTGTAGCCGTCCGGGATGGCGATGGCGATGGCGATGTCGGGCGCTGAGGAGGCGTTCATCCAGGTTTCCGTGAGGAAGGCGACGTCTGGGGCTGTGGTGTCGAGCAGGTTCCAGAGCTCGACGGCGTGTCTGTGGACTGAGCGGGTGTTGAGCAGGATGCACTTCAGGTGGCTGCTGCTGTTGCTCGTCGAGGTCTTGGGCACTGCTGGAGTGGTGCAGGTCCGGATGCAGGTGAACTTGCAGGAGTTGCAGCAGAAGGATCCGTGGGTGCGTCTCGGGGTGGCTCGGTAGCAGCCCGGGAGTCTGCCGGCGTTGAGATCGTGGAGGTCGGTGGTGGCGTAGGTCCGGCGGGAGGGCTGGTGACTGCGGGAGCCAGGGGTCCGTGCGGTGGGCGCGGGCCAGGCGCGGACGGGCGCAGA
Source organism: Lissotriton helveticus (assembly GCF_964261635.1). NCBI lineage: Eukaryota > Metazoa > Chordata > Amphibia > Caudata > Salamandridae > Lissotriton > Lissotriton helveticus. The sequence goes on along the minus strand of NC_136061.1, from coordinate 222,136,625 downwards.
CGGGCTTACCTTTGGCGCACCTTCGGCGCTCAATCGGCGCTCCCGCTGCGCGGTCGCTCTGGGGGCATCATAAGAAGGGAGCCGGCAGGGCGGGTCAGCTGGGAGGCGGGAGCATGGGATCCAATCGGCTGGCAGGGGGGCGGGGCAGCAGGCAGGCAGCGGCGGGAAAACGAGTGCGGGCTTGGCGGGCGGCCCTGCGGCGGCTGGGGTGCTCGCTGATGGAGAAGGCAGGCAGGCACAGCAGCAGAAGGCAGGAGGCAGGAGCAGGAGGTCCTGGGAGCGTGGGGGTGACCAGGCCGAGGCGCAGTGGTCACTCCCGAGGCGGAGATGGGTTCCCCTTAAGAAGGGAGCCGGGAGGGCGGGTCAGCTGGGAGGCGGGAGCGTGGGATCCAATCGGCTGGCGGGGGGCGGGGCCGCAGGCAGGCAGCGGCGGGAAAGCGAGTGCGGGCTTGGCGGGCGGCCCTGCGGCGGCTGGGGCGCTCGCTGATGGAGAAGGCAGGCAGGCACAGCAGCAGAAGGCAGGAGGCAGGAGCAGGAGGTCCTGGGAGCGTGGGGGTGACCACGCCGAGGCGCAGTGGTCACTCCCGAGGCGGAGACGGGTTCCCCTTAAGAAGGGAGCCGGGAGGGCGGGTCAGCTGGGAGGCGGGAGCGTGGGAATCAATCGGCTGGCGGGGGGGCGGGGCCGCAGGCAGCGGCGGGAAAGCGAGTGCGGGCTTGGCGGGCGGCCCTGCGGCGGCTGGGGCGCTCGCTGATGGAGATGGCAGGCAGGCACAGCAGCAGAAGGCAGGAGCAGGAGGTCCTGGGAGCGTGGGGGTGACCAGGCCGAGGCGCAGTGGTCACTCCCGAGGCGGAGATGGGTTCCCCTTAAGAAGGGAGCCGGGAGGGCGGGTCAGCTGGGAGGCGGGAGCGTGGGATCCAATCGGCTGGCGGGGGGGCAGGGCCGCAGGCAGGCAGCGCCGGGAAAGCGAGAGCGATCCTAGACATCTCCCGTCACAACCACATCACCCAACACCGGCTCAATCTCCACTGGCTCCCCATCGAAAAAAGAATAACCTTCAAGCTACTCACTCTCACATACAAGGCCCTCCAAAACATCGGACAAGCATACCTAAACAACTGCCTCGCCTTCCATGCACCCAAGAGAAACATCCAATCAGCCAACCTCTCTGGCCACCATCTCAGACATCTACAAGAACAGAACGGGAGGAAGGTCCTTGTCCTACCTCGCAGCACAGACCTGGAACAACCTCCCCCTCTACCTCTGGCAAAGCCCTACACTGCTCCAGTTCAGGAAGGATCTCAAGTCCTGGTTCTTCGGATGACCCCAGCACTCAACTGAGTCCCCCCCACCCCCTGCGCCCTGAGACCCTTGCGTTTGAGTAGCTGCGCTTTACAAACCCGTGATTGATTGACTGATATTGCACACTTCTTAATGCATCATACCTCTAAGCGCTGCATCCCATAACACGTTAACTGCACTTTCGTGGTCCTCAGGCTCAACGTGGAAACACTTCCCACATAGGATCTAAACAAAGACAATACCCTTCCAAACACATAGCATGTGCAGTGTAGCATGCAACCACATAGCAGGCACAGTGTAGAATGCTGCCTACGTAGGTATGTTCCTCGGGGATAGGGGTAGGGGTAGTAAGTGCTTTATAAATGTTTCAATACACTACAATGCAACTGCCGGGCTTCCTGAGACTGTCAAGGTTTTAGAGGGCCTTTAGGAGCGGGAAGGGGTGAAGGCAATATCAGTTTTGTGCCTTTATTCTCTTTCTGTTTTATCTTTACTTTGGTTTCTTTATTATTAATTGCAGACATTTACACCTAAGACAATAGTATGTTAGCTTTAATATCTATAATTGATAACGTAAAGGCACAGATAGTTTGGCTATTCACTGTATATTCATTCTGTCCATTGTAGTGTTCACAGCACGATCTGAAATTTCTCAAATTTGTACAACAAGCTACTCAATGGAACTCTGTGTTTCTCAGAAAATGTTTATAATGGGCATTAACAATAATTATCTCATCAATTAAAAGTGAATAATTTGCACGTGTCTCCAAAAAGGAGTACCAAATTATATTTCACTATGCTAAAACATTCTGATTAAATGCGGAACAAGAATGAAATGCGCAAAATATATTAACTATTAACTTGCTATGATTACCTCAAAGGAAGGAACATTCAAGGTAGGGAGACAAATATTTACGTGGTACAAGCATCACATTTCCGATCCCGTCAAGTAAAAAGAATATACCCTTTTGACTTCGACTTTATTTTTTTTTTTACATTGTCCTTCTTCCTGAGGCGGCAACACACATTTTTGTAGAATTAATGACATTTTATGAAACCAACTTTGCACATATGAAGGACTGCTGAATTATTAATTTGAATAGTTTCAAAGTTGCTTAGTTTTCTCTATTGGCTTAAGCCGGGACGCTTACTCTGGAAACAGCTGTTCGTGCTCTATAAATATATTTACATTCATTCATTCGATTCATTTAATCGAAAATAGATCTTGTGGTTTGGCTGAATGAATAAGTCCTGCTCGCTGAGCCATCCCTGCTTCAGGCTTGTAATTCAGAAAAGGTGTGTTTAGCATTCCTTTCCAGGATGGGGTGGGTCACGTCGCGTGGATGGTCCCAGGGAGTGAACCCCATAGCTTGTAAGGTGAGCTATACTGTTCTGCAGTCTCTACGTCCAGGTGCTCTGCCCACCTTCTGATGCTCTCTGTTGTGGGGTATTTGGAGGGGGTGAAGTATGATTTTATCAGAGGACTGTAAGAAGAGTTTAGAACCTATTGTTTTACTTGGTTGCAAGGATGTTTGAGGATAGGTTTGGCCTTTCCAGTATCGACTTTTATAGTTTCTTTTAAATAAAGGTGAAACTTTCAAAACTCATGCTCACCAAACATTCATCTCTACCGCAAAGTGTGGCACGTTGGCTACATTCAGGGCATATCGCCTCTAAAATCTGTAAATTCTCATCAGAACCGTACACAGCACACCCATCAATACTATGCCCCAAATGGGCTAAACCGGGGGTCTCCAACCTGTTCTAGAATAGGAGCTACTTCTATTTAATAAAAATCACTCCGAGTAACTAATATTAGTAGTGTTGAAATAGTGACCACATTAGGCTGAGCAGCCAGCAGTAACGGAAAACACGCATTTGCAATACAAATAGGTCTCGCAACTGCGAGTTTTGGAGCTATTGGTATTATAAATGGCAATGCCTTTTATTTACGTGTTAGTTTATTAAACATAAATAAAAGGCATTGTCATTTACAATGCCAATAGGTTAAACTCTTACAAATGCGAGACCTATTGCATTGCAAATGCTTGTTTTATAATACCAAAGTGTGCATCTTACAAAAGCTCTCCCTGGGAGGCGAGAGATGGGAGGGCCAGTCTTGTCTCTGTGATCTGGTGCTGCAACCACTGCTAGCCTCCACATCCCAGAGAGCTGTTGACACCCGAACCCAGTGAAAGGGTGTGCATATAGGGAGCCCCTCCAGACCTCTGGGTCACATTACATGTTACAGAGGGCCTTAAGTGCACATGCATTAACAATCTCATAATGCTTGATTGAAGTTGGATCTTTATGTTGCAGTAGATAAGGCACGCCCCAAACGCCCACTTACATCTGGAAGAGGGAAGAACCAGGCCAAAGAATTCACAAAAGAAAAGCAAATGGAATCCAGCTTCAAGAATAAAAAAAACAGAGAACAAGTTGGTGATGAACGCAGCAAACCATATGAAAACAATGTGCCATGCTCATCTTTCTCTTGCGATTGTATCCTTTATATATATTTTCAAACGGAAACTGTCATCACATGGAAAATTCATGCTTCATCTTGGATTGGAACCTCTAATAGTGTTCTCTGGAGAATCCACCAACTTGGGAAGGGAAGTTCATAGGCGTGACTACACTTAGAACCATGGCAGCGGCAAAACAATCCAAGAAGATCAAGTTGGGCATCCTTTGCCCCTACCAGATTCTGCAGCTCCCCGGCCACCCATGCTGGCTGATGCCTCCATGGTATTGTGGAACACTCCTTTAAGTGATTGCGATCACATAACCGTCAGTGCAGCCCAAGTCTATATAGCAGCCCCTATGCGCTGGGGCCGGCATCCAACAACCAGTCTTCTGAATCGGCGCTGCTCACCCTGTCCGCCTCGGACTGCAGACAGTCTTCAGTAAGTCTTGGCAGTCTTTCTATCCTCATTGCAAGCACTGACCTAAAGAAGCAGCTCAATAGAGAGCAAATGTTCAGGCCATAAATGGACTGTTGAGCTTCTCTTAACCCAGGCTCATGTGCAAACAGTCTACATGGTGTCCTCATTCATGATGCTTGACATTGCCAGCACGCAATGGCTATTCTGTGAGCTGGCACAAAGTGGGAATGACAATGACAATAACGCGAGTGGCTGAAAGGGACTGACCCATTGTGGAAAAAATACAAACTGGGGGGCACTACCAACCAGAATATAAGATCCTTAATTATTGCCCGGCGATGTCGCCTCTTGAACCCACAAAGAAGTTAAACTATTGAAGAGGCAGGCGCTGGAGACTGGAAGGCAGGAAACAAGGTTTTTATTCGCTCCGGAGGAGAACACAACGAAAACGGACAGAAGGTATCGTTCTGAGGTGCTCTAACTGCATCCCTGAGGCCTGGCCTCTTATACACAAGTTTATCTCTTTATTACATGTAACACATTCTCGTTGATACTTTGATGTACGGAAAGACATCCTCAGAATCCCCCCTTCCCAGCCCGTTCCCATGCAAGGCTACAGTGGAAGTCCCCGCCCCGTTCACAGCAGGTGATGATCATCGCGCAGCTGGATATTCCGCCGATTCACGGAGTGTGCGGGTTTCGATCGGATCTCGTGGGATGGGGGGGGGCTTTGATCATCTCGGGGGTCCTTTGAGGAGGGAAGCTTCCTATTGTATGGGGAGGGGCAAGAGATTGGTATCGGCAGAGCTAGGTGTCGGCCTGGGAACGGGGAAGACAAACGGGCACACGGGGAAAAGGGGTTTGCATCAAAAGGGCCGGAGGTCATGACGGGGAAGCAGGGAGGTGTCGCGCTGGGAACAGGATGAGGGCCTGGGGCAGAGCAGCGCCGAAGAGGGGTTTATGACTCAAGGCAGGTGCAAGCAGGGGGGGGTTGCCAGCGAAGTTAGGAGAGAGAGAGAGAGACGCGCTGGCTCTCGGCGAGAGCAGGGAAGCCATGGTGTCCAAAATGGCGGCTGTTTTACGCGCACAAAAGGTTTAAGGAGAGCAAGAGGGCGCCGATAATGTTGACGGTTTTCAGCCTAACCTTTAACAGTCCTCCCTTTTCAACATATCTAGCCAACTTGCTTACTCAATGTCAATTTTCATCAAATTCCTAACTTCGGTATCATATAATGCCCTCATATGTTCGCTTCCAATGTCCACAGTTTTGGGAAAAATACAACTCGCACATAAAGAACACATAGGTGGCAAACATTGAATTCCTAAGCATAGGCCACATATTACAACTACGGGAATCAGGATAATGGTGAGCAGTCTCCAGCCCCAGCTTTTGACGGTGTCCCAGAACCAACCACCAAGCGACCATTCTTCTTGCTCTTGGTGAACTTCCGAAGAGAGTCTGTGAAGATGTTCGATGGCTTTGTACACTGAGGGTGAGTTGTCCGGTATGTATGTACAACAGCTGGCCCCAATAATGCGGCATGCTCCTCCACGGTCCGCCAGAACCACATCTAGAACGAGGCGGTTCTGAAGAGCCACCAAACGGACCGCTTGGAGCTCGGCAGTGTTGTTGGCAAAGATGCCCGCTGTGATGTTCATGGTTGTCTCGACTGCCTGAGTCAAATGTCGGATGGCACGGCTGTTTGCCATCGGGCCCCAGAGGGGGACGAGTCCTTTCATGGCATCGAGGAACTGTGCCCCTGTTGAGTCGGCTTGCTCAACGTCTTTGGCTCGTTTTTGTCTGTGGTGATTCGCTGGGGCCACATAAGTTGGAGGAAGGACGAAGGAGATGTAGCAAGTGCCCCCCCAGCCTTTGGGGAGCCAGGTGTAGGCCTTCGTGCCACAGATGAAATACATGTTTGGGGATGACACAAAGGAAGGTGGATCCGCGGAGTCCAAAGTTCTGGTAAAGCGGCAAGCGCTACGACCCACCAGCTGTGTCCCAAGTCCTTCTACACACATGTGGCCTGTGACGTTGATGACCGTCAGGGCCACAGTCAGAGTGGCAGCCGTTCGTTTCCGCAGATAGGAGAAGGTGGGTCTGGTTGGATTGTTGAACACCTGCATTTCGATTCGTTCTTTGGCCGGAATGTCCATTTGGATTGAGTCGCTGGGGGTCAGCGGGCAGAAGTGTGTCTTTGTCTTGTTTCGCCCGGCCCCATGAGAAGAATGTGCTGCAGCTCTGCTGGAGGTGGCATTTCCCGTATAGCTCTCTTGCAAGAGGATCAGCCAGGCAAGGCAGGAGCCGTGGACGGAGAAGGGTGAAGGGATGAATGGTATAGAATGTCCAGTGGCATGGGGTAGCAACCCACAGATCCAGCAGTTGGTGGCGTTGGTGGCAAGATTGTGCTGGTGAAGTAGTTGCACGAAAGAGTTGTTCCAAAACTCCTTTCGCCTCTCTCTTAGTTGAGGAGAGAGCGAAATTAGATAATGTTCCTTCATGGTGGTAGGCTGAGCAGTGGTTAGGAATGTTTCGTGAGCAGGTGCGTGTTCTTCCATAATCCAGAGCGTAGTCATAAGGAGAAAACAGAGGAGGATTACGATGAAGAGTGCAATTGTCTTTGAGCTATGGAGTCTGTCTGTTCTCGGATTTCTGTAGTGGGTATTTCCTGTTGTCTCAGTCGGCTTCTTGTTTGGCGCTTCCATCATCTTCTTATCTGGCGCTTCCATCATCTTCGTCTTCAAGGTGCTCGGTAGTGGGCAGGACCACAGACTTAGTTTTAGCTTCTCTTCAGGTAACCCTTGGTAGTTTGGGTCACCGTTCTGAGATTCTTTAACCTAGTCCGTGGCCTACTTAGCCGAAGCTCCCTCCTTTCGACGCAGGAAATACCCTTCTCGAGATGGCACAGTGGGGTCAGGATGTTTTGAAAGTTCAAGTGTCTCTGTATCAGGGTAGCAGTTCAACGATGGTCGGTCCTGGTTCAGGAGCTCTTCTTGGGTGTTGACGGTGTCTGTCGTGGCCAGGGCTGGAGAGACCTTTTTGCAGTGATGAGCGTGCAGCCAGTGTTTCTTCCCCTCCACTCGAAGTGCGGTCCGAGTGGTGATCAGCACTTGCCAGGGGCCCGTCCACCGGGGTTCCAAACTCTTTGATCGCTGAAAGTTTCGGATCAGCACGAAGTCCCCCGGCTGGATGGCGTGACCCGGACCCCTGGAAGCATCGGGGATGGCCTGCTGCACCTGCTGATGAAGGACAGACAAAGTTTCAGTCAATTTGTACAGATAATCAGACATTAGGACATCCGGAACGTCATGAATGGACGTTGGTTTCGGGGCAGACCAGACGCTCATGGGTCGACCGAAGACAACTTCATACGGGGTTAAGTGATGTCGGGTGGGGGTAGAGCGCATCGATAGCAATGCCAATGGGAGGGCGTCTGGCCATTTCAGGCCCGTCGTAGCCACTATTTTGGCCAGTTTAAGCTTTAGTGTGGCGTTGTGTCGTTCGACAAGCCCAGCAGATTGAGGGTGGAAGACTGCGTGGAATTTCTGTTTGATACCCAGCCCATTTAGGATGAGCTGGATAACGTTGGCTACAAAGTGGGGGCCATTATCACTCCATAAAACACGACAGAGGCCATAACGGGGGAAAAACTCCTTTAACAGGACCTTTGCGGTGGCCATAGCGGTGTTGTCACGGGTTGGATATGCTTCCACCCATTTGCTAAATGCGCACACCACGACAAGTACATATTTCAGGCCTTGGCATCTGTCTAGCTGGATGTAGTCCATCTGCAGGACTTCAAATGGGTGGTTTGGGACCCCAAATCCCCCCCGGGGTACTACAGTTCCCTTCCCGGGGTTGTGTTGCAGGCATATTAAGCATTGTTGGACCAGGCGTTTGGCGGAATCTGGGATCTTGTCATTGTGCCAAACCCTGGAGACAAGTTCGATCATGGGGGCTGATCCTATGTGGGCAGGGGAGTGTGCCATGGTTAATATGGGAATCAAGTATGAATCAGGTAGCAACCATCTGTTCGTGTCTTTTGTCCGCCAGCAGCCTTCATCGTCTTTCAATCCCACCCGTGCCCATTCAGTCAATTCGTGTTGTGTGCTAGCCGTTTGTATGTCTCTAATTGTGTCCTTGGCGTCAGTCCAGTTTTCTGCTTGTGACCTGGTCACGTACATACGTGTTGTCGTTCTATTTACAGCTGTCGTTCGGGCGGTGATGTCGGCTAGTGCATTTCCCTGTCCAATAATGTCTGTCACCTTCTTGTGTGCCTGGCATTTGATAACGGCAAGTTTGTTGGGGAGGAGGACAGCTTCGATTAAGGCGGAGACTAAATCCCCGTGCAGAATGGGTGTGCCGTGTGAGGTCAAGTATCCTCTCTCCCTCCAGAGGAGCCCAAAATGGTGAACCACCCCGAAGGCATACTGGCTGTCGGTGTAAATGTTCGCCGTGGTTCCTGTTGCCAGGATGCAGGCTCTCGTCAAAGCAATCAGTTCCGCTGCCTGGGCAGATCGCTGGGTGATGCGGGCTGTTTCTACTACAGTTCGAGCCGTGGTGACTGCATAGGCAGCGGAAGTGGTACCATCGGAGAGTTTGATGCAAGAACCGTCCACCCACAACTCCCCGTCGGGGTCAGGGAAAGCTGTGTCTCTGAGATCGACCCTACTCCTGGTCTGTTCGTCCGTAAGAGTCACGCAGTCATGTACGGGGTGCACATTGGGGTCGTTCTCTGGCAAGGGTAACAGAGTTGCTGGGTTCAGTGTGGTGCATCTTTTCAGGGTGATATGGGGGGCAAGCAAGGTTAGTTCGTATCCAGTCAGTCGTGCACTCGTCAGATGTTGCGTCTTGGTTTGGTTCAGGAGGGTGTCGACTGCATGGGGTACCAGTACCGTGAGGGAATTCGAGAGTACAATCCCCTCACTCTGTCGGATAGAGACTGCAGCAGCAGCTACAGCTCGAAGGCAGGCAGGCAAGGCTCTGGCGACAGGGTCAAGAGTGGCAGAGAAGTAAGCGCACGGTCGTTGCTTAGGACCGATGGCCTGGGTCAGGACAGATAAAGCGCACCCCTCCCTTTCGTGAGTGTAAAGGGAGAAGGGCTTTCTGTAATCAGGGGTACCCAGGACAGGGGCTGAGCAAAGGGCATCTCGTAGTTCTGTGAAGGAGGTTTGACACTCAGGAGTCCAAGGGAGTGGGAAAGGGACGTCTTTGTTTAGGAGAGAGAGCAGTGGTTTTACAACGAGGCTGAAGTTTGGCAACCATTGTCGGCAGAAGGAGGTGAGGCCTAATAGGGAGCGAACCTGCTTCTGGGTTTTAGGGACAGGGGTGTCTAGAATGGTCTGGATTCGATCAGGGGTGAGTTTCCGTCCATCTTTGGACAGAAGGTGACCCAGGTAAGTGACCTGGGGTAGGCAGAATTGCAACTTCTTCTTGGAGACCTTGTGGCCATTTTCCGCAAGGAAGTGCAAGAGTTGAATGGTGGCGGTAACCGCTAGAGGGGTGGTGTCGGCTGCCAAAAGGATGTCATCGACATATTGTACCAACACCACCCCGTCGGGTAACCGGACTTGGTCTAGTTGCCTTTTGAGGGCCTGGCTGTAGATGCTAGGGCTCTCCGTGTAGCCTTGAGGGGCTCGGCAAAACCTATATGAGCGGGATTTTAGGGTAAAGCCGAAGAGATATCGGCTGTCTGGGTGGATGGGGATGGAGAAGAATGCGTTCTTGAGGTCGATGACGGAAAAGGTGGTGGCAGTGGATGGAATCAAGGTCAGGATGGTGGTGATGTCTGAGACCACAGGGTACTGGGGTACCACCACTTTGTTGATCTCTCGGAGGTCGATGATGAAACGGTATGCTTTCTCATCTCCCTCTCCCTGCTTCTTGATAATGGGCAAGATAGGGCTGTTGCAAACGTTGCTAACCACTTCCTCTACCACTCCTGCGTCTATCAGTGACTGGATAATCATTACCAATGCCTTCTCGCCCTCTGGCGATATCCGATATTGTGGGAGTTTTGGGAGTGTTGCGTCTGGTCGGACAGTAATGTGCACTGGGTCAATTAACATACGCCCTACGTCCGAATCCGCTTTGGCCCACAGATACGGAGGTAGGGTGTCAAGCAGGGACGCGTCGACGTCGGTGATGGAAAACATGTGTCGGGGGGAACAATGTTTAAGCAGAACGGGGTTGTCGTAAAGAAACACTCGAACTCCATCTTGAGAACACCTAATCGTCGCTCGGAAGTGTTTCAGTAAGTCAAGTCCCATAATGGCGTCGGGGCTATTGGAGGAAAGCAAGAACGTGGTGTCGGTGGTGTTGTTTTCTACGTCAAAGAGAATCGGGGCAGACAAAGGGTTGGTGGAGGGCGTTCCATCGAAACCTGTCGATGTTATGAGTGAGCCAGACAAGGGTGCCCTTGGAATCAGTCGTTTAGATAACGCACTACGTGTTGCGCCAGTGTCTACCAGAAATGGAGACTTGGTACCCAGGACCTTAGCAGTGACATAAGGGCCCTGCTGGTCAACATAGAGCTCGACTGGATCCCTCCCTCGCCCTTGGCTGTCCTATGCAAAGGTGTGAGTGTCGTCATAGTCAGATTGTTGATATTGGTTCTGTCTGGGTCGATCGAACGTATTCGGTCTGCTTGATCTGTCATTAGTCGCGTCATTTGGGGGCCCTCGTTGTGGTCCCTTAGGTCTCGGTCCGTTTGCTACATCCCTGGGGTCTCTGTTCCTGATCATTTCCAGGAGAACTGGGCACTGGGATTTCCAATGGCCAGTCCCTTTGCAGAAAGCGCACTGGTCATCTCTAAGGTCTGTGCGTCCACTGTAGGGAGTCAGAGTGCGGTCCTGGGGAAATGCAGTCTTAGGGACGTTTGTCTGGTAGTTTCCCCGGTATTGGTCTCGTCCTATAGTCACCCCTTGCAGTTTGGCAATCATCACCCTCTCTTTTAAGTCTTTCTTCTTTTTCTCTGTCGCCCTATCGTTTTCATTTTTCTGATGCTCATAATATTGGGCCATTTGGAGAATCGCTGTAGGTTTGGAGGCTGCCCAACTACTCTCGCTGGCCTGTAGTTTCTGGGAGATGTCCAATGATAGGCCCTTAACATAATTCTGGACAAACAGATGGTGTCCGGTTGCAGTGGTCATGTCCTGGCCGCTGTAATCGGAGAACACCGTTTCAAACCGGGAGAAGTATTCCGATACATCCTCCTGGGGTTTTTGGCGACAGGCTGTTACTATCGACCAGTCCACTTTCTTTTCTGGGATTAGGGTTTTTAATTTCTCTACAATTTTATCTGGGAGGTCTAGAATGGATTTCAACGGCTTTTGTCCTGGTCCCCGTTGTTTGTCCAAGTCATCGAGTTGTGACCAGGTATGTCCGAACAGCTCAAGGTGGTCGACTTTCCGGATTTGCTTCCACACATCAGCTGGTAGACATAACCCGAAGAACAAGTCGATGTCAGCCAGGGTCATGATAGTTGAACCCAGGGCTGTACCCAATTCAGTATAGAAGGCAGTGGGGTTTTTACGTAGGTCGGGTAGAGATTTCCGGAATGTCAGTATCTCTTGCCGGTCCCATGGCTGGTAGACCCAGTTGTATACTACCCTTCCCTTTGCATCTTGGTTGTTTGCATCATCGTGAGTCCCTGTACCTCGAGGGGGAACCCAGTAAGGGGCAGCCTCACGTATCGGCATCATGGTGTTAGATTGCTCGGTTGGTGGTTCGGTCACCACGGGGGCCGCGGATTTAGCTCCCGGCTTTCGTTCAGTGAGGTGGCGGAAAACCTCAAGCGTACGCGTAAGGAGGTCCGACACATCACACTCGCCCTCATCTCCGATATCGACCTTCCGGTACAGAGTCCTTAGGCTCTCGGGACCTTTGTCTCGATATCGGTCCTCGTATGCATTAAAGACATGATAACACAGTCGTACGGTAAAATGTCGTCTGTGACTCCCTGTATACGAGCTGAACATATCTGTGATGTACTCTTCATCATCCTTCCTTTCTACCAGTGTCCTTGCTATTTTGTCGATCCCCGCTCGCTCATCTTTGTCTAGCCTGTTTGTTCTTGCAAGGCCAGCCCCTCGAGTCTCATGCTCGTTTAACGTTGTTGTTGATGCGGGTTTTAATACAAGGGGTTCGGCTGGCACAGAGGCCATTGGGGCCGACGCTGTGGCGGTACCTTCGTTTGTACCTGGGGGTGGCGCGTGCTGCGCCAAGGGTTGAGAAGGGGCATATGGAGGGGGCATGTAGATGATAGGGGGACCTAACAGCAGGTCCTCATTGGCTTGTCGTTTCGAGGGTAAATCAGGGTAGAGCATGGAGGGGGTTCTAACCGGACACTGGCTTGGCGTTTCCCTTTCTAGTTTCTGTTTAGCTTTCTCTCTTTCCTCTATCTCCTTTTTTAGTTTCTGAGCAGCTAGGTGGGCTGCTTTTTGCAGCTCTTTTTCCAACCTACTCTCAGTTTTCTTTTTACGCTGTTCAGTTTCTTTTCGCCACATGCCGAAGCTATCAAGCATAGTAGGTGTTGTCTTGTTTTTACCTAGGGCAGTTTCTAGCGTTTTTATTTTATCATCATCGAAGGATCCTATCAGGGGCCATTGACTTTCTTGACCCTGTTTTGTATATTTATGCCATAGTTTACTATAGGCAATAGCGGTCAATCCATGCTTCATGAACATGTCCTTATTAGGGGTGCCTTCCAGTGGGGCTGGATGGTCCATCTCTAATAAGCGGTCCGGGCTAAACAGGCTACTAATCAGTGGGGAGAAGACAGACATGACGGCTCGTAACGAGGGACTAAAAAAAGTCAGCACTGCCTATCTTATCACTAGGTGCAAAGACTAGACAGAATATTTCTATTCTACGTTGTTTGCAGGCAGTGAATACCTCATGGATCACAATAACCAAAGACCAATAAATAACAATGGGGAGAATGAGTAGGTCCGCAAAGATCTGCGTTACCTACCTTTTTCACTATCTGCAAAAAGGGTGGTCTCTTCCCTGTTTGCAGACAGGGAATCTCCAGGAAACAATAATTTTGCGAACAACAGTTCAGTTTCAAGCAATTATAGGGTGGGGGAGAAAAAAATAAGCACGGCTGCTACCCTACCTATCCTCCACTGCTTGCAAAGAGAGAGACCTTTGTTTCTCCGTTTGCAGACAGTGAATCCCTCATAGATCAAGATAACAAAAGACCGATAAATAACAATGGGGAGAATGAGTAGGTCCGCAAAGATCTGCGTTACCTACCCTTTTCACTATCTGCAAAAAGGGTGGTCTCTTCCCTGTTTGCAGACAGGGAATCTCCAGGAAACAATAGTTTGTGAACAACAGCTCAGTTTCAGGTGATTATTGAGTGGGGGAGAAAAATAAGCACGGTTGTCTGCCCTACCTATCCTCCACTGCTTGCAAAGAGAGAGCCTGTTGTTTCTCCGTTTGCAGACAGTGAATCTCCAAATAAACAAAAAGAGCAATACTAGTATTTAACAAACAAGCAATCAAGCAATTTTTTCGCAATTTGTCGTGGTAACACGACCTTACCCGGACCGCATGGACAGTTTCCTGACTTCCGAATCCAGCGCCCGATCGTCCTCTCTTCTTCGTTATCCTCGCGGCACTCCTGATGGTTCCCAGTCAGGACCGTAGATCACTCGAGAGAGGTCTGTTCGGAACCAGTGAAGTTCGGATGATCGGCTGTCAGACGAGGGTCTATCGGACAGACGCGTTCCCGATCGTTGCAGTCGTTCACTTTGTCGTCAGGACCTCTCCCACTGGATCCATGGGTCGCTGATGGGCCCCACGCTTGGGACGCCAATTGTGGAAAAAATACAAACTGGGGGGCACTACCAACCAGAATATAAGATCCTTAATTATTGCCCGGCGATGTCGCCTCTTGAACCCACAAAGAAGTTAAACTATTGAAGAGGCAGGCGCTGGAGACTGGAAGGCAGGAAACAAGGTTTTTATTCGCTCCGGAGGAGAACACAACGAAAACGGACAGAAGGTATCGTTCTGAGGTGCTCTAACTGCATCCCTGAGGCCTGGCCTCTTATACACAAGTTTATCTCTTTATTACATGTAACACATTCTCGTTGATACTTTGATGTACGGAAAGACATCCTCAGAATCCCCCCTTCCCAGCCCGTTCCCATGCAAGGCTACAGTGGAAGTCCCCGCCCCGTTCACAGCAGGTGATGATCATCGCGCAGCTGGATATTCCGCCGATTCACGGAGTGTGCGGGTTTCGATCGGATCTCGTGGGATGGGGGGGCTTTGATCATCTCGGGGGTCCTTTGAGGAGGGAAGCTTCCTATTGTATGGGGAGGGGCAAGAGATTGGTATCGGCAGAGCTAGGTGTCGGCCTGGGAACGGGGAAGACAAACGGGCACACGGGGAAAAGGGGTTTGCATCAAAAGGGCCGGAGGTCATGACGGGGAAGCAGGGAGGTGTCGCGCTGGGAACAGGATGAGGGCCTGGGGCAGAGCAGCGCCGAAGAGGGGTTTATGACTCAAGGCAGGTGCAAGCAGGGGGGGGTTGCCAGCGAAGTTAGGAGAGAGAGAGAGAGACGCGCTGGCTCTCGGCGAGAGCAGGGAAGCCATGGTGTCCAAAATGGCGGCTGTTTTACGCGCACAAAAGGTTTAAGGAGAGCAAGAGGGCGCCGATAATGTTGACGGTTTTCAGCCTAACCTTTAACACCATGGCCCTATTCTGTATGTCCTGTCCTGTGGGCTGATCCAACTTCTGAATCTGAATAACTAAACAAAGCAATGGCTGAAGATGGTGCGGGTAAAGCCCCTTCTTGTATGCAATTTTTGTGTATTGATGAAAGTATGTTTGCCATGAATGGCGTAACCACCATTAAACCTTATAAAAAAAAGCATTGCTTAAATTCAAAAGGGTTTGACGATGTGACGGTATGACAAAAGATACTGACACATGTATATAATATGATCTCTTATGCTGTGTTATTTACAGAGCATATTGATCGCCTCCACGGGTTTCTTGAATTAAGGAAACGGGATCTTCATTTCTTTTTTTCTGGAGAGTCCACGTACCCTCCCTGAGGTTCCTCAATACAGACCCTAGGTATTGGGTCCTACTCCACTACCAATGGCATCATCAGGTTACATTCCATAACTTCCTGCGGAAATTACATGCACACAGGTTTGTGTTGAAGGTTCTCTGGTCGAGGAGCTGCAGCTTCATTGAAAACAAGGTGTGTTCATGCCCTCAGAGCCACAACATGTCTCTAGAGAAGGCGAGAAGAAAGGGAGCTGGACTCTCAACTCACAGCTGTTCAGACGGACGAGATACTGATTCATCTCAAAGAAATGATCACACGCTCTTTTTCTCCAAACATTTGTTTATTATTTTATCAAATTGGTCAATAAACATTAAACCAAACAGAATACCTGAGTCTGACCAGTAGCCGTACCAAAATAGCAGAGTTGAATCATAAATACCACTATAAGTCTATGAAACCAGCACATATTCACCAAAATATCAAGGCTTCCAGGACTAACACATTCCTGGCATGTGACTGGCGTCACCAGCCCTTCTGGCCTTTCCGAGGCACCAGTCTGACAGAAAACATAGATGCCACATATTTTACTTGGTGATTTTATATGAAGAACGCATGACAATGCATCACCATAAAATACCTAAGTAACTTTGAAGTATGCCAGAGAACATCAAGGAGCGAGAATGATAATGGTGCCTGTCACGTTGTTTATTGTGCATCATTCATCAGAACTTTGACACCTTCCAGAACCCGATATGTGCTCAATAAGACCTCATAACTGGATATGGTATTTTATTCTGCCATCCCTCAGATGGGCCTAAGCAAGGGGCATGTACATTTCTGGGCACCACCTAACCTCAGGCACATGGTACAATGGAGCCATCGGATACGAGCAGAGCTCTTCCCAGCCCTCAAGGTTCAGATCTGGAGGCTGTGTTCCATGGATGGCCTACATGAGATGAAAGAGGCTGAACCTGTGCTCTGCTGAGGGGCCCAATGATAAGCAAAGAGCAAGCGAAGGCAAAATGTCCTCCTCTAACGTCCTTCCTCAACCTCAGTAGTGCCCAATATGCACATCAGAATCCAAATGAATTATTTATCATTCAAACTTTGAAACATTCCCCACATAGAAGTGTGGAGAATCAACACCTTACCCCACTTCCTACATTTGTTTGTTTTGTTCTTTTGTTATCTCTGTCCTTTTTAGTTTTTACTGATGCATGTTGTATTTAATATTTACATTTGTTTTGAAGATATGTGTTTTTGCTCATTTTGTAGGTTTACCAAAATGATTTTTGACCAGCCTGCCATTGTCAGGCTGGTATTCTGCATTTTTTCTCCAAACCTAGGAATAGCTTTCTAAAATGCTACCAAGACTCAGAGCCGTGTGTTGGGTGCACATGGTTACATTTAGTTAGGTCTTTGTAGTGCATGTTGAACTACACCAGGACAGGAGTGAGCTTGAACTTTGCTGGTGCAGAAGTTAATGCCACCTTTTGTGGTGATTACTTTCACTGGGAGAGACCAGTGGCTGGGATGAGAAAATTCATTTTGTTTTAGTTATTTGGAGTTGTTTTTTATGAGAGCCTGTAGGATGTTCTTAGCTGGAAGCAATACATAAACATATTTTCTTTCAGTGTTGTACTTACTAAACATATATTTCGAGGCTTAACAACTGTGATGGTTTTGACTGCTTGTTCCAGTGATGTGCTTCACCACAGGCTTGTCTGTGGGAGAAGTGTGCAGGGTGAGAGAGCAGACAGGTAACATCTGTCTAATGGTCCTTGTCTCTGCAGGTACAGGTGCCAGAGAACAGCCTTCACTGGAGTCCGACAGCATCACAACAGCCTCACGTCTACTTGGAAAGATAAGTAAGCTACAGTTCTCTTCAATTGATACAAAACGGAGCAGGTAAATCCTGGTCCAGAATGCACCATAGACGAGACACAAAACATTCTTTTGGTCGGTGCATTCACGTGTCAGTGTTTGATGCCAGCATGGTTTACCAGTGTGTCATGAGTGGATGTGTGAGAATATTGAAAAGGCACATAATGCTGCATCGTCACATACAGCTGCTGCACTGTTGTGACCTGCATCTAGTACATGCTCTCATCCAAATAGAAATAAGGTCCTAATGCCTATATTCGGCCGTCTCACCAACTTGGCATCTTCTGCTAATGGCGGAAACAGACAAGCGCAGTGCGTGTTTATGACTGTAACCAGGACAAGCATCTGGCCCACCCTTGTGCACCTATCAAGCCACACTCCATCCTCACTATTAGAGCTAGACCGCACCGTCAGCCATGCAACTTGCACCCGACAGCTCACATCAAATGAATGTGGTAAGACCCAGAACACACAGACCACAATCAATCCCCTGGACAACACCCGGAACCTCATCTAGATCCATCTCACCAGCTGATTTTAGGTGGGTCTAGAAAGTCAGAGCCATAAATAAAGATGCCTTTAAATTCTGTGTTTAACTTGTCACATTTACCGGTGATTTAAAGACAGAAGTCAAATGTCAAGCTGCTTTAGTCTTTTAACATAGGGATTGGTGTTTACTTTTCTTTCTCTGACTGCAATGTGAGAGGAATTTTTAAAGTGAACTATGTGATGATGTAGGATGTTGTTTTTTTGCAATTCACAACAAAATGTAAATACTTGTAAATTAACTGCATGCATCCAACAGTTAGGAAAGCTAAAATGAAGCACGTGTTTTGTATTTCTGAAGTGTGCTGGAAATGGAGTTTCTTACAGGAGCAAAACAAATCAAGACACTTACTTGGTGATGGACAAATGAGAAATATTCACAGAAACCCGATTTACACACATTATCCTTTGTGTGCTATATAGTTTTAGTAGGAAAACGACGTCTGTGCAAATGTAGTGGGCATTTCAATGCAGAATGTGTCATCTGTAAATGACAATGTGCTGGCACATGCTTTCCTTACATTATAAAATCGCCCTGCCTCATGTCTTCTAAAAGTTGTTCTGAAAAGTGGGCCCTGCTTCTGAAATGGTTGGAAACAACTGTCTCAGAGACTTCTATCTCCCCGGTGACTCAAGCAATAAGAAAATGACAGCAACCCATTTAAACTTCTCAGTGATCATCTCAACCGCCGCTTCTCCATCCACCAAAACAACTCCGGTCCATCCACTTCATCCCACCACAACAAACCAAGTTCAAATAAAAAGAGAAAAATTAAACAAAACACTCCTTCTAGAACGTCCACATGGGCTCTCAACAAGAGTAGTCAGTCTTTCCTGCTCACACCAGCTTAAATTATGAACACCACAAAAAATGTGAGAACTCACGCCCTCTCAATTTTTGTAGTTCCGGCGCCTCTCAGAAAAAATTCACTCTATCCTCAGGCATGAAAATATGTACCTGTCACACCCATCCACAATCAATTGACAATTGCAACACCAACAATCACTCTTCGCCAGGTAAGCTAACCTAAATCTGAACCCACATCAACACCTGCCAGTCCCCCCTTCCTCCCCCGGCAACACACTAACCTTCTCATGCACACTGAACTCACTGACAACACCTGCTCTCTAATGATTATAGTTTATGCTAAAGACATTCTACTATCATCCATCGGGAACATCCTTGTGGAAATGCCATTACAGCCCTCCTCAATATCATCAATGCCTCCCTCACTCAAGGAGCCTTCCAGTCACTTTCAAAACAGGATAGAGACTACCTATGATTAACAAGGCCAACCTGGACCCATATGACTTTGCCAACTACTCGAATATCACCAACCCAGTTTGCATTCGGGGAAGTAGTCCCTATTCAGCTAAATGAAGAAATGAGCAAGAACATCCTTCAAGATTACCAATGCAGCTTCAGATCATAATGCACCTGTACACGGCCACCCTTGAGGTTGTCTGTAATGCCTTCCAAATCATTAGCTAATATGAATCCTGCCTCTTGATCCTTCTCAACCTATCCACAGCTTTTGATACAAGAGACCATCAAGCCTTAATTCACACCAAGGTAACATGCATTGGCTTTGCTGACAAGGTCTTGGAAAGATCTACCTCCTACTTAGACATCTGCCGTTTTTTGTCCAGATGATTCAAGAAATTCCTTAGCTTCTGTACGGTATCCTTGGGCTTCATCAGCAACCCTATCATCTTCAACCTCTCCATGTAACCCCTAGAAACATTACTCACCAACAACTTCAGGATCCACCAATACAACAACACAAAACCCCTTTGTGAAAAGCTTCATGTCTCATGTCATCAAGCCTTTCAAAACCATAACTGGATGCCAAAAGCCTACCTTAAATGGAACCCAAGGAAGGCAGAACTTCTCCTGCTCTCTAACAGGATCAAACAATTATATATTCATGCATTGCTGCCCAAACTGAATGGTTTTACTTTACAGTTGGCAACACAAAATCATTAGGACTCAACCTTGATACGTTTTCAAGATCATAAGAAAAGACAGCCTCCGTAACAGCTCCCCTTCGAAATTGCAAAACGTTTCCTCTCAGAATCTGAGTTCAGGATATCACACCAAGACGAGTTTCCTGCATTGGATAGAGGGAACACTCAGCCTCCTTAACACCTCATAGCTCCCCCCAAGAAACGTAGAATATGCTGCAACCTGTCTCAACAAATTCCTCCTGAAGTACAACAACAACATGCAAAGAACTCTACTGGCTCCTGCTCCAAGTCCGCATCATCTTGAAGACCAGCTGAGGTAAGTACTTGGCCAATAGAAATGGCATCTCTGTCTCCCTGGTATAGAAAACAACCACCTGAGGGCGTCACATCAGATGATCAAGAAATTGCTAAACTGGAAAAAAAGAAGTGAAAAAAGAAAAAAATGTAAGGCATACCTTTTCCATTTATGCAAGGAACAACATTCTCATCAACTTCAGAACAGCTCTGATTCTCCTTTAGTTCAGAAAGGAAATGAAAACATGGCTTTACAGAGAATACTGTCTGTCTATACTTTACGAATATATACCCACCCGATGGGGGCGTGGCTAGCCGTCTAAGATGGCAGTTGTGGCTCGATAGAGCTCCGGACCTTCCCGGGGGGGGGGGGAATTTCTCTTATAACGCCGTCCACACGGCTGAAACTGCTTGGGGGACGTTGGTGCGGAGGGACTGGGGCCCCTGCTGTGGCGAGGAAACTTGACCGGGCCTTGGGGATTCGGACCGTGCCAAGTGTGTGAGGTGCAGATGAGGTGAGGAGACCCCTGCGGGAGAGGGGGGAGAAGAAGTGATGACCCATAGCCCCACACGGAGCACTGCACTTTACCACGCCATTGAGGGCGCTGCTGCCCACTAACGCCACACTCCTTAGATCTGCCTGGACCTGCGCTCCTCCATCAGAGCTCACCCGAGGTACATTGCTGCACCCTAATAATACTTGTGGCGTTGCCAACACCCTTCTGGCACTGACCACAGCCCAGCTGATGTTGAGGAATGGATGGAGGTGATGTGCATTGGCCCTAGCCAAACAAGCCACCCGGATATCTCCTCGCAGGACTCGGACGCGCTCCCGAAGCGGTCCTCTCGACGAACTCAGAACCTCAACCGGATCAAAGGAGGTGCAGGCCCATCGGGAGAACAGCAACGACGGGACCAGGAGGGAGCGCTTGCGCTGGCCGGTTCCTTCTGCGAGGATTCGAACAAAATCGCTACAGACTCAGAGGACAGTACTCTCCGTTCGGATTCCGAACATAGTGCAATCCTTTTCCCCATCATCACACCGAGAGCAGCCGATGTTCTGCTTGACAATTGAATGAGGCGGATGGGTCAAGGACACTTGAGACTGCTACTGCCAGTTTTGCCCTTGCAATGGGCGGAACCCGGCGCCAGAGAGACTATCATATCCTTCCATTGGCATAGCTCATTGTGTAAACTGGTAAACTCCTATGTACAGTTGGTGATGTATGGGGCGCTAGTCGTACGTTCTATTGCTACACTTACAGCGACATGAGACATCTAGGATATGCGCTACTTGCTGTGGGGCTCTGCAGTGTTTACTGTTGTAATTGCCCATGTTATTGACGGGAGACAGGGTACCGTTGAGCCATTAGCTTACAGACCATTCTAGGACAATGTTCGGATATAAGCTTAGCTACCTCCCTATTAGCGTATGCACCATTATTTGTCTGTACCATTTGTACAACATTGTTGGGCCCAGCGCAGTTTAGGCGCAGTGCCGCATTCTGTTAAAGTTGTTGGGGAAAGGGGACTTCTGGTTAGCTCTGCCCTGCTGGCTCCACGAAGAGATGAGCTCCACTTACACACAGGAAGATGACAGGGACCGCTAATACATTAGAGTCATACAACCTGCTCACAAGGAACGTCCGGGCCTAGGAGCAATCCAGAAAAGACACTGCATACATGCATTTCTTCTCAGACGCAAGACACAGGTGGCATTCCTTCAGGAATCCCATCTAACTGACTCCGAAACACAAAAGATGCGGAAAAAATGGAGAGGACATATTTACTCCACTAATTATTCTGCCTTCTCTAGGGGGGCGACTATCTGGGTGCGACATGGGGTCCCATTTGTTGAACTTGAGCGCCGGGTAGATGACCAGGGACGATATATACTAGTGAAGGGAACTCTTGACAGCTCTCTGGTGATCCTTGGGAGTATTTATACCCCTAACTTCGATCAAGACCGATTCCTGAGTAAGCTGAGTGCGGTCTTGGCGGATTGGGACGGGATCCCCTGGGTGTTGGGAGGGGATTGGAATGCGGTACTGGACACTGGACTGGACAGATCACACCCCCCCTACACGGTACAACCGCTGGCAAGCTAGCGGACCAATTCGCTACGTGGGCAAGCGGGTGGACACTCTCTTACGCGTGGCAGTGCCTTTACCCAACCCATAAGGAATATTCCTTTTAATCTCCGGTACACAGTCTCCATACTAGAATTGATAGGTTCCTCTGCTTGAGCTCTACCATCGTAAAGGTCCACAGCTCTACATATCTGGCCAAGACCTTTTCCGACCATAATCCCTTAGAGCTCACACTTCGTTGGGGCATAGTACCCACTCCAGTGCCCACCTGGACATTACCCCCACACCTTCTTGAGGATGCCCCCTTTTGCACGACTCTGTCCAACACCATTACCAATTACCTGGCCGAAAACTGGAACTCAGCATCCTCTAACTTGATCGAATGGGTTGCTTTGAAGTTGGTGGTGAGAGGAGCGACGATCGGATAGTTGGTGGGGGCCAGACAAGAGACGCACCAATGATTACAGGACATTGAGCGCAGGTTACATGTACTGAAGAGGGAGGCAGTTTAGGACCCCGACAAACGGGAGGTATTACAATCCACCCACATAGATCACGCGGAGACATCAGAGACATTGCGGACAATAGACTACACGGCGTTTCTCCAACGAAAGCACACAGAGGAGGATAGATCCGGTACACTGGTTGCCCGCATAGTCAGAGATAGACCTGACCCGCCAATCATATCCAGCATCCGCATCCTGGCAGGACACGTTGTCCACACACAAGCCGAAATAAATGCTGCCTTCCATGATCACTTAGAGACGCTCTATGCACCCCCTGCCCCAGTAGACAGCTCTTTGATTACCGATTTCTTCCGAGATCTCCCCTTCCTGGTACTACCGGAGGATGTGCAGAAAGACATTGGCAGCCCTTTTAATCAACAAGAAATCTGCGCCGCGATTAAGTGTCTAAACCGTAACAAGATGCCTGGTATGGACAGGCTCCCTGAATTTTATCTTACATATGCGGAGTCATTAGTGCCTACACTGGAGACCATCTACAAGACGGCCTTTGAGACTGGCCGTCTGCCGGATTCCACCTTGCAGGCGCTGGTCACGGCTATACCCAAACAAGGACGGGACGGTTTAGAGATGTCCAATTACAGACCCCGCTCTAGGTTAGCCACCGAATACAAAATCCTAAGCAAGGCCCTTGCCAACCATATACAATCGCACCTAAATGCGCTTATTCACAGTGATCAGTGCGGCTTCCTCCCAAACTGCAGCACCTCTCTAAACACCAGACAGTTACATTCTGTAATGACAGCCAGCCCGAGAGCTTACCATCACGCAGGATGCATTGCACTAGACCTTAGACAGGCATTCGGCTCTCTATCCCGGTACTTCATGTTCGCGACGTTGCAACGGTTTGGGTTCCCGGACACGTACCTTAAATGGGTTCACTTATTATACACGTCCCCTACAGCCAGGGCCCGTACGGGCTGCCATATCTCTGACCAATATAACATTTACAGAGGCACAAGGCAGAGGTGCCCTCTGTCCCCCCTACTATTTGTGCTGGCATTAGAACCCCTGGCTCTGGCTCTTCGGAGATCGGCAGACCAACTTGGCCTCCACATTGACGGAGTACATCACCTCATATCTATTCATGCGGATGACATACTCCTGTACCTACGGGACCTGACTGCTGAATGCCCCTCTCCCGGGTATATTCACTATCTTTGAACGCTTATTAGGACTGGCCATAAACCCGGAGAAATCGACCAGTTATTTCTTCCAAGAAACACCACACATAACCCACCTACAATTCGGCACTTACACCCTGCCAGTGACCCCCACCACCTTTAAATACCTCGGTATTTACGTATACAGATCACAAGAGGACCAAATAGAGGGCAATATTCATCGGGCAATAACAGGGATCTGTGCTAGTGTTGGGTTCTGGTCTTCCCTACCCTTATCAGTAATGGGGGGATCGCCATCTCAAAAATGGTGATGCTGCCTCGCCTATTATACTACTTTGTGAATCTGCCTGTGGTCGTCCCACAATCCATATTTAATACACTGAACACCATACTGACTAATCTCATCTGGAGCGCGGACCGGAGACAAATTAGTTTTCGAAAGCTCCAGCTGGCGACGCAGAGTGGCGGCCTGGGAGTCCCTGACTTTCGAGGTTACTATTATGCTCGTAAGCTCCAGTGGCTTTCCTACTGGACTGCAGGGAGAAACTTCCATGAAATTGGGTTTAAGCCACAGAGGCATGATCGAGGGGAGCTACATACTTTGCTATTGCTGTGGGCTAGGATCGCCCCAGATTCCCCCCCCCCCCTGTTGCGGACTGCTCTACTCCGTTGAAGGAAGGCCCTGTTATACACGTCCACAGTGACCCCATATGCCACGAATATCCCCATACTGGGCATCCCTACACCACAGGGGAGACTCACGCGGACCAGAACCCAGGCCTGGACGGACAATGGGATAGAGGAAGTAGGAGCATTCTTTGGTGATGGCACTATGCTGGATCACAACTCTTTCTTGCAGGCCACTGGAGCACCATTACGCCTGTATCTTTTACACGCCACTGTGACGCACTATATCAAAACTATGTGGGCCCCACAACACACTTTGGTACACCTCTTATACTACATGGGACCTGGAGGGCATTTGGTGCGCTGGCTATATACTGGAGTACAGGCACATGCAGCAATTACTCTTACCTCCCTTAGGGCACACTGGGCGGAGGACTCCAGTGCGGAGATCACGGACCAAGTATGGAAACGTATGCTGGAGCACCCCAAAAAAGTGTAGCGTAATGCGAGGCTCGAATTTATACAGGCGATGATACTCCATAGGTCATACTTTACACCGAAAAGGATACACCATATGTTACCGGACTACCCCCACTACTGCCCCCGTTGTAAAGGAGATGAGGGGGACTTTATCCACATGCTGTGGTCTTGCCCTCGCCTATGGAGTTACTGGGGAGGAGTGCGCCACTCTCTAGCCACAGTGACACAACTTCCGGTCCCGGACGAGGCCCTAACCTGCCTTGTGGGACTCCGTAGATGCTCAAAAGTCCAAAAGGTGCCGCTAAAGTTTTTAGACCTAGCACTCATCTTGGCGATCAGGGTGCTCACTATGAGGTGGAAGTCCCCCAGATGTCCGACGGTCACTGTCTGGCAGACTGACATGCTTCAATAGGGGAGGGCGGAGGGTGCAGCTCTTCGCAGGGAGGAGGAGAGAGGGCTGAGGAAGCAACCTACCTCGCTGGATTGGGAGGCCATGTTAATTGAATTGGAAGCACTTGATCTGTCTCCTACACAAGCTACCGTGTCCCAGTAATGTACAGGGCACCTTGTTCTTCTCTGTCATTAGGCCCCGTAGACCAGGGACATTGTGATTGAACCCTGTACACTGCATCCTTCAGGAGGATGACTATATGCTGACTCCCGGAAACCATCGTGGAAGCTACAGTAAGACTGACCAGGAGAGGGATAGGGTGGGATGGGGGGGGGGGGTGGAGGACGGGGTTTGCATAAGTTCTCACTAGTTGAACTTAAATAAGCCCAACTTTGGACAGCCGCTAATGATACAGCATGCCCATTGCTAGCTTGGTAGCATTTCCAGCATGGAAAATTATCATTGTTAGCCTTTTCTACCAAACAGGATAATGAGAACCAAACTGCTATGTAACACATATCATAAGACTGTTAAAATGGGGGAAAAAGACTGTACCTAAAAGAATATTTTTCTGATGCACATGTTGTACTGCGGTCATAAATAAATTGTGTTATAAAAAAAAAAAAAGAATATATACCCACCCCTCTTTCTATACCAGTGTAAACAATCATTCATCCTAGTACACGGTTTACAGATCATTCAAAATGCTGCACCACAGCTTCTCTTGTACATATCTAAACGCTCTAGCATCTCGACACACAACAAAACTCTGCTTTGGCTTCCAATTCAACAAAAATGCATTTTTCATACAGCATGATGGCAATTGCTGAATGGATGAACACCAACTCACTGCAGTTCAATTCTGATGAGACTTAATTAAGTTCTACCCTTTTTGGTTAATTGCTCTACCTAACCAGGTACCATAACTCGCAATAGTTGATTCACATCTGCCCAATTACGTTTATAGCACTCCAACACAGACTGAAGCTCCTCATGGAACTTCATGGAATTGTCACAGATATTGGGAAAGAGTTTCTTAATATTGACAGTGTCCACAAGGGACCAAGTGACTTGAATCTCAACCCTTCCTCCCACTCCTGGACATGGATACTGTCTCAAAGGGAAAGGGGCATCCTGGGGATACTATAGATGGCAGTAGATGAGGTGGAATGCTATCCATTCCACAGGTTTCTTTTAACTTCTCTTGTTTCTTGACGTGCAGTGCCGCCTTACACTGTACATGTTTAAAGTCAGCCTCTACTCCCTAAGTGGATGAAGTCTAGCACCAGTCCAATAAGTTGCAGAGTGACAGCGAGTCTAAATGGGCAGTGTGTGTTGTGGTGGAGTCCGTTTTTAGTCATGTGTGTAATGCGCCATTCTGTTGAGCTTCACTACCAGCCACTTGTTTCACAGCACTTATTGCATCTGCTGGGTCTGCATGTGAATTATTTGCCTAGCACCCCTCCTATTGACTGATCAGCTAGCACTGCCCCTTTCCCAGATGCACCTCCAGTGCCTGCCGCTAGTGTGGAGAAACTTAATATATATATATAGGATATACTACTTCTTGTGGTCTATAAAATGGAGGATGTGTGGCAGTAAGGGTGTTGACCCTAACTCTGTCTCTCATCTGGATAACGTGGAATTTGAGACTCTCATGGGCTTCTTTCAACCCGTGCAGCTGAGACTCATGTTTACAATTGTTAACTTTCTCATACTAATTTAGGAATGCTGGCCATTACTGTCTTATACTTCAAGTCTTTCTGTCTTTTTCTTAGGTTCTTCTAGTTATTTAGTTTGAAAGTACATTCCTCCGGGAAATACTTTCTCCCATCCCCATCCCTGAATCCAACACACTTTTTAATATATATTCATGTGCTTTTGCAATACTGGTGGTACATGGCTTGGACAGGCGTCCCTTTTGCTCATAGTAGCCCGTATTTCAACTATATCCCTGTTGCTGCTTTCTCATTCACTACCAGGAAAACATGAAAGCGTATGACAGCCTTATGCTGCAGCTTATCCCGCATGTAGGGTGACAATTTAATGGGCAAAAGGAGTATGGATGGGGCTAAGATCTCTTTTCTGTCTGTTCTAGTGGACAGAGTTAGGAAAGTAACTTTGACCCTGGCCCTCTGGCTTTTGAAATTCTCCAGTCACAGCCTGTTGAGGCTCACAGAGATTTCAGTGTACCTGGATCAAAGTCCTTCTTCTTTAATTCAAGCAAGTATCTGCAAGGGTCTTGGCATTCCTGCCTCTTTTTTGTTTTCATAGAAACACTGCGGAGTGAGGTCCTGGGACGTGGGGGCAGCTGGACCAAATAATACAATAGACAAGAACAAATTGCTGGCCCCACACTTTGACTTTTGTCTCCAACACTAAGAGAAACAAACAAATCCTAGTCTTATGTTTGTTGGGTATATTTTACCCCTCTGAATTTATTTTTTAGTATTACTTTCCGTTTTTCATGAGTGAGAAAAACCACTATACATTAAATACACATATAAACATATATACAAAACATTTTCACATTATACAATTATACACAATATATACAAACTTCTTCTGTAGGAAACAACTTTTCATCCACAAATAATTAATCTTTGTAGGAAAATTGGCAAGTATAATGACCACAAAAAGTGAGCAAAGTCTAGCTAAAAAGAAAGATCAAAAAAAGACTTTAAAGAATTAAATCAAAGTCACAATCAATGCCATCCTTATATCTTTCTTTATGCCGACGCGTTTCGAATCTGGTGTTTACAATTGCCAGATTCTAATCAGGGCTCTGTCGTTTTGGGTTGTCTATCTGAGAAATATAGAAGAAGGGAATTTAGTAACTGGGAATCTCTATTACTACAAAACACTTTGGATGTCACATCACAGCTAGAGGTACCTTTTATCTTGGACGGGCGATCCCGCTGGCCCACTTTTGTTAATGTAAACGAAACGATACTTCACTTTGTTTATAGGGAGCGATCACCTAGTATACAAGTGGGAGAAAGCATTTTTTACTAATCTTTATCAATCTTAGAACAGTCAGGGAGTAGCACCAGGCTCGCGGTCCTCATGTTCCTACCTTTAGTTAGAGAAAAGGAGCGTGTGCGAAGACTTCAGTTCATTGTGTGTAGCATTCCGCCCGATCTAAAATGATAATCGGAAACGGCGCTTACTGTTCTATTTAAATCAAGCCAAGACTCTATCACGCGCCCATGGAGAGCAACATACCTGAGTTGCACGTTCCGGGCGCCAAGCTGCTTTTGCTGATCACCTATTCCCTCGATACGCTGCTATCACCAGCGGGACATCATCGCGCTACTTTCCTGTACAAAAGCGCAAACTGATTACTGAAAACTCACGCTTTGTTCACGTTTTTTACTGGCTTTCAATAGCGCTCTCTCACCTCTCGATTTCTGCACCAAGTCGGAAATGCAAACAAGCCGTCAACGTGGCGGCCATGTTAGGTTCCTCCCATATAGGCAATCACCAAGGTGCATTCTGGGCAATGTAGTTGACTGCATGAAAGTCGGTCTGAATGTCAAAGGGAAGATGTTTAGAGTCTTGATACTTCAGACAAGGAGTTCAACCCAGTCTGCGTACTGTTAAATTTTAAAATTAAATAGGCTTCCTTTTTCAGTAAGACTTGTTCAGTGTTTGTCACGTGTTTGGATTGATTTACACTAAACAAAAGCGTCCACTTAAAGTCCTGTTCTCCATGTTTGTTGTCTATAAAATGCTGTACCAATGGCGCAGTTAAAACCTTATTTTTAAGGCGTGATCTGTGTTGGGTCATACGTGCATTTACTTGTTGGTTCGTCTTGCCAACGTAAATTTTGGGGCAGGGGCACACAATGGCATACACCACGTTCCTGGTTCTACAGTTGGAAAAACCATCATGCTTCCATGTCACGTTCGTATGTTGAAACATTTTGCCCTCAATGGTGGTATCACAAGCCACGCAGTTGCCGCATCTATGGTGTCCTTCTACAGGTTTCATGCCCCATTGAGATAAAAGATCATTTTTGGGTTTTGGCAACAAGATGTCCGCACGGACAATCTGCTGGCCGATGTTTTGATTCTTCCTATATGCAAATATGGGACGGGGAAAAGGCACCTCTAGTTCTTCCAGAAGGTGCCAATTTTTAAGAACCATTTGTCTTATTTTGTGAGTATCAGGGCAAAATGTAGTGACACACACCATGTTTTCAAGTTTGCGTTTTTCTTTAACTTCAAGAAGGCATTCTCGTGGAGTGTAGCGTGCCCTCTTATAGGAATGTTTTAATAACTTCCTCGGGTAGCCTCTTTGCATCATTTCATCACAGAAATGTTGTGCATGCTGGTCATACTGCCCTACCTCTGAACAATTTCTTCTAATGCGCAGAAGTTGCCCATATGGCAGGTTAGCCCTCAGATTCCTGGGATGAGAACTTTTATAATGGAGGATGGTGTTTTTGTCAGTTTTTTTCTTGTAAAGGGAAGAATTTAGTTGGCCTGCAGCACTCGATATTTCAACATCAAGAAACGTCATCTTCACACAGCTGGAGTCAATGGAGAATTTTATGTCCTGATGTTTTGAATTCAACCACTCATGAAATTTGGACAACTCATCGTGGCTCCCCTGCCACAGGAGCCACACGTCGTCAATATACCTCGAGCATAAGGGCACCCCATCGCGGTGCCCTTAATTTGCCTAAAGAATTCATCGTTAAAGCGGAAATAATTCTTTTTCAGTGTAATTTCCGCTAATTTGAGAATAAAAGATGTCGGGACCCTATGTAGTCTCTCTAGAGTCAAGGTAAAGCTCCATCACCTCTAACGCTTCGTCCTGGGGGATCTGCGTATAGAGGGATGTCACATCCATTGTTACCATAAGTTGGGTTATTGGGTCAAACGGCTTGCCTTCTACCTTCACCAGAAAATCGGTGGTGTGTCTCAAGTACGCTAGTAAAGTCAAAGCGTACTTGAGAGACACCACTGAAAAAGAATTATTTCCGCTTTAACGATGAATTCTTTATGCAAATTAAGGGCACCGCGATGGGGTGCCCTTATGCTCCGGAAATGGCCGTACTTTTTATGGCTGAATATGAAAAGAAATACGTGGAAGAGAACAACCCGTACAAACACCATATCTTACAATGGGTGAGGTATATCGACGACGTGTGGCTCCTGTGGCAGGGGAGCCACGATGAGTTGTCCAAATTTCATGAGTGGTTGAATTCGAAACATCAGGACATAAAATTCTCCATTGACTCCAGCTGTGTGAAGATGACGTTTCTTGATGTTGAAATATCGAGTGCTGCAGGCCAACTAAATTCTTCCCTTTACAAGAAAAAAAATGACAAAAACACCATCCTCCATTATAAAAGTTCTCATCCCAGGAATCTGAGGGCTAACCTGCCATATGGGCAACTTCTGCGCATTAGAAGAAATTGTTCAGAGGTAGGGCAGTATGACGGTAAACAACCTTTACACCGCAATTTTTACAACGCACTACCATTACAACGCAAAAACTTTTACAACGCATACCATTACAACGCATGTTTTTACAACGCTAGTACTTTTACAACGCATGCCATTACAACGTAAGTATTGGTAAGTATATAATTATATTTAATATTTTATATGGTTTTTTTTTTTTACGTTTTCAGTTTTTGGGTAAAGGGGTATTTTTAGGGTTTAGGATCAGTTTTCAGTTTATGGGTAAAGGGGTATTTTTAGGGTTCAGGGTCAGTTTTCAGTTTTTGGGTAAAGGGGTATTTTTAGGGTTTAGGGTCAGTTTTCAGTTTTTGGGTAAAGGGGTATTTTTAGGGTTCAGGGTCAGTTTTCAGTTTTTGGGTAAAGGGGTATTTTTAGGGTTTAGGGTCAGTTTTCAGTTTTTGGATAAAGGGGTATTTTTAGGGTTCAGGGTCAGTTTTCAGTTTTTGGGTAAAGGGGTATTTTTAGGGTTCAGGGTCAGTTTTCAGTTTTTGGGTAAAGGGGTATTTTTAGGGTTCAGGGTCAGTTTTCAGTTTTTGGGTAAAGGGGTATTTTTAGGGTTCAGGGTCAGTTTTCAGTTTTTGGGTACAGGGGTATTTTTAGGGTTCAGGGTCAGTTTTCAGTTTTTGGGTAAAGGGGTATTTTTAGGGTTCAGGGTCAGTTTTCAGTTTTTGGGTAAAGGGGTATTTTTAGGGTTCAGGGTCAGTTTTCATTTTTTGGGTACAGGGGTATTTTTAGGGTTCAGGGACAGTTTTCAGTTTTTGGGTAAAGGGGTATTTTTAGGGTTCAGGGTCAGTTTTCAGTTTTTGGGTACAGGGGTATTTTTAGGGTTCAGGGACAGTTTTGGGTTTATGGGGTACAGGGGTATTTTTAGGGTTTAGGGACAGTTTTGGGTTTTTGGGGTACAGGGGTATTTTTAGGTTTCTGGGTTAATTTGGGTTTTTGGGGTACAGGGGTACAAGGTAAAAAAAATTAAATTAAATAAATTAAATTAAATTAAATTTTATTAATTACAATTAATTTTAAAAAAAATATTATATACTTACCAATACTTACGTTGTAATGGCATGCGTTGTAAAAGTACTAGCGTTGTAAAATCATGCGTTGTAATGGTATGCGTTGTAAAAGTTTTTGCGTTGTAAAAAATGCGTTGTAACGGTATGCGTTGTAAAAGTATGCGTTGTAACGTCATACATCCCAGTATGACCAGCATGCACAACATTTCTGTGATGAAATGATGCAAAGAGGCTACCCGAGGAAGTTATTAAAACATTCCTATAAGAGGGCACGCTACACTCCACGAGAATGCCTTCTTGAAGTTAAAGAAAAACGCAAACTTGAAAACATGGTGTGTGTCACTACATTTTGCCCTGATACTCACAAAATAAGACAAATGGTTCTTAAAAATTGGCACCTTCTGGAAGAACTAGAGGTGCCTTTTCCCCGTCCCATATTTGCATATAGAAAGAATCAAAACATCGGCCAGCAGATTGTCCGTGCGGACATCTTGTTGCCAAAACCCAAAAATGATCTTTTATCTCAATGGGGCATGAAACCTGTAGAAGGACACCATAGATGCGGCAAATGCGTGGCTTGTGATACCACCATTGAGGGCAAAATGTTTCAACATACGAACGTGACATGGAAGCATGATGGTTTTTCCAACTGTAGAACCAGGAACGTGGTGTATGCCATTGTGTGCCCCTGCCCCAAAATTTACGTTGGCAAGACGATCCAACAAGTAAATGCACGTATGACCCAACACAGATCACGCCTTAAAAATAAGGTTTTAACTGCGCCATTGGTACAGCATTTTATAGACAACAAACATGGAGAACAGGACTTTAAGTGAACGGTTTTGTTTAGCGTAAATCAATCCAAACACGCGACAAACACTGAACAAGTCTTACTGAAAAAGGAAGCCTATTTAATTTTTAAATTTAACAGTACGCAGACTGGGTTGAACTCCTTGTCTGAAGTATCAAGACTCTAAACCCCTTCCCTTTGACATTCAGACCGACTTTCATGCAGTCAACTACATTGCCCTGAATGCACCTTGGTGATTGCCTATATGGGAGGAACCTAACATGGCCGCCACGTTGACGGCTTGTTTGCATTTCCGACTTGGTGCAGAAATCGAGAGGTGAGAGAGCGCTATTGAAAGCCAGTAACAAACGCGAACAAAGCGTGAGTTTTCAGTAATCAGTTTGCGCTTTTGTACAGGAAAGTAGCGCGATGATGTCCCGCTGGTGATAGCAGCGTATCGAGGGAATAGGTGATCAGCAAAAGCAGCTTGGCGCCCGGAACGTGCAACTCAGGTATGTTGCTCTCCATGGGCGCGTGATAGAGTCTTGGCTTGTTTAAATAGAACACTAAGCGCCGTTTCCGATTATCATTTTAGATCGGGCGGAATGCTACACACAATGAACTGAAGTCTTCGCACACGCTCCTTTTCTCTAACTAAAGGTAGGAACATGAGGACCGCGAGCCTGGTGCTACTCCCTGACTGTTCTAAGATTGATAAAGATTAGTAAAAAATCCTTTCTCCCACTTGTATACTAGGTGATCGCTCCCTATAAACAAAGAGAAGTATCGTTTCGTTTACATTAACAAAAGTGGACCAGCGGGATCGCCCGTCCAAGATAAAAGGTACCTCTAGCTGTGATGTGACATCCAAAGGGTTTTGTAGTAATAGAGATTCCCAGTTACTAAATTCCCTTCTTCTATATT
This sequence comes from Lissotriton helveticus, assembly GCF_964261635.1. Lineage (NCBI taxonomy): Eukaryota > Metazoa > Chordata > Amphibia > Caudata > Salamandridae > Lissotriton > Lissotriton helveticus. The sequence goes on along the minus strand of NC_136061.1, from coordinate 222,103,277 downwards.
TCTCAGATAGACAACCCAAAACGACAGAGCCCTGATGAGAATCTGGCAATTGTAAACACCGGATTCGAAACGCGTCGGCATTGATTGTGACTTTGATTTAATTCTTTAAAGTCTTTTTTTGATCTTTCTTTTTAGCAAGACTTTGCTCACTTTTTGTGGTCATTATACTTGCCAATTTTCCTACAAAGATTAATTATTTGTGGATGAAAAGTTGTTTCCTACAGAAGAAGTTTGTATATATTGTGTATAATTGTATAATGTGAAAATGTTTTGTATATATGTTTATATGTGTATTTAATGTATAGTGGTGTTTCTAACTCATGAAAAACGGAAAGTAATACTGAAAAATAAATTCAGAGGGGTAAAATATACCCAACAAACATAAGACTAGGATTTATTTGTTTCTCTTAGTGTTGGAGACAAAAGTCAAAGTGTGGGGCCAGCAATTTGTTCTTGTCTATTGTCTTTTTTATTTTCTGCACTGTTCTAGAGCTGCCTGTTGTATACCCTGGACTACATTCATGAGAGGTGACTCCACTGTAGTTATCCAAACCGGTTTGCCCTATTGTTACCTGCCCTGGACGACAACCTCTAGTCATCTTTAAAAATCTATGATAAATTAACTTGATCAGGCTTCACCATTCTTAAATTACTTTTAACTCTGTGACACTGACTGACCTGATTGGCAGGTCGAGTGGTGGGACGTTCTCCAGCCTAGTCCCCCTAGGAGACTCTTGACTTATATTTATGCGTTATAGTGAGGAGTCCAGCTTAACCCAAATCCCTGTCTTCAGCTGAGCCTAGGTGTCTCCTGGCAGATGCACCAAGAACCTGTCAAAGTCAAATCAGATCTCTACTTGAAGCCTGAACAAGTTTATTAAAATCAGAAATCAATGTTGTATAATTCACAAGATTAGACAACAATATGTGCCCCTCTACACACAGTGAGCTTAAATGCTAAAGCTTTCATTAACATAGAACTAATTTATAGGTTTTTCATAGGTACCAATGGCAATAACATGGTTGAAACCAACTCTACGAAAGCAATGCAGGTGAAGTTGGGACCTGTTAAACAAAGAGCATTTGACCTACAAAATGATCCAAAAAAGTAAACTTTCAGGTGCTGAGCAAACTAAAGGAGAATTATCACTTTGCTATTGCCAAGCATGAAACTCAGAGCCAATACAGTTTAGTACTACAGTTACATTGGTGTCAGTAATCACAGTACCACCCATGCAAATTGAGAAATTTTAGAGGGAGCACTGTCCCCGTCTGCATCCGGAGTGGGACAATTCACTTTATTTGTAATGCAGGTACGGAGATTTGCTGAAAAACATTTCAAAAGGATTTTTTCATCAGTCTAATGATTATACTCTACTGGCTAAAGGACCAAATCTATAGTTGGCTAAAGAATGCGTATGGAGCTTCCTTGCATCCAGGTAACGGGTGCTTCCCGAACGGTGTTCTGTTTGCCTCGTAATTCAGCACAAAAGATTTGGGAGAGAATCATGGATTATTTTTGCCAGGTGGTATTGGAGGACCATTTCTTTGTATTCCGTGGAAGAAGTTTGTCAAACATTAAGGAAAGTCTGGAATGGAAACAGGTCGGCAGCCTGTTGATATCCACCTCACAGGTAGATCAAATTGGTGTTCTTAGGGAGGTTGGAAATGCCATTTTGAAACTCTCTGGGGGGGGAAGAGATTTCCAGTGTCTTTCCTGGCTGATAGTGGACTGGATAACACAGTAGCTTTCTTTGGGGAGATGTATAAGAAATGGTATCCCAAAATTATCTGATGAGGCCATTGACAAATATGGATGTGAGACACAGTGGACCTCTTAAGAGATAAAAATAGCATCCAAATGTGTCCTTTGCAATTTGTTGGGTAATGGTTAAGATGGGGTAAAATGCAAACCTCCACGTTCGTTAGGTAGTAAGCTCTCTTGCTATCAACTAATGAGCCGAAAATTTTAATCACCCAAGAAAATTGCATGAATGGACTTCAGGGTGAAATTTCTGATGTCTAGAAGAGTAGTGGGTGAGCAAAAGTTGAACATCGCTTCAGCAAATCTTGAAAAACCCTCCAAGGACTTAAAGGTGTTTAAAAAACTGTGGGAGAATAATACTGGGAAACTAGATTCTTTTGTGTGAACGGAGCCTGCCAATTGACTTTTTGATTATTTTCCTACTGGTAAAATAAGTAAAATAGCTCGGAGGATTTTTCACTTATTTTGTTTGTTGAAAAATTATGTATTTGTTACACTAGTAGCATTAAAAGTTTGCACAATTGTCGTAATAACTATGTACAGAGCGATATGTAGCTGAAGCTTATTATTTTTGGTTTGCTCAACAGGTAGCCACATCAAGTTGGTGAATGGAAATAACAGCTGTCAGGGCCGAGTGGAGGTTATGTACCAAAGCACATGGGGTACTGTGTGTGATGACGACTGGGACCACAGTGATGCGCTGGTCGTGTGCCGGCAGGTGGGTTGCGGAGCTGCAATCATGGCCACCAGCTTGAGTTTCTTTGGCTACGGCATTGGGCCAATTTTTCTGGACAATGTGGATTGTGATGGAACAGAGACAGACCTATCACACTGCTTCAACCTAGGCTGGGGGCAGCATAACTGCGGTCACCACGAGGATGCAGGGGTTATCTGCCTAGGTGAGGAGTATAGAAGGCCCATGTGTTTTTTTGTCTGTGTATCGATGTATTGCACTTCATTCAATCCCTAGCATAAACAAATCCCACGGTTAAAAATTTTATGTGACACCAGGATGTGCTCAAAAAATTTATCTTTTCATTTCATAGTTGGTGTCCTGTATAGCCAGTCATTATTATGCCATCAGCTGTCTTTTTCTAATGTAGGCTTTTGTACTGCCACCAGAGGTGCCCATTTTTCAGCTGTTGCATTTTTATAACTAATTTGTTGTCAATTTTATTATTTCATAAAATGATTTTTCATTCCATTGGCTAGGTTTATAAAGTTTTGAAACATGTTTTTACAAAATGCCTAAAATTATTACATAACTGTATTGAATGTATATTAAATAAAGACAAAACACATGCATAATAAAAAAACAACCACTTAGAGCAGAATTAAATTTTAAGACATTTAAGAGATTGAAGAACTATACTTTCTGTATACAATTGTATTTTAATGTTCAAGAGAAAAATAAGTCATCCACGGCATGTAAGTACAAGGAATGCGCGACCTTTTTCCAGAATGTAAAGTTCTCCCCAATTGCTTTGATCTTGTTTATTGGAATCACCGAGGATGATGTCTTTGAGTGTCACTTCTCTCTTTGAGGGATTGGGAGTGCACCTTGTTTGAGGTAGTGATGGTAACCGAGACACTGGAGAGGTAGATTATGATAATATAGTTGGTGACATAGTCGAAGAAGGTGATTCATGGCACGAAGAATGATGAGAAGTCCCAGATGAATCTGACATTTTCCCCACCGAAGGAATAACATCACTGGAAGATTAATACACCTGTGTATACTCACAATCTGACATCTCCACTATTTCTCTGGACTTCAACTTCTACAACCAAGTTGAAGAGATCTGAAGTAATGAATGGTCAGAATCAGTATGAAGGGTTGGCATTGAACCAAGTTTTGACATTGCGAAGTCCTTTACCATCGACTTTCTGGACTTCTTCACCAATAAGTGGTACATTGAAGGTGAGACAACTCTCATCAATGAGCATGTTGTCATAATACCTGTCCTCTACAAATGCCCTCAACATGAAATTGAGACACTGTGATATTTTGATGTATAATCTTTTTTTTGGATCTCCTTCTGTGGGAGTCCTCGAGGTTCCAGAATCAGCAGATTTTGAGGAAGCTCCAGTCTCACAAGCTCTCAGATAAGTAGAACCCGGGCGTTGTCTTTCTCTTTCCTATGAAATCAGATTTGTTCTCCGCCCTTCATAGTCATCCTTGAAAATGTCAAAAAAGTGCTTGCACTTCTTAGCTTGGCGAAGGATCCCCTAAAAGCGGATTCCTATAGACCAATCTCCCTGCTGTATGCCATTTATAAGATCTTCATGAGTGTTCTTGCAGGGAGATTGGTCAAGCTGGCCCCTCAGCTGATTAACTCTGACCAAAAAGGGTTCATCCCGGGAGATATAACCAGGAGCAGATGCACCAGCTAATTGGTAACATCGACTTGGCTATGGTGCGATCGGATCCCTTGGCCGTAGTGGCACTAGATGCGGCCAAGGCGTTCGATAGAGTAGGCTGGGTATATCTCTGGGAGGTACTTAGCCTGATGGGCTTTGGTCCTATTTTTGTTCAGACCTTGATATATTGTTACCAAGGAGCCTCCGCAAAAATCTTGTTAAATGGCATGTTAACCTCTAGCTTCAAGATCCAAAGAGGAACAAAACAGGGCTGTCCCATCTCTCCCTTGTTGTTTGATATTTACATAGAGCCATTGGTCCAAGCAATAAGATCAGACAACCTAATTTCCCCCTTTAAATCTGAGCAATATTGTAGCAAGTAGGCTCTCTATGCCGACGATCTGTTGCTATACACCAACGATTTGGGGCGGCTATACAAAGGGTCGAAGCACTGTTGGAAAAATTTGGCTCCCTTTCAGGATATCTAGCCACATCTCCAAAACAGAGGTGATGTGTTGGAACATCGACAATTGGGAGGGTACCATGAGTAATGAGTTTAAATACCTGGGTATTACTATCATTAAAGATCTTCATAAAATCCCTCAGATGAATCTGAATAAGACCATTAAAGAAGTGTACCGCCTATTTGCCAGATGGAAAAATCTCCCCTTAACAATTTTCGGTAGGGTCAACTTGGTAAAAATGGTTATTCTACCTAAGTTGACATACCTGTTTAACGCGATCCTTCTTGATTTCCCCTAGTAAAGATATTTGTAAAATCCAAAGTAAGATCGGAAGTTTCATCTGGGCAAATAAGGGCGCTAGACTGTCGTGGAAAAAGCTGAGACGCAGGCTTACCAAAGGGGGGCTAGCTCTTCCAGATATTGTCTGGTCCTCTGTCACTTTCCAATTGAAAAACATCTGGATGTTACTTGCAAAACCAGAAGAGACATCTTGGGGGAGGCTATTGGGTGAAATGGTGAAGGCAGAGGGTGGAGGAGAAGGCTTTCTGTATAAATTTGGGGCACCTAGGTTCTTCAAAAAGGTGCGCCTGAAAGTTCTTAGGGCCGCCCTTGACTTATGGTATAAGGTCAGATGTAGATGGGGGATTGGGTATTATTCAGATTTTGCCCCGATCTGGGACTCCCCGGGGACACTGTTATGCCTGAAGGATAGCCTTGGGATCCCAATAAAAAGGGCCGGCATTACTACCTGGTCAGAACTTTTACCCTCAGAAGGAGTGTACCTCTGGGAGGTTTTAAGAGCAAAGGTTGGAAGTAGTCTTTCCAGATTTAAATACTTGCAACTAGTCTCCTGGTTCATAGTGGAAAAGGAGGACATACGAGGAGATTGAGGGACGGAGCAATCTTTGCAAGAAGTACATCTCAAAAGAAAGGAAGTTTCTATCTGGTATAAGAAGTTCTTGGAGGCGGAAGATATGGAACATTCACTGCAGCATGCAATCTGGAATCAGTCTCCCTCGGAGCCTGATATCGAAGACCTTTATGAATCCTCCTTGATGCTTCTTTATAAATATGTTAAACCAGCCAGCTTAAAAAAGAACCATTTATTTGTTATTAACAGGCTTTTCTACACACCTGCAAAGATTGCTAAGTTTGCACCACTATCCTCCCCAAATGTCCACGATGCAACCTTCTTAACGCTAATGATATCCATATTTTCTGTGAATGTCTCGAACTCAGACCTTTCTGGAGGAGGGGTGGGGGACGTTTTACGTGGCATTTTTAAAATTAAAATCAAGGTCAACATTTCCCTGGTAATATTTGGGGATGACGGCGCGCTTGGAAAGAATCTTCAGCAGGAACATAGAGGCTTGTTGTTATACCTGGTTCTAATAGCCCGGAGAGAAATCTGTATGAAGTGGAAAGAAATGCGGCCCCAACGTGTAAGGACTGGTTAAAAGCTGCATTTGCCATGGTCCGTTTCGACCAAGGGCGAGATATTGAGAGTGGGCTGAACATCTGGCAGGCCCTAGTGTCCTGGGGTAGGAAGCTGAGTCTGGTATAGCTCCTCATTGGTTCCTCCTGGTCTTATGATTACACCAAGCTTCCAACAAAGGGGCTGGCCTGGTTTGGTCTAAGCGAATTCAGCAGTTTGGAACGATGGCTTCTTTTTAAGAATTGCAGATGCTTATTGGTGAGATGAGGACAAAAAAAATAGCTTGGCGAGAGCTAAGCAGGCACACTATGCACTATGGATCAGAAGATATATTATTTTTTCCACAAGAAAAGCACTTCAAAAATAGTGAAAATATTTTGATGGAAAAAATAAAAATATTTTCCAGCTGGAAAAGGTGTAAAACTATCCCGAACACCTAAAATGTTAGATGAAAATGGTATTTGAATTCCTTGAAAGGTCTATCGCTGAAATAAGCAATAAAAAGGCAAAGCTTGTTGCTCCAGGATTCTTGCAATGGGATCTGTAAAAGGACTGATCTAATTGCCACTGGTTGGGAATGATGGGAAGCCAAAGGATTAGCTTCTTTAAAGAGGCAATGTTAGTTTTCCAGTATTAGAATCTGTAAACTATTGACCTACATTGTCCTCATTTGCTTTCATTTTCCCTTTAAAAGAGGTTTGTGAAAGAGTCTTTCTGGAGAGAACTTCCATATTAGTGACATTTTGAAAGGAAAATAACCAAAATGTGTCCAGTACTGTCTCTAGATAAGATTTCAGAATTTGTCTTTATTTTTCAATAGTAATTTTTTTTCTGAAGCCATTTTACCTACTTGTTTGTGGATTAAAAGTGCTCCAGGATCCTACGTGTGGACGGAACTAACCAGTGCTTAGGAGGACTATTGATGAAGATCCCTCGGAGAAGAATCAAGCACATGAACATCGATTCATTAAAGTGGGGTAGAGGAATTAGCATCACACACACTTTGACCTTAATCACAGGAAACAACATCATTTCACCTTTGACTCTGAATATCATTAGAAAGTGGTGTCATTTTACCGTAACCCTAAAGCTATCATAATAATTGACATTTCTAAAGTACCATAATTGAACAATTACTATAACACAACACAGACAAATGCCCACTATAGCACCCACCTACATTTGGACACTGACATGATCTTTGTAAGTGGAGGAAAGTAATACTTGCCCTGAATTGAAGCGAGACAAACCTCTTCTAGAAGGACTTGGTGGGATCTGCCCTGTGAACATTTTAAATTATATGTGATCAAATAGTGTATTTAAAAGTACAGTTTTCACATATATTTGCTAAAAAACCTTAAGCTCTGAATTGATACTCATTCATATTCGAGTCCATTCATGGTGTGCCAAGACAAATAAACCGGACGATCCTGAGGAGTTGACCCCATTGTTTTCAGAATGTGCTTTGGGTGCCCCCATATGTCAAACGTTACCTCCATTGTGCCATCAGGCATATCCTTATGCCAAAAATTGCCTACAATATGCCAGCTTTAGAATTTTGCAATTAATGCCATCCATATATTAAATGTCAAAATTACCTCTCAAACTTCCTGTAGTATGTCAGGGTAAGTATTTTGTCATGGTTGCCCCCCCCCACTCATATGCCATGGTTTTCCTTTCATATCAATAAGTATCTCCAAGGTGCTAATGCTGCAGGTGCCCCCCTGCCAAACATTCCTCAAATATGCCAGTGCCAGCATTTTTCCATAGGTGCCCCATATGCCAAGAATTCCCTTTGGCATGCCAGTGCCAGTATTTTATGAAGGGAGACCATTATGCCAAGAATTACTCCAGCGTGCCAGTGCCAATATTTTGTCACAGCTGCCTGTCATGCTAACAATTGCCTCCAGTATACCACTAGCAGTATGCTTCGCGCATACCTGTTTAAGCCATGAATTACCAACAGCATGTCAGGGCCAACGGCAGACACTACATTCTTACCCATACTCACATTCCCTCACTCACACTACTTCATTCGTTCTCACTTACTTGCAATCGTTCCCTCTTATTCACCATCTTGTACTCGCTCTTACTTACTCACTCACTGACTCTCCCATACTCACGGACATGCTATCATTCTCACTCACTACCTTTCACTGACTCTCACTCACTACCTGTCACTCATTCTCACTAACTTTCACTCATACAGATACAGGCACGTGCTCACAAACACACACTCGCTTGCACACCAACACTAACCCTGGGCGTAGGACTAAGCTACGCTCACGTAGTTTGCGCAACTACGCGCTGCGTGAATTGCACGTAGCACAGTGCAAAAACGCATAGGGTAGCAAGCATTTTTTGCTTGCTCGCGGCCATCAACGTCAAGTTAGCGACTGCGAGCGAGCAAAACAACATCCCGGCGAGACTTTTTTCTCGTTCGCAATCAGCAACATCAAGTTGCCGATCGCGAGCGTGGAAAATAAGCCTCTTGGTGAGATTCTCAAAGAGGGGAGGTTAGGTTTCTCATTGCGAGTGGTTGCGTATGCTCGCAATGAGAACCTACCAGTCAGCATTGAGAAAACTGCCGCTCGAGTACAGATCTACTCGAGTGGCAGGAAAGGACCGCTTGCACTGTCCAAGATGATGTTTGCAATGATTGCACAGTGCGGACAAGCACCTGGCACTGTGCAATCAGTACGAACAGCATTTTGCACAGTGCACAACGCAGTTCACGTAGCTATGCGTAGCTTGCGTAGTGCACTTCGCGTAGCTACGCGTAGCGCTACTACGCGAACTACGCCCAGGGTTAACCAACACTCTCTCACCCTCAAGCATGCACACAACATACATTTACAAATGTTTTTTTTTACATACTTCATCTGCAACTAGAGATCTCGTTCCAGCTCCTGGTGCTCCCTTTTTATTATACTTCTAGTGACAAATCAGCAATTATTTACTATCCGTATAATACAACATGGGCAGAAAACATGAATGGGGCACCGACATAAGGACAAGATGTATCAGTTTTATTTTGCACTGACTTTGCTGCATCTGAGGCCAGGGATCGTAAAGACAGTGCCAGAGATCGCAGGGGGCAAGCCAGGGGTCACATCTGTGGTAGGATGAATAAGACTGCACCTGTTGATTTCAGATCAGGTGATTATGACAGTGTGGAGAGGGAATTGTGAAGGAATATGTTAAAGAGGCATCTGCAAGTCCCTCAAATCATATTGAATTTGTTTAGATTTCTATCTTCACCTATGACTGTAAACTGACCGATATTACAGCACCTAACAACATCCAGTCCATCTGTCTTATTCAAAAACATTAATGGAAACCTAATGCTTTGCCGTTTTTATCTGATGATAGGAGCAGAAGAAGATTTGGAAAGTCAAACCACAGACAGTACCATTTTAACTATCGCCACATCTACCACACCACCAACAGATGGTAAGTATTATGTTGCTCCACAGTTCCACATCTGCACTACCACAAGAGGATAGTAAATATTCTGTATGTCAGACAAGGTATTCTGTGTGCCAACAGTACCACAAAAATAATGGCATTAAATGATGATGTAAGATGTTCTATGTGTCCACTCGGTCTGACGTACGCTACCACTCAAGGACGGCAGATATTTTGTATGTCTGGTGCCATATATGCACTCCCGCCAATATGAGGTAGTCATTCTGTCGGCCAAAAGTTAGTAGGTATTTTGTTCACCCACTCTACCACAAAAACACTCTCACCAACGTTGGTGGGTATTGTGTATATCTAAGATAGCACTTCCGCACTAGCACCAAAGAATCGTCCATATTCTGCTTGTACAGAGTACTCCATCAAGTGAAACCGAGGTCCAGAGGTCTCGGGGACTCATTAATCCACGATTATTGCTGTATTATAGCATCACGTTTGGGGCATTCTAATAGAGCCCATGACCCCCTTGTTAAGGCACTGGGAAGATATAACTTAAAATTCAGGACTTCCCTTAATGACGGTCCAAGTGCATGCTGGAGTGGCTCACATCATATCTCAACAAGCATTTGCAATGCACGCTTGCACGCCTGTATGGATATGACTGTGTGCGCGTGTTGCTTGCTACGCAGGCAATGTGCCAACATCCGCCCCCCTTTATTGGTGCCTATATAAAATTTGTGTTTAAGGCGAAGCATCACATACTCGGCTCTATCTAAGTCAAGGTGCTTAAGTAGCAGTCTGTCCCGCTCTAATCTACGCCATATTCTGGGGGCCCCAGTGTGCTTGTGGATGGACTCTAATTCTACTACAGACTTCTTCAACTCCTCTCTCTTATTCCTCCGGGCTACTTACTTGAAAGCTTCCCAAACCGTGGAAAGGGTAACCTATCCTGTGTCATTATGGGCCAGGTAATCTGTGATCATCTGCCTAATTGAAGAAACCACGTCAGGGGAGTGCAGCAGCGTTTCTCGTAGATGCCATAGCAGAGGCTGTGTAGGGGACGTGTGTACTGTTAAGATGAGTGTGATAGCAGCGTGGTCCAACAGTGAACAGGGCTCTATGGTAGAGGGTGTTATCTGATTAAGTGGTCCAGGCGAACATACGTTTCATGTGCTGCTGAATAAAAGGTATAGTCCCATTCATCGGGATGCTGCAAACGCCACACATTGTGCATCCCACAACTAGCTAATCATGCTAGCCCCTCCGAAGAAAAGGCCCCAGCGTGTCCGGTCCGCCGCCTAGAGTGATCCAGTGTTGCGCCCATTACAATGTTGAGATCTCCACTCAGCAAAATTGCCTGGTCAGGAGACTGAAGGATCTTAGCCAATGCCTCAGTTATAAAGTCCTCCTGTCATTCGTTTGGAGTGTAGAGTGAGTTTATTGTGAGATGAAATGCGCCTATTTGCACCCGGATATCCAGGAGCCGGCCCTTGATCTCTACGCAAGTGCCTAAGATTGCACAATTAAACCGTTTGGAGAAAAGGATAGCCACACCCCTCTTCCTTCTTCTGGATGACTACACTTGCTGAAGGAATCTCTTGGTTTGCATTTTGAGGGTGTCCTGGGCAAGCAAGTGTGTTTCTTGAAGCAAGCATTTGTCCCCTTGCGAGTGTCCTAAAAAATAAAGGATCGCTGATCTCTTTGTGGGGTTGTAAGGCCTTTAACATTAAGACTAAGTATTTTTATCTCCGTTATCTCAGGAAAAGAGGAGGCGACACAGATGTGGGCGGAAAATGCATGAGGCTGGCCTTGAGGTGCGTGAGTACCGAGCGGGGTCAGAGTGAACTGGGGATTGGTCAGCCTGAGCTACAACAGTCGGAAGGGAAACCCCCAATCTAAACCCCTAAAACCAAACATAAAATAGAAAATGAGAATGAACAAGAAGTCCAAAGAATTCTTCATGACTTGGAAGTCCATATTCGTGTTGTCAGCCAGGGCTTGCAGGACAGAAGGAAACTGTAGAATTGGGCATCACCGTCCCCACCTCGATAAAACCTCCCACGTACAAATGTAAAGTACCTTACTTGGGGATCAGCATCAAGTTTGCTTTCACCGGAGAGGGAACACAGTACCTCCGACCGCTCCTTCGCCATGGTGGCTGGATCCGGACGGTGAAGATCTGGGCGCCGTCCCCTCCTGTTACCACAAGTGTTCCTGCCCTGGACCTTCTTGACAGGCAGTGGACGAGGGGGGTCCTGATCGGAGAGATCAAGATTAAGAACCTTACTGGCCTCTGTCAGGGAGTGCAGTTGATGAGTTTTACTGGAGAATTGGAAGATAAGACGAAACGGGTGTCCCATGAATAGGCGATACCCAGAGAGCGAAGGTGGTTGGTGACTGGACAAAACTCCTTCCTCTTCTACAGGGTGGAGACAGCTAGGTCCTGAAATAGTTGAATGGTGTGGCCTCTGAATTGAAATTGTTGATCAGATTTTGCAGCCCTGAGGATCGCTTCCTTTTGTTTAAAGTTGTGAACACATACCAGCATGTCAGGAGGTGGGCGAGGAGGTGCTCGGGGGAGCAACTCTATGCAACGATCTTGTTTGGTGTTGCTCGGCTCACTGACCCTGAGGATGTTGCTGAATAAAGCCTGAACATAGCCCTCGAGGTCCATGCCCTCTGCGCCTGAGTGAACTCCCCGGACGTGTAGATGATTCCTACTCAATCTGTTTTCTAGATCTTCTGAGTGTGCCTGGAGGTTCAGTTTTTGATCCTGCAATCAAATGATCTCCTGTTGAAGGGCTTTAATTTCTGCATCCCTGGTCAGAGACTCCCTGAGCTCCATTGCGAGGTCCTTTTTAACTGTCTGCAGATCCTCCTTCAGGGATGCGAATAATGCCTCTAAGAATGTATTGGTCACCGTGCTCTCTTTGCCCTCTCCGCCTCCATTAGACCTAGGATCCTCCATTGATAGCTTCTCTTGTTGGGTGTCAGCCGCGCCTATAAGCAGCTTGTCTTTGACGGATCTGTCTTTTTTCCCTTTTGCCTAGGCCATAACCCTCGTCTCCTAGCCCCCTGGCCAGGGGGTATTAAATAATGGGTTATACACCTGGCTTCACAGCCCGCACCCGTCCAGTTGCTGTCCCAGGGGCCGGTCAGTGCGGGTCTGAACAGGTAAAGTTGCGGATGCGGCACCTTTATGTTGTTGAACAACTACCAAGGACCTCCGGTAGCATGCCTGACACCATGAACAACTCCCCGAGGGCCCTCAACCCAGGACGTCCCCAGCCAGCAGAGAGGAAAGGCTGTGGAGAGATAAAGACAAGAAGGCACTCAGTATTCCCTCCGTGTGGGCCGCAGGGCATCAGACATAGATCAGATGTGGCCCTTGGGTGACCTCAGAAAGCTGAGGGTACCCCTCATGTATGGATGACGGTGTCCCTGTGTTGTCTTCAATAGTCGGCCAGCATTAGGTCTGTTAGGGAGCGCAGGGCTACCTGGCACCACCCCTGCCTCAGTCCACCAGTATGAGGGCCGAAGACCTCCTCGAACAAACAGAGCGCCAGTGCAGGTGTCATTGTGTGCCCTCGGGGGTGCCCCAATAGGCCGCGCAGTGCGTTGTGCGCAGGGGACAGGTAACTCGTCGGTCTCCTCCCAGGATTTCTCAGGGCCATTGTGTGCCCCGAGTAGCAGCCCACTCTTGTTGCTAGTCCCACCAGGAACCACTGGGCCAGGGGACGTTGTAGCTTTCTGAGCACCACTCCAGGAGCCCGTTGCGTGAGCTGTACACAGGGGGGAGGCCCCACGCCTTCTCTTGACCACAAGGCCTTTCTCCCACAATAAGCCTTGGGAAACGGTCCAGTTTTACTGCTGGCCTCTGCAATAGGGGAAAGGTCGAATCAGCCACAGCGTGGCTCTCAATCCAAAGGCCTACCCCCCCGCCCCCCCCCCACCCCTTGAAGTTGATGCAGATTAACCAATGAAGGGGGGGCAGAACTTGCGGCAGCAAGCTGGGGGACGCGGGCCTTCAAGGGCATCGCTGTGTGCATGTGGATCTCACACCACCAGAAGCCCTGGGTCTCGGTGCAGGCCTCCGTACAGCTTCCAAACGGCCGCTGACACCCCCTTGCTCCACTGCGCCGCATAGTTCCTCCAGCGGCTCAGGCCTGAGGAGTGGAGGGTCCATGTAGCAGCATGAATGCGGCTCTCCTGCTGTTCTCGAATGCCGCCAATTGGGCACTTCTGAGATGCAGGCCTCCACACACCCGGCCACGCGGCCCGGCCATCAGCAGCCCGGGCTACGACCACAGGGGCCCACCTCTAAATGCCGATGCGAGTCGCCTCTGCCACTGGATCCCCACTTGCTTGATAGACTGCGAGCTGGTACATCAGCTCCGTCTCTCCGCACCTCCAGGTGCGAAGCAGTGCGGCCTCCACGTAGGCCTCCAACACTCACTGGCCCAAGACCAAGTCGCTCCTCTCTGCCCGGGTTCGATCCAGCTCATAGGTGGCCCCTCGTACCCGTCAGTCCACACTCACCCCCAGTCGCAATATCAAACGAGAGGAGTGCAGTTAAAGGTGCTTTGAAACGGGCAGGGACGGGGCACCAACAGAACACGTCCGCTCACCCTGCCATCTTGGCCACGCCCCCCTCCAGAACTTTTTTGATGCATGCTGGGAGTTGTAGCTCTGTTTGACCAGTAGAACTACGACTTCAAATACCAGAATTCAAAGGAAATTCCTGGACTGGATTTGTATGAGCTACTTATGCATGGAACTGGGAAGCTAGAGGGCTCTGATACTTGTATTAGTGCCTCTTCACTTAAAAATGGAAATGGTCTCACTGAAAACCAAAGCAGTGGAAATACTGCTCTGTTGGTAGGTCTAGTCCGAGGTAGCGCATGTGCTGTTGCTTTCAAGACATTTTATTTACTTACAGGTGTCTTAGAGCCCACTTCTTGCTTGCATTGGTTGGCTTCATCTTCTGTCTAATTCACTTGCTTCTCTTGGTCAGTGCATGCCGACTTCACTTCCTCTTCAGGTGTTTCTTCCTCCCCTGAAGAACAGCCAAAATGCTGCTTCCTTGTCCAGTGTCCTACCACTGCACACACTATTGGAACTACTTTTTTCTTTTACTTGCAGCACTGCCTGAGAGTGAATGTAGTTGGAGGCCTCTGCATAGCATTTTTCTTCCCTAAATTCCAGTGATGCTGCACAGCATCCGGACTGGCTGAAAGACGTTGCCAAACCAGCAGCTCTCTCATAGGCAATAACTTCTGGCTTTGACAATGCTTGTTAAAATATGCTGCACACCTGTGCTGTGTTTCAAGAGAATTCACATTCTGCTAACTTTACACAGCGTTCTCATTTCAACAGCACATATTAAAGATGGTATAAAGTCAGAGACAGAACTGCATTGCTCTCAGGTTTCCAAGGTGTGAGTAGATCATCAAGTTCAGGTTTTTTCTTTGCATTCTGGAATATGTAGGGCTGTTAATCCCGCTGTAAAAGCAATACTACAAGTCACAGATTATAAAGAATATGTGGCCTGAATGAACCCAAGCATGGAGCTGGGAAACTAGAGTGCTCAGAGAACTGAAGCAGCAGACAGAGCTTACTACCTGTCAATTATGAGTGGCCCTAAATCTGTATAAAACTGTATTTTATTAAAATGTACACAGGTACATGCAAACAAAGGGCCCGATTGCCAATCGTGAACTTACACTTTTGTGTCATTTAATGATTTTTTTCAATTCCCAAAGCAATTTTACCGATAGTATCTTTACGACTGCCCGTCTTTTTATGTTCCTAGTCTCCGCCTCAAGTGCAAAGACGTAGTCGTTAAAAAAACACTCATAAAATTCCTTTGTGAAATGCAAAAAATTGTAAACTTACAAAAAGGTGTACGTTCACCTTCGTGAATCAGGCCCAAAATGTCTATCGACCCTTAAAGGGGCCATCCAGTGAATGATATCACAATATATCTCATAAACCCGCGTGACATCATTAAACAAAGCAACATTATGAAATGCCTATTATTGACTTTTAGAGGCTTGGGTTAAGAGAACTCTTTTTTCCCCTACAATAGATGGTCCTTTTAAGTAATAAAGTTATTCTGCACAAACTCACTGCTGACATGATTACACTGACCAGTTGGTGGGAGACAGGTTAGAGTTTGCCACGTAGCTGCCAAGATTTCCAGGTCCATGTATGAGTAGGTGCTGCAAACTAGATTATTTTATTCTTTGCATACTCGGTGTTGAAGTCCTTGTTTAATAGTCGAATACCCAAGTCTACAAGTCACAGAATTTAATAGTAAACCTGGTGTTGCGGTCCTGATTTTATAACGGGATAGGCACTTTAGAAGTCCCAATATGCAAAAAAAATCTGGGTTGGAGCAGCGAGTCACAGATGGACCTAGTAAACTTGGCAGGGCTGTATCGATTGTTTTAGTCCAGGGCTTGAGCCTATTATAAGGGGCTTCGCTCGAGATGTTTTCTGGCTCTTACGGAGAAGCCCGTTATACATGGTCCTTGCTATCGTGCTGGTAATGACGGCTAAAGTTAGAAAAAATCCAAATGCAGGAACCAGGATTATTGCAGTGTCTGAACTACTTCTTGTGTGTTTAACAGACCTAGTAGTGCTTACAGCATAACTGTGGGTGAAGAGAAATGTAGGAACATTTACGTGTGTATACTATATTTTAATTTTCGCTTTGGATATCGTGCCACGCTCTCCTGTGTGTGCACTCCTTTAGATCGCAGCTATAACTGAAAACTAAAGTGACATTTTATTTTAACCAAAGAGTATCAGCGCTTCTAAGATGAGCACTCCGATTGGTGCAGGAAGAAAGAGGCGAAAATGATGCACACTACGAACAAAACACAATATTCACCTTATTTTATTTATTTAGTTAGGAAGTTTTATATAGCGCGAACTTGATCCCGAAGGATATCAGAGCGCTTTACAATTTGAGGGTTAGGTAACAAATCAAAACATGAGTCTAACATGGGGAATCTAATAGGCATTGAATCAAATAGTGCACATATAACAACTCATTATAAAACCTGAGTGAACGAGGAATGGGCTATCTGCGACACTCCCGCTTTGCCTGTCCCACAGGGGTGACGCGTTATTCCAGGATGATTTAAATGGTTTGGTGCCTCAGAACTGTTTCGAGTGCACGGACGTATCTAAAGAAACCCATAGGCATTATTGGCCGTACAATTATTACCTATACAGCAAAGGAGAAAGAAGCCCCATAACCTGCCTTTAAGGCCCCTTACAAATAAGGAAATACTACTACCCAAGTTACAAATGTTCAGTGTACCCACCAAAGAACATAATGCTTACTCTGATATGTTGGATTCGAACATGAGTCTTGAAGGTTGGAACAACAGAAACCTACAAAACTGAGTGCTAAAAGCAATTGAGGTCAAATAAAATCATCTTAGCTGAAGTAGCTTATAAATTCAGTGAGTATTTTTTATGTAAAATAACCCCTTAGCATTGCAACGTAAGCACTCCATTAAAGGCAGAATGATTCACCAAATTGCATGCAGTAAGTGAGAAGCACCCCTCTGGGGAGGTGCCAAAGATCACTGTGTGTATATTAAAGAACTGGTGACTGTATGTCTTGCAGGCAACTGTGCTGTCAAGCCAGATCGAAAACAGAGTCCCCTCAACTAAGCACTGGATGGATACCACTTATCCTATCAGAACCAAGTGGTTACAAAATGGGACAAATACAAGCAAAGGGAGGCAAGCTATCAAATCAAGGGTAGACATCTGAGGTAGACAACAAAGGCATCCATCCACTTAGGAGCAAGGGCTTACCCAAAGCCAACTTTAAGCATATTCCACGTATTGGAAACAGTAGGTCTACTAATTACTAGCTAAAGCGAGACCTAACAAGGCACAACGGTTGATATTAGAGCTAGGATAAGGGTTAATAATAAGGTTAGGTTTAGGGTTTGAGGTAGGGATTAGGGTAAAGATTCATGTTAGGATTAGTGTAAGTGCATGGAGCAGGGCTGATATTAGGATTATGCTTTGCACAGCAATCCAGTCACGCTGCATGATTCTCAATGGTTTCATGACAACAATGTTAGGTTAATATCTTAACTTATTCACTCACATTATTTTTGTTTCGAGAGAAAGACAAACTCTACAGCCCCCGATATGGCAAAGACACTTTTTTGAGAGCTACTCAGACCCACCCAATGCAATGATATGACTGGGCAGTAGGTGTCATTGTTCCACCAGGGTCTTTTATCTTCTCACTCCACACATCTTTGGGTGTTGCTTTTAGCAAAGCTGTTTAAAACTGTATCTTATTAGGTGCTGTAGCTGATTGCCACCAAGGGACTTGCCTATATGATACAAATGCTCAGCAATTGAGAATAGAAACCTTGATCGTAATGTTCTTCCTTTATTACCAGGCTCACTTCGTTTGACCAATGGCAGCCATCGGTGTGAAGGTCGCGTGGAGCTCTTCTTCCTGCTGCAGTGGGGCACAGTGTGTGATGACGCCTGGGATTTGATGGATGTCCGGGTGGTGTGTCGGCTGATAGGCTGTGGAGCAGCTGTGGCTGCGCGGGCAGAGGCGCACTATGGACAAGGCAGCGGCTACATTTTTCTCGACAATTTGAAGTGCCGGGGGAATGAGTCCTCCCTCCTTCAGTGCTCCCACATCCGCTGGAACGTCCACAACTGCGACCACTCAGAAGATGCTGGGGCCTTATGTGAACTATTATGATTGGCTCGCCCCTGGCCCTGAACATCTGTAAATCTATACATTTTGTAAATATATTTTTTCACTTTTATGTGCACTTTATACATTTATTGTGAATTATGTTCATAACTGGGTGTACATTTAGCGTGAGCTATTGGAGTTAATTGGGAGCTTGATTTTCAATTCCCAGATGCACAGCGACATTTCGTAAGAAACATACACTATTCACTGGCTACAAAAGTTAGATGGGTATGTGTTGTCCACTATTAACAAAATTGCTTAATGTTCTACTTTTTCATGTTGGGAAATCAGCTTAAGTGCAAAGTTCTACTTATCTGCTATCTAGTACGTTTAAATTGTAAAAATTGGTGCTTCAGCATAGGATAACGTGCTGTTGCCTACCCGCGTCGTTTGGATTAAGGGTATCACTGCCCCCATGTCAGCCTTTTAAGACTGAATTATTAAATAGTTTTGTGGTGATACAAGGAACATATTTCATGGTTCCACTGAAATATGGGTGAAATCATTTTAATGACAACCTGCATAATCACTCTGCAGAGCTTTTACATTGGGGGTACTTTTAGGGCTAATATGATTATGTGGACCAAGTTATGCACAAGAGTATCTAAATTGTTCAACAAGAAAAGACAAAGTATGCGGTAAACTGGCAGTATTATTTTCATCCAATTGCGCTACAATGTTTTTGTTGAAATCTTTAAATTATTTGGCTGTAACCCATAACTATGCAGTAAAGATTACAGACTCATATAAAACCAATGGACCTCACAGTTGCCCATTGTTTTATGAAAAATGTATTTAGGAAAGGCAAACAAAACAAGCATATGTACGTGGAGGAAGCCACTATATAAAAATGGAGAAATTGCCTCATATTGGAGAGCCACCTGCACTCACTCACTCACACCCTCCTCTTAAAGCCCCATCATGTCTCTTACATCTCTGACCTGTTTTAGAATTTGAAAAATTGTGTTCTTGTAATGAGAAACTGAATGGTGTGTAACTTAAACAATTCATTGTTTGGTTCCAGACTCTCAGCAAATTGTACATGTTGAGTATTTTGTGAAACATCTTAAAAGAAAACATAAAAGTATGTTTCTCTGACTCTTTATACCCTGCAGTCTTTTTCTTGTCTAGACTAGATTGTTTCATGGATAACTACAAAGATTGTTTAGTGAAAGAAAGTCAATAGTTTGTATTTTCTATTAAGCATTTCAGTCTTAAAAATGTCCTATCTATCTATCTATCTATCTATCTATCTATCTATCTATCTATCTATCTATCTATCTATCTATCTATCTATCTATCTATCTATCTATCTATCTATCTATCTATCTATCCATCTATCCATCTATCCATCTAACTATGATAAACTCCAATCTTTTGGAATATTTTGTTAATTGTGAGCTGCAACACTCATACTAGTCAATACTAAAAATTCAGAGAGCTCTGCTTACACACCACTATCATGACCTGCTGTCTCCCCATGAATTCTATATAGAGACACAAACAAGCTCTGTGCTCTCATATTAAGACTTGAGCTGACAAGGAAAACACAATATTTTTGAAGACACCATGGTAGAAGGCTAGAAAAGAACATTCCTCAAACCATATCAACTTTCCTGGTCAAACAAACCAAGATGAAGCAATCATAATGGGCCCCTTAATGTTTGAGAAAGTAAGGAAATGGGCCCCTTAATGTTTGAGAAAGTAAGGGAAACTAAGCTCCTTTAACCACCCAAAGGAATCAAAAGGGAACAAAACAAACAAGGAGCAAGGAAGCAAATGGTCCAAACTGGTCAATCGAGAAGAGACTTTACCACCTGTTGTGGCCAGACACGATATAAAACTATGACTGGTGTTTAAATCTTACCATTCCATACTGACCCAATCTATATTCTAACTCCCCCAACCTTGCCTTGGAAGTGATGTTCTGTGTTTCTCTGTTATTCCAAACTTCCTTTGCTTCCCAGCCAACAGTGGCCCATCCGTCAAGTCGTCCCATTGCAAGCTTGTAATGTGGAGTCTCAAAAATATGAATGAATACTCTTGATATCAGCTGTGGCTAACGGAGATTGTCTATTCTTGAATTCCTAACACCTGTCCCCAACTTGGGTCCACTGGTGTACATCCAGAACCTCCATGGTACAACAGCGTTATTCAATGACTGTGTCAGTGAGGAGCAGTCTCATGCTAACCACTGTGAAATAAAAAACATGATTTACACCACACTCCCAGCGTGCAAGAAGTCACCCTCTTCAGTGAGGCATCACAGATAATAAGTTAAGTGTCACTCCCTGCCCGCTGTGGTCTGACCTTGGTGTAATAAAGCTGATGCACCTAACTAACCTACGTTTGTGCCAAAATGGCCATTTCTCTCGGAGATGTCAGTGCCTCCCTCTTTACCTCCTCTATCAACTCCAACCCATCAGATTCAGATGAGATGTTCTGACATCCTTGGTACTCCTTGTTCCTCTTGGTTGTGCTGGCATCTGCTGGATGGTGTAGCTGCTGATTGTCAACTCTAGATGATTGGCCAATAACAGCTGGTCTATTTGCTGCAATGCCCTTTCTTTCTCCCGACTAGTAAGTAAGTAAGTAGTTCTTTATTGTTGGTTAATTAAAACCATTACAATATATACAATCCCACAATATTTAAAATTAACTTTTAAACTATATAAAAGAGAGAAAAAGTATGAATTCTAAGTGGCCAAGAGGCTGTCGTGAGTTTCAGTAAACTTATTCAGAACACAAATTGTCTTTGGAAACAGGGTTCTTAAGTCAAGATGAAGGCCGGGCCTATGACGATAGGCCTCGTTTTTCCACGAAACTGTCCAAGAATTTAACTGATCTACAAATCAATTGTGGATCCGCAGTGCATAAGATTTGGATTATCGCAGTCCGGCAGGTGCGTACTCCTTGTTCATTGAGCTTCTCCTTTAGCCAATGCCGTCGACCTTGATACATAGCTGGACAATTGCAAACTATATGAATAATGTCTTGTTTGCCTGCCCCACAAAGGTCGCATTCCGTTGTTTCTTGTGGTTTCCATTTTGGTTGATCAAATCTTGTCGGGAGATTACCCAGCCTTAATTGAAGAAATTTACATTTAATAAAAAATGAGAAAGCAATGTCTAAATAAGCTGCTGGTACGGGCTTTATGTATGATTTGATGGTCGTCCGGGCACTAAAGGTTATTTTATCGTTGAGGAACGAGTGTTTCATGGCGATCCTCACGACCGCTTGTTTGAACGAAGAAACTGGCAGTTTTGTTTCCCACAATGGTTCCAGCTCGGTTGTATCTAGTGAGAGTTTTAGGTACTTTGCGTGCTCGGAGCTCGGGTTTGTGTGGATTGCTTCCCACAATGCCCCATTTATTTTGTTCTCCTTGTTCCTCCAAACGTTGTACCAGAATTTGATGGCCTCATATTTTTTCAGTAGTACTTGAGATTGTAATCCAAATTCAAGTCTTACTTGCGCTGGTGAGGAGCTGTTCGGTAGGGAAAAGACCCGTTTGTAGACTTTAGTTTGTATTTTGTCTATGAGAGTAGCACTTTTCCCATGATGTAATACACTCCCATATGCTATTGTGGGTAACAGTTTTGCTTTCATTGCGGTTAGCAAGGGGGAGACAAGAGGACCTTTTAGCTCTGTTGCCAAACTAGTGAAAGCGTGCAGTAAGGTGGACCCTTTTTTTTCCATATCCTTAAAGTGCACTTGGAATGTGAGGCGGTTGTCTAAATGTACCCCCAGGTACTTGTAGCTATTTACCACTTCCAGTTGATCATTGTTTATTCGGAAGTTTGGTGAAGTTTTGCGTCGTCGCGTTATGAGCATTACCTTTGTTTTCCTGATGTTTATGGTTAACAAGTTCTTTTTTGTATAATCGGACATGTCATGCAGTAGGCGTTGGAGGCCAATTTTTGTCTGGCTCAGCAGTACCACATTGTCCGCGTACGATAAGTGCGTTACACGGAGGCTACTTAGCCGGGAAGGATGTGCGTTGACCTTGTCCAGGCTTTCTGTCAGATCACCCATAAATAGATTAAATAGATGTGGGGCCAAAACACAGCCTTGCTTTAGACCGTCTAGGACTTTACGTTTGGCAAACTTCTCACTCTAACATGGTTCCTTTATCATCTCAGTATGGCCAGTTCAGTGTGGCTTCATAAGTTCCTGTTATTTCCTCATCCCATATTTTCCCTATGAAAGGAGCCTTGGAGATCAGCTCGTGTTTGAACACAGTCAAAGTGTTTTTTTAAGGGTGCACCACCGTTTGCTTCTATTTAACCTACAAGATAATAATATATTAAAAAATAAATAGCTGTAATTATTAAATTATATTTATGTAGGTGTACTTTAATTAATATATAATTTATAATTAAACAATGTTTAAAAATAATTTTCAAATTAAAATCAACAAGCATATATATATATATATATTACATGTATATATATAACAAACACATATCAAGCTTAATTTAAACAAATTAAATTAATACAACACCACTAAAAATAACAAATGACATCTTTTATAAATAATGTATACATTAGATTAAAAAATAAAAGAAAGATATACCAATGAAAAATAAATATCACAAGATAACGTGTTGGATTTTGAGGGATTTATCATTCTAACTCTAACGTTAGCAAAATCAGGAAAAGTATTGGACTTTGTAGAGGTTAGGTTTGCTATCTTCACTACAATCTAAGCAATAGTGGGGATGTGTTGGATTTTGAAGGGGTTAGATTCACTCTTCATATTCTAACATGAGCAAAAGCAGGGGGAGTGTTAGACTTTGGACGGGTTATATTTACTATTCCCGCTCCAGTGAGAGCAAAAGTAGGGAAAGTGTTGGACTATGGAGGGGTGAAATGTAGTATTTCTACTTAAACTAATCAAAAACAAGGAAACTATTGGAATTTGGAGAGGTTACATTTACTATTTCTACTCCAATGTAGACACAGGGAAAGTTTTCGACTTTGTAGGGGTTAGATTTACTATTCCCACTCCAATCTAAGCAACAATAAGCAAAGAGTTACACTTTGGAGGGCTAGATTTACTACCCACACCTACCTTACCAACAGTAGGAAAAGTGTTGTACTTTGTAGGGATTATATCTCCCAATACATATCCCAAACATTTTTTTTAATTAAATATATAATCAAATAAAAATATGTTAACATATTTTTTTAAATCATTATAGATAAATAAATCTAATTTTAATGGAAAAAAATAACTTCCCATCCTTTTCTTCTGAACTTTCTCCTTGGTGATTACTAAGCCAATACTGTGTGCTGATGGACTCCTGTGGATGACATTGCACCCTGTTTCCAAATTCTGAATCTGGTAACCTGGGTTGCTGGGCACTGCTGTTGAAACACTGCTATGGGTAAGCATCACAAGGGTTGCGCTAAATGGCCAGTTTGTTACTAAGTCCTGGGTTAACTTATTTTTGTTTGGGCGCTAATGCTAAATATTCGGCCCAAAACAGCAATTCAGGTACGAGGGTCCTGGCACCAGAGCCACCATCTAGTCTGACAGAACGAGCAGCCACCAGTGTTTGGTCTCTATTTCCTCTTTCGTCCCTTCTTGCATTGTTGGGGTGGAAGTAGGGATGGCGTCACATAAATGTGACATATACGTGCATAAGATCCTGACAACCAGTAGATGACTGACAACAAATAACAAGAGAGGAGGATTAAAATTTCCAAGAATTTGATAGTATGAACACGTTTTTTTTTTTAATAGTAAATCTCTGTAATGCCAAGAGCAGAGGACATTTCACTCACAAATCAGCTGTTTCAATACTATAGTTATGAATGCGCATTATTTAGGACAATACACATAGTTTTACTAGATCTTAGTTTTGATGGCACTTCTGTCAACAGATGTATTGATAACAGCATACACAGAGTGGGCTTCGGCCTTCCCTTTTAACCATTGGCATTGTTCAACTAGCTTCTTTCCACCATTTGCTGTATAGTGTGTCAATTATGTCATGTCTTAGCCCAGTGGAGTATTTATCCCACACCTAATGGTATTGGCTGTTTGTGCGTATCCTTCCACCACCACTCACTGTTTTTGTGATTATGAAGCTTTATTTGAATAATAAAGACATACAGAAGACCAGCAATACAAAGTAAACCATATTAAAATAGAAACATAACGAGAAAATGGCTAGTATAAAACACAGAAGAGAAAGCTGTTTACAATTTTTAAGGAAATAAGGGGAGGGAGAGGGTAGGGGGGGGAGGCAAGGAAGAGGGGAGGAGGAAACTTTCACAAATTGATAAAATGAGAATATGCATATTACAGAGGAATGTGAGAGGCAACCCCAATCAAATTAATATATACAGTAAGCCAATAAAAGGTAAAAAGCAAGAAACAGAGAAGATAGACATTCAAGGAGGTTTAAAATTCTCGGCATTTAAACAAGAATTATTTACTAACACTAGATTGTCTAAATAAGTAGTGAGAGGTAACAAAAAAAGAGATCTCTATTAACCATTGGTCTGCAGGAGGAGGCAAAAGCAATATCAAGTCAATGAAAATGACAAAGACTATTCCAGCAGTGTTGGATAGAAAGTTTTGTAAGTGTTTTTCAAGTGAGAGTGATGTGTTGGTAAGCTAAAGCAAACATAAGGTCAAAAAAGACCATGCTTATGGGAAATAAGATCTAAGGAATCTGAGCCCCTTACCGACTCCCAACCAGGAAGCAAAAAACGTAGGTGTCTGGATAGACAACAAGCTCTCCTTTGACAGTCATGTAAAAAAAACAGTAGGTAAGTGCTTCGGAGTCATGAAAACCCTCAATCGTACCCTGGATTTGCTCCCACTAAATTCCAGGCGTACCATGACTCAGGCACTTATCACCTCCCGTATAGATTATGGAAACGTGCTGCTGCTGGGCACGTCCATAAAAAACATCAGAAGATTACAAGTCTTGCAGAACTCAGCAGCTCGCCTAGTACTAAGACTTCCTCGTAGAGCTCCCTCCAAACCTTCCCTGACTACCCTCCACTGGCTGCCCATTAGCAAGAGGATACTATTTAAGGCACTCCTCTGGTGCCACAGAATCATTCACCAAAAAGCCCCCTCCTACCTATCCGATCTGGCATCACTGTATGAGCCCAACAGATCTCTTAGATCGAAAGGTATGGGCTTGCTCAAAACATCTCTCCCAAAAAAAGCTAGAATGGGAGGTAAGTCCTTCCGCACTCTGGCAGCTAAGGAGTGGAACATCCTCCCTACGAACATCAGATTAGAAACGAATGAGGCAGCTTTTAGAAAATTGCTGGAAACCCGTTTATTTACTCTCTAGTGGTATCTATCTCTGCCTCTCCCTCTATAACTCTCTCTCCACAGCGCGGGGACACACCGGGAGGCGTCACCAGGCGCTTTACAAACCCCTTTAATAATAATAATAATAATAGACTCCCACAGAAAAGAAAAGGAATGGAATAAGGAATGGAAATATTAAACAGGGGAGAAATATAAGACCAAAATTTCCCGCAAAAATTAGAAACCGAAGGGCAAAGGAATAGAAGGTGTAGAAAGGCAGCATTAGAAGAGCCACGTGTTCAACAGTTCGTATCAGCAGAATGAGAAAATGTAGCTATAGAGGTAGGGGTAAGATAAAGTTTATGATAGAGGAAGAACATAGATTGGGTGAGAGAAGCAGAACAAGAGATTTTGAGAGAACAGGACAAAAGTTTGTCCCAGTAGATGATAGACCATTCACATCCCAGGTCAGATTCCCATGAAAGTTCCAATTTGGATTTAACATGTTCTGTATTAGACGCTGAGAAATGTTTATAGACAAGAGAGGCTTTGGGTAGCAAGAGAAGGATCTTAAGAAGAGAATTTTGAACAGAGGGAAGAGGGGAAGATGGAAGAGAATAGAAAGTGTCAAGAACGACCGCCATTAGAATAGTGAATGGCTGTAGAAAGGAGCGGGGACAATGAAGTGTAGTATGAAATTGGTGAAAGGAGCATGGAGATAGGCCATCAAAATGTTTTTTAACCCTAATTATGTACCTTAATCTCCAGGATCTCCAAAATATGGTTCTACTATTGATAGTAATAAGGAAATTATGCCAAATAGGAAACTCTAAAAAGGATTCTCTAGAAATAGACTTTGGATGTGTCAAAGGCTTCAATAGGGAACAAGTGTGTTTAAACAAGGGGAGGGAGGTAAGAGGAGTTTCGGCAGAAAAGGCTAGAACTTCCTTTAACGAGAAGGGTAATAATAAGGCACGTTCAATGGAAAGCCAAAGGGGAGTGAAAGGGGAAGGTTAGGAGAGGAGCCATTTTGAGGCCTGATAAAGGCAAAATGATTTATGATAAAGGCGAAAATCAGGAACATTTACACCCCCATTAGTTCTTGTCTTGCGAAGAAAAGTTCAAGAAATCCTGTTTTTTTTGTTCTTCCAGAGAAATTTAGAAAGACTAGAATCAATTTCTTTAAAATAACAGTCAGGAATATGGACAGAAAGCATGGAAAGAGTGTAAATCAAAATTGGGGTAACCATCATCTTAATTGAGTCTAACCGACCCCACCATGAAAGAAAGAGAGGATTCCAAGAGGACAGTAGTTTGTCAATCCGAGACAGGACCGCAGTCATATTTAATTTAATAGAAGAGGCAATGGAGTTGGAGAACCACATACCTAAATATTTGATTTTAGAACCGCTCCTGCAAAATATGTGGAAGAAAAGGAATTTGGAAGACACAAATTAGTGAGAGGGAAAATTTCAGTTTTATCTGAATTGATTTTGTATCCAGAGACAGGGGAAAAGGAAATGAATTCATATAGTAAAGGGGGAATGGAGATTTCAGGAGCAGAAAGAAAAAGCAGGATATTATCCGCGTAGGCGGAAATTTATAAGTGTTGGTCACCATAAAAAAAAACAGATAGGGAGTCATTATTGTGGATTGAGGATAGGAAGGGTTCAAGAGCTAAGACAAAAAGAAGGGGGGAAAGAGGGCAGCCTTGACGGACTCTGTGTTGAAGAGGAAAATAGGATGAAATACAACCGTTGACTAGTACAGAGATTCTGGGGGCAGAATATAATAAAGAAATAAGTGAGGTGAATTTAGGAACAAAACCATGCCATTTTAGGGATGCAAATAAAAAGGACAAATCCACTCTATTAAATGCTTTTTCAGCATCAACAGAAATGGCCGCCAAGGATATGGAAAGGGAAGGAACTTTGTTTAAAACGTTAAAAAAGAGGTGAGAATTATCCGATGTCAATCTGCCCCTAACAAAACCGCATTGCTCCTTGACAATCAAATGAGGCATAAGAGGGTCTAAACGTAAAGCAAGTGTTTTGGCAAATAATTTATAATCAACATTGACCAGGGAAATTGGCTGACAGTTTTTACAAAACATAGGATCTCGTCCCTCTTTATGTATGAGGCAAATTGTGTCCTCTTGAAAAGTACCCTCTGTTTTACAAGAGAGAAATAAAGAATGGAAAAGATTTAGGAGTTTAGGAAGTAATACGTTAGAAATCTATATAAATAAAAATGTAAATGTTCGTTTGTTCAAAATCGCAAATCTCCGAAAGTTTTTCACCGATTGCTTTGAAATTTTGACACAACGTTGGATTCGAATTTGCGCGTGTTTTTATATACACAACGTTGTATTCAAATACACGCGTGTTTTTAATCGAAAGCCCAAACAGACTTGTAAAAATGTCAATGTTCGTTTGCTCAAAATCTTAAATCTCCGAAAGTTCTTCACTAATTGCTTTGAAATTTTGACACAACGTTGGATTCGAATAAGCGTGTGTTTATATATATACAACGTTGAATTCGAATACACGCGTGTCCAATACGTGGGTGTTTTTAATCGAAAGGCCAAACAGACCCTATCGATTTGGTTGCTGCGCAACAACTACAAGGGACGCATAGAGACAATAGTCACAAAAACATATTGTATACCCACAAGCATTGCGAAATTAAACATATTAGAAACGTGCGCTTACTATTTTCTTTCTTTTCCATTTAACCAGACTGAGCCACACCAACGCATGGCCGGGTACAGCTAGTATGCAAATAAAATTCAACTGAAAAACTGTCTGGGCCAGGAGTTTTCCCCGTCTTTAAAGCGTTTAGAGCAGAGGATAGTTCATTAAGGGATAAGTCTACTTCAAGATCAGAAAGATTGAGATGAGAATTAGATGGGGTTGGTATGTTATCAAGATAGGACTGGATGAGGGAACTGGAGGGAGGAGAGTCTGGGGTCTAAAGGTCTTTATAAAATAGCTTAAATTTGGTATGAATGTCCTGATCTTTGTGAAGAAGAGAACCATCTGAAGTATAAATTGAGTCAATCAGAATACGATCCTTACGGGTTTTAAGATAATTCACTAAAAGTTTCCCAACTTTATTGCGACCTCCTTAATACCGAGCGCTACTACGGAGAAGTATAGAAGACGCATTGTCAGTCGTAGTTTAGTAAATGCTAATTTAGGCCGTATCTGAGCTGGTAGGACCGAATCTGCTGATGAGGTATATAATTTATGTTCTAAGGCCTTAATATGTGCCAGGGTAGCTTTATGTTGTTGAAGAAAACATTTCTTTTTAAAAAAAATACAAAGTCTATGATGAAACCTCTCGCGGTTGCCTTAAAGGAATCCCAAAATATATAGGAGGAAGAAATGTGGTCACTGTTTAGTTCGAAAAATTTGTTAGCAAAAGTGATAAAAGAGGCAGAGAAGAGTCGGTCAAGAAGAAGAGAATTATTGAAACGCCAACAGGAGGACCTGGGATGTGGAGGTAGTAAGTCAAGGTCAGTTATAATTGGGGCATTATCAGAAATAACGATAGGTTCAATAGAGGAGGATACCGGGTTTTGAGATAAAGATTGAGAGAGAAAAATATAATATAAATGGGAAAGGGAATTGTGAGGAGGAGAGAACAAAGGAAAGTCAAGAGTATCGGGGTGAAAGAGTCTCCAAGAGTCAACGAGATGTGATTGGGAGATAGTGTCAAGAAATGTTTATGCGATTTGTGAGGAGTGAAGCGTACCTCAGATTGGCGGTCAAGATAGGGATCAACAACTTGATTGCGATTACCTCCTAGTATAAAGTAATCATCTCTAAATTGAATACATTTCTGTGTGATCAGAGGCCAAAAGGAACAATCAGGATGAGTAGGCCCATAAACATTAAAAACAGTCAAAGAAATGTTATTAATTAACATCTTAGCTAACAACCATCTGCCTTCTATATCAAATTAATGTGAAATAATTTTACAATTCAATTTCTTATGACATAAAATTATAACACCATTTTTCTTATTAGAAGTAGGGGAGAATAAAACTGAACCCACCCAACCTCCTATTAATGTTAATGCCTCAGCTTCTGTATGGTGGATCTCTTATAAAAGAACCAAATCAGGATTATAAGAGGCAAGATGTGATGGTATTCTCTGTCTCTTAATTGGGTTAATAAAACCCTTCACATTCCAGGAAATAACTCTGAATGTAAAACCATCAAAAATACATAAAGAACACAACATGCAGTAGTAAAAAAGATGCATTGAATAATACAATCAAACATACAAGCCATAGGAGAATGCTGCATTGGAGAAAGGAAAGGAGATGAAAAGAAGAAGGGAAAAAGGGGAAAAGGACTGAAAAAGAGGAGAATGAAGGAATAAATAATAAGAGAAGACAGTACAAGACAACCACAAATTACAAAATAGGAATATAAAATGAGAAAATTAAGGATTAACGACTGTAATTCGTACCTTCTAAGGGGAGACAAAAGAGAAATAAGAGGAGTGACGACACAAGGGAGAAGAAGGCACAACCAACCAGGGAGGGAGCATCACAGCGGGGGATCTTATGCGATAGATAGGAAACAGAGAAAGAAATATGCTAAAGAAGATAAATACCTGCAGAAATGTAGAAGGAGAGAAAACAAAAAGAAGATATAAGAGTTAAATGATACAATACAGTTAACATTAACCTGCGAAGTGAAAAGCATTAAGAAAAACCAAGCAAATCAAATCCTGTAATGGAAAAGAAGAAAGTCAAGGTATAGAGGACGTAGAAGATAGAGGGCCAGAGATTTCCATCGACGAGACAGATTGTGAGTGTGGTATAACATTTTAGGACCCTATTGCACTTTTCCAGATTCATGCCCTTATATTGGTATAAATGACCATATCCTTATATAGGCATAAGAATCATAACCATATTTAGACATAGCCCATGCAGTCCAAATACGGCAGGGCTACTTCCACTAGTTCCGAATATGTAAAACGATTTCTTGGACAACTCGGCTTCAGCAGCTATGGACTACCCCTTGCTCGAATACTACCTTGTCCAAGAACTCATGGAGTTTTCAAAGAACTGAGACTCTCTGATGACGTTATTATGCCCACCTTTACGTCAAACTCGGTACCTTCAAGGTATAAATATGCCCACACTTGCCATAGCAAACACACGGTGGTTTGGAGCAGTTTGACTATCTACTTGCCCGACGCGCCCTGCGACTGCAGGTGCCGAAGGAAGCTGACCCTCCAGCAGACACACTGAGAGAGACGCTGTCTTTTCTCCTGCCGAGAAATCTAGCTCCAGTGTTTCCAAGCTACCCTTGCGAGTTGTTGGGAAATCGAGTCCTAAGCCTGACCTTCTTCATTCCAAATCAAGGTACGGAGCTGATTAGACCCTAAGAGAAATCTTGGACAGATTCTTGGCAAAGAATACTACATTTATGCTACACCTCACTTACTTCTTCCCTCGTACTAAGCTTAGGTTAGGTAGATCGGGGTAGGCGTATTATAGAAGCACCAGTTGAGTTCTTTTAGCCTCTATTGTCTATGTATGTATTTATCTATGGT
Organism: Lissotriton helveticus; assembly: GCF_964261635.1. Classification (NCBI taxonomy): domain Eukaryota; kingdom Metazoa; phylum Chordata; class Amphibia; order Caudata; family Salamandridae; genus Lissotriton; species Lissotriton helveticus. The sequence continues at coordinate 222,072,221 of NC_136061.1, read as the reverse complement.
CTAGGAACCATACAATGCTCTTACAGTATTATTTTATTTTACTCTTTTTACTGTATGCATTATATTTTGCAACCAGTTTTACGATTGTAGCATTTATTGAAAGAAGACTGTTCAATAAATCCTTTTATTGAAAACGCCCATCTATCTATTTCTCTGCAACTGTGATGAAACGAAACATGCACGATTGACAGAGTGAAATATCTATCTATTGTTTCCACGACTCTGAAGATCAGTTTTATTTTGGGGAAACAAAGTTGCCATGTTTATGCGGTTGTCAGAAACTGAATCCCTTCTTGTGAACTCGGGAAAGTTTCTAGTGACCTCTGAGCTAGCTGGCACTCACAATTAAGTCTAATATATTTCGATAGAGACCTAGTCGACATAAGTCCTACGTCACATCTATAGGATATATTATTCCAATGCACAGAGCCTATTGGGAATATAGGAACTACACTTCATGAGTGAATGCATTTCCTCAATTCTGCCGGATTCTCAAAAGTGGAAGTTTTGTTCTGGTACGTCACCTTGAATAAACACAGATGAAATAGTCCATATCGAGCTCCAAGTGTACGCAAAGCTGGCCGAAGATCCAGGAATTCTTTCCGCTGTTTAGCTGTTGCTTAGGAAACATCTTGAGAGAGAAATGCCGTAGAGCCTGAGCAGACTAGCAGTTTTTTTTAGTTTAGCTGCATTTAAAACAAGTAGTAAGTCTGTAAATTTCAAAAATAGAAAAATCCCACCCTGTGGTTTGGATGGACCAGATGACGAAGGCAGACGGGGGCCAAGCCTGTGGGCTCTTTAAATATTCAGATTTGTAGACGCAGGAAGCTCAAGAAGCTGTATGAAAAAATTATTGAAGAAGGGAACGGGATCATCACCCTCCAAATTCTCAGGAAGACCATATAAGTATAGATTATTGCCCCTATTTCTATTTTCAAGATCCCCCGCTGATCCCCCAGCTCAACGAAAGGACCTCCCTCTCAAGGGCAACCAATTTTGTTGAAACATTTTGTAGGTCATCAACTTGCTGTTCCCCTATGGCAATACGAGAGTCCACAGAAGCCCATTTGGTATCTATTGCAACGATAATGTGCAGAGACATCGAAGGAACAGGCTTTGGTGGAGAGGGAGGGTCCTGTTTGGGACGTTTGTTAGCAGAAGCAGGGGTTTGCATTTTAATTGAAGAAGGCGATGAAACCCCTGACCTCGATGATACAGATTGCGCATTAATGCTAGAATTGTGGGGTGTATAGTCAGAGGGAGGAGAGTCCGACACCTGAGAATGAGCAGTAGAACTCTTGTTTGTAAGTAGTCATTTCTTACTCCTACCCATAGAACAAGGGAGGAGAAATTTCGTGGAGGCGAAAGAGAGCCCCAGAAAATACTTACAAATACCCCACAGCGTGTGAAGCAAGCTCCAAAAACTAACTTCGCAAACAGCTAAATAACAAGTAATCCTCATTTAAAATGAGAAAAAAATCTGGTCAGGTATAAATTAGTAGGTAAGCAATATTTGGTGGTGAAAGTCAAGAAAGCAGCATTGTACCTGAAGAGAAGAGCAAATAAATCCTCTCAGGTAAGACAAAATGGCAGCTGCAAAGAAGCTGGAGCAATTTGAAAAGGTTTTACCTTACAAAATGCAAAAAAATGCAAAATAATTACATGGTGTCATTCAGGGGCACTTCCAATGCATGGAACTCTCCATTTCACTGATGAAAGAGACTCTGGAGCAGCGAAAATCACTGCGACATTCAAGCCGCGATGCGGAGCTCTGGGGCTAGGCGGCCATCTTGTTTGGCGCTGCGCGCACTCCCACCATCACTTACTTTAAATTGCAAGAGGGACAACTTTACTACTGTAGCCCTCTTTGTCCTCTCTCATAAATCTCACTTTAATGTACAATGCTGCCTGTGTTAGCCTATTAATTCCAGACCAGTTGGTGTTGCCAATTCTTGATTGTGGACAAACAGCAATCACTCTGTATTACAGAGGTGTGTTAGTTACTCTACACTATATTTCTCACAGGCCCTGCACTATTACAGAAGTGTGTATTAGCCTGCTAACACTATAAAACTGTCTAGTTCACATGGCTAACAGCGCTTAGTTAGCAGCGTGTAGATACTAACTAAACTTTCAGAAGGGGAGAGGACGTGGTCTAACGACCAGAGCTGCCGCCTTTAGAGCTGAGGAACCGGGTTTAAGGCTGGGCTTCGGCTCAACATCCTGTGATTCTGGGAAAATCACTTTGGGCATATTAGCAAGGACAATATCGCCGCTTTAGCTGGACTTTTTCCCGCTAAAGAGGCTATATTTTTATCCCCCTATTAGCAAGCTGTCGCTAACAGCAGTTAGCGACAGCATTTAGGCGATAGCTACAGGTTTGGGGCCCGCTTTGCATGTCAGCGTTATTTCACTAATGACATGCAAAGTGGGCGTACCTAAACTGTTAGCGACTGAAAAACAGTCGCTAACACAGCTATCGCCTATTAGCAATGCAGGCTAAGCGATAAAAAAATGCGCTAAGCGCGATTATCGCTATAAACTAACGCCAGCTAAAAAGTTGATTTACCCATATAGTCAATGGGGAGTGGATTATCAGATTAAGCCCCCATTGGCGTTAATGCGAGAATATCGCTGGATTTCCAGTGATATTCTCACATTTCGCCGCTATCGCTGGATATTTTTGCACAATGGAGAAAAACGTTGCTAATAGCATGTTTTCTCCGCTAAAATATCCAGCGATAGCCAGCGATAAAAAAAGTCGCTAACTACGTTTAGCGATGAATATATCGCTATTTCTTGCTAATAGGCCCCTTCATCTTTCCGTGCCCACCAAAAATTAACGTGTCCTTGTACAACGTAACTGGTGCTCATGTAAGGCGCTCCAATACCTTCGGGTCGAGTTTGCGCTATATAAAACCGCCCCAACACATTTAAAAAGTGGTTGTTCAGACCCGATGAGGTCTTGACCCTGAGGCATTATCTTGTGTTATTATATGGTACATTACCATGGCAATGCGTATTAGTTACTCAATACTGATTTCCTATGCTGGGACTACAACACTTTGTATTAGTCGGTGTGAACTATATATATTGGTCTGGTCTGTGTCCATAGGTTGGCTCTGCATTGTCATGAGTGTGTGGAAGCCTGGGTACACTGTACCCAAGGTATTGTCTGGATTTTACAACAGTGTGTGTTGGCAGTGTGATGTGGCTGGGTTTCCATTGTTACTGTAGTAGCTCAGTGCAAACTGTTTGCTTTGGGTGAATCTGCAGTATTAATGTAGTGTACATTAGTAAGTGTACAGAGTCTCAAGCGAATTGGTAAGTGTTAGGTAGGGTTTGCATTATTGTCACAAAGTGCATTAGTGTAGACTATGAGCCCTACTCACAAAGGTAAATTCAATCGTAAACATACATTTACAATCTATTTACGTATTTTACACCTTTCAGGGATTCAGGTGTAAATCCATTTACGGGTGAGGAGTTCTGCCACCAGAGCAGAGTTCTCTGTACCCGTAAATCCTACTCAAGGAGAGAGGAAATGAATCACCCCAGAAAGGAGTGTTGGGGGAGGAGTTCTCCGTGAACAAAAATATTTTCCTGCAGATAAAAAAAGGTGTGCTTTGCACAGGGGTACCTTTTACCCCTGTGCTGACTTTCCCACTATGGAAAACTCCGCACAGTGGGAATTGTATCCAGATGGAAATGTGAAATGATATTTCCTTCCCAGGAACCTGCATGGAAATGTCTGCTGGGTGCAGCTTTCCGTGCAGATCACCGGGGATTTATTTGAATTCCAGAAGCGCATAAATCAGCACTTGCACATAATTATAAATCTGCAAGTAAGGATTTCTGAATTGTTGACAACGGGGCCCTGTTGTTCTAAACAGGGTCTACATTATTCCAACAGCGTGGATTAGTCCATGTGCACTATTCCTATACTGAGTGTACATCGATAGAGCAGTGTGACGTAGGCCACGGATGTGTGCACTACGCCCTAAAGGTGCTCATTCAGTAATGCAACAGGGATGTTTTAGGCAGAGTACGCTGCATCCTATTGTCTTGGTAACAGTCCTTTAGCAGGTATTCATTCGTTCAGCTTTATCTTTTTAACTCAACCATGGCACCTGCTGCATGAGGATACACCGGCCTCACAGCTTCTTCCCCTTCACATTTGTGGCCCGCAGTATAAAAATAATGTGGCAGCTGTTGGAAATAAACTGCCAACGTGTTCTGCAATGTTGCCTCCAGTGGTGCCAGGGGAGTTTTCAGAAGGGCCGCCAGGTCTGCACTGCAGGAATCCAGTCTGGGCAGTGCCAATGGTTGACATCTTTAGGACGGATAAAGCAGGTATTTATAGTAGTAAATTATCTGGCACCGCACAGTGTACCCTTCGGCTGAATCTGCGGTATCAGAGCAGCGCACTTGATGGAGCTCTCTGTCTCCAGGCTGGCTCATTCCTGCTACAGCAGTGTGCATTTATTATAGGTGGGCAACGTTTTTATTAGCTTGGCGTCATGGGGGGCTCAACATATTACAAAAAAACAAACCTCGCAATTGCACACACCCCTAGTAGTGATCAGTGTGCACATTATTTCTGGGAAGTGTCTGTATGAGTACAGCAGTGTGCACTGGCCAGTGTACCCTGTATTCACAGGCATGGCGTTATTAACATAATGCAGAAGTGCTTCCTGGTCAGTTTCCACTTGCTCATTTACAGGGTGCAGGAGCAGCCAGTGAGCCCTGCATCTCTGCAGCATCTATGTATGTCCTAGTACCATGCGGCCTTAAACTTCAGAACACTGTATCCTCATGCAGTATCCAGGCAATATGTGTCAGACAGTATGCCCTGTATCCCTAGGCTGAGTCTGCAGTATCCCAGCAGCGTGTGTCAGACAGTATGCCCTGTATCCCTAGGCTGAGTCTGCAGTACCCCGGCAGCGTGTGTCAGACAGTATGCCCTGTATCCCTAGGCTGAGTCTGCAGTATCCCAGCAGTGTGTGTCAGACAGTATGCCCTGTATCCCTAGGCTGAGTCTGCAGTATCCCGGCAGCGTGTGTCAGACAGTATGCCCTGTATCCCTAGGCTGGGTCTGCAGTATCGCAGCAGTGTGTGTCACACGGTATGCCCTGCATCCCTAGGCTGGGTCTGCAGTATCCCAGCAGTGTGTGTCACACGGTATGCCCTGTATCCCTAGGCTGGGTCTGCAGTATCCCAGCAGTGTGTGTCAGACAGTATGGCCTGTATCCCTAGGCTGAGTCTGCAGTATCCGGGCAGCGTGTGTCAGACAGTATGCCCTGTATCCCTAGGCTGGGTCTGCAGTATCCCAGCAGTGTGTGTCAGACATAATGCCCTGTATCCCTAGGCTGAGTCTGCAGTATCCCGGCAGCGTGTGTCAGACAGTATGCCCTGTATCCCTAGGCTGGGTCTGCAGTATCGCAGCAGTGTGTGTCACACGGTATGCCCTGCATCCCTAGGCTGGGTCTGCAGTATCCCAGCAGTGTGTGTCACACGGTATGCCCTGTATCCCTAGGCTGGGTCTGCAGTATCCCAGCAGTGTGTGTCACACGGTATGCCCTATATCCCTAGGCTGGGTCTGCAGTATCCCAGCAGTGTGTGTCAGACAGTATGGCCTGTATCCCTAGGCTGAGTCTGCAGTATCCGGGCAGCGTGTGTCAGACAGTATGCCCTGTATTCCTAGGCTGGGTCTGCAGTATCCCAGCAGTGTGTGTCAGACAGTATGCCCTGTATCCCTAGGCTGAGTCTGCAGTATCCCGGCAGCGTGTGTCAGACAGTATGCCCTGTATCCCTAGGCTGGGTCTGCAGTATCGCAGCAGTGTGTGTCACACGGTATGCCCTGCATCCCTAGGCTGGGTCTGCAGTATCCCAGCAGTGTGTGTCACACGGTATGCCCTGTATCCCTAGGCTGGGTCTGCAGTATCCCAGCAGTGTGTGTCAGACAGTATGCCCTGTATCCCTAGGCTGAGTCTGCAGTATCCCGGCAGCGTGTGTCAGACAGTATGCCCTGTATCCCTAGGCTGGGTCTGCAGTATCCCAGCAGTGTGTGTCAGACAGTATGCCCTGTATCCCTAGGCTGGGTCTGCAGTATCCCAGCAGTGTGTGTCAGACAGTATGCCCTGTATCCCTAGGCTGGGTCTGCAGTATCCCGGCAGTGTGTGTCAGACAGTATGCCCTGTATCCCTAGGCTGGGCCTGCAGTATCCCAGCAGTGTGTGTCACACGGTATGCCCTGTATCCCTAGGCTGGGTCTGCAGTATCCCAGCAGTGTGTGTCAGACGGTATGCCCTGTATCCCTATGCTGGGTTTGCAGTGTCCTGCCAGTGTGTATCTGACGGCATGCCCTGTATCCCTAGGCTGGGCCTGCAGTATCCCAGGAGTGTGCGTCACACGGTATGCCCTATATCCCTAGGCTGGGCCTGCAGTGTCCCAGCAGTGTGTGTCAGACAGTATGCCCTGTATCCCTAGGCTGAGTCTGCAGTATCCCGGCAGTGTGTGTCAGACAGTATGCCCTGTATCCCTAGGCTGGGCCTGCAGTATCCCAGCAGTGTGTGTCACACGGTATGCCCTGTATCCCTAGGCTGGGTCTGCAGTATCCCAGCAGTGTGTGTCAGACAGTATGCCCTGTATCCCTAGGCTGGGTCTGCAGTATCCCGGCAGTGTGTGTCAGACAGTATGCCCTGTATCCCTAGGCTGGGCCTGCAGTATCCCAGCAGTGTGTGTCACACGGTATGCCCTGTATCCCTAGGCTGGGTCTGCAGTATCCCAGCAGTGTGTGTCAGACAGTATGGCCTGTATCCCTAGGCTGAGTCTGCAGTATCCGGGCAGCGTGTGTCAGACAGTATGCCCTGTATCCCTAGGCTGGGTCTGCAGTATCCCAGCAGTGTGTGTCAGACAGTATGCCCTGTATCCCTAGGCTGAGTCTGCAGTATCCCGGCAGCGTGTGTCAGACAGTATGCCCTGTATCCCTAGGCTGGGTCTGCAGTATCGCAGCAGTGTGTGTCACACGGTATGCCCTGCATCCCTAGGCTGGGTCTGCAGTATCCCAGCAGTGTGTGTCACACAGTATGCCCTGTATCCCTAGGCTGGGTCTGCAGTATCCCAGCAGTGTGTGTCACACGGTATGCCCTGTATCCCTAGGCTGGGTCTGCAGTATCCCAGCAGTGTGTGTCAGACAGTATGGCCTGTATCCCTAGGCTGAGTCTGCAGTATCCGGGCAGCGTGTGTCAGACAGTATGCCCTGTATCCCTAGGCTGGGTCTGCAGTATCCCAGCAGTGTGTGTCAGACAGTATGCCCTGTATCCCTAGGCTGAGTCTGCAGTATCCCGGCAGCGTGTGTCAGACAGTATGCCCTGTATCCCTAGGCTGGGTCTGCAGTATCGCAGCAGTGTGTGTCACACGGTATGCCCTGCATCCCTAGGCTGGGTCTGCAGTATCCCAGCAGTGTGTGTCACACGGTATGCCCTGTATCCCTAGGCTGGGTCTGCAGTATCCCAGCAGTGTGTGTCAGACAGTATGGCCTGTATCCCTAGGCTGAGTCTGCAGTATCCGGGCAGCGTGTGTCAGACAGTATGCCCTGTATCCCTAGGCTGGGTCTGCAGTATCCCAGCAGTGTGTGTCAGACAGTATGCCCTGTATCCCTAGGCTGAGTCTGCAGTATCCCGGCAGCGTGTGTCAGACAGTATGCCCTGTATCCCTAGGCTGGGTCTGCAGTATCCCAGCAGTGTGTGTCAGACAGTATGCCCTGTATCCCTAGGCTGGGTCTGCAGTATCCCAGCAGTGTGTGTCAGACAGTATGCCCTGTATTCCTAGGCTGGGTCTGCAGTATCCCGGCAGTGTGTGTCAGACAGTATGCCCTGTATCCCTAGGCTGGGCCTGCAGTATCCCAGCAGTGTGTGTCACACGGTATGCCCTGTATCCCTAGGCTGGGTCTGCAGTATCCCAGCAGTGTGTGTCAGACGGTATGCCCTGTATCCCTATGCTGGGTTTGCAGTGTCCTGCCAGTGTGTATCTGACGGCATGCCCTGTATCCCTAGGCTGGGCCTGCAGTATCCCAGGAGTGTGCGTCACACGGTATGCCCTATATCCCTAGGCTGGGCCTGCAGTGTCCCAGCAGTGTGTGTCAGACAGTATGCCCTGTATCCCTAGGCTGGGTCTGCAGTATCCCGGCAGTGTGTGTCAGACAGTATGCCCTGTATCCCTAGGCTGGGCCTGCAGTATCCCAGCAGTGTGTGTCACACGGTATGCCCTGTATCCCTAGGCTGGGTCTGCAGTATCCCAGCAGTGTGTGTCAGACAGTATGCCCTGTATCCCTAGGCTGAGTCTGCAGTATCCCGGCAGCGTGTGTCAGACAGTATGCCCTGTATCCCTAGGCTGGGTCTGCAGTATCCCAGCACTGTGTGTCACACGGTATGCCCTATATCCCTAGGCTGGATCTCTGCAGTATCCCAGCAGTGTGTGTCACACGGTATGCCCTATATCCCTAGGCTGGGTCTGCAGTATCCCAGCACTGTGTGTCACACGGTATGCCCTGCATCCCTAGACTGGGTCTCTGCAGTATCTTAGCAGTGTGTGGCACGTGGTATGCCCTGTATCCCTAGGCTGGGTCTGCAGTATCCCAGTAGTGTGTGTCAGACAGTATGCCCTGTATCCCTAGGCTGGGTCTGCAGTATCCCAGCAGTGTGTGGCACGTGGTATGCCCTGTATCCCTAGGCTGAGTCTGCAGTATCCCAGCAGTGTGTGTCAGACGGTATGCCCTGTATCCCTAGGCTGAGTCTGCAGTATCCCAGCAGTGTGTGTCAGACAGTATGCCCTGTATCCCTAGGCTGAGTCTGCAGTATCCCGGCAGCGTGTGTCAGACAGTATGCCCTGTATCCCTAGGCTGGGTCTGCAGTATCCCAGCACTGTGTGTCACACGGTATGCCCTATATCCCTAGGCTGGATCTCTGCAGTATCCCAGCAGTGTGTGTCACACGGTATGCCCTATATCCCTAGGCTGGGTCTGCAGTATCCCAGCACTGTGTGTCACACGGTATGCCCTGCATCCCTAGACTGGGTCTCTGCAGTATCCTAGCAGTGTGTGGCACGTGGTATGCCCTGTATCCCTAGGCTGGGTCTGCAGTATCCCAGCAGTGTGTGTCAGACAGTATGCCCTGTATCCCTAGGCTGGGTCTGCAGTATCCCAGCAGTGTGTGGCACGTGGTATGCCCTGTATAACTAGGCTGGGCCTGCAGTATCACAATATCATGCATATTGTAAATTGTGTAAATGACCAGTGTATACCTAAACCAGGTCTTGGTTATCACATTAGAGTGTAGCAGACAGACAGCACTGTATCCCTGCGCTGGGCCCGCAGTATCACAGCAGTTTGTAGCAGACAGTGTGCACTTTATCCCTAGGCTATTCCTCCAGTATTACAAAAGCGTGTAGCAGACAGCGTGCACTGTAACCATTGACTGGGTTTGCAGTATTACAATATTATGTATATTGTGAATATTGTGAATTGTGTAAATGTCCACTGTAACTCTAAACCGGGTCTGCAGTATTACAGCATTGTGTATCAGATACTATGCACTGTGTCCCCCGGGTGAGTCTGTCTTATTACATCCAGGTGTAGCAGCATCAGTATGCACTGCATACTTATAGTAGTTATACAGCATTACAGCAGTGTGCAACAGCCACTACTCACAGTATCCCCTTGCTGGTCCTGCAGTTTTGCTACAGTTTGTAGCAGACAGTGTGCACTATATCCCTAGGCTGGGCCTGCAGTATTACAACAATGTATAGCAGGCACTATGCACTGTATCCTTAGTCTGGCCCTGCAGTATGACAGCAGTTTGTAGCAGATAGTGTGCACTGTATCCTTAAGTGGGCCTGCAGTATTACAACAGTGTGTAGCATACAGTGTACCTGTATCCCTAGGCGGGGCGGTCTGTATTACAGCAGTTTGAAGCAGACAGCCTGCTCTTTATCCCTAGGCAGGGCGGGCTGTATTACAGCAGTTTGAAGCAGACAATGTGCACTGTATCCCCAGGCTGACCCTGCAGTATTACAACAGTGTATAGCAGACAATGTGCACTGTATCCTTAGTCTGGCCCTGCAGTATGACAGCAGTTTGTAGCAGACAGTACTCACTGTATCATTAGGCTGGGTCTGCAGTATAACAGCGGTTTGTAGCAGACAGTGTGCACTGAATCCCTAGCCTAGACCTGCAGTATTACAGCAGTTTGTAGCAGACAGTACTCGCTGTATTCTTAGGCTGGGTCTGCAGTATGACATCAGTGTGTTAAGTGGTAGCCAGAGACCACTGCATCCCTAGAGAAGGTCTGCAGTAGTAAAACAGGGTTTTAGCTCAAATACACTGTATCCCCAGGCTGACCCTGCAGTATTACAACAGTGTATGGCAGACAGTGTGCACTGTATCCCTAGGCTGGGCCTGCAGTATTACAACAGTGTATGGCAGACAGTGTGCACTGTATCCCTAGGCTGGGCCTGCAGTATTACAACAGTGTATGGCAGACAGTGTGCACTGTATCCCTAGGCTGGGCCTGCAGTATTACAACAGTGTATGGCAGACAGTGTGCACTGTATCCCTAGGCTGGGCCTGCAGTATGACAGCAGTTTGTAGCAGACAGTATTCACTGTATTCTTAGGCTGGGTCTGCAGTATGACATCAGTGGGTTAAGTGGTATCCAGAGTCTACTGCATCCCTACAGACGATCTGCAGTAGTACAGAAGGGATTTAGCTCGAATGAACTCTATCTTTAGACTGGGTCTGCCAAAACCGCCACCAAGACTGCTGTTTTCCCTCTTGCTTGGGGTGGAGGAAGCCTGGCTGGACATCGGGTGACTAGGAGGAGGTGGACTACTCCCCCCAGCGCCCCCTGCGACACCGCGAGTCTGCCGCCAACGCCGTCAGCTCCCCAAGCGCCGGGAGGCACCTACAAAAACACACAGGTGCTCCTGCAGCACGGGACACGCGTGGGTGTGCCCGAGCTGCGTCTGGGCACAGCCCGGCCAAGGGCGGGCCCGTCTGCACCAATCAGAGCACAGAAGAGGCCGGGCTGGGCCACCCCTCTAACATCAGCACCGTCATCAACTACAATGGGTAAGCGTAAATAACCATGCTCACAGGATCAGGGGCGTGACAGAGTGAAGGTCCCCAGGAACTCCGCATCCATTATCTCTTATTTCACCTCGGCAGTGGGGGCCTTGAACAAGGAAATTCAAAACGCGGCGGTTGAATTGGGGTTGAGTTCAGACCCTGTTGAGAGTATAACTTTAATTGATAATACCCTCATAATTCTAGTGCCCATTGAGCCAAATGGGCTGATAATTAAGCAGAGAGAAGCGGGGGGGGGGGGGAGTTCCTCACACAATGACATATTGCCAAAGGATGTATGGGGAGAACGTAATATGGAGATACCCAGAGAGCATTTATCCCCGCAAAAGGCCCACTCGAGCCATCAAGCGAAAAAGAAGGGGAGATAAAGGCCAAGTAAACCTGGACATGTTACTGTAACTGCTGAAACGACCTCAGTGCATGTTGAAGACTTGATACAATGGGCCTAACCAGCTGTTAGGATTACAATGGAGGAATGTTTAAAGTTACGACTGGAACCCACTTTAATGAACATTGTGAAAGAAATAACTGATTCATTGAATAATCATGTAGAGGGATTATGTTGAAACTTGAGCGTTTGGAATTTCATCTGGGGGGCCAAATAATGACAGTAAAACCAGCAAAAATAGCAGTACTAATCAGGCTCAAATTCAGCCTAGTATTTGTAAAAGAGAGAGGGGTCATTCTAGTTATTTTAGTCAAACATCAATAAGGAACAAGAGTGGGCCTACTGCTGCAACAAAGATAGTTGTAGCTTTGGAGAGACATGTAGGGGCCAGTACTTGTAATCAAACCAATCTAGTTCAAAGCCCCTTGCCTAACCATGAGACTTTGACTGGGATTAGGGATAGCTGTGATCAAACGGGTAACAGTGAGCCCAATAGTGATAGACTCAACTTTCCCCCTTTAGTGGCTATCCTCACAGGGGTTCCCCCATTTAGAAAGAACTGTCCGGAATCAACCAAGGAGTTGCTCCGAAAAACCAGATATTGGTGTGACCAGCAATGTAAAGATGGAACCAAGGTTACATCACACATTATAATGGTCAGACGAGTGGGGAGGGTTGGTCATAGACCAAAACAGGGAACAGGTGACTGTATTGTGATCAACTTCGATAGGGCAGATACAGCGGGCAGCTATTTAAAGGAGGCATTAGTGTGGGTTAGGGAAGTATTAGGGCTCTGCCCCTTGGTTTTTTCTACCTACCAATAAGGGGGCTACATTCGCCCGGTGGACACCTACGAGGGCTTGACTCTGTCAAGGCTAATCAGGGCAGTTCTATCCTTCACTCAAATACTATGAAGGAGAATTGCTCTGTCATCCCAAATGGGAATTTAGCAAGTGCTACCCAACTGCCATCCATACCCTTAGAGAGAACAGATGATGAGAATGGGTTAGCATGTCAAAATGGATTTCTCCCATTATCAGTTTTAGATGAGAATGACTGACTGGAGCAGCCAAGTTGCCATCAGGGCCAGACTGAGGAATATCTCCCAGAGCAGGTGTTAGAAAAAATTAAAGTGTCCGACTGTAAGATCATCAGTTGGAACATCACAGGTTTAAACAGTAAAAAGGAAGAAACTAGGTGGCTTGACTTTAAAAAAAATTATGATGTAGTGAGTCTACAGGAGACCTGGGATTTGGAATTTTTTAGGGGGTTGAATATTTTTAAAACATACAGTGTTCCAGGACATCCCTCTGCAGCCAGGCAGACCCAAAGGGGGTTTATTATTGTTATTCTCACTTGAATTGACAGGTGTAAACGGGATGGTGGAGGTGGGGTCCCCTAATCGTTTGATAATTGAGTCTGTTGCTCCTAAATCAAATAAAACGCTGTTTGTTAATTTTCATAATTCTGGTGGGAGCAGTTTTTTAAATGAACATTTATGCAAATTGAAATGTTTTTCAGAGGAGTATTGTTTGAAGCAAACAGCTTCTTATTCAATTGTGCTAATGGGCGATTTTATTGTGCATGTTTGTAAGACGAGTTGTCAACTAGAAGATCCTTTAGGCCCAGTAAACTCTTCGACTCCTCACTTTGAGCATACACGATGTGGGGTATGTTTGGAGGAGCTTTTGGCCGTGATAGACCTTTCTGAACCAAGTTATTCTGATATTAATGATAGTGTTCCCACTTTTAAAGGATGAGGTAAGGACACCATTATAGATTTTATGACTACAACACAGAACCTGGTGGCAGGTAATATTGCCGCACTCACTTGCAGTTTTGACAACCGTTCCTTGGTTCCAGCCACAGTGTACACTATTGCCCACCTCCTAAGACCAGCCACCACACCACCACAGCCTACGCGTTTCGCCCAACACGGGCTTCTTCAGGGCTTATCTTTGTATCTTATGACTGAGGCATAATTTCTCCAAATGTGGAGTCTTCGCTAACTTCCCAATCCTCCACGAGCGAGTGTTTCCTGAACCGCAGGATCACCAATTCTTTTATTTGGTGCGCATTTTAGAAATGTTTCCCTCCTATATCAAGGGTGTCCTTACTTCCTGGATTGACTGAAAAACTGTAACGATAGCCGTGTCGCTATCATATGCCGATTTGGGCACAAAAGGTTATCTTCTGTATCGGAGTCTTCCTTCTGGAATCCTCGTTCCGGAACGTCACACTTTACGGATTTCCTGTAAAGACTCAGGGGGGGAACCCAGAATCCAATAATCATTCAGTGCCGCCCCCAAGTTCCAGTAATGAGTAAGTGGGTGTCCACAGAAGTGAAAAGGTTAAGAACCACTGTTCTTAGCAAAGCAGAATGTTGCCTCCTGGATTGGCACATACACTAAAGGTGCTTATTTTTTAGGCTTTTGCAGATGTTGCCCCTTTTTAGAAGTCCTCTCCATGCCACTGGCCTGCCTTTATAATGTGCCCTGCCATCACCCGGGAAGCACTTATGCCAGGACTGGACTGGCGTTAGTGGACACCGGGCGTTTTCCCACATAAATGGTGGGTGCAGGTTTTGTTACAGGGGACCTATTTTACAGCAGTGCTATAATATCGGTCCCCTGTAATAAAAACGGGAGCGGTGCTTCTCACTACCACCCCCCACCCGCTTCACCTACCACCCCCTCCCCCCGTGGTTGAGCATATTGCCCGGGCTGGTTGCTGTTACCAGTACGGTCGTGACTGATGCCTACAATGTATTTTATTATTTATTTATTATGTATACAACAGCAAATAAGCATTTGGACAAGAATTGCTGTACTTAGAGTGAGAAGTTGGCCTGGTATATGATGTTCACTATTCTAGTGAGCACCTTGCACCAGTCCAAACAACTCGTATGGTGATGGACAAAGCAGTTTTAGGCTAAACTCAAGCGGGCATGTGAAGCCAGCTGTTTTACCATATGTAACCCCTTTAATACCAAATGAAAGGACACCACACAGGTTATATATATAAAATATATATGTATTTATTATTAAATGAATCCTCTGAACTCTTTATGAGGTCAGAGGCACAAGCACATAACATAATACTTAATTATCATACAATAAGTTGCACAAAATACAGTAATGCCGTAGGGGCACTTCAAACCATATACTAAAATAGTGGTATAAGAACCACGTCACGAACAAAGGATAAGCCTAGGGCCTGGAGAATCGCTGGGGCTACGCTGTACTACCAAAGGATAGGGAGCAGGAGGCCCACGGGATGCGTGTGCAGTGTCTATACACACACGTGAGTTACCATAGAGTTAGAATGGGAACGAAAGAATTGGAAACTAGTTCTTTTAGGTCACTTCCGGATGGACTAGGAGAAAGCCACTGAAAACTAGGACACTAGGATAGTTAATACCCACAGGAGCACCGAAGTACTCGCGTTACCTCACCCACAGGAAGCGGGTGCATAGGTGTCAAAGTGTGTCGGGTTTCATCGCTGAATCCTATGGAGCTGTGAAGAAAGATGCTGCAGGCGACCAGGAGGGAAGTGTCCGGTTGGATCCAAGGGCGGATCGAGGATGAAGAGTACCTGAAAGCAGAGGGGACAGAGTCTGGGTCACTAGCCAGTGACCAGGAAGGAACCAGGCGATGTCGCGAAGCAATCAGGTGATGTCGTGAAGCTTGTCTCTGCAGCCACGTGGACCAGAAAGTGTCGACGATGACTAGGAGCTGGATACGGAGTGTCTCACGAAGGCTATTGCTGTCGGCTTCCGGATTGGAGTCAACAAGCCTTGGCAAAGGCAACCCACGCAGGAATCGAAGATGGCTTCTGGATCAGACCAGCAAGGTCTGATGGGCTTCTCCTTTTCAGGGAAGCAGGGGCCAGTCTGGAGCAACCAGACCAGTGGTGTAAATTCAAAGGTTCGTGGTCACAGAGGCCACTAGCCAAAGGGCAAGTGACCGGGCAGACACGTCAAGCAGGAAAATGCAGAAGGGCCCCACGCTGCACTCGTGGAGTGTGGAGGGCTGATCTCGGTGCAGATGGTGCTCGGGGCTGGGGCTTCTCAATCCCCAATGCACAACTTCGAGGGTGCCTCAGAAGTTGCACGGAAAGCAATTCGCTGGCTTTCCAAGATGGCCGGTTCCCCATCTCTCGTCGCCTCCACGGGTCTCAGCTTTGCTGTGGCTGTGGATCGGGCTGAAGGAAGTCTGGAAGTCTGGGTCTTGTCAGGCTCTGTGCTCGGGCTCCGGCGGGAGCGTCGACAAAGCAAACCGTTGATCGCTTGATGGTGCCTGCTTACACAGGGTGGTCACTCCTTGACCACAAGGGAGATTCTTCAGTCTTCTATCTTCAGGTAGAACGTCGAAGGTCCAGAGTTTCGTTTCAAGTTTCAGTCAGGATAAATCTAAAGTCTTGGGACTCAGCTCCTACCTATATACCAAATTTAGGGGCTGGATTACCTGTTAGGTCCCTCCTATGGGTGGGACCAGGGAAGGGGGTGGTTACACCCCTTTCCCGTTGTCCAGTTTCACTCCAGAGCTGGGGCTGGAGTGCACCAGCACCGGTTTGAACCGGACTATGCATGGGACACCTTGTGTGCCCCAGGCAGTGTCTCATTTCATTCAGCCCTCCCTGTCCCAATACACTATGGCCTGTCTGGGGTGGTGCTAGTTTGTTGTGCCTTGTAACCAGCACCTCCAGCCCGCCCCTGCCTCCCAGCTGCTCCTCCCTCCCACGGACTGATAAGGCTTGCCCCGTCCGCAGCTCCATTGTGACCTCTCTTACCTCGTAAGAAGCGGCTGCTCCCCGCGCTCCCTGCCCGATTGTCATTGCGCCTCGCACTGCTTGAATCGTGATCTTGGTGTCTGGGTATTGTAGCGCTATCGCTTGCCTGCTATTGCTGCATTGTTTGCCTGCTATTGCTGCCGCATTTGAATTTTGCACATTATCTCATCTCCGATCGCATTTACAGCTAGGAACGCTGACCATTTAAGCGGTCAGGTTGTTTTGGGTGTAATTTCAAAATCGTTACCTGTTTGTGCCGGTGCCACTGCCCATAGCGTCATTCCTCCCTGTGCCCAAATCTCGCCCAGTTTCTATTTTGCTTTCGCCACCATTTTGTTTGTTGTGCCTTGTAACCAGCACCTCCAGCCCGCCCCCGCCTCCCAGCTGCTCCTCCCTCGCTCCGGCCCCCCCACTGCCCACTTAAGTCTGAACAGCTAACACGCAGCGTTCACGCACTGCGGACGCGCCCCATGCGCGCCGAAGGTACGCCAAAGGTAAGCCCGTCTGCGCCTGTCCGCGCCTGGACCGCGCCCAGCGCCAGAACCCCTGGTCCCCGCAATATCCGCCCCACCCGCATAACGTACGACGCCGCCACCCTCTCATCCCTTAACCCCGGCCGACCAACAAACTGTTACCAAGCCGCACCAGGACACACCCATGGACCCTTCACCTGCCAACCCTGCAAATTCAACTGCATCAAGACCCACACCAAATCCACAAACTCCAAACAGAGATCCAACTTTAACCATCTGAAGTGCATCTTGCTCAACACCTGCTCAGTCCACAGCCATGCCATTGACCTTTGGAACCTACTCGACACCACATCGCCTGACGTCGCCTTCCTTACAGAAACATGGATGAGCGCCTCATCAGCTCCCGACATCGCCATAGCCATCCCGGACGGCTACAAGATCATCCGAAAGGACCGCACCAACCAAACAGGAGGAGGCATCGCCATCGTCCATAAGAACTCCATCCGCATCACAACCAACTCTGATGACACCCTCACAGCCGCCGAACACCTTCACTTCCAGATCCACATCGACCCCAATACCACACTCAGAGGCACCCTCATCTACAGGCCACCAGGACCCCGCACACAATTCAGCGAAGACATCACTGACTTCATCAGCCCACACGCCCTCCCCTCCGAGGACTACATTCTACTGGGAGACATCAACTTCCACCTGGAAAAGAATAACGACAACAAGACCATCACCCTTCTGGATAACCTGGCCAATCTAGGACTCAAACAACTTGTTGACACCCCCACCCACCTGGCCGGGCACACACTCGACCCAATCTTCACCTCAAGCAAGCGCATCTCCTTCAATCACACCACAACTCTCCACTGGACAGACCACAGCTGCGTTCACTTCAACTACAAAAAAACCACAACCCACAACCACCCACAACCATTACCCCGCAGAAATTGGAACAAAATTACCACCGACCAGCTCCTCACATCGCTTCTCCAAAACCCTCCTGCCAAACCAAGCAGCCACCGATCTCACACAATGGATCACCCACAGCGCTAACGAATTAGCACCCTTGAAAACCATTCATATCAAGCAAGACAACAAAAAAGCCCCATGGTTCAACGAAGACCTTAAGAAATCCAAGAAGACCTGTCGCACCCTAGAGAAAGCCTGGCGAAAAAACCCAACCACTGACAACCTGTCCACCTTCAAGAACGCCACCCGCAAACACCACCAACTGATCCGATCCACAAAGAAATCAGCTCTCAAGAATCGACTCGACAACAACGCCCACAACAGCAAGGAACTTTTCAACATCATCAAAGAGTTTACCAACCCCATTGCCGGCACCAACGACATCACCCCCTCTCAAGACCTCTGCGACTCTCTTGCCCCATTCTTCCACAACATAATCGCTGACATACACAACAGTTTTGGAAACCAGTCCACACCCCCCCTTTCGAAATAAAACGCTCTTCCAACAACCTCTGCGCCTGGAACCCAATCACCACTGAAGACACCATCCGCCTCATGAACTCCATCCACTCAGGTTCTCCTACCGACCCATGCCCCCATCACATCTTCAACAAAGCAGACTCCACCATCGCACCCCATCTCAGAGATATCATCAACTGCTCCCTCGACTCCGCTACCTTCCCGGAAAGCTGGAAACATGCCGAACTCAGCGCCCTTCTGAAGAAACCCACAGCAGACCCCTCTGAACTGAAGAACTACCGCCCCATCTCACTCCTCCCATTCCCTGCCAAAGTCATTGAGAAAGCAGTCAACACTCAGCTCGCCGCCTTCCTCGAATCCAACAAATCCCTCGACCCTTCACAATCCGGCTTCCGAGCCAAACACAGCACCGAGACCGCCCTCATCGCAGCAACAGACGACATTCGAACTCTACTAGACAATGGAGAAACAGCTGCCCTCATACTACTTGACCTATCTGCAGCCTTCGACACAGTATGTCATAACACCCTCATACAACGCCTAAGCAACATCGAAATACAAGGAAAATCCTTGGACTGGATCACCTCGTTCCTCATCGGAAGAACCCAGAGAGTCCGCCTCCCCCCTTTTAGATCAGTGGCCACCCCAGTCATCTGCGGCGTACCACAAGGATCATCTCTCAGCCCCACCCTCTTCAACGTATACATGAGTCCCCTCGCATCCATCGCGCGCCAACATAACCTCAACATCATCTCCTACGCAGACGACACCCAACTGATCCTCTCCCTCACCAAAGACCCAAACACCGCCAAAACCAACTTACACGAAGGAATGAAAGAAGTAGCTGAGTGGATGAAGAACAGCCGTCTAAAACTGAATTCAGACAAAATGGAAGTCCTCATCTTAGGTTCATCCCCCTCCGCCTGGGACAACTCATGGTGGCCTCCGGCCTTGGGAACAGCACCCACACCCATGAACCACGCACGGAACCTTGGTTTCATCCTGGACTCCTCCCTCTCGATGACCAGACAAGTCAACGCCGTCACATCATCCTGCTTCAACATCCTACGCATGCTCAAAAAAATCTTCCGCTGGATCACCACCGATACTAGAAAGACGGTCACCCACGCACTGGTCACTAGCAGATTGGACTATGGAAACACCCTTTACGCCGGAACCACAGCCAAACTACAGAAAAAACTCCAACGCATCCAAAACGCCTCAGCCAGACTCATACTAGACATCCCCCGCCAAACTCACATTTCCAGTCACCTGAAAGACCTCCACTGGCTCCCCGTCAACAAGAGAATAACGTTCCGTCTCCTCACCCATGCCCACAAAGCCCTCTACAACTCAGGACCAGAATGCCTCAACACACGCCTGTCCTTCTACATCCCCCCCCCACCAACTACGATCGTCCAACCAAGCCCTCGCCACAATCCCATGCATCCATAGATCCACCATGGGAGGAAGATCCTTCTCATATTTAGCGGCCAAACCCTGGAACTCTCTCCCCACCCACCTCCGCCTCACTCAGAACCACCTCTGCTTCAGAAAGCAACTAAAAACCTGGATATTCGATAGGTAAAGTACCCGCCTCCCTCAAGCGCCTTGAGACCCTCTGGGTGAGTAGTGCGCTATACAAATTTCGAACTTGAACTTGAACTTGAAACCTATTGTCCAAGCCTCCCTCGCTGGAAGGACTCCCAGCAGCAGGAGGTCAGACTTGTGTCTGTGGCAGCAGCATCCATTTTGTGATGCTGAGACTCTGGTTAACTTTAACCGGGATTAGTAGGAACAACATGTCTTCTCCCTCTAGAAGGGTGGAATGCTACCCCCGTCACCAGAACTGGCGAGGGGGTAGTATTCCAAAGCGTATGACACCTTGCACGACATGTTTTGATAAAGCCAAACCAAAGTTAGCATTCAACCGCGAGGATTATAATGCACTTAAGAGTATATGGTATGGCTATATCATAGAACAGCTATAAGGACATGTTTCCGAAAGCTGCAGACAGGCTCAGCTCATGCTAGAGCCTCATCTCACATACAACCAAGCACTCTGCCTTCAGGATTGTTAAGGCCTGCCATAGGAGTGACTTATAGGTGCATATGTGTCTATATATAATGGTAGGTATGGGAATACTATACCTAAGCAAGGGGTGATTACACAACCTTGCCCCAGCTGAGTGATCAGCCAGTTGTGTCAGTTAGGATGGCCAGCCAGGGGTGGCATAAGATATGCTGCAGCCCCTGGTAGGCCTTGGATGCACCTATGCCCTGGGTACCTATGGTACATTATACAGGGGCTCATAAGGTGACCCAATCCAATTGGTGATGTACCTAAGGTACATGGAGTCCAGTTAACAGTGAGAGCAGATAGCCTGGGGCCCTGATTAGCAGGATCCCAGGCCAACTAAGTCGAAAACCAGCTAAACACAAGGCAAAAAATCTGGGGTAACCATAGTCAGGTATCCACCTTCCTACACTTAGCAACAGTGTCAGGGAACATATGAAAGTATTAGTTGTGTGTGGATACCTTAAAATGGTGATGGTCTAGAAGAGTGATAGATGTCGCACAATGACAGGATAAACAGGGTCGGACTGGATTTCTATTTATTTCCCCTTTGGGCGGGAGCCATTGGAGGCTTGTTCTGAAAGCCCATGGCCACTGCTGGTGCCTCTGTCAATTTCCCAGAGCTTAACTGCAGCAGTCACATGGGGGGTTTCGAGAGAGATAGAGTGAGAAAGAGAGGGAGGGACTGAGAGAGATAGAGAGATAAGAGAGGGACAAAGAGAGAAGGTAGCTGGATAGAAAGAGAGAGACAGAGTGAGATGAAGGGAGTGAGGCTGGTTTGAGGGTTTTTGCCAGGGCTGCTTGTGGTTCTCCAGCCTGGAGTCGAGAGTGAGGAGCACCGAGAGATTGAGAAGAAAAAGATGGGATGAAAAACAGCGGTGCACAGAATCCGTGGTCACAAGGTTGGTTAGGGTAGATAGTAGAGTTGGGCAAACAACAGAATTAGATGCTGCTGATAAATCGAATAGTATTAAAAATGGAAGACTGATGATCAGCGGTGATGGGCGCTTGGACACGTGAGAGTGGGTTGTTTCTGTGCTGTGTAGCTCATGAAATCCAGCTTGAAAGGGGAGGAGAACTGAGTGAATAGTAATGAAGAAGCTGAGATGATGAAAGACTATTTGATCGAAGATTTGTAGACTAATTGGAGCATTGAGAATGGGTACTAGCAGGTTGCAATGAGTCAGCAATGCCATCTTCAAACATGATGGATAGGCGTCTATTTTCAGACAGTGATTAAAAACCGATGTCAATGTTGTAGTACATGTAAAGAGGGTGGAATGAGTTTAATGGTTTTGGGACACAAATTGTGCATAAAGCTATGGCAGATTAAAATAGGGATGTGTGAGAGAATGTAGCGAACATGCTGGAGTGGAAGGAGAATGTGAGTGAAATGGAGGAGGAAGGAGTTGGGCTATAGAGTGCTCTAGCGCATTGGTTCCTAACCTTTTGACTTCTGTGGACACCCACTTAATCATTACTGGAACCCGGGGATTCCCACTGAATGATTATTGGAAACCAGGCACCCCTACTGAGTCATTACTAGAAGCTGGGGACCCCAGTCTAGTCATTTTTCATAATTTGCACTGCAAATGTAAAATACAGAAACAAGCCTTCAAGAAAATTTCAAAAATTCACAAAGTTAAAAAACTGTAAATTTGTATTTCAATGGTAAGATTGGAGCTTTTCTAAATTCAAATGTGGCCACTCATTTTCAATACTGCATTCTGTTTGACTTACTTGCACTACTTCAGTTTTAGCCTCCGATTTCAAATTCCTTCACTTTTACAGAACGTTTTAAAATTTTGCTTGTTTAGTTATATAGACTTTATGATAGTATTACATTTTCTAAGCAGGCTTTGCAGACCCATATTGGTTCCACAGGTTACGAACCACTGCTCCATGGGGGTTATTTCTAATGTTTGAGATCTTAGTGGGAAAGAATGAGGCAAAGTTATCAGGAGAATGAAGGAACATTGACAGTGTTTGAAAAGGGGAAAGAATAGTATTGGTTTGTGCACAAGTCGTTGGGGATGGTAGGGTAGGGATGTAGTCTCGATAATTAGAGCATTTAACATTTGTAAGTGTAGGCAGTGCATTTTTTAATGTGCTGAGGTTTACCATAGTTGGATTTTTCTTCCATTTACAAAGCAGTGTGCCAGAGGCATAAAAGCAGGCCCTTGAAGCCTGTGCCCCAATCAGACCATGGCAAGTACAATGAATATCTGTGAAATATGGGATACTCAGGGACCCCTCTTGCCAATAAGCAGAGGGACCCTTCACTTTGATTTATGCCACTACTTGGGTGTACTCATTTTGATTTTTGAATTTTTAAAGCGCAGAAATCGGGATTGATCTAAGTTTTTTTAAGAAGTCCATCAGGAGAAAATGTATGGCGGAGACCATGTGAGTCAAATTTAACAGAAAGTTGTTAAATTGGTCAAAATTTTGGATTTTAGTATGGGTGTGAGTTTGTTGCTAATTGTGATTAAGGAATGCTGGGAGGGCATTTGAATGGGAAAGATGTTTGGAAATAGGTGTTGTTAGTGAAGAGGGATACAAGCCAGCATGAACATTATGGGACAGCCTGAGGGAGAAGAGCTTGTGGTGCGTGGTGAGTGAGGAAGTGTGTAAGAAATCAAGATCAGCTCAAGTGACTTGACTTGTATAGGAAAAGAGTAAGTGCTTAGCCCAGAATACAGAGAAATTTGGAAAGTGAGATATTCTGTTGATGATTGTTTAGATTAAGGTAAAGGTCCTGGTGAACTGCAAGACTGAGTTGATCAGTACATTAACCAAGTCAGATGTAGTTGAGCTTATATAGCGCACAGCTACCCGCAGTGGGTTTCCCGGCACTTGCTTAGGGAACCCTTCCTGGTATTCCCCTGTGAGATAGCAGGGTATCCACAAGGTGAAAGTCAGGCATCCCGCCGCGAGGGGCCGTTGTGGAGATTAAGCAAGCTATTGCCCAGAGTCGCAGAGTGTGAACCCGTGAGTCGAGGAGGCACCGGGCGAGAATTATCGAGTCCGTGGAATTTTTAGCCCAAGACCCGCCGAGGCGGGGAATTGAACCCTGGTCCAGGACCGATCTCAGCTTCCGGGTCTGCTGCCTCTAACCCCTGAGCCACACTTCTCCACGAGGTCATCTTTTAGATCCGATCTTCAGCAATTGTGAACAT
The DNA here is from genome assembly GCF_964261635.1 of Lissotriton helveticus. NCBI lineage: Eukaryota > Metazoa > Chordata > Amphibia > Caudata > Salamandridae > Lissotriton > Lissotriton helveticus. Next base: position 222,048,710 of record NC_136061.1, on the reverse strand, counting down.
CTCAGAGTGGGCACCATCAGCTGCCTACCTTGGACAGATCACTTTTTGATTCCCTTTACTTGGACCACACACAAACCTTTACCTTCTATTTTCATTTCCCGTAAAACTCGAAATTGGTCCAAACTTCATGTAGATAATTGGACCAATACCCTTAGCACTACTAGACCATCATTCTCTTGTGATCCATCTCTGAACAATAACGTATATAACAACTGGATCACCACCTCCTTAGACTCGATTCTTCCTCTCCGCATATCTGGGTCGAAAAGACAGAATAAAACTGCACCGTGGTATACAGAAGAGCTCAGGGACAAAAAACATATCTGCAAAAGATTGGAGAGGAAATGGCGTATGACCTACGATCTCACCGACAAAGCTACCTATGGGGAAGCCATTAGGACCTATAAATCCGCCATAAAAATCATACAATCAGCCCATTATAATGAGAAGATAACATTGGCTAAATCTAAGCCCAAAGAAATATATCGAATAGTAAAATCTCTGATAAGGCCCCCTTCAAATGTGGCAGACAATTGCAACTCACTTTCTAGATGCAATGAGCTGGTTGATTTTTTCTTTCACAAAGTCAACACAATCTACCTCTCCTTTCCGGACCCAGTCATTGAACTATCTACTCAAAGCCCCGATTTAGCCTTGGACACAGAAATTTCTTCTCAAAACAAATTAGACCATTTCCCTTTGCTGAATCTGGAAACCCTAGAGACTCTAGCACACCAAATAAAATCTGGCTCTCCGTGCGATCCTGCTCCCCCAGGCACGTTGGTTTCGGCCAGCAAAGCCATCCTTCCAACACTCATGGAGTTGTTGAACTCTTCCATCTTGAGTGGGATGGTACCCTTGGCCTGGAAGCATGCCATGGTACGGGCTTTGTTGAAAAAACCTGCTCTTGATCCGGCTAATCCCAGCAACTATCGCCCGATCTCCCTGCTCCCATGGGCAACCAAGATCCTCGAGAAACACATTAACACCATTTTAACTCAGTTTCTCGAGGATAACCATCTCCTTGATGTTTCCCAAACGGGCTTCCGCCCCAAACATGGGACGGAGACCGCCCTGCTGGCTGTGACAGAGGAGGCGAGGCAGGTCTTGGATCGGGGAGGATCAGTGGCAGTGATCCTCCTCGATCTGAGTGTCGCTTTTGATACGGTAAATCATAAAATCCTTGTGAACCGTCTCGCCGACCTGGGTGTATCCGGAGAAGCCCTGGTTTGGCTCAAGTCTTTTCTAACTGATAGAACCTTCCAGGTCTTTGATGGCACATCTGTCTCGTCAAGCAGGCCTCTGGGGTGTGGAGTACCTCAGGGCTCTTCACTGAGCCCTACGCTCTTCAATGCATATATGAGACCGCTGGCTGGGATTGTTCGTCCGCATGGTATTAACATCATTTCCTATGCGGGTGACACCCAGCTGGTGGTCTCCCTTGTGCAGAAGAGTGGTCTCCAATCACTGCCCAATTTAGCAGCGTGCTTGGAAGAGGTTAAGAGCTGGATGATGAAGTCCTGTTTGAAGCTCAATGACGATAAGACCGAGCTCATGCTCTTAGGCTCGACAGCCCCTTCCCCTCTGGAGCTGCTGTGGCCTCTGAGCATGGGTGCAGCCCCTGCCCCCAGAGATAACATCAAAAGTCTGGGGGTATGGCTAGATAAGTCATTGACCTTCAATACACAGGCTACCAAGGTGGCGGCCACCTGCTTTGGCCTCCTTAGGGTGATAAAAAAGATCCTTCCCCTCCTTCCGTTTGAGGCCAAGCAGATAGTCATACAGGGTCTTGTTCAATCCCGCCTGGACTTCAACAATGCCCTGTACCTTGGGGTGCCAGAGTATAGCCTGCAAAAACTTCAACGAACCCAAAACTGTGCAGCTCGAGCATTACTTGGAATCCCACGAAGAACCCCAATAAAGTTGGGGTTAAGAGCTCTGCATTGGTTGCCCATCAGGGAAAGGGTGAAGTTCAAATCTTTGTGTATTGCTCACCTAGCTTTTTAGAAATTGGGCCCAGAAATTAATCACTCTTTGATCTCTCTCTATCTACTCAATAAAATGCTCCGTTCATCATCTGCATCTCTGGCCAAGATTCCTAGAATTCAGAGAGCTAGAGCAGGAGGACGATCCTTATCTTATAATGTATCAAAGCTGTGGAACACTCTTCCTCTGCATCTGAGAACTAACCCCAATCTGTCTAGTTTTCGTAAACAGCTTACAACTTTTCTGTTTCAGTAATTAGAACCCCCCTGTTTTTCTTTTAAAGGCACTCTTTTTAGTTTTAGCGCCTGGACGCCTCAGGGCAGCTGTAGCGCTTAATAAATCCTCTTTTCATTTCATTTCATTTCATTTCATTTCAATGATGAGTGGTGTAGAGGGACAGCAATTCTAAAACGCCATTGAAATCATGAAAGAATTTACTGATGTTTTCTTGTGGGTGGTAAATGGCTAATATATGGATGTCGAATGGTGCCATAACATAAATAGAGTGGTATTACATAGATGAGGAAGGGGAGCTGATTTGGGGGTGAAGAGGCTGGTTGAGAGTGTTTTATCACAAAGGAGTTCACATTTCTGGCTTTTTAATTTTTTTGCATTTTGTCTGGGGAAAAGTGGTACATTTGGAGTGAAGAGCTGCTGGGGTTGCACTATCATTTCATCAGATCAGTGTGTGAATGATGGCTTTGCAGTGTAGTGGGGCCATAAGAATTAAATTGATCAGTGTGTAGGTAGATTTGTTGCAGATGTATTGGGCATTCCAACGGTAAAAAGATAAAGGGCCTTATGCAGCGTTGTGATCTTTGCAGTGGCGTAACAATAGCCCCCTGCAGCCCCCGCTTCAGGGGGCGTCATCCGGCATTGTGCACAGGCGGGCCTTAAAGCTCCTCACTGGGTCCGCAGCGTGGGGGCCTCCCTCCAATTACTTTGCAGGGGGCCCCCTCAAGTTTTGTTCCGCCACTGGATCCTTGTACTCATTGGCCTGTTTTGTGTATGGTTGAGGTAGGTTCAGGGATAGACAAGCAGTAGGTCTGAGAAACCTCTGGATTTTATAAATCCCTAGTGACAGCAACTGGATACCACATTGCTGGAAATCATGAGTGTCTTGTGAAAACCATAAAACTGAACTTACTTTGGTGAAATCTTCCTTCTAAAAGTTTTTTTATCAGATATTTTTTTCCAGAACCTCAAATAAGCCATTCTCGTGCTAGACATTCATGAATCAGAACGTGGGAGACGTATTCATGCTGTAATGTCCAAGACTTAAGTAGTTTCATTGAAAACAGAATAGTCTGAAAGTTGTTGAAGAGAAAGTGTGAGTGAGTCCAGTGTTTGGCGGGCATGTAAGAAATGGAGCTGCCACTGGTCTTGTGATGGGTAATGCAAGGTGTACATGCCCTGACCATGGATTTAGATTGCAGAGCATATGAGGAAAAGATGAAGTTCAGTTGTTGGTTGCGGCAGTTTTATTAACTGCTTTATGGCAAATCTAAGGGGCATATTCTTAAGAACCTGTGATAATTACTGCAAAATTAGCTTAACGCAACTCTTCACATTGCAGTCTATCACGGAAAAATAACGATATGTTAACGTTGTATTCCCAACACGGCGGTACCTTGCGATAGTCTCAGGACAACACTTCAAATGACTGCGTACAAATTAATGCAATGTCAAAAAAACGCGAAAGTCGAACACAAAAATAGTAGCGAGGAGGCCAATCGCGATACAAAAATCAGCGATAACCAGTGACAGGCCTGCAATTCCCACGCATCATGCGGGAAAATGCACTATGAGTTCCAACACCAATGACATCCCACCGTCACAGGACCTGTGCGACTCGCTGGCCACCTTCTTCTGGCAAGATCTTCTGGCAAGATCGCAGACATCCACGACAGCTTCAACGCCGTCATCACCCCGGCAACTGCCGACACCCCGGTTCCCATGACCACCACCCGCACCAACCGCCTGCTCACCTGGACCAACATCAACGACGACAACACCATCAAGATCATGAACACCGTCCACTCCGGATCCCCGGAAGACCCCTGCCCACACCACATCTTCAACAAAGCCAGCAGCACCATCGCACCCCACCTCCGGAAAACCATCAACATCTCCTTCGAGACAACCTCCTCGGAGAGCTGAAAGCACGCAGAGATCAACGCCTTACTTAAGAAACCCATGGCGAACCCCAAGGACCTAACGAACTTCCGACCTATCTCCCGTTTCCAGCGAAGGTCATCGAAAAGGCTGTCAACAAACACCTGAACAGCTTCCTCGAAGAGAACAACATCCTGGAGCCTTCCCAGTCTGGGTTCCGTAGCAACCACAGCACCGAAACTGTCCTCATCGCCGCCACTGACGACATCAGGATCCTGCTCGACAACGGAGAAACAGCGGCCCTCATCCTCCTGGACGTGTCAGCCGCTTTCGACACAGTCAGCCACTGCACACTAAAAGCACGCCTCCACGACGCCAGAATCCAAGAGAAGGCCCTGGACTGGACCACCTCCTTCCTCTCCAGGAGAACCCAGAGCGTCCGCCTCCCCCCCCTTCGGCTCCAAAGCCACCGAGATCATCTGCGGCGAGGATCATCCCTCAGCCCAACGCTGTTCAACTGATACATGGCACCGCTCGCCCCTGTCGCCAAACGACGGCACAACCTAAACATCATCTCCTACGCCGACCACACCCAGCTGATCCTCTCGCTCACCAGGGACCCCAACACCGCCAAAACCAAACTCCAAGAAGGAATGAAGGCCGGTTCGACTGGATGAGGAACAGCCGATTGAAGCTGAACTCGGACAAGACGGAGGTCCTCATCCTCGGTTCCACCCCCTCAGCCTGGGATGACTCCTGGTGACCGAAGGCACTAGAAGCACCCCCTAAACCTACCGACCATGCACGAAACCTAGGGGTCATCCTCAACTCCACACTCTCCATGACAACGCAGGTCAACGCCGTCTCCTCCTCCTGCTTCAACACCCTCCGCATGCTTCGCAGGGTCTTCAAGTGGATCCCCACCACAACTAGAAGGACGATCACCCAGGCCCTCGTCAGCAGTAGACTGGACTACGGCAACGCACTCTACGCAGGAACCCCGGCCAAACTCCTGAAACGGCTCCAACGCATCCAGAGCCCCTCCGCACACCTGATCCTCGACATCCCCCACCGCAGCCACATCACATCCCACCTGAGAGACCTGCACTGACTCCCCATAAACAAGAGAATAACCTTCTAGCTCCTCACCCACGCCACAAGGCACTCCTCAACACCGGACCAGCGTACCTCAACAGCTGACTCAGCCTCTACGCTCCCTCCCGCCAGCTCCACTCTGCAGATCACTCCCCCGCCTCTGTCCCCCGCTTCCGAAGAGTGAGCACCGGCGGCAGATCATTCTTCCACCTCGCCGCCAAGACGTGGAACACCCTCCCAATCTGCCTACGGCAGACCAAAGACCTCCTAACCTTCAGGAGACTCCTCAAGACCTGGCTCTTCGAACAGTAGCAGCGTTCCCCCCCCAGCGCCTTGAGACCCTCACGGGTATGTAGTGCGATTTAAAAATGCTATGATTGATTGATTGATAAAAGCAACAACAAAAAAAGCAGAGTAAAGAAACTGAGTAGCACCATGGATGCACCCGGACCGAGTGCAGAGGCCAACATGAACCCCACAATCCCCACAGACCACCAGCAAGGTACCCCCGGGGTCGGGGAAGGCCAAGGAGAAGAGGAAGAGGAAGACGGGGTTCAGCCTGCAGGAAAACCGGACAGAGTTAGAGACACCAGAGCAATTGTTGGTAGTGTTTCGAATACCTCTGTAACGATGATCCTTTTATCCTCCGAACTGAAACACGTCTTCCTCTTACACCTCTCCTATCGCGCAATGATATGAACTCTGCCATTGAGAACTGTTATGTTATGTTATGTTATAGTGAATTTATGTCGCGCCCAAATACTCAAGAGTGTCCAGGCACGCACAGTTACCGTGGCCTATTGGAGCGAAGAGTTAAGTTAACTGATTGAAAAGAAAGGTTTTAAGTTGTTTTTTAAAAGGTCTGAAGGCCTGAATATACCGTAATTCCAAGGGAAGGGAGTTCCATGCTGTAGCTGCTTTAACAGAAAGGGACTGACCCCCCGGTCGCATCCTGCGGAATCGGGGGATCACCATCCGCTGTTGGGTGGCTGAGCGCAAAGATCCACTGGGGTCATAGAAAGCAAAATGCTTCCTGATATATGTCGGTCCAAGACCGTGCAGGGCTCTATGAGTCAAAGTGAGAGCCTTAAATTGCACTCTATGGGCCACAGGAAGCCAATGCAGATCTCGTAAATCTTATGCTTGATCTTCCTGAGATGATAAACAGAAGTCTAGCCGCGACATTCTGTATGGTCTGCAATTTTTTTAACAGATAACCAGGGATGCTGTTGTACAAGGAATTGGCATAATCAATGCCAGAGAGAATGAGAGCCCGGGTGACCATTTCCTTGGCTGGCCTTGGAAGGATGGGGAAGAACCTTCTAAATGATTTGAGCGTGCCAAAGCAAACCCCAGTGAGTTTCTTGATTTGCACCGAAAACCGATGGTCTTCTCCAAACCAGACCCCTAAGTTCTCTAAATTGGGTCGAAGGAAGTCTGGTGGCCACAAGGTTTCTCTAAAGGCGGGTGGAAACTGATCATACAGGAGGACCTCCGACTTGCCCTTGTTGCACTTCAGTTGGGCATGTGCAAGCCACTGAAACACAGACGAGAAACATTTCTGGGCAGTTTCTGTCGACAAGTCTGAGTCCTTCCCGGTAAATACGAGCTGGGTGTCATCGGCGTAAGCTATTATTTTTGCTCCCAGCTCCTCTGCCAGAAAAATCAAAGGAGTCAGATAGATATTAAAAAGCAAAGGGCTCAAGGTCGAGCCCAGCGGGACTCCAGTAGACATTTTCCTGGCAGCCGATGAGAAAGGTGGCATCCAGACTTGCTGAGTACGTTCTTCCAGAAAGGATTTCATCCAATCCCAGGCGGGGCCAACGATACCAATGTCTGAGAGTCGAGTGAGAAGTAATTGATGTGGCACCGTATTGAAGGCGGCAGAGAGGTCAAGCAAAATCAAGGCCGCCCTGCCGCCTGCGTCCAGGCATTCCCTAATCGCCTCAGCCATTTCCACCAGTGCTGTCTCGGTGCTATATGATGCCCTAAAACCAGATTGCGCCGGGTGGAGAACACCGGATGCTTCAATATATGCCTCAAGCTGACGAAAAACCACCTTTTCACAAACCTTAGTCAGTGCCAGGAGAAGAGAGATGGGGCGATAGCTAGCGAGTTTTAGCGGATCTAAAGAAGGTTTTTTTTTAAAGTGGCAGAAGCTTTGCCTGTTTCCAATTCAGAGGTACAGTAGCAGTCTGTAAGGATAGATTGATAATCGTATTTACCTCTGGAAGGACCACCTCAGCAACCCCCTTCAGAACTCTATCTGGACATGGAACTGTCGGGTAACCCGACTTAAGTGATTTGAGGATGGCCAATGTATCAGACCCAGCTATGGGCAGAACTTCATAAATGGAGAAGCCGATGTGGTAGGAGCTGGAAGGGGCAAAGGAGAAGGATCCCTCGGCACCCGGAAGCCCGTCCCCAGGCTATCTTGGATGTTCCGTATTTTTTCAATAAAGAAAGAAGACAGCTCCTCACACCATTGCGATGAAGCTGGAAAGTTTGATTGTTCAGCGCAGGGTGCCAAAGGAGAAAATCTCCTAATTATTGTTATTAGCCTTGGCAATCCGCTCCGCATAAAAGCTACTTTTCGCCTCCCCAATGGCTGCTCTATACTCTCTCTGGGCTTTGCGAAGAGCAATTTCGGCCAAGGGACAATGCTCCCGATGCCAACGTCGTTCCAGTTTTTTACATTCCAATTTAAGCTCTCTAAGAGTGCCAGAGTACCAAGGTTGAGGTGGTATCAGTCTCGAAAGCCTATTGGAAAGGAGTTTAGAAGTAGAGTCAACCCCATGACTGATCTAGGTGGTAAAACTATCTACCGCTCCTTCGAGAACATGGGCTGCCGATGGGCATGAAAGTAGAAGGGCCTTAGAAAGGGCCAGGATATCAATCTTCCGTACCGGCTTGCTTTGGGCCGAGGAGGGGGAGTTCCCCATAGTCCAGGAAAACCTGACCAAATATTGATTTTACCAAGTGACCTGAAAGGGGTCAGTAACGGACAATGCAAAGTTGGAACACACCAAGTCAACTGCGTGTCCTCCTTTGTGAGAGGGAGACTTGATCCACTGGGTAAATTGTGCCAGATCAAACAAATCCATTAATTCCCTGGAGTCAGAAGCCTCCGGGCAATCAAGATGGATGTTGAAGTCGCCCAAAAGGAGGAAATTAGAGAAGCGAAGAGCACGGGGGACAAGGACATCATCCAGGGCTTTCAAAAATGATACCGGAGGGCCAGGGGGGGGTAAACCAGAGTGCCACCAAGCGTGTAATGCGGCGACATGACAATGGTAAAGTCAAGAGCCTCCCCATCCACTAACCAAGTGTCCCTGAACACCATTGCAATCCCGCCCCCTTTCCCAGTTTTGCGATCCACTCTAGCAATTTTTTAGTCCGAGGGGATGGCCAGCTTAACCACAGGGGCGCAGCCAAGTGTCAGTTACAAATAACACATCTAGGTGTTCATCAGAGAGACGCTCATGAATATCAAGGGCATGTTTGACCATTGAATGGGAGTTAATAAGTGCAGCCCAGATCCTGTTCACCTGCTCAGTTCACGGAGCAGGGGCTGTCTGCTTGGTTTGGAAACAGAATTGGCATGTGGGACATGTCCTAGAGAGGCTATTACACGTAGCGTTATCAAGCGCCAAAAGTGCCTTACGACTAAAGGTCCTCCTCAGACACGTAACGGGCAGCGTGGCTGGCGCTGGACACTCCCGGGGCATGGACGGGCGCAGACGTGCTTGCCTTTGGTAGACTCAGTTCCAAATGTGTGACCATGTGGACCGCAGTGTGTGCTGGAGGCAGTAGTCAGCGATGGACCACAGATATGTGTGGTTGAAATACTATACACAGACTTGGTGGCACCACATCGAAGGGAGTACAGTGATATCAAACGTTCCATGAACATATGAACTCGGCCATCAGGATATCAAGACTCAGTGCCAAATGTGTGACCTACTTGCCCATAGCGTAGGCCGGAGGCAGCGGTGGAGTACGTCAACGAGAAAGGAGTACTGCGGGCCTGTGTCGCAGAGGCTGTGATAGTCGGAGGAGGTTGCCAAGGTCGTGGGTCTCGGGCTTGGAGCTTGTACCGGCACGTGGTGGCCCTCTTTGACACCTGAGGCCAAAAGATGCAGCACAGCCAGCAGCTTTGTCTGCGGAGGGATGTTGGTTGTCCGCTGTGGAGTGGTGTGGCTCACTGGTTAGAGGCGGCAGACCCGGAAGCAGAAGTCGGCCCGGGACCAGGGTTCGATTCCCGACGCGGCAGGGTCGTGGACCAGGGTCAGCGGACTCGATAATTCTCGCCTCGGTGCCTACTCTAACCAGGGGTCGCACTCGGCAACTCTGGGCATTAGCTTGCCTAATCTCCACAACGGCCCCATGGATGCCTGGCTCCACCTTGGGGATTCCCAGCAGGGACCATCCCACAGGGAAAGCCAGGACGGGTTCCCCAGCGGTATACAGCGCCAGGACCCCGGCTGGCAACAGTGCGCTTTACAAGTATACACATTACATTACATTACATTGCTGTGTGTGTACCATCAGCCTGTGGGCAATGATGTTCAGGATGCAGAGGATGTTGGCCTTTTGAGCCTGTAGTGGGCAATGACATCCTCATGTGTTGGGTCTGTGAGGCTGGTGCATTTTCTGGAGGTCTGCTGTCTTGATCTGCGCTGCCTCTGTGGTAGTCTGGGGGGAGGGCGGTCATGGGTGTGGTGGTGGTGGGTGGTGGCCCTCTTGGGGCTCCGAGCTGCATGATCAGTAGCTCCACGGCATCTATTGTTCTTCAGGTGTAGCTCTGGCCTGGGCTCCCTTTTCTGGTGCAGGTAGTCATCCGACTTTACACCAGGTCAGAGCAGGTGTTACTTTCCTGCTACTAACGCGCCTTATCGCCTGTTTTGTGATCTTATTGCCAATCTGGCTGGTTGGTGAGAATGTTGTGGAATGGTGTTGTCGCTGCTTTTTGCACGGGAACGCTTACTCTGCATCTCATTAGCGATAGTTGCCGGGGTCATCTGTGGCGATGTTTTTGGCGGCTGCTATCGCAGGTAAACTGGTGATATGGGCTGTTAGCACCAGCTTGTGAATGGGGTGATAGAATTACTGACACTTTGGCTGTGATAAAGTGCAGATAACTCGCCGATAAATCCTTGAGAATATGCCCCTAAGGTTTTAAACATAGTCTGGTTCTGTACTGCCAGCCGGTGCTGTTTTCTGAAATGGCAGGACAAATAGGACCGAGCTGGGAGCTTGAGAATGAGGCAGATGGCATTGCCTTAATCGAAGTGAGATGTTATTAGAGCTTATGTGAAAATTTAGAGATTTTAAGGCGAAGGAATGCATAGACCTTTCAGAGCAATCTGAGTGTGGAAAAAAGAGACCACTGTGACATATTTGATTTGATTTTCCATAGCAAGATTATGGGTTAGAATCATATGACTCCTAGGTTCCCGGCTCCATAGACAGAGTGGCAGCGGAAACCAAATCAACTGGCTACCACAAAGAGTGCTAAGAAGATGATAGCTTGCAGAACATCAAAACATTGGTCTTGTCACTATCTAGTTTTAAAACGTCATACAACCACAAATAAGCTAAAAGCATGAGAACCCAGCCTTTATCTTGTCACTATTTAGATTTTAAAAGTCATCATGCATCCAGGAAGAGACTGACAGCGTGCAAGTGCAGAATTTATCTTCAGTATCTACATACTTGTCTGAGTTAGATAGTATGATGTGATTATCATCTGTGTAGGATACTATGTCAAAATCAAAGGATTTAACTAGACTGCCTAACGGAGCATTGCAACTATTAAAAAGAGTTGGACTAAGTGATGATCCTTGTAAAAGCTGAAAGTTGGAAAGGAAGGAGAGTAACAACCTAAGTTCTATATGAAAGAAAACCCAAACCACTTGAGGGCTTGTTTGCAGATGTGTGCCTCAAAACGAAGCCGAAGGATGGAGTGTGACCCAGTATTGAATGCTGCTGACAGGTCACATTGGATCAAGGCTGCAAAGCTGCCTTGATCCAGGATCATCATAGGATTTATACATTTTGCCATTACATGTCCTACCTTTTGGTCTATCTTGAACAAAAATAGTTGAAAGCAGTGGTGTAGGTCAGCTATTGGAATGAACAATAATGCTTGAAATCTAAAATAATAGAGAGCAGGCCCTCCATGCTGAAAATAACAGGCTGCTACAATTCACTACCTAGATTTAAAAAAAACGTAGAATATTGCCCCTCCCTTGCAACAAAGCCTTTGCTAGTCTGAAGAACCCTCCAGAACTTCGGAAAGCAGATTAGTTCCTGGTTTACTCCCATTCACTGTCAAGACTCTAACTTCCATTGGTGCCTGCCTATCTGCTACTGAAGTACTACATTCTAATAATACTCTATGGTCTGGTAGTTGTGATTTCCAAGGAGAAGGAACAGCAAGGGATGTTCATTGGAGTATGGGAGCAGAGAGTCTGCGTGCTCTAAGCCGTGCTCCTCTATGTCTACATGAGTAGACATCTCTGCAGTCATGCTGGCATGCTGAATCCCAAATCTGAGAATCCTATGAGCATCATACTGCATCATGCAGTGGTAAAATGTTATCTCCAAATAACATGTACCTATTTTTCTGAGGACCACATCAAGACTCGAGCCTATTGCCTTCCTCAGTCTATAAAATACACACCTCTCGCTCTTTACCTGCACCTTAAACCGTACAGAGCTTTTGTCTGTTATAACAAAGATCATCCTTCTAACAAAGATCCTCACTGCAAGTTTGTCACAGGCTCTGGTTGCTGTTGTGAAGGTGTGGTCAGCTGAACAAGGGCTGCAGCCCTATCTTTTGGTGAGAGAAAAGCTCAGTAAGCTTCATAATACAAGTATCAACAGTGAAAAAAACTGTGCTCAGCATGAGCTATCAAGAGGCACCTTCGCCCACCTATGATTTCTAAACTTCTTATTTTTGACTTTGTCACTTAGCATATATGATCTTTTAGAACCGTCATTAAATAATTCTCTGGGACCTACTTCATCAGAAATATTTGCCTACCATAAAACGACTACATCTTAAAGAAACGATATTCACTGAGCTAAATGTCTAGGTGGCAAATACCGGTCGGAAACGGCTGAATTTGGCCGTTTCCGACCGGTATTTGGCATCTTGAGATGTAGGGGGCCAGATTTTACAGATTCTGTAAATGTACCGAATCGGTAAATTTACAGAATCTGTACAATACCGAATCGGTATTTTTACCGATTCTGTACCTTCCAGATGTAGGTGGGACTCTTCAGAGTCCCACAGGCCTTACAGAATCGGTATTTTACCACCCAATCCAATTGGGTGGTAAAATACCGATTCCAGGTGTGCATGCACATGTGTGCATGCACACCTAGCCATGTGACAAGCAGACATGCCCTTAGGGCATGTCTGTGTGCCACATGGCAAACATGCCCGTCTTTGGGGTGCTAGAGGGTGTCAAAGTGACACCCCCTGCACCCTTGCTAAAATCGGTATTTACCGATTCTGTAATTATAGAATCGGTATTGCCCATTGATTCCTATGGGCTTCAAGGCCCATAGGAATCAATGGGCAATACCGATTCGGTATTTACAGAATCGGTAAATACCGAATCTTAAAGATTCGGTATTTACAGATTCTGTAATACCTACATCTCCCCCCTTCATATTTACCGACTCTTAAATACCGAATCGGTAAAATTCGGTATTTAAGAGTTGGTAAATATGAATTACCTACATCTGGCCCTAAGTCTTATCTCATTACATGACTTTGACCCAGATCCTAATTAAAGGTATTTTTAGTTGTTCTCTGTTAGATAACATTGGTTTAGACAGACTGCCATGTGAATGGTTCCTCCCATTCTCTTTCATTGAAAACATTGGGACTATTTTCAGATTTTGTTAGATCTGTTGTTGTAGTAAGGTAATGAATGATCCTTTTCTGCAACCTTATTTTATATCTGTTGGGATAGAAAAGTCCTCTGCATGGTAGCAGATGTGCACCGGTGCCCTGAGTGCCCAAACGGTATGCTGTCTGGCTCCCTAATGCTGATTTTTGTTGTCGTAGGCAAGCATGAATCGTGCAGGCGCGATGACATAGGCCTGTCTCACAGATTGCATTCTTGTTGGACCGAGAGTAGCGCCCAAAGCACTACCCTCATAGTGGTGAAAGGCTACTGCCTTTACCAGGAGTTAAGCAGCACGTGTGCAGTGGGGGCAGCATATCGTGTAATGATCAGTAGGACTGTACAGGTATTCTTTAACCCATGTCACTGAGTGCTTCAGAAGCGGTCGCTCCCCACGCTGCTCCCTGCTCCTACCTGTGGTATCGTAGCGCTACATTGCCAGACCGCTGAACTATTTGTGCCTGCCTAAACTACCATCGTAGCGCTATACTGCCAGACCGCCTATCTATTTGTGCCTGACTGTAGAGTTTTCGAGGCGCTGGACTAGTAGATTGATATTTAATTCATTTTGCATTGTGTGCTGCTCGCTTGCCTGATTGCGCTGTTGGTGCCTGATTGTGCCAGTACTGCTTGCCCATTTGTTCGCGTTTGCTGAGGCTGTGCCCCAAACTCGTCCTGCTTCGCTTTTTGGCTTGCTGCCATTTTGTTGTTGTTATTGTGCCTCCCAGCCCGGCTCTCCACCCCGCTCCCGCCTCCCAGCTGCTCCTCCCTCGCCCCTCCCCCCTCCACCATCCACATATGACAGATGCCTTTGCGCGCAGCGGGCGCGCCCCATGCGCGCCAAAGGCGCGCCAAAGGTAAGCCCGTCTATGCACGTCCGCGCCTGGACCGCGCCCAGCGCCAGACCCCCTGGCCCCCGCAAAACCCATTCCACCTGCATAACTTACGACGCCGCAACCCTCTCAGCCCTTAACCCCGGCCTCACACCACAATGCTACCAAGCTGCCCCAGGACACACCCATGGACCTTTCACCTGCCACTCCTGCAAGTTCGATTGCGTCAAGACCCCCACCAAATCCACAAACTACAAACAGGGCTCCGACACTAACCACCTCAAGTGCATCCTGCTCAACACCCGCTCGATCCACAGACACTCCATTGAACTATGGAACCTACTCATCACATCATCGCCGGACGTCGCCTTCCTTACAGAAACCTGGATGAACGCCTCATCAGCGCCCGACATCGCCATAGCCATCCCGGACGCCTACAAGATCATCCGAAAAGATCCCACTAACCAAACAGGAGGAGGCATCGCCATCGTCCATAAGAACACCATCCGCATCACGACCAGTTCTGACGATAACCTCGCTACCGCCGAACACTTTCACTTCCAGATCCACACCGACCCCAAGACCACACTCAGAGGCACCCTCATCTACAGACCTCCAGGACCCCGCACACAATTCAGCGAAGACATCACTGACTTCATCAGCCCACATGCCCTCACCTCCGAGAACTACATTCTACTGGGAGACCTCAACTTCCACCTAGAAAAGTAAAACGACAGCAACACCACCATCCTTCTGGACAATCTGGCCAATCTCGGACTCAAACAACTTGTTGACACCCCCACCCACTTTGCCAGACACACGCTCGACCCTATCTTCACCTCCAGCAAGCACATCTCCTTCGATCACACCACAGCTCTCCATTGGACGGACTACAGCTGCGTTCACTTCAACTACAAAAAGACCACGACCCACAACCCCCAAAACCTATTCCTCGAAGAAATTGGAACAAATTCACCACCGACCAGCTCTTCACATCACTTCACCAAAACCCTCCTGCCAAATCATCGGACCCAAACCAAGCAGCCACAAACCTCACACAATGGATCACCCACAGCGCCGATGAACTAGCACCCTTGAAAAACCATCTAATCAAGCAAGGTAGCAAAAAAGCCCCCTGGTTCAACGATGACCTTAAGAAATCCAAGAAACTCAGTCGTACTCTCGAGAAAGCCTGGAGAAAAAACCCAACCACGGACACCCTGGCCACCTTCAAGAACGCCACCCGCAAACACCACCAACTGATCCGATCCACCAAGAAATCAGCTTTCAAGGATCGACTTGACAACAACGCCCAAAACAGCAAGGAACTATTCAACATCGTCAAAGAATTTACCAACCCCACCGCCGGCACAATGCTTTGAAAACCAGTCTGAAGACCAGTCCACTCCACCCACCTCCGAACCAAAACCGCTCTCTAACAACCTTTGCGCCTGGAACCCAATCTCCACCGAAGACACCATACGCCTGATGAACTCCATCCACTCAGGATCGCCAACCGACCCATGCCCCCACCACATTTTCAACAAAGCAGACTCCATCATCGCACCCCACCTCCGCGATGTCATCAACTGCTCCTTCAACTCCGCTACCTTCCCGGAAATCTGGAAACATGCCGAACTCAGCGCCCTTCTGAAGAAACCCACAGCAGACCCCACTGAACTTAAGAACAACCGCCCCATCTCGCTCCTCCCATTCCCTGCCAAAGTCATTGAGAAAGCCGTCAATAGTCAGCTCGCCGCCTTCCTTGAATCCAACAAATCCCTCGACCCCTCACAGTCCGGCTTCCGAGCCGAACACAGCACCGAAACCGCCCTTATCGCAGCAACAGACGACATTCGAACTCTACTGGACAACGGAGAAACAGCCGCCCTCATCCTACTTGACCTCTCCGCAGCCTTCGACACAGTCTGTCATAACACCCTCATACAACGCCTCAGCAACGTCGGAATACAAGGAAAAGCATTGGACTGGATCATCTCGTTCCTCGCTGGAAGAACCCAAAGAGTCTGCCTGCCCCCTTTTAGATCAGAGGCCACTGAAGTCATCTGCGGCGTACCACAAGGATCATCTCTCAGTCCCACCCTCTTCAACGTATACATGAGTCCCCTCGCATCCATCGCGCGCCAACACAACCTCAACATCATCTCCTACGCAGACGATACCCAGCTGATCCTCTCCCTCACCAAAGACCCAAACACCGCCAAAACCAATTTACACGAAGGAATGAAAGAAGTAGCCGAGTGGATGAAGAACAGCCGTTTAAAACTAAATTCGGACAAAACGGAAGTCCTCATACTAGGATCATCACCCTCTGCCTGGGACGACTCATGCTGGCCACCGGCCCTGGGAACCGCACCCATACCTATGGATCACGCACGTAACCTGGGCTTCATCCTGGACTCCTCCCTCTCGATGACCAGACAAGCCAACGCCGTCTCATCATCATGCTTCAACATACTTCGCATGCTCAAAAAAATCTTCCGTTGGATCCCCACCGAAACAAGAAAGACGGTCACCCACGCACTGGTCACCAGCCGACTGGATTACGGAAACACCCTCTATGCCGGAACCACAGCCAAACTACAGAAAAAACTCCAACGCATCCAAAACGCCTCAGCCAGACTCATATTGGACATCCCTCGGCAAGCTCACATTTCCGGCCACCTGAAAGACCTCCATTGGCTCCCCTTCAACAAGAGAATAACGTTCCGTCTCCTCACCCACGCACACACAGCCCTCTACGACCTAGGACCCGAATGCCTCAACACGCGACTGTCCTTCTACACCCCCTCCCGCCAACTACGATCGTCCAACCAAGCCCTCGCCGCAATTCCGCGCATCCATAAATCCACCATGTGGGGAAGATCTTTCTCCTACTTAGCGGCCAAAACCTGGAATTCTCTCCCCACCCACCTCCGCCTTACACAGAACCACCTCTCCTTCAGAAAGCAACTAAAAACTTGGATATTCGATAAGTAAAGCACCCCCCCTCCCTCAAGCGCCTTGAGACCCTCTGGGTGAGTAGTGCGCTATACAAATCTTTGAACTTGAACTTGAACTATTCTAAGTTCCGCTGCTGTGTGCTTAACTCACCCCTTGGCCTATATTGCATTGTTGGTAAATGCTGCGCAGTGAATGAGTGGTGTATTTACGCTGGGTATATGTGTTCCTGGGAATGGTACACTATAGGGCACTAGGCAATACGTGCATGGTAAATGCATGTGCTGGATGTATGTGTGCCTGTGAGTTGTACAATACATGAAGGATATAATGCTGTGCAGTGCATGCATGGTAAATGCATGTGCCTGGAAGTATGTGTGCCCTTGAGTGGTACAATACATGAAGCATATAGCACAGTGCGCAGTGAATGAGTGGTGTATTTGCGCTGGGTATATGTGTTCCTGGGAATGGTACACTATGGGGCACTAGGCAATGCATGCATGGTAAATGTATGTGCGGGGTGTATGTGTGCCTGTAAGTGGTACAGTGCATAAAGGATACAGTGTTATGCAGTGTGTGTATATTAAATGCATGCACTGTGTGCAAGTGTGCCGGTAAATGACAAAATACATGACAGACTATAAGTTCTGCTTTGGGAGACTCAGACTTGCATGGTGAAGCATGAGGAGGTGGAAGTATCCTCCCCAGACAGAGTTATGTTGTGCTGCATTCCTGAAGGCTGGGTGGGACACACAGTGTAGGAGGGGAGATACAGGCTCCCCCCTACACTTCAAAGGATGCTCTTTGATTCAGAGAGAGTTCATATGGAAGGGGCCCGGGAGATGGAAGGAAGAAGAAGGAACTGAAAGAAAATCATAAAGAGTCGGGCTGAGGCCCGGGACTAACCTTTTGATATACATATCAGTGTGGCCGACATCCAGGTATGAACTCTAGTCACTCCCATGGCCTATGTTGTAGGGCTGTCAGATTTGAAGTTTGTCTTCCTGTGACAGACTACTTTCAAGAGGAAGAGATGGCAGAGGAGTTGGCACTTCAAAAGGATACAGACCCCCAACATAAACTTCAAAGACTAAGGGCCAGATGTATCAAGCTAAATTGCAATCGCAAACGCTAAATGTCAGCGTCTGCCATGGCAATTTAGCTGTGTGCAATGTCGGTAACTAAAAAACCTACTCGCAAAATAAGGAATCGCAAAAATTGCAATTCCCTATTATGCGCATGCATTTAGAGATTCGCAATTTGCGATTCCCTAAATGCTATGCTAGTAAGCATCGCAAATTGCGATAATGCATTAAGGAATTGCAAATTACCACCAACTTCAAGTTGGTGGTAACTTGCGATTTCCCAGAAAAAAAAGCACTTTTTTTCTTTTTCAAAGTGCCATGTGGCGCATATAGATGCCCATAGGGCATGTATGTGCACCACATGTGCACACATGCACGTTTCAGGGGTGCAACAGGGTGTCCTTTTGGAACCCTTGCACTCTTGAAATTGCGTGCGCATTTTGCGAGTACCTATTAGGTACTCGCAATTTGTGCACGCAATTCGCATTCATTCCTATGGGCCTCTTGGCCCATAGCAAATAATGGGAAGACATTGCTTAATTGCAACTTGCAATTTGCGAGTCGCAATTAAGAATGCGTAGGAATCGCAAAATATTTGCAGATTCCTACATACATTGCATTTTGCAAGTCTATAATAGCGAATCGGTAAAATTTGTTATTATAGACTCTCAGAAGGATACAGACCCCCAACATAAACTTTAAAGACTAAGGCCAGATGTATCAAGCTAAATTTCAATCGCAAACGCTGACATTTATTGATGCTGCTGTGTGTTTTGAACCCGTGTTCACCCTCCTGTATCTCCCTCCCATGAGGGAGGCTTGGACTGCTTGGATCATGCTTACCCTGCGATTCAAATGCTGAAGGGGTACTTGGCACAGTTGCCTAGAATTCATAGAAGGTTGGAACCTTGGAAATCAGGAGTAAAAGACCTTAACCCCCACAGTTAGGCCCAGTAGCTTCTGCTTGCCCCGTGGCCCTCTGAAAGGGGTTCTGGAGGTATCTTGCAGTCTTTATTGTTCTAAAATCAAGTTTTCTGGTTGATTCTTGCATCCACATTGCCTCTCTCATCGTGAGCCCTAAGCTTGCCCCATACTACCTAATGATGAGAGTGTTATAGAACATCTGGACAAAGATGGAGGAAAGTTAGCAGGATATGTTAAATTCATAATAGTTACCCTCCAATGAAAAATGTGAACTGTAAAGTAATTCTATGTACTCACCAGAAAAATAAGCTGTTTGGATGCAACCCAAGATGAGTCGGGGAGGCAAGATGGCGGCCGCTTGAGACCGCAGTGCGGGTCGCCCAGTGCTCTCAGTTGAGAAAACTCTGCCCTAAGATGTGGTAGTGAGCACTACATGGACTACACGGACTGTCAGCGAGAGGCTATCCCATAGGAGAATATCGGCATTGGCAAAGTGATCGATAATCTGGCCTGGCTTATGTCCCAGCGAAGCCCTGTCTCATCGCCCTGTCTCATCGCATAATGGTCTCAGAGAACCTTCTGCGCGTGTGAAGAATCAAATTCCTGCGCTAGCTACGGCAATTGGACTCGCCCTTATTCAATACTATTGTCACCTTACTAAAAGACATCAAGACTGCTGCCTGTCCTACCTGCGTTGCTCCGAGGACTTTGAGCCGAAGCCGAAGCCGAGTGAGTGCTCCGTGGGTATGCCACCGAAGAGTGCTGCCTCGGCAGCAGCTGCTGCAAAGACGAGAGCGGCGAAACTCGCTCTTCCAGAAAACACGGAGGCGTCCACAAGAGGAGCGGTGAAGAGTCTGGCTGTTGTTGGGACCCCGGAGAAGACGCCCAGCAAGTCGAATGCAGCAGCTGGTGCCGCTCGGAAAGGCGGCCAGAGTGCTCCCTCGGTGGTAGAGCTCCTCCGTAAAATCCCGGGGAAGGTCCTTCCGGTCAAGGCACACAGAGTCAGTCGGGAGCTGAACACGCGTCTCAGACGCCACCTACAGAAACTGAATCGGCTGTCATTACTGAGACTGTTACACACAGAGGAGAACGGACAGAAGGAGAGGGAGCCCGGGATAATACGGTGAGCAGGATTAATGTGGAGAGTTTGGACGGGGTGAGGAAGGATACATTGGTGATAACAAACGGGCAGACTATTGCAAGTGGGCTGGCTGACTCACTGATAACAGTCCCGTCATTGATGAATGCTAACCTACTCAATACTCCCCCTTTGACTGTAACTACAGGAACTGTTGATGGCATCCCCGGGGGTATAAACACTATATCAACTACACAACCAGAACTGTTGGAAGGGTCTGAGAAAGTTGGCGTAGTTCTCGTACAACCTATTATATCCTCCTCGGTTATCTCGGGTGTAGATACCAACGCAGGCAATCTTGGGGTGGTTAGTACTCCATACAATACTCCACACAATACAGAAACTGCAATCCCTGTAATTCCTGCAATTCCTGTCGAATTTGAAAATCACAGTTTGGAGCACATACATCTAGATCCAGTCCCAGCTATACCTATGGAGACCCAGGTCGAGGCTCGGTTGGAAAATCAGGGCGCTCTGCAGCTGAAACAAAAGGCGATACTCCTTGAAGACCCATGTAACCTGAGCGATGACGACCCAGACAAGGATAAAGACAGGGATAAGGATAAGGATAAGGATAAGGATAAGGATAAGGATAAGGATAAGGACCCAAGTGATTTCTATTCTTTTTCGGACGAGCTGGGCTGGTCAACAGGTACAGGCTCACACCTAAGTGACTCTAGTGACGATGAAACTAGTATTAAGGCAGTGAAAACTGCTAAAAAAACTGTATTAAGACACAGAAGGAGCCATCCCGATTCTGCTGAGTTGGCATGGGACTACGCATCTACTAGCAGTATGCCTCCCATAGTAGCTCCAGCAAATCTACATGGATCGACCCAGCAGCCGGAATCAGGGTCTTCAATAGATAAGTCTGCCCCTACGATCGAGACTGTGCTGCTAGCCATTGCGGCACACCGAGAAGAGACTTCTCACGATGGGCGGAAGGCACAAGCAGAGTTACGGAAGGTGCAGGGAGTGGTCCGCAAGCTTTCAAGGAAAATTACCTCGTTCAATGACCGAATGACTGAGATGGAGACGAGAGTGGTGGGTAATGAGTCCGAGATTGCCGCAAATCGTGAACAGATTGACACCCATGAGAAGGAGCTCTCTGATGTGATGTGGAAACTGGAAGACATAGAAAACCGCCTACGTAGAAATAATCTGCGGGTCCTGGGTGTTCCTGAAGGAGCGGAGGGGGGCGACGCTCGCTCCTTTATGGTCAAACTATTGCAAGACTCCTTACCAGAACTGTCAGCGTGGAATTGGGACCTAGAGGTGCAGCGTGCACACCGAGTACCTTTTACCATGCGAAATGCCCCGAAACCCGGTGCATATCCAAGAGCTTTATTAGTATATTTTAGCAATTTTATATTGAGACAGGCAGTTTGGGAGAAAGCGAGGCCAGAGGCAAAAAAATCTAGTGGTCACATAACCTATTTTGTACGCCCTGACTTCTGTCACACAACAGTTGAGCGGAGGTGGCGCTTGCGCCAACTCATTAAACCTTTTCAAGATAAGAAGTTTCAGGCGTACTTAAATAATCCAGCTAGATTGAAAGTAATCAACGGTGACCAAACAAAGTTTTTTACCTCTGAGGTTAAGGCAAAAGAGTATTTAGATAGCCTTTCATGAGAAGAAAAAGAGGGGATAAAAGTGTGTACGACTGCTCTCTTATTTTTTTTCTTGTTCAGGATTCACAACTTATGGGTCTGGGATTTCGGTTAATTGTTAATTGTTTAGTTTGAGAGCACTGGAGCGACAATGCACGTCCATCACCACAGACTCTAATGGAGTCTAATTGCCTCATTTTGGGGAGGGTGGGGGGGTTCAAGGGTCAAGGGGTGGGGGGGTGCAGCTGGGAGAAAATGTTTAAAAAAGGCAATCATGGTTGTAGAAGCAGATTCAGAAAAATAAACTGTAGTGTTAACGTAGAATATAGACTTAAGTTTGGTTTCATAGCAGATTTAGATTGGGGAAAAAAACACAGCGCAGTATGGCTAGGGTAAAACTCTGCTCCTGGAATGTGGCTGGTCTCAATGATAGGGCGAAAAGGGAACAAATGTGTGGGATAATTACCCAGAATGCATTTGATATAATATGTCTCCAAGAGACCCATATCCCTTGGGTGGAAAGGGGAATATTGAGAGTCCCTGGATTTAACTTGCTGGTATGTACATCTCATACCTCTAGGACTAGAGGGGTTGCTATTTTTGCTAAGCCGTTTTTGGGTGAGGTCATACGGGTAGCTGCTGATTCTATGGGCAGGTGGGTCATCGTGGAACTTAAGTTCGGGATCACAATATGTTCTATTTATGCCCCTAATGAAGATGACCCCTCTATATTTATTGAACTCGAGACGGAACTTTCATCTTGGTCTCAGGCACTTATATTTTGTGGTGACTTCAATATCTCCTTGCCAAAAATGGATCTAGCACATAACCAAGCTAGAAATAAATATGCTGGCCGTAAGCCTAAAGTCTATAATGCTGTTTCCCAACTCAAGGAAAGTTTAGGCTTGGCTGACATATGGGATTTGAAGCAACCGCAAGACCCAGGGTACACGTACTTTTCCTATCCTCACAACAAGTACGTCCGCATTGATTATATTTGGATGTCTAGTAATTGGGCTAGTCAGGCAAGAATTTTTAAATTACCGAAGATTATAGCGGGCCATAATCCCTTAGTACTTTCTGTTAGCATAGATAATATGGCTAGACCTCGCTCAAGTTGGACCTTTGATAGAAAATTGCTTGTCAATAGGGAATATATTGAGTATATCAAGGCATAGGTGCAAGAATTTCTGGATTGCAATCGATATAGTTCATCTAGAAACACGGTGTGGGATTGTTTTAAGGCGTCAATACGGGGTGAGACACTTACTTATGTAGCTAGGCAGAGGAAAGAGAGCGCAATTTTAAATGAACTTCAGCTTCAAGAGCTAGCTAGAATAGAAGAGAAGCATACTGCCATAATTGCTCAGGGCGGAGAGGGGGGTTCAATCTTGAGAGAAATGGCGATTCTCAAAGCAGAGATAAATAGTAAGCTTACTCAAAGGGCAGCTGAGACCTATCAATTCCATCGTAACAAGATTTGTGAAACAGGAGAGAGGGTGGGGAAGCAGCTTGCACTCAGCACTCGTCAAAAGCAGTCTCTCAATTCAATTGCGTGCATAGAGTCAGAAGGTCAAGAATATACAACACCTGAGACTATATTAGAAGTCTTTAAAAAGTTTTATGAGAAACTGTATAATAATGATGACTCCTTTGACTCTGCTACAATTAAAGAAGAAGTGGTTAAATGGGCTGCCGAGTCTGAAAGCACCCTAGGGGTAGATATGGTTACTAGGCAAGATTTAGAAAGAGATATAACTATGAGTGAAGTTCAAACTGCTCTAGCAGAACTAGCTGCGGGCAAGGCGGCAGGCCCAGACAAAATCCCACTCGAGCTTTATAAGATTCTGGGTAATATTATAACCCCTCTACTCCTCGATTTATTTATAGGAATCCAAGTCAGCGGCACTCCCCCTAGATCATGGTTGGAAACGAATATTGTGGTCTTTCTAAAAAAAGATAAACCTCCTAAACTACCCTCATCCTATCGCCCTATTTCTCTTATCAATTCAGACTCGAAGGTATACTCGAAGATCTTGGCTAATCGGCTCAGGGGGACTATCGAGCGACTGGTCTCTCCGTGGCAACACGGCTTCATCCCGGGCAAGGGCACTACGGATCACACTAGGCGTGTTATTGCCCTGTTTGATGCCGTGGCTGTCGCGGGGGGCCGGATGTCGGTGGTCCTCCTAGACGCCGAGAAGGCCTTTGATCGGGTCTCATGGGCATTCTTGTGGGCAGTTTTAGAGCAAAATAATATGGGACCATGTTTTATGAAGTCTCTAAAAGCAATGTACTTCTCACCGAAGGCCAGAGTTTTGGCGATGGGTCAGGAGTCGACGCTCTTTGATATATCCCGTAGGACAAGGCAGGGATGCCCATGTTCCCCGATTCTCTTTGCCCTCTATATAAATCCCCTTATTTTAAAATTATTAAACGCTGAGGCAATTAGACCAATTACTTTGAGTCCATTTGACACTAAAATATTAGCCTACGCCGATGATGTGGCGGTAGTAACATCACACCCCACGGAGGCAATAATTTAAATTGAACAGATTACTCAAACATTTGGCCAAGTCTCAGGGTATTCCTTAAATAGGGATAAAACGATGGTTATATGTACCCAAAATACTCAATTTATAGATTCCAGGAAAGTAGAAAGTACTGTTTATCTGGGAGTCCGCATATCCCCTAAAACTGACGAGATCATCAAAATAAACTATGATCCTCTTATACAAAAAATTAAAACAGATCTAAAGCGGATAGATGGCATACATCTCTCGATTATTGGAAGAGGCAATTTTCTTAAGATGAACATTCTACCCCGGGTCCTCTACTTGTTTCGGGCGATCCCGTTATTGGTGGATGATAAAACTATCAAGGTCCTCGAATCCCAGATGAGTAAGTTCATATGGGGATATGGGAAGATAAGGAGATCTATCCGCTTTTTATCTCTTCCAGTTATAAGAGGGGGGCTTGCAATTCCTAATTTGGGATTCTACATGTTGGCAGCCTTGCTTCAGCAGATGAAGCCACTATTCTGTATAAAATCTCTGGAAAGTGAAGCAGGGGAGAACCATATACCTTCAATATTTGAACTGGTTATCGGGGATAAGGCTAGAGGCCTCCTAGTAAAACAACTTGAACCTTCATATTTCAAAAAAGTGAAATTTAAGATTATATTGAGTGTCTGGGGTATTTGGAAGAAAACTAGAAGACATTTGAGCATTACTAAGTATAATAAGTACACCTCGTTATGGCACTCTACCTTACTACCACCACCTATATATGATGTGTTTGCTAGGAAATGGAAAACTTGTGGAGTTTTAACTCTTGGTGATTTTTTACTGTTTCCTGTCGGTCAAAGATTCCAACAGCTGCAACTTAAATTTTCTATTCCCAGCAATAGTGCATTCAAATTTATTCAGATCAGTACGATTCTAGACCTAAAAAGTGCGGATATCATATTAGAGAATATCCCTCTATTTGACTGTCTATTAAGACCTCTAACTAGGATCGGCACGATCTATGATATTTTAATTGACAGTCAACGGGATGATGTTGCTGCTGTTGAGCAGGGCTGGACAAGGAAACTAAACAACCCCAATGTTGATATTGATATGTCACTTATATTGTTAACAAAATTATTTATGTCTTTCAATTTGAAAGCACAGTTGTATAAGACTCTGTATGATTTATATTTTACCCCTGCTAAACTCTTCTCTTGGGGGAAAAGAGCTAACTCAGAATGCCCTAGATGCGGAAAAACTGCGGCACATCTACTTCACATGCTCTATGAATGTGAAAAATTAGTAGTTTTGAAAAATATGATAACGGGTTTCTGGCAGGAAGTGTTTGGACACCCAGTGGCCGAATCCCCCACCTTGTACATTTTGGGCTATGATAATACACTGTCACACACCATCGAAGAAGAAACATCTCTCTTTTTGGGGACAGCTGTGTATCGTATTATATTAACAGCACGTTGGAAAGATACAGATCCCCCTAACTTCCAGATGTGGTTATCTCGACTCTTAGGTATGTTTAATCAAGAGAAGGCGATTTTTGCCTGTAAAGGTATGAGGGCGAAAGCCCGGGCATTAAGATTTGGAAACCAATTGAGAATTGGAGTAATAATATCAGAGTGGCTAGCTAGACTTTGCCCACTAATGTAAACAATGCCGTGGTCTTTTTCTTTTATTATTGATATCTGCTCCTTATTCTAATTGTTGTTTTATTTTTGTTCTTGTTAAATATGTTTGGAGACTAAAATGCTGCTCTTTATGTCTGTTTCTGCAATTATGAGATGTCAAAAAAATTAATAAAAAATAAAAAAGGAAAATAAGCTGTTTGGAAGCATCCCAAACAATACCTTAAAGAAGAGTACATATACACATTTATTTTGAAAGCAAAAAAAAAAGTCCATGCATTTCTAAGTGTCCTCAGGTCTTTTGGTATTGTCAATGCTTGTTTTGTTTTAGTAATGATTTTTGCAAAACCTTAATATTGGGAAAGCGGGGGCTGGCAGCGTGGGCTGCCAGCCTTTTGGCTTTGTCAATGCTTGGTTTTTTTTGGTCATGGATTTTGCAAGGTTTTGCACATTTATTATTGATGGGGGAGCTGCAGGGACCTCGCCACATCTTTAAAAAAAATCTTTGCCAAAAAAGAAAAAGATTTTTTTGATCTAAAAAAGCACACATTGCTGGAGTAATCCTTAGCACTTAAGTGAACTACTTTGTGTGTGAATGTGCTCCTTGTGAAAAGGAAGAATGCCGTCATTGACAGTGAAGTTAGCCAATTCCTAATGTGGGCTGACCCATTCCCCCATACTGTATGCTGCTCTGGGAGGACGAAAACTGTGAATGACACAATAGCAGACCAATGGATAAAGAGGGCTGTCTGAAAGCCGTTATAAGTAACTAGATTATATTTATAATTGATCTTGGCTAACTCCAGACCTGAAATGCAAAAGCAAGGATCTAGCATGAGCTAACCATAAGGCCCATGGACGTCATTTAGGGGTTGCTGCTGCGACCCCTGGCTTGCATTGCCTTTGCGAGCCCTTGCCTCAGAGGTGGCAAAATCAGTGCCTGGAACACAAGAGCAGCTCACCCTAATGAACGTCGTTTGGAACTCCATTTTCATGGTTTTCTGTCAAGTTCTTATTACACAAATAATATTATTCACTAGTAGTGTAATAAAAATGGAGTATAATTAGCTGGAATATTACTCTATGTGACAGCTAAGAAATAAACGTTTTAAAATATATGTTGTATGTATGCTTTTTGGTGAGTGTGTTTATCAGAGTGTGTGTTATGGGTGTGTATGTTTAGGCATGTGTGTGTGACTCAAAGTAAAGGTCAAATGGTGTGTGATGTCACTTCCGTTACCCATGACATTTTGGTGAATTGACTCCTATGCTAAGGCATTGTGCCAAAGGATTACAGTCTTATGGCTTTCCACTCACAGGTATTAGTGCTCCAGGGGAATGAGTCACCGCCAGCGGGGGGGAGGGGGGGTGTGCCTGGCTTCATTATGGCTGACAGAGGAGCACCGGAAGTCTGATGCATACAGGCAGGAAGGCCAAAAGGGGGCTGACCACCAAACAACTTTCTGACGGCATTCAGCATCTCATAGGAAGGGACTCAGCTCATCACCTCATGCAGTCCAGCCAATGACTAACACTCTGCAGACTCACCCTGGTTTACCTCATTCAGAACGGCATTGCATCATCCCCGCGAGCCCTGCGGAACCGCACCGTCCTCATCAAGGAGAACGGAGGGCAACTCAGCCAGTTAATCATTCCCTCAGTTTGTCAGCTGAGTGGGGCTGGACGCGGCCTCGGTTTATCCTGACAGCCTCTTTCAAACGCTCATTACTTTCTGTGATCTCTAGCAATATTAGCACACACTCAGCAGGCCGCCTTCCTCAAACACTACTTCTGTCGCTGGGCTGTGTCTGGACTGATGCCGCACTGGTTTTATCTGGCCGCGTTTGCTCGCCTTTAAACTGACTGCAGTGCTGCTGCGCAGGATTCGCGGACTGTCTCCTGCACTCTCTCCCCAGGGCTGGGCCTGCCCTCCGCAGCAGCCCGTCATCGGACAGGAAGTATCTGCACTACTGCACTCCCCTGTTTGACATTAAGAAACAAGGTAAAAATACACTCTGCATCCGAGTCAGGAGCTGACGGGTCAATATTTGTCCGGCTGCCAAAAATCCCTGCTGGCCGCATCTTTGCAGCACTCTCTGAAAGCACTGAGCTCTGTGCTGACAGCTCTCACCGCATCACCGAGGGCGACTTTACTCAACAAAGACAGTGGAAAATAGCAGGTCATAGTCACAGCGTACTGAGAGAACCTTTTCCCAATTCACCCTGTTTACAAGACATTTAAACGTAGGGTCTTTCATTTTATAGATGATATTATATGAAATATGCTCGCTGTTCATATTGCCCTACGCATTTAAATATCTGTAGTTATGAAGGTTTTTAAGGCCCTATTCACAAAGCAATTTTACATGTGTAAACGGCTTGACTTATGGTGCAAATACAGGTCTGTATTTGTTAAACCTGAATTTATATCCATAAATCCATTCCTCATACCTGATGTTGCAATAACTGTTTCCTTTTGTCCGGGAGTAGCAATTCAGTGGCAGGGAGGCCCCAGAACGTTAGGGTGCACCCATAAGCTTTACCATTTGAGGGTAATCACAAAACCCCATGGAAAAAAAATAATTTCTCCCTAGAGAAAAGAAGGAAAAACTAGGGCTCAGATCTGGGGATGATACTCTATCCATTTGGGTAGCAGAGGACATAATGTCAGCCACCGTGATAGGCTACTGTCTGCCCAATTTAGAGATCATTGCCGGCCCAGGGGTGATCTCGGTACCCTGATGTAGCGGGGAATGCTGGAAAGGCCCCCCAGCTGTAACCCCCTCGCCCAGGCCTCCTGGATGTCAGCACGGCAGGTAAGACTCTGGACACAGTTGGGCTGTTACGTGCACTACTCCATGAACGTAGGCACCCTTATTTATCCGTGGAGAAGCGTGGCTCAGTGGTTAGAGGCGGCAGACCCGGAAGCTGAAATCGACCGTGGACCAGGGTTCGATTCCCCGCCTCGGCGGGTCTTGGGCTCTAAAATTCCACGGACTCGATAATTCTCGCTCCGGTGCCTACTCAACTCACGGGGTCACACTCTGCGACTCTGGGCAGTAGCTTGCTTAATCTCCACTACGGCCCCTCGCGGCGGGATGCCTGGCTTTCACCTTGTGGATACCCTGCCGGGGTATCTCACAGGACGGGTTCCCTAAGCAAGCGCTTAGATACCGTGTTGGTGATGTGCTATATATAAAAATACATGTACATCCCTCACAACCTTTATTAAGAAAATAATAAATTGCCATAACACAAATATCATATGCCTTGCTTCAAGACTACAGTCTCTATGACCTTCCAGGTTCCTCAATACACAAAGTCCCTCAGTCTTTGGCTGGGTTTAGGATTCTCCCTTAGACGATAGGGATACCCTTGCTGCGTGGGGTGGTGTTCCGCCCCTGTCAGGCTGGCTGTTGGAATTAGGGTTCTTTCTCTAGACCCATTTGGGGTCCCACCAGTTCTGCTGTCCACTCCCAGGCTAGGCAACTCCAGGACCTCGTCCATGACACTGCAATCTGCTGGTAGCATCTGATCACCTTCCCCTTCATCCCGACTCTGATCTTGTGATGTTTTCTTGAACCATGAAATGTTTCAGGAGATTACCATAGCTCCCCTCTTAACGGTGACCATTGTGCCTCGAACTCACTTAGCGAACAACCTGTAGAGCTGTGCAGCGTTTGCCTGAATGCCCTCACAAATTGAAGGAGGCATCCTTCGAGCTCCACTCCTTGATCACCCCAATAAAAGTGCCTTGTTGAGTGTTCTCATGAATCTTTCAACCTCCCCATTGGCTTGAAGCCACTGGGGAGGTCTCCGGTGGAGTCTGACGTTAAGGTGATGGAGGTAATTCCTGAGCTCCTAACCTTGAAAAGGAAGACCATTGTTGGTCGTGACTTCATCCGGTAACCCTAGCATAGGAAAGACCTTGTCTAAGGCGGGTTTAACACACTGAAAGGCAGTAGATTGAACAAGCTCGACAGCTGGAAACTTGGTGTTTCTGTCTACCATCACCCTTGTCAGCTGACCATCCGGAAAACTGCCAAAGTCCATGCTCACTGACGACCATGGTTCGGTGCTAGGGCTTTCTGTGATCACCAACGCTGTAAGAGGTTCACATCCGGTAATCAGACAAAAGTGACATCCACGCATCACATCCTCGACCATCCTGTCCATTCCTGGGAACCACACCTTGGCTTTCAAATGTGCTTTCGTCTTTCGAAAACCATGGTGTCCTTGGTGTCCCAGTTCTACAGTGCTCCTCCAGAGGCTTCTTGGGATCACAATCTGCTGACTCCTCAACAGGAGACCTTCCCCACTCTCACTTAGCTCAACCCTGCAATGCCACATGCACATCCTGGTCTTTCGCTCTGCATCCATGAGACTTCCAAAAGTTATACCTATGTTCTCTCAGAGCTTCCTTCACTCTTTTGCTACATTCATCTTCCTTGGTGGCTTTGATGGAGCGAGATAGAAAACAAAATTTTGTTTAAACTCGTGAAGTCACATTTCCATAACATGAATAATAATATTAATAATTTGTGATATGTCTTGCTAATACAACTTAGATTAAACTTTACACGTGGGGGGACTAACATGTGTGCTCATAAACGTGCATAATTGTTGCATCTTTTTGTTCGTGCAAAATAATAAAATAATTTATTGTTTTCGTTTTTGTCATTACTAACTGCTTCAAACTTAAAAGAAGTATGTGCTTGTTTTGCTTTTCCTTGTCTGTGTGATGTCATTTCTACTATTCTAGGTGCATATAAGTCTCATGGATTAACGAAGACTGGTAGATATAAACGCTGCTTTATTTGTTTGCATTGGCTAGGTAACATTTGATTAATCGGGTGGGTTAATTAATTAGTAAATCTTGGGGTGGATACAGAATCTACATTATTTCTTACATTAATACTTTTCTTGTGTTTGTTTTATACTAGAAAGCATAAGTTGCCTGCTTTTGGGCCTAGTTTGCTCGAGCTACAAAAAGATTAATTTTACTTCTGCAAAAGTCACGAGACGCCCATTCTGAAATAAAATGTTCGTCAAAAGCTGCGTTCACAAAGCAAAAACTGACGTGCTATCATCATTCTGTCGGACATGGCCAAGGTCGAAAAAGAACATTTTGTCAGCCCTTAACTTGGCATCCGCGGAAGTCAATTGGAAGCAATGAGAACATTAATATACATTTGTTGCAAACCTAGGAAGCTCCTGGTTGCATTCAGAAAAGACAATGGTCCTTAAGAAAAGTGACCTAATGGAACTTTTGAAATGTGGGTGACATGTCACTTGTCACTCTCAGCCAATGGGACGTCGAAGATTTCTGAAAACTTTCCTTTGCGTAGTTTAGTTAGCGTAGAAAGGTATAAAAAGTCATGCCCCTAGGGATGGGCTGGCTGCTGCTTTCTGACTTTCCGATGAGGGTGAAGTGCTGTCGGACATTGCGTGGAGCACGTAAGAATCCTCAAAGAACTTTACTTTAATTTCTATCTATTTAGCTCAGTTAGGGACTTAGGTTTTAGAAATGTTAAACTTTAAATATTCACTTTAACTTTGATTCACTTGCTTAAATTGTATTTTTCTCACGTTTCTTTATAATCATGCTTGCTTCAATGCTAATAAATTACTTTTATAAAAATATCAATTGAAATACCATAATTTAGTAAATAAAATCTTACTTTTGACAAACAAGCTGGTCTTGGTTATTCAGAAGTGTAGGTTACTATTAGCTAGATCACGTCGCCAATGGTGGTCGTTTAAATGGTTAGGATTTATTCTAATGACAATATTCTTTCCGCAGATGTATAAAATTGTATATAGTTTGTAGATAATGTGTATATAGATTTAATCTGACCACCTGATTCAGTAGGCCCAAAATATGTCAGGTTTATAAATGGGTCCATAATTTAGTATAGAATTTTGTTTATAGGTTATGAAGTTGGGTAGCGTTGTTTATGATATATTTTCTATAGCCCGCTGGATCAATTCTCTGGTAGCAGAAATTGATGGTTGCTAAGAGTAACCAAGGTAATATGTTGGTTGCTAAGGGTTACTAAAGTGTTATGGTATGGAAATAGGATCGATGTTTTAACACATGTTGAGTTCGTTTTTCGTGCTATCTGTAAGCTATACCGGTATAGATTGTGTGGCGAGAAATTAGTCACGCAAGCCATCTGTTCTGTTTGTAGTGATATCGCCGAGTATCACAAGAGGTATCGCCGTGTACCATAGTGTTGTCGCCGAGCAGCACAGTTTTAGGGCTAGGTGTGAATCTTGTATAGTGAGGGTTTTCTAAGAAATTAAAGCAGCATGAGAATAGGGACAAAGCGCCTTCCATAAAACTCACTGTGATAAGAATATTAGTTATATCCGAGCTTGAGTGAAGGGTAAATTAGCGTCGGTGCATGATTATCTATAAACAGGTTAGAGTCCTGTACGGGTACATGTTTCATATCTATAAACAGGTGAGAGCCCTGTACGGATAACGTCGTTATTTTGCTAACGGTGCATGATCTCTATAAACAGGTGAGAGTCCTGTACGGATTTCATGTGTGTTTGAAATTAGGGAATTTTCAGTGTGAAAGTGCGAGTTTGATTTGTATTTTATGTTCAAGTGGAACTCTTAGAACTGTCACTTCGCGGTGCGTTCAGAGCAAAGCGAGTTCATAATTATACGTGTTAGAAGGGTGGGGTAAGGGTTACTCTACTGACAATTGGATATTATCCTTAGTGTGAATAGCGCCGTCTATTCCGAAGTGTGGATACTTGAATGTATGTAAACTATCCTAAATAGTGAAACGAACAGATGATGTCCTTATAGTCATTGTTAAGAATTAATTTACACTGAAAAGTGTTCTTAAAATGGCGCTGTGAAAAGATTTTGTGAAGGAGGGGTAAGCGCCAGGAGTGAGAAACGGGAAACCGCAGCTGCTGTGTACGTCACAGAGCCGCGCTGGGATTGGGTGACCTACGTCACAAATTATATTCTGATTGGCTCTTGAGTCTCTGACGACCTGTAAGCTGATTGGTCCTTCAGAAAAACTCCAATTTTATTGGTTGAGCAGAAAAGTGACTTAGCTCAACTGTTATTGGCTTGTCGGTGTGTTTCGCACACGGATTGGTTGTTTTGCGGAACATCCCGGAAATATTTTACGAACAATTTTCTGAATTAGATTTAACTCTTAAAAATGAGTTATCATTTTAAACATGTTGAGAAAAAGCCAACATTATTTCAGAAATTTAAGAATTTATTTTCGCCTGACAAGAAAATCGAAACGCGAGGTGGTAAATTACTTCATAAGTATAAAACACCTGCAGCGTATATGGAAGGTGAATATGGATATCATACTGTATTATGGTTTGATAGTTGGAAACGCTATACTAAGAACGACGGTGTTTTAACTTGGCCTGATGATGGTTCATTTAATGTAAAAGTCTTGAGAAATTTACGAGAGAAAATGAATGCTCTTGTTCCGAAACCGAGACCAACTCAATTTGAAGCTTTAGTTGAGTGGGAAGATGAGATGTATCAGTTACAAAGAGAAGCTAGTGGAATTAAAAGACCTTCTAAAAATCCACCTTGGAGAAGAGAAACTCATGAAGATAGATTGCGAATGTGGAGACAGGGAAACATGAGTGAAGGATTGTATTTAATTCAGGAAATGGTAATGGGTACTCCTACAGGGAAATCTATGGAAAGTGAATCTGAGGATGCAATTATGGAAGAAATATATACAACTGCTAGAAAGAATCAGCCTTTGAGACCTCCTAGATCATGGTCTACTCCGGTGGTTTCTACTGAAACTTCACCGAGTGCACCTCCAATTAATGAAGCTCCTAAACTTTATCCAAATAATTGTGAAATCATTGAAACTCCTAGAAGACCAGAATTTGATAATGCTCGAAATGAAGGTAGACATTTTACAATGGCCCCAAGGGCAAGAGAAGCTCCAAAAGATTATACAAGAGAGGCAAGAAATGTTGAAGATGTTGATTATAATGAATATTTAAGATCTAAAGAAGAATTAATAAAAAGAATGACAAAAGGCATGGAAGCTGTGACAGTTCCAGTAACGATTGGTCCTGTTCAGCCTGTATTTGACCAAAAAGAAACAAACAAGACAGGATTAACTATTCCTTTAAATGCAGAAATTCAAAAGGTTGCTGAAAAATTTTATTCAGACTTATCTGAAATAAACTCTTCTAAATCGAGAATGCCTGATTTAACCTTTAATGAGGATTTATCTCCAAAAACACCAATGGGTGCTATATCAGATATAGGGAGTCCTGAAGTCAGGGTAACCACACCAAAACTTGATGTGGCCAAATTAAAAGCAAATATCGAAGAATTAATAATCGGAACAATTGGTCCAGATAGTTTAAATTACTATCGAGATGATGAACTACTGTTCATTTGCAAAAGCATTCAATGGAAAACAAAAAATAAATATGATCAACTAGAGGATCTAGCAGCAGAACTTGAAATCGATGTGAGCAAACAAAAGAATTTTGCGAAACATTATAGATTAGACTTTTCAGAAAGTGACATTGAGAGTTTGAACTCAATGGGAAGAATAATACATATAAAAGATTTGATTGTTTATATCAAAAAGCTAGGAGAACTGAATAAGTGGAGAGTGAAATGGACGAAAAAGAAGGAAGATGAAAGATTGGAAAAATTGTCAAAACAATTTCCAATGAGAGAAATTGCAGGTGGAGGATATGTTCATGTCCCTTGGTCGAGACAGGACATTCTGTTGTTTACAAATGACTTTCCGAAATTGAGGGAAAAACCAGTTGAGTGGTACAGGCAAGTCGATAGATTTATCAAAGTGTCAAAAGTTCTGTGGATTGATTTAGATGGATTTTTTGATATTGTCGTTCCATCAGATCTTTGGACAGAATGTAAAATATCGATTAGTTGGCCAAAAACAGAACCTGAGCGAATCAAAGAAACAGGTGCTCCAAATCCACTTGTAATGGATTTTTATGAAAAAGTGATTGTTTGGATGAAAAACAAAATTCCACCCAAAGAAGTCGATTGGGTTAAAATAGAAAGGACAGAACAGGAAACAAAGGAATCAGTTCATTCCTTTTATGAAAGACTACTGTTAATCTTTAAACAATACAGTGGTTATGAAAAACTAGATGAAAAGGATATGAGCCATTTTGTCTATAGATTTGTTTATGGACTAAAACCTGAAATTGGAGAAATGATCAGAAATAGCATTGTAGGATGGCAATCACTATCTGTAGATGATATTCTAAGAAAGGCTAAGTATTGCAGTGATGAAATAGAAGTAAAACAGAAGAAGCTCAAGGAGAAAGCCATGTGGGCTCAGGTAAAAGTGGCTGAGCAACAGATTGCCAGCATGGGTAATAAGAACACTAATTTTGTTCAAACTGGAAATACAAACCAGATACAAGGAAAGTTTAAAAGTAATAATTTCCCAAAGAAATTTAGCCCAAAGATTGAGGAGTTGAAACAAAGATTACCTTGTTTTAATTGTGGCGAAATTGGACATTGGAGAGACGAGTGTCCTCATCCTCCTAAAAACTTAAAGAATCCCTTATTGAATCCACAGATGCAGAATGGTGTTGACCTGCAGCGACAGCTACAGATGCAACAGGGGTTAAACGAATTAAATATTCAGCGACAGTTGCAGCAACAGCAACAGCAACAGGTGAATAATCGTCAAGACCAATTGCCACAACCACCTTTTCCGAATTGTGGGGGAGTTCAAAAATATAATCCAAACGTGGGATTTCAGGGAAGTGAACAGGTAATAAAACCACAAAAACAGCAAAAGCAGCAAAGAGTTCAAATGCAAAATGCTTCACAACAGTTTTTATTAACAGAAAGTCAAGACAGCGATTCTGATGATTATTGCTGACGGTGCCCGAGAGAGGAGGAAGAGTGTGTTGTTGGAGCCACTCTT
The DNA here is from genome assembly GCF_964261635.1 of Lissotriton helveticus. Taxonomy (NCBI): domain Eukaryota; kingdom Metazoa; phylum Chordata; class Amphibia; order Caudata; family Salamandridae; genus Lissotriton; species Lissotriton helveticus. Next base: position 222,012,950 of record NC_136061.1, on the reverse strand, counting down.
GAGGTTGACCAGTCTGGTCCTTTTGTAAACGGGAAAGTTAATGATGTAGACATCACTTTTCTAGTGGACACTGGTGCTACCCGTTCTACTGTTAGATCAGTGGAAATTGAAAACCTACCTCTCTCTGGGGATACCATCCAAGTTGTCGGAGTAAGTAATCAGCAAATTAAAACTGACTTAACTGATCCAGTACCAGTTGAAATTGGAAATTACAGAGACAAACACAGATTTGTGGTTTGTAATAGTAGTCCAGTGAATCTATTGGGCAGAGACATCCTGTGTAAAATGAATTGTAGAATATATTGTTCTCCTGATGGAGTTGAGTTACAAACAATGGAAGAAGATGGTTTATACAGAATGACAATGATGATGATGGAAGCAGAAGAAACAAAATTGTTTCCTGCATTTGAAGAAAAGGATTTACCTGAAGAACTCAAGGAAACAGTGAAATCTGAAATATGGGATTTTACTGGGAACGAGATGGGTCTAATGAAAAATGTAGATCCAGTAAAAATTACATTGAAACAGGGAATAGAATTTCCTAACATTCCACAGTATAAAATGAAAACAGAAACAATTGAAGGTATTACACCTATAATTGAAAAATTAATCAAACAAGGCGTATTAAAAGAAATGGAGAGTAGTCCTTGTAATTCACCAATTATGGGAGTCAAAAAGTCTAACGGAACATTTAGAATCGTACAAGATTTGAGAAAGGTTAATCAAATTGTTGTTCCATGTTGTCCTGTGGTTCCAAATCCAGCAGTAATTCTATTCCAGATTCCACATGATGCTGAATGGTATACAGTCATTGATCTTTGCAATGCATTCTTTACTGTTCCCTTACATCCAGACAGTTATGAAATCTTTGCTTTCAGATTCCAAGGTAAGACCCTCGGATGGTCAAGAATCCCTCAGGGCTATACAGAAAGTCCTTCAATCTTTAATGAACTGTTAAAAAGATCATTGGAAGACCTAGACTTACCTGGTAGGTCAACGTTAGTGCAGTATATTGATGATTTGTTAATAGCTGCAAAGACAAGAGAAAATTGTGTGACAGACACAATAATTCTGTTAAATCGCCTTGCAGAAGAAGGACATAAAGTGTCTCCAGCAAAACTACAGTTTTGCAAACAAGAAGTAAAATATCTTGGTCACAGAATTGCAAAGGGAAAAAGACAAGTAACAATAGAGAGAATAAAAATGATTCAAGCAATGTTACCACCAAGAACACAAAGACAGGTCAGAATGTTCTTGGGAATGGTTGGTTACTGTCGACAATGGATAAGTGGATTTTCAGTAATTGCAAAACCACTACAAAGACTGACAAAGTCAGATGTAAAAGATCCAATTATTCTCAATGATGCTGAGATGGATTCTTTTGAAAACCTGAAAAAGAGCTTATGCCAAGCTCCTGCTTTAGGTATGCCAAATTATGAGAAAGATTTTGAACTGTATTGCAGTGAGAGAGAAGGATGTGCATTATCTGTGTTAATTCAGAGACATGGAAATTTAAAGAAACCTATTGCATACTTCTCTGCAGTTCTTGATCCAATTGCAAAAGCATTACCAGGTTGCTTAAAAGCAGTTGCAGCTACAAGTATTAGCCTCGAACAAAGTGAGGGGATCATTATGGGATTTCCTGTGAAAGTTTTTGTGCCTCATTCAGTAGAAATATTACTGACAAGAGGTAAGACTCAGCATTTAACAAGTAGCAGATTGACAAAGTATGAGAAAATCATACTAGGAGCAGATAATGTTTCGATTTCAAGATGTTTAAATCTGAATCCTTCTACATTACTGCCTGATTCTGAAATTGTTGATGACATTGAAACAGAACATGAATGTTTAGATGTCATGGAATTCTGCACTAAACCAAGAAAAGATATCAAAGACAGACCTTTGTCTGAATCGGATTTTGTCTACTTTGTAGATGGCTCATGCTTAAGATCCGAAGGAGGTGTCTTAAAAGCTTCATATTCAGTTTGTACAGTCAAAGATGTCGAAGAAGCATCATGCCTTGAAGGAGTTCGTTCAGCACAAGTGGCTGAATTAATTGCTTTGATTCGTGCATGTGAAATATCAAAAGGTATAAGAGTTACCATCATTACTGATAGTCAGTATGGATATGGAGTTGTGCATGATTATGGACAACTCTGGTCACAGAGAGGATACATGACATCAGCAGGATCACCAATTAAAAATGCAGTTTTCATTAGGAGATTAATTGAAGCAATACAATTGCCAAAAGAAATCGCCATTGTTAAGTGTGCAGCACACACTAGAGGAATTGATTATATTTCCAAGGGAAATGCCTTCGCAGATGAAACAGCTAAATACTGCGCAAGGAAAAATTATTCTTACAATCGGGAGAGGAGTAAAGAAACTGATTCAAATTCATTAATGCTAACAACAGTTGTAGAAACATGGCATGAGATTAGAGATTTACAAAATTAAGCAGATGATGAAGAAAAAGACTTGTGGTTAAGATCAGATTGTAGACCACGTGAAGAAGATGGAGTGTGGGTTTACAAAGATGGCAGAGTAGTCTTACCAAATTGCTTGATTGCTGACATGGCCAGATTATATCATGGTCCAGCACATCTGGGAAGAGATTCTATGGTTAGACTTTTCAGAGAAACATGGTTCAATACTAAGTTTAGAACTATTGCAGAATCTTTTTGTCAAAGGTGTTTGTCATGCCAACAAATGAATCCAAACAGAAAATCAGTGGTGGGGACAGGAATAATTGGTCGAGAGGGTGGTCCCTTTACCAGGTTACAAATGGATTTCATTGAAATGCCCTTACACAATTGTTTGAAATATGTGCTTGTAATTGTTTGCTTATTTTCAAGATGGGTAGAGGCTTTCCCTACACGACATTGTGATTCAATTACAGTAGCAAAACTAATGCTCAGAGAAATCATCCCAAGGTACGGTTTTCCAGTCACTATTGAGAGTGATGGAGGAAGCCATTTTGATAACAAACTGATGAAGTTAATTTGCGAAGCTTTGAGCATTGAGCAGAAAATACACTGTGCATACAGACCAGAGGCATCAGGAGTGGTTGAACAAATTAATGGAACAATTAAAAACAGAATTGGAAAAATGTGTCTTGAAACAGGTGTAAAGTGGACTGATGCTCTTCCACTTGTTTTGATGTCATTAAGAAGTACACCAGATAAAAAGACAGGTTTGAGTCCTCATGAAATTTTAATGGGAAGAGTTATGAGGCAAGCTTTTGTACCTGTAGGTAAACTGTTGAGCATAAATGACAGTGCTATTTTGGATTACTGTAAAAGGTTATCTGATATGGTAACTTCTGTGTCTAATCAGGTGGGAACTGAAGCACAATCAAATGAAAAGGTTTTGACACATGATCTGAGACCTGGCGATTGGGTCAGAACGAAAGTACATCGGAGAAGGAATTGTCTAGCTCCTAGATGGCAGAAGCCTAGGCAGATAATTTTGATCACTACTAATGCTGTAAAGTGCAGAGGATTGAAACGCTGGATTCATCCTAGTCATACTATTCCAGTACCAACTCCTGAGAGTTCTGATGTTGAAAGTGATACCACAGATGATTCTGATTCTGAAGCAGAAGGCGAAACAGAAGGTGAAATAAATCCAGATTCTGAAGATCGACAAGAAAGTCGACATCTGGAAACTGTGCCAGTGAATGGAAATTTGACAAGAAAAGACTTAGAAATCATTGAAATAGATTCTGAAGGTGAAGAGAATCTGTTAAAGGGAAAGATAACTGAGGATTCGGTTGTCTCTATCGAAGACAAAGAAGCAGAACAAAAAGAAGTTTCAGACCAGGAGAGTATCGAAAGGCAGAGAACAAACTCTGAAGTAAGGAACAGAAATCCGAAATCTGGGAAGTTGGGGGTAATTGAAGAAGAGGAGGAAGACGAATTACCGAGTACCAGTGATGGAAAACAAAGTGAAGTTCCTGAAGGAGTGAAATTGCCGAATAGAGAAGTTCCTGAGTCAATTGAAATTTCAGACTACGAAACTGAAGAAAGTGACGTGGATGGTGAAAGTGAAAACAGAAAGAAAAGGACTTGGAAGTCAGAATCAAATAATTCTGAACCAAAAAAGAAATACGTGAGAAAAGCAGACTACTGGCCTGGTGGAAGATTGAGAGTCAGATTGATCAAGAAACCAAAAGAACAAGTTGAAGAAATCAGTAGTCAAAAGAGTCCTGGAAAAGAAGTTGGAGTTGGAAGGAAAATTGAAGTGATATCGAGAAAAGGAAAAAGAATAGTAAGACCAAACCAAAAATACAAGTCTCCTGAGTGGACTTACTTAGTAATTCCACCTGTTATTGACATATATGATAGTAGTGAAGAAGAAAACGAAATCCAAGAAATTAGTGACAATGATTGAAGTACAGATATATTAAATTGGCAAAAGGCTGAAGAAAATTTGTTAGTTGACACAAGGTCGAAGAAAAACTGTTTAGTTGAAGAAAACTTATGTATGACATAAGGTCGAAGAAATCTTGTTTAGGGTTTAAAAACAAAAAAAACAAAAAAATTATTTTAAAAGGGGGGTGTAAATATAAATTTAGATTTTAAAAATTTTATTTTTATTTTTATTTGAGGCTAAAACTAACCAAAAATGCCTTATGTTAAAGAGAGCACTTCAAAGTGTTCTGTTTTTAAAAGATGCTGTAAGATGACTCTGGTGTGTCTGCTCATTTTAATTCTGCTCTGGTTGGTTTTAGCTGTGATTATCCCTTTGGAGATGAATAGAGAATTACACAAAGTTAACATAACAAGCAAAGCTCTGGTTAGCCAAACTAAACATAGTGCGTCTGCAAAAGTTATTGATCATCAGCCTAACATTCATCAAGATAAATCAATTGGTGATTTTTCAAGTAATACATTCACAAAGCTATTGAGTGAATATGTTAAGGTAATGGATGCAAAAGACTGCTACGTCTGCGTTAAGTTACCTGCTTCTGTTTCTGAGGGAGTAACATATAATATGCTTCCTCTCACTTATGCTGTAACATGTAGTGTGTTAACTAGCTTATTTTATCAAACTGGACGTTTAGAATATTACTATTCAAATTATGATGAAATTTTTGCAAATATTAAGATTGAAAATGCTTTAAATAAGCATAAGAAAGCAAAGCAAATGAGAGAATTTTTCCTTGTTACTAACGAACTTACTTATGAGTATGCTTATAAAAATAATCTAACTTGCAAATTAAGTGCTGAAGGAAAGAAATTTTTGAATATGGTTGAGGAGAGAAGAGCAATTTATAAGAGGAATGAATTAGTCAAGCAGACTAAGTCAAATTTCTGGCAGAAAGAGGATGAGAAGTTAAATGGCAAAATGCTTGAAAATATTGCAATTCATATAGACAAACCAGTTAGTGGAAAGCTTTGCATTAGAAGAGATAATACACTTTTTGATAATTACTTTGTAGGTGCAAGTAACTGTGAAGATACTTATCAGATTTTGGGAGGTTGGGGATTCAAAGGTGGAAAGGATCCAATCTTTCCTGGGATTTATTTTGTTTGTGGTGACAAAGCTTACTACAACCTTCCAGACCACTGGTATGGAACTTGTTATGTGGGAATTGTTTTTCCTAAAGTGTTTCATGTTGACAGAGATTCAGAAGGATTGTTTAAAATTCATAATTATGTAAATAGAGTTAAAAGAGAAACTTTTACTGAAGTTCTGGGAGATATTTTTCAAGCAGTAATACCTTTTGTTGGTATAACCTTAAATGCAGGGAGAATTAGAAAATTGTCCACTATAGTTGATAGATTATCAACTGACACAGCTGATGGGTTTCAATTAGTAAATGTTGAAGTTATTGCAATTAGATCCATGGTAATTCAAGATCGCCTTGCTTTAGACATACTCCTAGCAAAAGAGGGAGGAGTCTGTGGCATTTTACATGTACAACATTGTTGCACATATATACCTGACGAAAGTAAGAATATTGAAATGTATATCAAGAATATTACACAAATGCATTCAGAGATAATTCCTTTAGAAGAAGAAGATTTTACAGGGAAACTTTCAAAAAGGTTTCAAGCAATTAAAAACTGGTTTCATGATATCGGAAGTTCAATTCTTGGCAAGATTTTGGCACCTTTGATTATAATAGTATTCATTTTTATTTTGACCAAAATAGGTTGTTTGTTACATAAAAGAAAGAAACAGTTGAAAGAAAAGAAAAGAATCTATAAACTTAGAAAAGAAGAAGAAAGGGAGATCGAATTACAGGAGTTACATAGAGAGCGTTATGCTAATTCCAAAGATTATGCAGAAACAGACTTTTAGGTTTACTGATACAAATGAATTTGAATCGATTTCTCAGAAATTTAAATTACCAAAATTTTGAGTGCTGGTGTGGTGATTTGTTAATCACCAGATGAGGGAGTTGATGGAGCGAGATAGAAAACAAAATTTTGTTTAAACTCGTGAAGTCACATTTCCATAACATGAATAATAATATTAATAATTTGTGATATGTCTTGCTAATACAACTTAGATTAAACTTTACACGTGGGGGGACTAACATGTGTGCTCATAAACGTGCATAATTGTTGCATCTTTTTGTTCGTGCAAAATAATAAAATAATTTATTGTTTTCGTTTTTGTCATTACTAACTGCTGCAAACTTAAAAGAAGCATGTGCTTGTTTTGCTTTTCCTTGTCTGTGTGATGTCATTTCTACTATTCTAGGTGCATATAAGTCTCATGGATTAACGAAGACTGGTAGATATAAACGCTGCTTTATTTGTTTGCATTGGCTAGGTAACATTTGATTAATCGGGTGGGTTAATTAATTAGTAAATCTTGGGGTGGATACAGAATCTACATTATTTCTTACATTAATACTTTTCTTGTGTTTGTTTTATACTAGAAAGCATAAGTTGCCTGCTTTTGGGCCTAGTTTGCTCGAGCTACAAAAAGATGAATTTTACTTCTGCAAAAGTCACGAGACGCCCATTCTGAAATAAAATGTTCGTCAAAAGCTGCGTTCACAAAGCAAAAACTGACGTGCTATCATCATTCTGTCGGACATGGCCAAGGTCGAAAAAGAACATTTTGTCAGCCCTTAACTTGGCATCCGCGGAAGTCAATTGGAAGCAATGAGAACATTAATATACATTTGTTGCAAACCTAGGAAGCTCCTGGTTGCATTCAGAAAAGACAATGGTCCTTAAGAAAAGTGACCTAATGGAACTTTTGAAATGTGGGTGACATGTCACTTGTCACTCTCAGCCAATGGGACGTCGAAGATTTCTGAAAACTTTCCTTTGCGTAGTTTAGTTAGCGTAGAAAGGTATAAAAAGTCATGCCCCTAGGGATGGGCTGGCTGCTGCTTTCTGACTTTCCGATGAGGGTGAAGTGCTGTCGGACATTGCGTGGAGCACGTAAGAATCCTCAAAGAACTTTACTTTAATTTCTATCTATTTAGCTCAGTTAGGGACTTAGGTTTTAGAAATGTTAAACTTTAAATATTCACTTTAACTTTGATTCACTTGCTTAAATTGTATTTTTCTCACGTTTCTTTATAATCATGCTTGCTTCAATGCTAATAAATTACTTTTATAAAAATATCAATTGAAATACCATAATTTAGTAAATAAAATCTTACTTTTGACAAACAAGCTGGTCTTGGTTATTCAGAAGTGTAGGTTACTATTAGCTAGATCACGTCGCCAATGGTGGTCGTTTAAATGGTTAGGATTTATTCTAATGACAATATTCTTTCCGCAGATGTATAAAATTGTATATAGTTTGTAGATAATGTGTATATAGATTTAATCTGACCACCTGATTCAGTAGGCCCAAAATATGTCAGGTTTATAAATGGGTCCATAATTTAGTATAGAATTTTGTTTATAGGTTATGAAGTTGGGTAGCGTTGTTTATGATATATTTTCTATAGCCCGCTGGATCAGCTTCCACTATCTCCTCCAGGGACAGGGCTCTTGGGCATGCTAGTTCCGTGATCACTCTCACAATGTTTTCTACACCTTTGTCAGTTTCTTGCTTCATGCAAGGTGGTGCAACAGATAGTCCACCAGATTGTTGATCCTGGACGGTACACCACCTCGAAGTTGTACTGTTAAAGTTGTACCACCCACCTTGCTATCCTGGGTGGTCCCTCCAAATAACAGCACCAACGGTTTATGGTCAGTGAATATCTTAAACTGGTGACCACACAAGTAAATGTGGAAATGTTGACAAGCCCACCTGATCACGAGGGCTTCTCTCTCTCAATCTGGGCATATCTTGTTTCCACTGCCAAAATTGCACGACTGGCATAGGCAATGGGTAACCACTCTCCTCGGGTATCCCACTGAAGTAGCACTGCCCCCAGTCCTGCCAGATTGGCATTCATGAAAAGTTCTGACGGGCTCCCCGCACTGACGTATGCTACAGTGGCTCCTTGCAACAGAGCACCCTTTACATCTCGAAATGCTCTTGATGCTGTGCTGGACCATTCCCTGGGCGCACCTTTTTTCTTGAGGGCCCTCAAAGGTTCAGAGATAGTTGCCAGCTAGGGAATAAACCTTCTGCAAAAGTTGGCCATCCCCAGGAAACCACGCATCTCAGTGGGGTTCTGAGGAATGGCAGCTGTCCTGATGGCCCTAACTTTCACCAGGTCTACTTGAAGCACCTCGTTGGTGTTGATGAGCACTTACTTTTGTGTAGTGTGAGCCCTTGGTCCATCAGCCACGGCATAGCCGTTGTCAACCGCACGTGAAGCTCCTCCAGCGCTTGTGAGAAAATCAGGACATTATCACAGACATTTATGACCCCCACTAGTCCAGACAGGGCTTCCCTTCTAGCATCTTGGAAGACTTCGAGGCTAAGGACACTCCGGAGCTGAGTCTCTTAATCTACTCTATCCTACATGTGTCGAAAATGTTGTAATGTATTGACTGGATTCATCTAACAGCAGCTGGTGGTAACTGGAGTTGAGATCAAACTTCTAAACAACTTTGCCCCATGTTTGTCTATAACAATTTCATCAATTGTCAGACTGATGTGTCTTTCTCTGTGCATAGTTTTATTTGGCAAACTCATGCCTACACATAATCTAATCGCTCCCGGCTGTTTTGGTTTGGGGGCAATCACCAACGGAGGCACCCATGGGGTGGGTCCTGACACTTTTCCCATCACCCCTGCTTTCTCCAACTTCTCTAGCTCTGCTTCCAACAGGGGTGGATGATGAAAGGGGACAAGTCGGTGATGCAGAGCTACCAACCTCCCAGTTCTGTCAATATGGAGTTTCACTTTGACATCCTTCAGGCACTCAAGCCCCTACAAAGAGTTATGGAAATTTGGCCATAATTCCCTCTGCATGTGATTGATGAACTTGTCGAGCAAACAGCTCGAGCCCCACGTCTTCCGCTATATGGCAGCCCAACAGCGTGCCTGAACTGTCTCGGGTGACGTGAATTCTTGTCTGCGAGGCCACCTTCCCATGTCTAACTTCCACCTCAATAACTCCCTGCAGGATAATAGGCGTGGTGCCTCCATACGTGAAAATCTTTGCTTTTGTTGTCATTAACCTCATCGCTGCGGCGGCTATTCCGCCGCAGCGCTAAGGGGGCGGGGGGCCGCGCCTATGCTGGTGGCGGAACTGCTCCGTCACCAGCCGCGGTTGAGCTGTGCTCATGACGGAGCGGTTCCGTCATGGCCCCACCCGCTTAATAGAACGTGCCGCGCAGGTGCGAAATCAGCGCCGCGCAGGCGCGTTGGGCAGGCCATGACGGAACCGCTCCGTCATCAGCACAGCACCACCGCGGCTGATGATGGAGCGGTTCCGTCATCAGCACGGAAAGGGTTAACTTGGGACGGGTTTCCAGTTGAAGATAGTGTTCCGCATCTAGAACGTTCACTGACGCCCCTGTGTCAATCAGAGCCCTAATCGGACTCCCGCCGATGTCTAAGTGGCACATGGGCGGAGGCCTCCTCTTTTGGTTACTTCGCCCTCTGAATGATATGGTGAACTCTTCTTCATCATCATCCTCGTTGACCTCTTCGAGTAGGCGCATCTGCTGACACACCACATGTTTCTGGTCCAGTACCTACTCATCATTGGAGACCTGCTTGACATGACCACATTTTTTCTATTTCCCCACACCAACTGATGGTCGGGTTGCGCTTTGACACGCCTTTGTATAATGTCCCATCTTCCCACATTTCAAGCAGGGTTATCCCGTTGCGGGGAAACCTCTAGGCGGGTGACTATCAAGTTCACAGTTCCCGCAGACTTTCCCTCCTGGACGTGCACTTGTGCTCCCACACCCTTTGCCAGGCCACACTTTGATGGCCTCGACAATTTCTTCCTTGACTCTGGCAGGCCACAACTGCAGGGAGGATGTAGCGCTTCGAGCTAGTGCCCATTCCACTTCACCACCTATCATGTCCGCAAGTTCATGAAACCGGCCCAGTATTAATATGTCATCTAGCGATATTCCCGGCTGTCTCAAGATCAGCTTTCTCAGGTTGGCGGAGCGACACCCCATTATAAGCTGCGCTCTTATTTCAAATTGTTTGTCAATTCCTGCGCAGGTATAGGCCAGTTTGCTCACCCTAGCAAAGAACATGTCAACCGTCTCACCTTCCTGCTGATGGGCTTGTCTCAATTTGAAATATTTAGGATTTAACTGAGGATCGAAGTGCCTATTCAAGGCTCTCACCACAGAGTCATAGTCATCGACATCTCCAGTATTGGGTAAATCCTGAAACAGTTCATCACCCCCCATGCAGACTGCTTTACATTGCCATCCGTCTCTGGATTCAAGCAAGCCTGGCTGAAGACGGCTGGAATGCCAGAAACCGGTCCTTGGAAGCTTGTTTCCGATCCAGGGAAGACATGGCTTGGCAGTTCGGGCTGGACTGTTCCCATGAGGCACAGGGTCAGACTGATTTGCATATAAGCATGTCTGAACTGGGGTGGCAGAGTGGGCTAAAGAACGGTGATGCATTAAACCCAGATCTTTTGACAGGGTGTGAGTGTTTGATTGATTCAGATTCTCCGTCCATCACCACCCCCTTTTGTACCGCTTTTGGCCGCCATAAGTGTGGCAGGGTATGCTCAGACGTGAGTCCCTTGCTCACTTTGCCACTGGATTCAAGCAAGCCGGGTTGAAGACGGCTGGAATGCCAGAAATCGGTCCTCGGAAGCTTGTTTCCGGTCCAGGGAAGACATGGCTTGGCAGTTCGGGCTGGACTGTTCCCATGAGGCACAGGGTCAGACTGATTTGCATATAGCCATGTCTGAACTGGGGTGGCAGAGTGGGCTAAAGAACGGTGATGGATTAAACCCAGATCTTTTGACAGGGTGTGAGCGTTTGATTGATTCAGATTCTCCGTCCATCACCACCCCCTTTTGTACCGCTTTTGGCCGCCATAAGTGTGGCAGGGTATGCTCTGACGTGAGTCCCTTGCTCACTTTGCCACTGGATTCAAGCAAGCCGGGCTGAAGACGGCTGGAATGCCAGAAACCGGTCCTCAGAAGCTTGTTTCCGGTCCAGGGAAGACATGGCTTGGCAGTTCGGGCTGGACTGTTCCCATGAGGCATAGGGTCAGACTGATTTGCATATAGCCATGTCTGAACTGGGGTGGCAGAGTGGGCTAAAGAACGGTGATGGATTAAACCCAGATCTTTTGACAGGGTGTGAGTGTTTGATTGATTCAGATTCTCCGTCCATCACCACCCCCTTTTGTACCACATCCGTCTCTGGAGAGGCGTGAAAGTAATTCTCCAGTCTCCCGATCCACTTCCGCCATCTTGGCGCTGCAGTGGCACGATCTGCTAATTAGCTAAACGGCCCGGCCCGAGGATGTACTATGCAACAAAGTAATATAGTGGCCAGATGGCTCACTACACACTGATAGGAACTACCATCATGGCAGCTCCTGTCAAGGTGCAAAAAAGTTTGGTGCACCGTCGCTGTCAGTTTTGACAGCCACTCACCAAACTTTTCCAATGTTTTCGTTTTTTCAAAAACAAACGCCTAAACTGGGAGTTTGATAGTGAAAACCAAATAACTAATAAATCATACTCAGGGATTTTTTTTCCTTGTATGTGAAGGTCATTATTTGTTTTTTTCTGTCCCTTTACCTTGTAGTGATGGAAGAAAAAAAAGGACATCACACTGTCCACTCTAAATAAGGTGGGTGGGGTAATGTCCTTCTTCGATGGCCCCTACTTTGTCTAGCTGTCAGCAGAAACTTTCCATTGATGATACTAACAGGGACACTATCAAGGAAATGCTGTCCACCCTCCTAACCCTAAAGAGGGCAGGCGGACATCAGTTGGGCACAGAGAGTACTCCATCACGTTTACAGCAGAGTACCCTATCCACTAAACTCCAAAATCAGCCCTATTGTACTGAATGTATATGCTCATTCATGTGAATATCCATGAGTTACAAGGGAAAATGTAAACGTGTATATTTGGTCATACAAAAATGGAATTCACAATGGAATTACAGAGTACTTCTAGGAAAATTGTGACAGTTCCATCTACTAAGCAGAATTCTTGGAAAATCTTGTGTATTCCAAACCAGTGGAAAATGACTTCAAACATCAAACAAAGTAACATGAGTAAATTGCTGAGTCAGATTCTGAGTGTCAAGGCCATAGTATACATGCACATTTGATGAATATAATGTACTATTTATTACCATTGTTGAGTGTAAGGAGTGCTACAACTTAAGAGATATGAAACCTCTCGCAGGTCATAAAACCTCTCCACACTCTCAACCATAGTAGTAAATGCCATATTCTGTTTTTGCAATGCTGTTTTTATAACTAGAAGTCATAAATAAAGGTATGTAACCAGAACAAGAATACAAGGTAACACAAATGTTAAGTTTAATTAAGCTGCATTATTTTCACTGGCTCTAATAACGTGTAATTGATTTACATTTATTTTCAGTGCAATGGCGAAAATATAATTCCCCCCCCCCTGTGGCCACTTCTTTGTCCCTTTCCATAATCTGTGAATTGAGGAAAATGTGTCTCCATGACAGGCATTTCAAGTCTGTCTTCTTTTTCTATTAAGTAACTTCTCTCATAATCCTATACCCAGATAAGATGGCCCAAGCCCTTCCTGTTTTTGTCTGTCTCTATGGAGACAGTAGTTTTGAGTTTGGATGTTCTTCACTCTCCTTGTGGTTGTGAAGCTCGCTGAAGCATTAAATCATGGGATTTGGCTTGGCTTGCACACAGCTTTCCAATCTTATCGTCGCCTAAGTGTTCCAGTGCTCTGCCAACTTCAGGGTTGACTCTTAAATCTCCTACGGCTAAGCAAATAGAAAGCATTGCTTTTAAGGGTTTTATTTACCTGGCTCCTAGGATACACTTCGAATGACTTTTAGAGGCCGTCTAGGCTGCTGCACGCTACTGTTTTAGAAGTTTTTTTTTAACAATTCTGTTTCTTTTTTTCACCTGCAATATTTTGGTTTCTGTTTTTAGTGGGGGCTGCTTCTATTTGTTTTAGTAATGGAGACTTAACAAATACATGTTTTTTCCTGGCACTGCTTCAGCCTTCCTTTTCTTGGAATCTTCATGTTTCTGGCATGAAGATTGTCATGGCCTATTTTTTAAAAGGGACCACCTAAATGCTTGCTGTATGTTTGGGTCTCCTACTAAACCATGGTAAAATACTCTCAAATGCGAAATTATGATGCCTGTTTCTCAAGATTCTTTGAGAGAAGAACCAGCAAATGTTTTGACAGAAGGAATTCTTTCTTTCACAGATTTCAAACCTAGAAGAAATTGAACGTGTACATGGTTTTCTCCCTCTGTTTCTACAACCTCTTCTACCTCAGATTAGCAAGAAGCAGTGATTTAAGAACCCACTGGCAAATACTTACTCAAAGAGGATTTATCTAAGATATTTAGGTAGCTGGGAAATAATCTGGCATTTCCTCAGGTCAAACCTACACCCAATACTACTGGAGAGTCTTGTTTGTCAATTCCAGCAAGATATAGCCTCTTGCCTGCCCATCCATCAATTAATTAAGGATGTGATTCAGAAGGCTTTGTAGGATAGGGACAACATTTCCCTGCCCAGATTTTTGTCTTCTCTTTATTTATTTATTTATTTAGTGTATTTTGTATAGCGCACAGCTACCCCAACGGGGTGTCCCGGCGCTTCTGCACATTTGCTGAGTCTTACACAGGTGAGTTTAGCAAAAAAGGAATGTTTTTAGTGCTTTGCGAAATGGTGGCTCCTCCTGAATCATCCGGATAGAGATGGGGAGTTTGTTCCATTGAGAGGAGGCCCATACCTGGAGGGTTTTTCCCCCAGATCTAACTTTTTTTAATCTAGGGGTGGACAGCAGACTTTTTGAATTGGATCGAAGATGTCTGGCATTGCTGTAGGGGCAAAGGCGGGAAGAGAGATACGCAGAGTTCTTTAATTGATTGCACAGTGAGCCAAGGTGAGGGCTTTAAATTCTACTCTTTTTTGGACTGGCAACCAGTGTAGCCTACGTCGATGTGGCGTGATGTGATCACGTAGAGAAAGGCCACAGACCAGCCGGACTGTTGCATTCTGGACTGTCTGAAGCCGACGACAGAGGCCAGAGGCAAGTCCAAGATACAGGCCGTTGGCATAATCTAAATGGGATGTTATTAAGGCCTGGACAATGGTTTTCCTGGTGTTACTAGGGAGAAAGTTGATAGTTTTAATCATCCTAATTTTGAGAAACAGGCAGCAGATACCGTCTGGACTTGGTTATGAAAGGAAAGGCTTGTATCCCATCTGACCCCCAGGTTTTTTACTGATTCCTTAGGGGAAGGGGCCGCACTCAAGTCTAGTGGCCACCAGAGGTTCGAGTCCAGAGGAGAGGGTTGATGGAAAAAGAGAACCTCCGTTTTTCCTGCATTCAGCCGAAGGAAATTGTTGTCCATCCAGCATGTGATGTTGCGAAGACAGTCTTTCAATGGGTCAAAAGTGGTCTGAGTAGGAACATCATAGGAAAACAGAAGCTGAATGTCATCAGCATATGAGGTTGCCTTAATTCCTGACTGAGCAATAAGCTCTGCCAGGGGGGAAAAGTAAACATTGAACAAAAGGGGGCTCAGTGAGGAGCCCTGAGGGACTCCCCACTTTAGCGGACAGCTATTAGAGGTGTAGGGGGGAGTAAACACCGCCTGTGTCCGATTGGATAGAAAAGAGGATACCCAGTCCACGGCCTTACCTTGAATACCTTTAGACCGAAGGCGGTCCAGCAGGACGGGGTGAGAGACGGTGTTGAATGCTGCCGAAAGATCAAGCAGCACCAACACCGCTCTCGAGCCCCCGTCCAGCTTCCATCGCACGGAATCAGCCATCTCTATTAAGGCAGACTCGGTACTATAACCTGGTCTAAATCCATGTTGCGAGTCATGGAATAGACCATGGGTTTCAATGAAGCCTGCTAGTTGCTGATGAACCAGCTTTTCAAGAACCTTGGCTGGGGCAGGCAACAGGGAGATAGGCCTGTAGTTTGCCGGTTCATCTGGATCTGCTTTGATTTTTTTAATAATAGGAACTAATTGGGCATGTTTCCACGAATCCCGAAATATGCCAGTCCTGAGGGAGTCATTCCAGATACCATTCAATATGGGATTGAGAAGAGGAGCCAGTACTTTATATTGTTTGGCCGGCCAAGGGTCAAGTGGAGAGCCTGATCTACATTTTAAGAGTTCTGCCAAAGAATGATCTAGAGTGATCTCCTCAAATTCAGAAAAAACAGGAGCAGATACTGGGTAGTCCACAGGTTTTTCTACAGTACCTAAATTGATACCGCAGGGGAAGGAGTCCTAGATGGCTGCAATTTTTTCCTCAAAGTAATCGGAGAGGCGGGTGCAGAGGGACTGGGACACCGGGGATTGACTTTTAAGGGCCATAGGGTCAGTAAAAGGTCTTTATGATTTTGGGAATGCGGATTCTGAATTTCCTCAGATGGTTAAACTTGACACTTTGGTGACCAATCTGGGTGCAATTCTTAGAGTCTGTGAGTGGGGTTTAGAAGAAGGCCAAGGGTTTTCAGAAATGTACTTTGGCTTTTCAGATTAGTATAGAATGTTCTGGTTCTCTTGCTAAGATGAAGATGCAAGCCAGATTTCTTTCCAAAGTTTGTTTTGACCATCCAAAGGCATCTGCCCTGGCTTCATGAGCCA
Source organism: Lissotriton helveticus (assembly GCF_964261635.1). Classification (NCBI taxonomy): domain Eukaryota; kingdom Metazoa; phylum Chordata; class Amphibia; order Caudata; family Salamandridae; genus Lissotriton; species Lissotriton helveticus. Next base: position 221,996,774 of record NC_136061.1, on the reverse strand, counting down.
TAATCTCTGGATCACTTCAGGCCTTAATGAAGAATTGGAAGGCAGAAGGTGGGTAAAAAAATACCCAGCCCTTAATCGTGCAATAATACTGGTTTGCTTTAGCCTTGATTATATGCAGAAGATACCATGGCTTAATTACATAAAGAGACTGCGGGAGGGTGGATTGTTTTTATAACCCTGAACGATTTGCCAAGATTTCTAAAAACCAGTTGAAAGGGGATCTTTTATCTTTTTTAAAGACGACCAGTTATCACATAGAGACTGGGAAAAAGAGAGTTTTGGAATATTTGCCTTTAATCGGCTACTCATTTGTAGTGCCCTATCTCTCCTTTTTCCTTTGTCACTCAAAAATATTTTATCTCATTAGATTTAGGTTCAGCATTGCACATTTCTTGGTCTCCTACCCTTGTAAAGTTTATTTTGATGCTGATCTTGAACTACGTCCGTGTGACTCTAAATCAACCCAGAACATGTTGCACTTTTTGTTCTTCTGTCGACTTTACACTACACCGAGGAGGCATTTTATTTTCCCCTTATTAAGATTTCTAAATATCAGGAAGTGCAGGCCGGCCTTGTATCATCACCAGCTTTTGAAAGATGAATATTCATGTTTATGGTGTATAGATATATTTCTACAGCAGTCTGTTCACGGAATTTAGTTGGGAAATGATTTTATTTATTTGTAAATGGTACTTTTATTGAATTCACTGCTACCATTACACCATGTGCCACTTACTTGCCTTATGGTTTTTAGTGATCCCTAATGAACTGTCTCTGAATATCATAGTTTTTAGAGGACACAGTGCTGTTTTTAGCATTTATATTTGTATTGTCTGTGTGCTGTCCTAGGATTATTGTGACAACATGTTAACCGTTGTCTACATTTGGAAACGAGTGATTTGCCTCTACGTGATGAAATACTATCCTATTTTCTTAGTTTATACTGCTTATTATACATTTTATCGTTATGAATTTTAATATATATTGTCTGTTTCTTGTCTTCACTTCTGATGTTTTTTTTTATGGTTGCAAAAAGAACCGAATAAAGAATATTTGACTTCACTTGACTTGATATCCCTGTTTAAACTTCCATTCTCATAGTAGTACCTGTCTGGTCCTCATGTGTTGACATCAAAGACCTTTAAAGACCGTAAACATCTTCCAGTACCTGAAAAGCTAAAACTGAATTTTAGGAAATTTCACCTTTTACATCATTCAAGCAGATGTTCCATGTACTCCTGTTCATCGTTTAACGGATAATATCCGAACAAACAGCAACATCGGCAAGGATATTCCAAAAATCCCTCTGCATTCTCTTCACTCAAAACTACCAGATTCATCTCAGGTTCTGGTAAGAGGATGCAATTCTCATTTCTTCAACCTCTGGCTTCACTCAATCACAGATCAGTGGACCTAGGACATTGTCTAGATTTAGGGAAAAATGTAACTCCTTGACTTCGGAATCAATTAAACCATTCATCTCGTCAATCACAAATTCAAGAACTGTTAAACAAAAGAGCAGGCCTCCTAGACATGGAGAAAACCACAATCAGTGCAATCCGGAAAGAACCTAGGGATTAGATTTGATGTTCAAAAGAACATGAATGTACACGGAAATGAAGTAGGAAGGATTTTTTTTTTATTAAAATCCTTCAAAAATCTTTTACCATTTAACTACTTGCAGAAAATCCAGATTTCAAACACATTCATTGCATCTAAATGGAACTACTGTAAATCTATTTACCTTGATTAGGCAACAAAGGATATAAAAAAATATGATCTGGTCCAAAATGGTGCTGTGAAATTGGTGTGCAATATTCGTAGATTTGACTCCATCTCCCCAGCTTTGTTAACTTTACACTGGCTACTAGGAAAACAGAGGAAGGAATTCAAATCATTTTACTTAGTGTATAAGCCTTTACACAGCATCTGGGAAAATCCTCTAGCAATGAAGTTCCAGCTTAATGTCACTGCTTCAAACTTAAGCAGAAACAATGCAAATGTATTGATTGTTCCAGACTTTGAGAGGGTAATGCTGGGAGGCCATGCTTTTTCAGCGGCACCTGAGAAGTGGTGGAGCTTGTTACCTATCTGTATCTGATTGAATCTCTTACAGTTCACCTGAAAGTTCAACTGTTTACACATATTTAAGTAGCCACAGAATTGGGCGCTACCTCTTGATATATTTATGAGCACCAAGATACTCACAAGTGATAGTGTGCTCTATAAATGCCAATAACTAATAAAAAGAACAGTGGTTCCTGTTGCATGAGCAGAAATAGTCCAGCATGTGTTTTTTCCATAATTTTTGCTGTACAGAAGCCCTAAGGAAACTTTTGCCTTGTCATGGACTAAAGCACCTGAACTGCTACACAAGATGGACACACTACAAAAGATTCTTCTGATTGTCTAACCAGGAGATTTTATGGCCTCAAGATTTACAAGACGTGTAACTTCACATCACAATTCGAGTTCAGTATCACATCAATTTCAAATTACAATGCTACTTTGAGCTTTAAATTCTCAGTGCTACTTTGAGATTACAAGCCTCTGAATAAGATTTGCAAAAGTGCTTGCACCTTTGGGTGCAAAACTAAAAACTACACTGCAAAGGGGAAAATGGTCCATCAATTTCCAATGATACGATTGGTAGGCTCAAGAGGCATGCAAGGAACAGACTTCATAGAACATGACATGTTTGCAACCTACCACTAAATCGTGGATTTCTTCTGAACTCATAATGTACCATGACAAGATATACAGTACGTTGGGGTCAGGTTCAGAACCAATCTGGGCAACAATTCCTCTCGACAGGTCCAACACACTTGTGGAACTCTTTCATCTCAAAGGCGATTGACAAAACGGAAAGCAGCTCATTCCTCCAATTGAAGAGAGTTGGCAGTGGTATGGTGAGCTCTCTAAGTGTTTCCAGCTCATCTTGCAAGCTCTTCTGTACTGACTCAGATGGAATGGACAATGTAACAACCAAAGCTATATCAACCAACTAAGCGGACTGAGTCCAGGAGGCTAATAAATTATATTTTAAATCTCTCTCAGCCATCTATATGAAAGGTCGGTCCAACCTTGTCTTCTCCTACTTAGTCCTCGCATTCACTGCAACCAGATACAAACAAGTGATACTTCTCCATATCTATTGTCTAGCAATTGTTAGGCAGACTGCACCTGAGGCATCTGAGCCCTCATGATCCGTGGTTTGCAATGAAATCAAATTGCTTCGGATTATTGCCTATAGCAGAGGTCTCCAACCTTTTCTGGAACAAGAACTACTTATGTTGAATGAAAATTATTCTGAGCTACTAATACTAGTGATGTGAAGGTGAACACCCCATCCTAGAGTGTCAGCAGTGATCACATCGGTGCATTATGCAGGGTTTCCAGCAATAATGTCAAAAAGGCTTTGACAATTTGAACTAAAATATAACGTAAGTAGTACATACAAACCATAGCTGCAATTCCCCTGGCACCAAGGTATAAATATAAGTAATAAATCTCTACAAATCAAATAATAGGCTAAAACTCATTTTGAAAATGAAAGTATTTTCTAAAGGCATCAGCTATTGAGTTGTGAAAATACACACATTTGCGTCTTAAATACATGCTTTTTAATTATGGTATACATGTAATAATTCAACCAAGCAAAAGCTTCAATAGTAGTAGGCTGGGCTGCACACAGTAAAGCCACTCGCAGATAGCTGGAGAGCTACTGGTAGCTCACAAGTTACTCATTGGAGCAGATAGTGTACTCACATTTTGTCTTATTTAACAATGTTTTTCCCTTTAGTCCCAAACGCAATTAAAAATGCACCCACACTGAGTTCTCTCTTGATTATTTGTCATATTACCTTATTAATAGCTTAACAAAAAGACTGAATCCTACTGCAGCTGCGGAACATTTGGATATTATCTCCCTCTCCCTGTCTACACTTAGATCATATCAATGAAAACTCCAACAGTTTCTTGGGGGTCCAGTACAACCTAAAGGATGTAACAAAGTAACCTATTTTCAAATGCAGCAGGGGGAACAACTTTGTGCAGGGTGTAAAGAGATCCTTGTAATTATTTGATTCATTTAGGCTTGGCAAGGTCTCCATCCAGATTCCGTTTTACCTCTGTTTCCTGTAGCACTTGATATCTTTTTTATTTCATGCCCTAAGTCAATTATGCTTTTATAGAATGTAAGGTAGAAGGCATCCTCTATCTGAATCTCCTGGAGCCATTTATCCAGAAGATAATCAGGTTTTCCCGAGATCAAATTGTTCCCTGTTTGTAGGTTTCCCATTACTTTTATATTGAATAATTTTAAAGTGATGCTAAGCCTACCTCTCAAGCAGGCAGAGTGCCATAAAGGTTTTAAAAAACTGTAATATTAGGTACCCTGAAATTTCAGCACTGACTGTCACCCCTTAGGGGCTGTCTGCACTATCTTCAACCAAATCTCTTAAAAAAACCTCTTTAAATTTGGAATGCTACGTTTTCTGTACGCTAAACTTAAAATGTTTTATTTCTAAATTCTTTCTTTACTTAGAGGCCAAAAGTTCAATATAAGTTGGGAGAGTGGGTGGCCTGCATGGCTCCTCACTCAATATATATATATATATATATATATATATATATTACCTACTGGCGGTCGCCAGTAGGTATATATAGTTAGGATTTTTTCTCTATGGGATTTTTGAAAATTCTATGTCTAATAACTTTGGCGTTTGTGGACGGAATTGGCTGAAATTTTCAGGAAAATGGAACATTTTGTTTCTGAGTAGCCCCTGAAAATTTGGGGGGGGGGGTTCGTCAAGGGGGGGCCGAGAAAAAATTGGGGTCCCAAAACGTGTTTTTAACATTGAGTTTTCCATAGGGCGGTTGGCCTCACTTTTAGCCCGAACGGCTGAATGGATTTGCACGAAACTTGGCCAAATTGTAGGGACTGGTAGCCCGATGTGCCTTTGCTAGGTCTCAATATATGTGCTCCAGTGGATTTTGAGAAATTAACGTTCAAAAAAAGATATATATCTGTAACAGCGGAACGGGCAGCGCTCCAGTTCGCGTACTTTTCGCGTTACGGAGCTTTGTGAAGCGAAGCTGATTGGTTCTCCGGCGTCTGTAAACATTCCAAACAGTCCGTAGCGGCCGCCATCTTGTCTCTCGGTAGGATCGAGAGACAAGAGGAGGCCAAAGCGAAGGGGCAAATGACCATAAGGGGGCATAGTTGATCCTCCCTGACCCCATAGGTTTGATGTGGAGGCTTTAAAAGGGCTCCGCGGGGCAAAAAAATCGTTTTTTTGGTGGGGTGCGCCCGGTTCGCGTAACGGGAAGCGGACTGGGGAGCGTACTACAAGGAATGAAGAATGATTGACTTTTAACTTATTGTATGTTTATAGACTTTTTTTTTACTTTTTTTTCTGCTGAGTGACGTCTCGGCCTATCTTCACGGGATGCAGTCCCTACCATCTCGGCGTTTAAGCCCAGGGGGACCGGTAGTGTGGGAGAGATAACGGGGCATATTATCAAGGGGGTTTATCTCCGCTTTTTTGGCTTTAAAAGCCAAGAAAGCGGAGATAAAATTATCTCCGTATTACCTAGCTGTCGCTAACACCAGTTAGCGACCGCTAGTAGGAGATAGCGACTATCTTGGGCCCCACTTTGCATGTCAGTGATATTTATCACTAATGACATGCAAAGTGGGCATGCCAAGATGTTAGCGACTGGAAACAGTCGCTAACATCGCTATCTCCTATTACCAACTTTTGGAGATATTCGCGCTAAGCGCGAATATCTCCAAAAAGTAACACCTGCCCTGAGCAGTTCTTAGCCATGTTATCCAATGGGAGGTGGATAACATGGCTAAGAGCATTAGCTCGGTAATGCATGAATATCGCTGACTTTTCAGCGATATTAATGCATTGCGGCCGTTTTTTATCGCATTTGCGATAAACCTTGATAATAGCAAGGTTTATCTGCGATAATTTCTGACGATGCTTAGCGGTAAAAAATTCGTTGCTAAGCATCGTTAGGGTAAATATCGCTTAACTTTGGTAATATGCCCCAACGTCTGTTAACGTTCGATTCGAAGGAAATCAGGAAGTGTTGAAAAACATTGTCTGCGCCATCTTGCCTTTTTTCAAATGCCACACTTTTGTCGTGCACGGCAGCCATTTTAGATGACTTGACCAGACCCACTCTCTGCACGCTGTCGATCCTTAGCATGACTCCCCACCCTCGCAAGCATCTCCCCCAGGCACTGGTCACCCCCGCTCTCTGTCTTATGCATGGGCAATAAACCTCCCCCCATCTGCGCTGCTCTTCCCTGAGAATCACACCCTGTGCCCGCCCGACACCTCCCTTTCGCCCTATTCACTACCGCACCCTCTGACACTCCTCTTCCTCTGTGTCCGATTGTCCAGGCCGGTCCCAGGCTATCAGCTAGCCCTGCAGATGTAGTTTATGGCCCCAGCTGTAAAGAATTACCCCTCTTCAAAGGAGTTATAGTAGATCAAGGCCCACACCCGATGAGATCTGTCACACCACACGCGTTCCTACTATCTGAAAACCATCCTGTATTGTGATTGGGGAGGGGACCGAGCCTGAAGCGGAAGATTCCAGGGATGACTCTTTGTACATCAAAGTTTTTACAATTATGTGTCACATTAAAAATATATAGCACTCCAACAAAGTAGTAGGATTATAAAACTTTAATAACTTATAAATATATACAACAAAACAAAAACAGTAAAAACATTTAAACATTTTTAGGGAAAAAGAAGGAAGTAGCGGTCGGTTGTGCGAATAGTCCCAAGGCAGCACAACGTCCAGATTTCTGGACGGCACCCAGGTGATGTTGCCTGGGTGCCGCACTGATTTCGGTATCCGGCGTGGGGCGTCGCGGGGGGTGGGTCATCAGTAGCGGTCTGTTGTGCGAATAGTTCCAAGGCAGCAGAACGATGGCACCAAGGTGATGTCCAGTAAGTTGCCGCCCTCCGAATAACGGCTTGGGGCGCCCCGGGGGGTGGGGGGGGGAGGCGGCGTGAACGGGCCTCCCCAGGTGGAGCCTCGTCTGCTGTAGTGGGGCGCCCCTTTACCGTTTCAGTTGCCATTCCGTACGCTTTTGGTCCACTGTGTCAAAATCCGCAATTCAGCTGAGTTGCCGCCCTCCGAATAACGGCGTGGGGCGCCCCGGGGGGGGGGGGGGGGGGGGGGGAGGCAGCGTGAACGGGCCTCCCCAGGTGGAGCCTCGTCTGCTGTAGTGGGGCGCCCCTTTACCGTTTCAGTTGCCATTCCGTCCGCTTTTGGTCCACTGTGTCAAAATCCGCAATTCAGCTGAGTTGCGCCCACTCTTGCGGTGCAGCGATAGGCGGCTGTCACAGGACTCTCAAAATGGCGGCAGGCTCTTTCCTTTTTGTGCCTGGTCCACTGAAATGGCCCTGGGACACCTTGGAAATCGGACGCTTGTCTGCTAGGTCTTGGACCCCATTCTCGAAAGCGTCCCCTCCGCCTTGAGGATTCTACAAAAGTCTTGGGGGCCCCCGACTCCTGTAGGGTTCCGGTGGGGAGCGGCTGCCATGATTGCTCGCGGAATGACCACGACGGAGCCACGAGATGGTGGTGCTTTCATGCTGACGCCAGCTTCAGTCTGAAACATCCAGAAACAAGGTGGGGCTTTCATCGTTTGGGAAAAAAAAATAGTTTTCATCCAATGAAAAGTGTTATTTTTAGGTCATATGATCAAGCCTTCCATCATTAGGAAACCAAAAGTAAAATGAACCAATGAAAAGTTTTATAAACAAGTCACATGACCTGTTATGCGGCATAGGGTATAAAAAGCGTAGAAAATCCGTTGGCACGTGAGGCGGCGTCAGTAGCGGACCGATGTGCGAATAGGCCGAAGGCAGCACAACGCGCCAAGATCCGGATGGCACCGAGGTGGTGTCCAGCAAGTTGTCGCACTGGTGTGGCCATCCTACAATGCTGAAAGTCGGCGTGGGGCGCCCCGTTGGCCTGTGAGATGGCGGCAGTAGCGGACCGATGTGCGAATGGGGCCAAAGGCAGCGCAACAATATTTTCTGAATAGAAGACACCACAAGGCGCTGAGATGCCAAGATCCGGATGGCACCGAGGTGGTGTCCAGCAAGTTGTCGCACTGGTGTGGCCATCCTACAATGCTGAAAGTCGGCGTGGGGCGCCCCGTTGGCCTGTGAGATGGCGGCAGTAGCGGACCGATGTGCGAATGGGGCCAAAGGCAGCGCAACAATATTTTCTGAATAGAAGACACCACAAGGCGCTGAGATGCCAAGATCCGGATGGCACCGAGGTGGTGTCTAGTAAGGTGCACTGGTGTGGCCATCCTACAATGCTGAAAGTCGGCGTGGGGCGCCCCGTTGGCCTGTGAGATGGCGTCAGTAGCGGACCGATGTGCGAATGGGGCCAAAGGCAGCGCAACAATATTTTCTGAATAGAAGACACCACAAGGCGCTGAGATGCCAAGATCCGGATGGCACCGAGGTGGTGTCTAGTAAGTTGCACTGGTGTGGCCATCCTACAATGCTGAAAGTCGGCGTGGGGCGCCCCGTTGGCCTGTGAGATGGCGTCAGTAGCGGACCGATGTGCGAATGGGGCCAAAGGCAGCGCAACAATATTTTCTGAATAGAAGACACCACAAGGCGCTGAGATGCCAAGATCCGGATGGCACCGAGGTGGTGTCTAGTAAGTTGTCGCACTGGTGTGGCCATCCTACAATGCTGAAAGTCGGCGTGGGGCGCCCCGTTGGCCTGTGAGATGGCGTCAGTAGCGGACCGATGTGCGAATGGGGCCAAAGGCAGCGCAACAATATTTTTGGAATAGAAGACACCACAAGGCGCTGAGATTCGGTTAGCACCGAGGTGGTGTCTAGCAAGCTATGCAGCTGAGTTGCGTGCGCACTTGCGGCGAATAGGTCGAAGGCAGCACAACAATGTTTTCTGAATAGAAGACACCACAAGGCGCTGAGATTCGGTAGGCACCGAGGTGGTGTCTAGCAAGTTGCCGTACTGGTGTGGCCATCCTACAATCCTGCTCCGAATAACGGCGTGGGGTGCCCGAAGGGGGGGGGGGGAGGCGGCGTGAACGGGCCTTCCTAGGTGGAGGCTCGTCTGCTGTAGTGGGGCGCCCCTTTACCGTTTCAGTTGCCATTCAGCTGAGTTTCGGCCGCTCTTAATGCTACAGCGACAGGCGGCTGCAAGAGGACTCTCAAAATGGCAGCCTGTTCTTTGGATTTGGGCCTGGTCCACTAAAATGGCCCTGGGACACCTTAGAACTCGGACGCTCGAATTTTTTTTCCTTTCCTCTACATGCAAAAAAAGGTAAATGCCCGGTACGTTACACGCTTCATCTGCCACGATGTACTCTCCAGAGGAACCGAAAAAAAATATAGTTATGGTAACTATACCATGCATCGTCATATGGAGAGGTGGCACCGATTAATTATAGTGCTGCATAAAAGAGAGATTTGGAGGAGAACCCCCGACCTGCCAGTACATTCATCAAAGAAGTGGCACTGACAGCATCAGAGGCAAGGGAAACGGTCCCAAATATTTGTAAGAACTTTGGAAAGATTAAAATGACATGTTTAGATTGTGGCAAATTAATTTCATGTGGACAGATGAGTGTTACTCTAATAAATACAGCATATGAACATCATCATAGTCGATGGTTGGTAGAGACATTTTGACTATATCCTGGACCTGCCCGTCCTCGCCCAAAATGGCGCCGGAATAAATGGGACTCGTAACTCCTTGTTGTGTACTGGTTGCACAACCTTGATATCACGAGATACGTATGCAGTTTTGAAGCACATGGCGGGCGGGGACGAGAATAGATTGAATATTTCGATATCCCTATTGATATTAAGTTCTGATGTGTTATTGATTACTGTACTATTGAAAGTTCGAATTAACGTCACCCATGGTACTTGCCCGCAAATGTATATCTAGATAATTTTATTGTAACTGGCCCTGTCGTATTTTAATTATAAAATGTACGTCCACCGATCCCGCAACTGTTAGACACTTTAGTTCTTGCAACCTAATGGCCCGCCCGTTACGTTCCTCTACAGTGTAAATGTCTACTCATCATATACGATTACAGTTTGCTCCGTGGCCGGCCCACGTGGTTATAGGCCCGTATTTGTATAATGACATTTTCACAATAAAGGTTTTTAAAAGAAAACATGGTAGTAGTATATACATTGGTAAAGTTTTTAATAATAGTCACTGTTTTCGAATCAGTAAAAGGCAAGTGAAATAAAGCAGTCCAATTACATGAAGGGTAAAAGGTATAATACGCAGGAACGCAGTAAAGATAAATGGTCAAGGGCTGTTGTGTTTTCTACTCCTGCAACATAAAGTGATCGATAAGAATCTGATATTCAGGCGTATCGGCGACTAAGACAGCAGGCCGAGCCTCTTTTGCTCAACGGCTCCGTCATGGGACGAAGAAACGCCCTTTTTCTCGAAAAAGGAATATATTTTACTTGCAGGACAGTTGTAAATTTTCCGGGAAAGTACATTAGCCTGGAACATTATAACATATATTTAAGAAAAAATAATGTTCGAAAGCATCATTAGAAAAGTAAAATGAACCAATGAAAAGTTTTATTAACAAGTCATATGACCTGTTATGCTTACGTTACGCGCTGCGCATCGCGCCCCGGATCACTTCCGGATGCGCTAACGCGGCGCGTCATATGACGCATTGCGCGACAACGCAGGTCTAGAATATAGTCAAAATGTCTCCACCAACCAGCGGTCGGAACACAACCCCTTTCAGCAGGCTAAATAGTTCTGTTAAATGACAACAGAAGGGACAGGCAACAAGAACCATCAGTCAAAGAGGGGAGGGCTACTTCTTCTCTACCGGGTCACGTTGGGGCGCTACCGGAACTGATCGAATTGGTAGTCTACAGTGTTTCTGGATGTTTCAGACTGAAGCTGGCGTTAGCATGAGAGCACCACCATTTCGTAGCTCCGTCGTGGCCATTCGACGAGCAATAATGCTAGCCGCTCTCCACCAGAAGCCTGCGGGAGTCGGGGGCCCCCAAGACTTTTGTAGAATCTTCAAGGCTGAGGGGACGCTTTCGAGAATGGAGCCCAATCTCTAGCAGACAAGCGTCCGAGTTCCAAGGTGTCGCAGGGCAATTTTAGTGGACCACGCCCAAATCTGAAGAGCCGGCCGCCATTTTGAGAGTACTGTGGCAGCCGGCTATCGCTGCACCGCAAGAGCGGGAGCAACTCAACTACATGGTGAGCGAGACGCTGTAGTCGAAAGAGCGGGCGGTAAACAGCTGAATAGCGGAAGAGGCACAGTGTAGCAAAAGCGGGCGGAATGGCAACTGAAATGGTAAAGGGGCGCCCCACTACAGCGTGTCTTTAGGTGAAACGGATTGTGGGACAAGGTCAAGAATGGAAGAGTTACCAAAAGGCAAAAAGTTCCGCTTGATCCCGGGAGCCGGCCACCTATGTCGGGGGCGATCTCAGGCTACACCAGGAGAACACGACTTGGGGAGGGAGCCGGAGCCAAGCGCCCCCTCCGAGTCCGCGCCATCACACCGTCCCTCGGGGGCCTCCGTCAAGCGGTTCAGGGTGGCACCGCATTACATTGTTCACAAATGCAGTCACGTCCTCAAACAGTCCCCACTTTACTTTGACAATAGTGAAGCTGAAGCAAGTGCAAATAGGCTTCAGACAGTGTTACAAGCACTCCTCAAAACTTTGAACCATCAGAGTGCATGAGTTTCATGCTCGATCGATTGAGCTAGCCGGATCGGGCAACAAAAAGTATAAAATAGTTATGTAAATAGTTGTTTAATAAAATGTTTTACCCTGTTACTTTGCTGGTGTGTTGTATATATTTGTAATATTTGCATAGAGTTTATCGTTATTTTGGGCGGGGTGGGTGGCGGAGCCGAGCTGTATTGCAGCCATCATGGTGTGGAGTTCAGTTCATCTCAATAGTTTCGTGTTTGTCATGAGGGGTTGTTCCTAATGTTTCTATTTTAGCGAGGTCAAAAAGAGATCCCATTAGTGGCCTACTGATTTTACTCGATTCCTTTTGTTTTTTTACACGATTTTTCGCTATCTGCAAAGACTAAACAGAGTATTGCGACTCTGTGCTTGTTTGTAAATAGAGAATGAACCAAAGAGAACCAATTCTAAAACAGTAAATGCTTGGATAACAATCAATCAAATGGAGAGAGAAGCAGGCACGACGGATTACAACGGGGGCAAAGGCCTGCGTTAACTACCCTTCACTATCTGCAAAGAGAGAGTACTCCTAATAGAAATGAGGGGGAGGGGGGGGCAGCATTCAAAGCAGATCAGTGTGCATAAACACGAAAATGTTTTTACTTACCACGTACTTGACATTCGACAGCTTATGATATTTGCTATTAAAAAACCATTGAAATTCACTGAAAAAACCATAGGTTAGAGACCATATATAGTTAGGAATTAGCATTTAAAAAACCTTGAAAATTCACTGAAAAAACCATAGGTTATAGACCATATATAGTTAGGGCTTAGCATTTAAAAAACCTTATTTTACTCACACAAAACCATTGAAATTCCATATATAGTTAGTTGCACTAACTATATATCGCGCACCCGCAATCCACTGCTGATGATGTCACATATTACATCATTCATGACATGGTCAGTGACATCACTGATGACATCACTGATGACATCTCAAATGACATCACTGATGACATCACTGATGACATCTCAAATGACATCACTGATGACATCATCTAGTGTCTGTGTGTTTTTGTAAAGTTTAAATATGTTTTACATATTGAAGAATGAGTGGATGTATGGAAGACTGAGTGTGTGTGTGGCTGGCTGGGAGGTGTGTGACTCTGTGCATATCAATGTGTACTTGTATCAGTGATTGTATAAGAGAGTAAGTATGTGTTAGTATATGTGTGAAAAGTATGGTGTTCTGTGTTTAACTGTATAGATGAGGAAATCGAAGTGTGATTGATTCTTCACAGGACTGACTAGGTGTATGAGTGCATATGATAGTGTTGTAATAGTGAGTGACTGTATGTATGAGTGATTGTATGGGTGAATAAGTGAATGTGTGTGTAGACGTAGGAATCAGTGAGTGCGTATGTAGTAACTGGTATTGGTGTGTCATGATGTCATCAGTGATGTCATTTGAGATGTCATCAGTGATGTCATTTGAGATGTCATCAGTGATGTCATCAGTGATGTCACTGAAGTATGGTGTTCTGTGTTTAACTGTATAGATGAGGAAATGGAAGTGTGATTGATTGATTCTTTACAGGACTGACTAGGTGTGTGAGTAACTCCATGGATGAGTGGCAGTGTGTGAGTGTCTGCATAGGTGTATGAGTGCATATGATAGTGTTGTAATAATGAGTGACTGTATGTATGAGTGATTGTATGGGTGAATGAGTGAATGTGTGTGTAGACGTAGGAATCAGTGAGTGCGTATGTAGTAACTGGTATTGGTGTGTCATGATGTCATCAGTGATGTCATTTGAGATGACATCAGTGATGTCATCAGTGATGTCATTTGAGATGTCATCAGTGATGTCATCAGTGATGTCACTGACCATGTCATGAATGATGTAATATGTGACATCATCAGCAGTGGATTGCGGGTGCGCGATATATAGTTAGTGCAACTAACTATATATGGAATTTCAATGGTTTTGTGTGAGTAAAATAAGGTTTTTTAAATGCTAAGCCCTAACTATATATGGTATATAACCTATGGTTTTTTCAGTGACTGAAAAAAGCCTCCACATCAAACCTAGGGGGTCAGGGAGGATCTACTATGCCCCTTATGGTAATTTGCCCCTTCGCTTTGGCCTCCTCTTGTCTCTCGATCCTACCGAGAGACAAGATGGCGGCCGCTCCGTACTGTTTGGAATGTTTACAGACACCGGAGAGCCAATCAGCTTCGCTTCGCAAAGCTCCGTAACGCGAAAAGTACGCGAAACGGAGCGCTACCCGGGACGCTGTCACAGATATATATCTTTTTTTGAACGTTAATTTCTCAAAATCCACTGGAGCACATATATTGAGACCCAGCAAAGGCACATCGGGCTACCGGTCCCTACAATTTTGCCAAGTTTCATGCAAATCCATTCAGCCGTTCGATTTTTTTTTTTTTGCCCCGCGGGGCCCTTTTAAAACCTCCACATCAAACCTAGGGGGTCAGGGAGGATCTACTATGCCCCCTTATGGTCATTTGCCCCTTCGCTTTGGCCTCCTCTTGTCTCTCGATCCTACCGAGAGACAAGATGGCGGCCGCTACGGACTGTTTGGAATGTTTACAGACGCCGGAGAACCAATCAGCTTCGCTTCGCAAAGCTCCGTAACGCGAAAAGTACGCGAAGCGGAGCGCTGCCCGGAGCGCTGTTACAGATATATATCTTTTTTTGAACGTTAATTTCTCAAAATCCACTGGAGCACATATATTGAGACCTAGCAAAGGCACATCGGGCTACCAGTCCCTACAATTTTTTCAAGTTTCGTGCAAATCCATTCAGCCGTTCGGGCTAAAAGTGAGGCCAACCGCCCTATGGAAATTAACATGGGAAAAACGCGTTTTGGGACCCCACTTTTTTCTCGGCCCCCCCTTGACGAACCCCCCCCAAATTTTCAGGGGCTGCTCAGAAACAAAATGTTCCATTTTCCTGAAAACTTCAGCCAATTCCGTCCACAAACGCCAAAGTTATTAGACATAGAATTTTCAAAAATCCCATAGAGAAAAAATCCTAACTATATATACCTACTGGCGACCGCCAGTAGGTAATATATATATATCTATCTATATCTATATCTATATCTATATCTATCTACATATATATATATATATATATATATATATATATATATATATATATATATACGCTCAAGAAGGTCCTTGAACACTAACCTTCTGAGGCTTGCTTTTGACCAGTCTAGTTATGCTCCTAAGAGTGAGCATCTTGTTCTTTCGCCCTAATTTAAGAAATGCTCTGAAGTACTGGACATCCTGAATGCTCCCACCTTCTTACTTAGGCCCCATCTTATGTTTTCAGAGATTCTTGAGAGGTCTGACTGAATGCTACATTTTTATTTGTTTCCAGGAGAAATGTTTCGGCTAGAGACCTGGTTAAAATGTCCGCCTTCAGACAATACCTTAGAACGTTTACCAATATCTTTCTGGACTTAGACTAGTTGGATTGAACCTGAATGGGTCTTTAACCTCCATCTATATGTCTTTTATGGTCTCTTTGATAGAAATATCTCTCAAGATTGAGGGCTTCATGGACAAAAGTTAGTGATGCGTAAATTAGTCACAAACATTTTTCTGACCATTTAAATAGTCTTTTCCCATGTACCGAAGGCTTCAAAAGAAGGATTTATAAAAATTGCACACCAGTGTTCTTAAATAACAGTTCGGAAATGTGTGACCCGTATTGACGATCCCTTAATTGTGAATCCACAAAAATGAATCATAATTTTATATATTAAACTGTTGCATATTGTGAACAGTCGCAAAACATGGAAATTCCATGAGCAAAATACCATCAATTGTTAGGAGGTGGTAACCAGTGCAAAAAATAAAGCAGGTCGAAAAAACATCTCCATCATTTGCAACGGCTGTACTCTACTCTCTGGTGAGGTGAATACATTACGTGAGTGGCCATTAGGAAAAACGTGAAGGGTTGCCAGAGTTTATTTATTTATTTATTTATTTGGAGAGTTTTATAAAGCGCGAACAAGATCCTAGCGGATATCAGAGCGCTGTATATACAATAAATGTTACAGAAATATATAAAATTAAATGTACATAAAATGTAGTAAAAAGCAGCATAGTTAGATTTAACATCAGTAAGTGTCTTGTATTTGAGAGCGCGGAAGCATCTCATGCAGGGATTCAGCAGACCCTAGTCATGTATATTGGGCCATGAGGATGGATTTAACTTCCTTTTTGAAAGAAGTAGAGGACGGGTTAAGTCTGGTTTCTGGGGGTAAGGCGTTCCAAATTCTGGGTGCCATCCCAGAGAAGGATCTGTTATAAGTTTTTTTCTTCTGGAATTTTTGTGGTTTCAGAAGTAATTTGTCCGCATTTCTTGAGGATCTGGCTCCACCAGAGATCGTAAGTTTCTGTGCCAAGTAACTGGGTGTCTTTTGATGTAGGGCTCTGTGTGTCATGCACGCAATTTTCAAATGAATTCTCGCCTCAAGGGGTAGCCAGTTCAAGGATTGAAGGTCCGGGGAGATGTGGGAACTGCGTTTAGATCCAGTTATGAGTCTTGCTGCAGCGTTGATAGAGGCTCTGAGAGGTGCAGTTGATACTTTGGTTAAGCCACATAGGGAGACACAACCGTATTCCACTCTTGGTATAACCAGAGCTTGAACTGCCTGCTGAAAGTCATTATGTGGCAGGAAAGGTTTCAGTTTCCTTAAAGTGTTTATCTGGAAGTTAGCTCCCTTTGTAGCATTGCTGATATGTTTTTGCATGTTAAGGTTACTATCTAAAGTAATTCCAAGTGACTTCGCCGAGTCCACAATGGTAGGTTGTACATTAAACGCCGTGATATGTTTGATCAAATTTTGCATTTTCGGGATTTGAGCTGGCGGAGCTATTAGTAGAAATTCGGTCTTGAGGGTGTTCAATTTAAGATGATTTTCTGCCAGCCATGTTTGGGTATTCTTAAGAGCTGTGTTAAGTAATTTGATGTCCTCTAGGGTGTGTATCTTGAGGTATAGCTGTGTATCATCTGCGTACACGTGATATTGCACGTTAGAGGATTGTAGAATTTTGGTGAGAGGTTCCATGAAGAGATTAAACAATGTTGGGGATAGTGCGGATCCTTGCGGTACACCCAGGGTTACTGGGACGGGCTTGGACAGGGTGTTATTGACTTTGAATTGTTGTGTCCGGTTTTGGAGAAAAGAAGTGAACCAGCTCAACACTACACCAGATAGGCCCATTCTGTGTTTCAGGAGGTCTAGCAAGTTTGCGTGCTTGACCGTGTCAAAGGCCGAGGAGAGATCAAGTAGGATGAGTAGGCAAGCTCTATTTTGGTCGAGTATTTGCAGCGCATCATCGATGATGTGTGTCATGGCTGATTCTGTGCTATGGCCAGCACGGAAACCTGACTGGTGTTTGTTGAGAAGGTCAAAGTGGTCGATATGTTTGGTTAGCTGTAGGTGCACACATTTTTCCAGCAACTTGGCTACGGTAGGGATATTGGAGATAGGGCGATAGTTGTTTAGATCTGTGGGGTCTGATGTGGGCTTCTTAAGAATGGGTGAGACCTGGCCCACTTTGAGGGTATCTGGGATGCATCCTTGCTGAAGTGAACTGTTTATGATCTTGGACCAGAGAGGTAGAAGTAGTGGAGTAAGGGCTTTGACTGCGTTTGCCGGAAGCAGGTCGGAAGAGTGGTTAGCTGGGTTCAATGCACTGAAAATTTTGCCTAGAGCATCTTCAGAGTAATAGGAGAATGATGACCAGTCTGCGTTATTTTTTGGGTTGGACTTTGGTGAAAGTTGGCCAGGCGTAGGACTGGGGGAGAGAGAGGTTAGCGTATTCGGTCTTGCGTATAAGGTTTGATCTTTTAGGAGGTCGTTTTTGATGGCGTCAGTCTGCAGGGAGAAGAAGGTGGAGAATTCTTCACAATTTGGCTGCGAGTATTCTGAGTCTTGTGGTCGTTGGGGTGTATCCTTAGATTGGGTTTTTATCAGATCAAAGAGTTTTTTGGGACGGTTTCTTGCCTGGTCAAGTTGGAGGCTGAAAAAATCGGCTTTGGTGCGCTTGATCTTGCAGAAATATGCGTTCCTCTTTGTCCTAAGAGACATGAGGTGGTAGGTTGATGGTGTTTATCTCCAGATCCGTTCTGCAATTCTGAGTGAGCGCCTGTCCTCGTTGAGTATACCGTTAAACCAAGGTTTGGAATCTTTCAGTGAGACTCTTTTTAGTTGCAAAGGAGCTACCTCGTCTATTATTGAAGTCATGGTCGTAAGGTAGTGACTGGTGAAATCGTGAACTGTGGAGGATCCTGCGGGAGGCAGCAGTAGGTTGGAACAAGAGGAAGGCAAGGAGTTGGGGTTAAGTTTTTTCAGGTCTCTTTTCCAGACTTTTGGTCTTGTGGATTGGGATGAGTTCAATTTCACTGTTTCCTTAATGGTGAAAGTGATGATGTGGTGGTCAGACCAGTCGCAGGGTAGGATCGAATCTAGCTGAATGGAGTCTGATTTAGTGATTACTAGGTCCAGGATCGATCCTTTGTCATGTGTTGGGATGTTGCAGAATTGCATTAGTTGTAGGTCAGCCAGGAAATTCTTAAGACTGTTCACTGCAGTATCATAAGGGTCATCCCAATGGAGATTGAAATCTCCGAGGAATATTTGGGTAATTTGTCGCTCCGTGTAAGATGAAACCATGTCCATGAAGTGTTCGATGAAGGTGAGGTTCTCACCTGGTGGGTGATAGATGGTATGCATAGAACAAACAGGTTTACCCTTGCTAGTGATGTTAAGGCACATGTATTCGCATGACTGGAATAATGGGGAGATGGTTCTGCTTACCAATATATTGCTACGGTGTATGCAGGCTATGCCTCCCCCCGACTTGTCGGCTCTAGCTCTATCTAGTCTGATGATGTTGTAATTGGGTGGAACTAAAATGTCAATGATTGGTGTGGAGGATTCTTTTAGCCAGGTTTCAGTAAGCATTAATAGGTCTGGCTCATGTGTGAGGATGAGGTCAGCTATATCCGCTGCATGTCTTACGGCCGATCTGCAGTTTAGGAGAATACATTTGAGTTTGGGCGTGCTGATGGTTGAAGAGGGTTCCTGAGTGAAGGGGATACTTCTGAGGTTGGAGTTTGTGACGCATCTAATGTTTGGTTTAGAGGTCCTATAGGGATTAGGAGGGATAGTAGGGATTAACGATGGTGTGGATGTGGTAGGCTTCAAAGGATCAGGATCATAAGAGCTCAACAGGGAGAGTAAATCGCTCTCTGAGAGCGGATTGGAGTTGTTGCAGTGTTCTTGCTAATCAACAAACTGGCTGATTTAAAGGCATATTAGAATGGTGTATGATGCGCCTATACAAAAGCTCCCTTTAACATGTATGCCAGTAGAATAACTTACAGTTCTCTTACTTACTGAACTTGGAGTTCTTGGACAAATCACCTTATACCTTTCAGAAAAAAACTGAAAACTATTCCCTTCACACAAGCTTGGTCCTAGCTGTCATCGCTCTCTCTGGATCTGTCGCTGATCTTCTTGAAGCGCTTAGAGACCTTCCGGTATTAAGCGCTCTACAAATCAAAATTAATAACAACAAGTGTCTATGTTGCTGACACCTGTTAGACTCTCTGGCTGGAATGACTTCCTCCAAGGGTGTGGGTCATGGCTCAGAAGAAGTCCACCTTTTAAACCTGGCGGCTTCGTCATGTAATGTAATGTAATGTAAGGGAGACCGAGGCTTCTCTCGTGGCGTGCAGGCCGTTTGACCGAAAAGCGGCACTGAAGCCTGTCGCAGCCGCGATTGATTCGGAGGCTTCAGCGGAGGGTTGCCTCAGGCCGGGAAACAGCAGCGGAGGTTAGCAGGCGCTGAAAGGCATACGGGGGGGGGCGGCTGGAGCAGGAGTGCGAGGGAGGAGAGCACGGAAGCTCTACGGTGCGAGACTCAAGGGAGCGCTGTGAGGGGACCACCTGCAAGCGCTCTGGTGCCGAGTAGGAGGCCGGGAGCGAGGCGCTAGGGAGGTGGGCCGAGACTGTGCTCCTGAACGCCCCTCCCCCCTCCAAAGCACCCCCCCCTACAAAGCGGGAAGACAAGCGGTATAAAGGCCGCCTGGGCCATAAAGTACATTTGTCAGTACACTGGTGTTGCCACGACATGCAGGGTGTGGAGAGTCTGGCGCTATAGCAGAGGTGTATGCAGCAAGCAGAACTGGGAGTGAGAGAAAGAGTGATGACCGCCCATCAGGGCCACCACACAAGGGGCTGTAACTGAAGCTGCAGAGGCCCGGGAGGAGGTAGTGCATACCGCGAGGACTCCCGGAGTGCCGTCGCTCATGTCGTGAGTAGAACGGAGACCGAGACCTCCGCATGATGAGCCAAACAGCCTGCCACACTGCCTGATCGAGTCCGGGCGGGAGATGGGACCGGAGCGGAGCCCAATGATAACGCGCTGTAGGCGTCACGACCGCTGAGGAGCAGCGCGGAGGCCCCCTTCTCGCAGCGGAAGTCTCAACACGAGGAGGTGAGGCGAGGCGCGCCCCCCCCCCTTTTTTCACGGTGGGACCGACCCTTCTGCTTATTGCTAAAACCGGGGATCACAGAGCTGGCGACGCCTGGCCCTAAGATGGCCGCCGCCCAGGACACTCTTTAACTGTCCTTGCACATTGGAGGCCACAACAAGGAGGGTTAAGATCATACTCACATTTCCCACACCAACACTGCATGGTGGGACGGATCCTTCCACCCCCCCACTACCGATCCTTTCTGCACACTGCCACAGCCGGGGATCACATAGAGCTGGCAACGCCTGGACCTAAGATGGCCGCCGCCCAGGACATATAGCCCTGAGAGGAAGACTTTTGAGGTTCCTTCCACCTCACTGATTCTTATAGCGAGCTTGGGCAAGGCCCCCCTTCCTGTCGACATGATGGGCCCCTCAGGCCTAATTCATCATTGGACTGAGCTGCAATCTGCCGACTAATGATGCCTGACCCTAAGATGTCCGCCACTCTGGACAGAAAATATCACATTGCCCCCCATCATTACCAGATCGCGTTGCAGGCCGAGGAAAGGCCTCCCCCCCCCATCTGATGCTCATGGTTGGCTTCTCTGGCCTACAAATTCTACAACAGCATGGAGCTAGGCTTGGACAGATTGACTGGAACACTGAATAATATTCTCCTCTGTAATAATCATTTTCCATCTTCCTACTTCCTATCCTCTATTTCCTTCTATATCTTTCTTATATCTTTCTTATATATATTCACTACCTACCCATCTTCTATGCCACTTTGAATACCACCCACCTCTTGACAGATTTATTTAAACACCCTTTAAGGCATTTCCCCTCACTCTGACTCTTAACCTTTATCTTTCTGTTCTTATCCTCTGAGGCAGAAGCCGGAAGACTATATTTACATCTGTTTTTAAAAACTGCACCATTTTCACTTGTGCTAGAATTGAGGCGGAAGCCGGAAGACTTTATTTTCATCTGTTTTTAAAAACTGCACCATTTTCACCTGTGTTAGATCTGAGGTTGAAGCCGGAGGACTGTATCTTCATCTGTTTTTAAAAACTGCACCATTTTCACTTGTGCTAGAATTGAGGCGGAAGCCGGAAGACTTTATTTTCATCTGTTTTTAAAAACTGCACCATTTTCACCTGTGTTAGATCTGAGGTTGAAGCCGGAGGACTGTATCTTCATCTGTTTTTAAAAACTGCACCATCTTCACTTCTGTTAGAATTTCAAAGACCTTAGAACTCACCTGCCTGGAAGCGCTGACCTTAACGCGCCCTCACAGATCCCCCCGACCACCCCTGACACAGCGACCCCAGCGCTGAATCAGGAAACGCCCAAGGCGGTAGCCACGCCCACTGCGAGGCCACGCCCACCCCCAGAGACTACAAATGTGCCGGCCATACCAGCGCAGCGGACGAGCGCAGCGGGAGCGCCGTTTGCGTGCCGAAGGCGCGCCTAAGGCAAGCCCGTCTGCGCCCGTCTGCGCACGACCGGGCCTAGGGCCACTGCCCCTGCCGGATACAGCTGCCCATAAGGTAAGATACTCACGTCGGGAGTTACTAAGTCTCAGACCCCCCACCCCCTCTTGTAAATACACTCACGACCTAAATGGACCCTTCACCCGCTGCACCCTCTGCAAGCCAGTACAACGCAAATTACTTATAAAACCTCACAAGCCTGCTGCCCTGATACTGGCCTCACTTAACTGCCGTTCGCTCCCCAAACATGCGACGCAGATCAACCACCTCATTGAAGACCAAAAGATTGATATCCTCTTCCTCACGGAAACATGGCTCGCCCCACATTCTGAGGCAGACATGGTGCTAGCAACCCCTCCAGGCTTTCTCATTCAGTCCCTACCCCGCCCCCTAGGCCGAGGTGGCGGTGTCGCCATCATCCACCGGGACCACCTTCTTTGCAAATCTGAGGATG
Source organism: Lissotriton helveticus (assembly GCF_964261635.1). NCBI lineage: Eukaryota > Metazoa > Chordata > Amphibia > Caudata > Salamandridae > Lissotriton > Lissotriton helveticus. The sequence goes on along the minus strand of NC_136061.1, from coordinate 221,974,559 downwards.
CACAGATCCCTGACTCTGAAAGCCTGCAATTTACAATCAAACTAGACTCGACCAACACTCTGACAGGAGTCCTTGTCTACCGCCCTCCCGGGCATCCAGGCCCTTTCGCGAGCGCTCTCCTGGACACTGTTACAACCCTGGCCCACTCCATATCGAATTTCCTGATAATAGGAGATCTTAACATCCATCTCGAAGACCCTACCGACCAGACAGCAGCTGACCTGATCGCTGATCTGGCAGCTCTTGACATCCACCTCCTTAATTCCGGACCCACTCATACCAAGGGTCACCTGCTGGACCCAGTGTTCACTAACACCCCATCGATGCAAGTGAAGGATTCCTCCCCCTTACCCTGGACAGACCATTTCCTAATTTCCTTCCTACTGCCAGGTTTCTTCAGGAAACCTCAAAAACCGCCCACCTACATCAGGGACAGGACCTGGTCCAGACTTCCTACCGAAGAGTGGGCCAGCATTCTTAAAAACACCAGCCCGGCACGCGCAGACGATCCGGCTGTCGCTGACAGCAATTTCAGAGAGTGGATCACCACCTCCCTGGACTCCGTACTCCCACTAAGAACTAGGGAGGATAAAAACGGAAAACCTGGGTCCGCCCCGTGGTATACCACTGACCTCCGACTCCTCCGTAAAAACTGCAAAAGAGCCGAACGGCTTTGGAGGAAAGACTGGCAGCACTCCAGCAAGGATGCATACCACAATACAGTCAGACTCTACAAAGATGCCATCAGGCACGCCAAAGCCTCCCACTATGACACGCGGATTACAGAATCTTCTAATTCAGCCAGGGAATCCTTCATAATCGTAAAGGAGCTGCTCAAAGTACCCCATTCACCGTCCTCCAGTGTTCCATCGGTGGACCGAAGTAATGACCTAGCCACGTACTTCAACGATAAAATCGCCCGTATACTAGTTTCCCTCCCCCCTCCCGGGCCCACCAGCCACTTGGACAATTCGACACCCCCCAGTCAAACCGAAAGTCATCCTCGTCCTCAACTTGAGAAATTCAGGCCAGTAACATGTCTGGAAGTCGAGCGAACCATGACCAAAATGAGAAGTGGTTCACCACTTGATGCGGCTCCCATCAGATTCCTCAAAACCGTTGCCCCGTCATCGTTCCCACGGTCACGGAGCTCATTAATAGCTCACTTACCCAGGGATCTGTTCCTGCCAGCTGGAAGAGCGCGGTGGTTAAAGCACTCCTTAAAAAACCTCAGCTCGATCCAGCAGACATGGGAAACTATCGACCAATTTCTCTCCTACCGGCAATCAGCAAGCTAGCTGAGAAACTGGTCAACAGACAATTGTCCCAGTTCTTTGAAACAAACAACATCTTACGGGAATCCCAAACTGGTTTTCGCCCGGGCCATGGCACAGATACTGCCCTCCTCGCCGTCATCGAGGAGGCAAGGCACATACTGGATTCAGGAGGGTCAGTGGCAGTGATCCTCCTGGATCTCAGCGCAGCCTTCGACACAGTCAACCACCGTGTCCTCCTCTATCGGCTCGAGGCAGCAGGGATCACCGGGACGGCACTTAGTTGGACAGAATCCTTCCTCACCGGACGCACGTTCCAGGTATGGGACGGCATCTACCACTCAGCCACCCTCCCCCTCACAAGCGGGGTCCCGCCGGGATCTTCCCTGAGCCCGACGCTGTTTAACGCATATATGGCTCCCCTGGAAGACGTGGTGACACCATTTAACATAAAAATGGTAAGCTACGCTGACGACACTCAACTGGTCGTCTCTCTATCCCAACTAGCCGACCACCCAGAGAAACTGGCGAACTGCCTTACCCAAATACACAGCTGGATGAGTGATTCATCACTAAAATTAAACGGGTCTAAGACCGAAGTGATGCTCCTGGGAAAACAATGGGCAACCATCCCCCCAACAGTCTGGCCCGACGTATTCGGAGAAATCCCCTCCCCGAAGCGTGAAATCAAAACCCTTGGAGTATGGCTTGAACCGGAACTCACCATGAAGACGCAAGCGGCCAAAACTGCTGGCACCTGTTTTGGGCTCATGCGCACCACCCGTAAGATCCTCCCATTACTTCCTCCTCCCTCTAGGAAACTTCTCATCCAGGGGCTAGTTTTGTCCCGTCTTGACTACAGCAATATGGTCTACCTGGGCGCCCCAGAGGCCACCCTGACTAGACTACAGCGGACACAGAACGCTGCGGCCCGTCTGCTCACGAACCTTCCTTCGAGAGTGTCAGCAAAACCAGCCCTCAAGGCCTTGCACTGGCTCCCTGTTCGCCAAAGGGTGGAATTCAAAGCCATGTGTACAACACACAAACTTATCAACGGATCTGGCCCTACTATCCTCAGCAGCCTGGTCACCCCCTACAAAGCATCCATATCCCTCCGTTCAGACAGTGAGCACCTAGCCAACGTCCCCAAATTCAAAAGGACCCGCACCGGAGGCCGACGATTCTCAGTGCAAGCGGCCGTGAGATGGAATTCCCTCCCACGCACCCTCAGACTGGAAGCCATCTACCTGACCTTTCGCAAAAAACTGAAAACGCACCTATTCCCGAAATAACTGTTCCTCCTCCCTCCCTCTCCTTACAGGATAAACAATCTCCTTACAGCGCGGGGATGCCCTTGGGTCACCAGGCGCTATACAAATCGCTAAAATAAAATAAAATAAATAAATATAAGGTGGATTTGTAGAGTGCTGCTTGTCACCCATGAGGGGATCAAGCTTCTTGCCTTCTTGTTGTGTTTTTTAGGTCTCGTTTAAGCAGTGCTTGCGCTGTCTCTTTGAGACATGCTGTATCTAGGATATGGGCTTGAAACCCCCCCACCCCCCATCTTTTCCATTGGACCACTTACATGTATGCTCACTGTTCAGGTTATTTATAGTTATTGAGCACTCATTTTTTAGTTGGCCTGCCTCTTTGTCCATTAACGGTTCTGTTTACTTGTGCAATTAAACTTCGGTCACAGCATTTGCCTGCAATTGCTTTATCTCCTCGTGCCTCCCCCCACAACACTGCTTCGGTTGCTTCATGTCCCTTAATCTCCCTGTGCCTCCCCCTCACCCCTCCCACAACACTGCTCGTTGGCCCCCACCACCCCTCCGAGGCCACTGCTGTTTGCTTGTTTCTTTGTTGTTTGCTAACTTAACCCCAAATTTGCAATGCAGTGCTCCCGTTTAATATCCCTTTGGCGTCTTATTTGAGACGTGCAGAAAAATCTCATTGTGTGTAGACCCAGCTTCATTTATGATTTCTACAATGTAAGATTGACCCAAGCTGTAACCCAGGTCCAGTGATAAGTAATTGTGACAAGACTCCTCATCCTCTTTGGTTCCTGCCTTTTGAAATGGCAATGATTTCACATGTGACTGAACAAACTTGCTCCTGAGACTGACTCATTTTGCACCACCATTTAGACTAACCGACCTTTGCGAAGGGTAATTTCATATGGTGAAAATGTTGTTCTTGCATTGCTCGCTCAGTTGAAATGACTTTTTGAACTAGAAGGTGTGTGCGAGTGCTCATGCAAAATTGACCTCTTACCAGTGCAAAATTGTTTATTCACTTGTGCTACGCATGGACTTCATGTCCTTGGCACCCATCTCCATTTCACTACTGTGTCAGCGAGGTGCATGAATCTAACCATGCATATGCTGTGTATAGATTTAGTCAGTCCTCAGTCCTAAATGGTTTCATTGTTTGTATGCGGTGTGGGGCCTTAAGTAACTGAAAACAGATGGGCTGGAGCTAAAATAAAACTAAACACACACACACACACATATATTTGCAAGATCCTGAGTATCTTATAGATAATAAGTCTGCTTGTTAATTAAATAGGCAACATCCCTACTGCACATTATGTTTTACCATTTAGGATTTTATTTAACTACATGAAAAGGCATGCGCAAATTCAGCTCCACTTCTGCCAGGTCATCCCTAGGTCAACTGATTACACACATTAGAGGAAGAAAGAAGACAACCTGCTCTAACTGCAGGGCTGGACAACCAAGCTATCAATCAATCTGCTAGCAGCACCCAAACAATGACAGACATCTGTCAGAAAGCTAGAGGTGCCTCCTCATTAACACAACACTCACCTGCCCTGAGCAAAGAAAAACCTTATAATAATATATATCGTTCAACTCCAAAGTGTTGCTTCCTCCACTGTTTGATGGAATAAGCCGTCGGTCCATCCGCCTCCTCTGAGACCCTGACATGCTTCTTCCCCCTCCCGCTCCGCATCCCGTCTCATAGTTAATGCAAGCTAAGACCCCTCGCAGAGTGTAAAACAACCATTTACAATGCAATAGGTCTCGCATTATTAAAGTTTGAGTTATTAGCATTGTAAATGGCAATGCCTTTTATTCATTTGTTTTTAAAACCTGCAATCGATGCATAAACACGCACTTTGAACGTATAGTCCTTGCTTACGATGAGCAAGGCTGGCAGTAAAAGAGACTGCCAGCCTTGCTTCTCATAAGCATGGACTATAAGTACAAAGCGCTTGTTTACGCACCGATGCAAATGAATAAAAGGCATCGTCATTTACAATGCCAATAGCTCAAACTTTAATAGTTCACCATGTACTTTTTACAATTATTCTACAGTCACAACCCATTCGACCACTGCCAGGTTGGCGTTAGGCCTTTCTGAGAAACAAAAAATATGTAGGTTTATGTCTGGGACTACTTCATATGCAAGCAGGTACAGATGGTGCATTGTAAACCCCTGCAACTTAATCAACTTCTTTCACTGTCTGGAAATTAGAAAACATTATTTACTGAATTTTCTCTTTACTCTCAAAGAGATGCTAAATAGGGGAAACATCCATTACAACGACCTACCTTTACAATGCAACTGTTACAACGCAACTGTCTTTACATCGCATGCCATTACAATGCATGCCATTCACTGTCAAGGAATAATAACACTCAGTGAATGATTGTCCAATCAGTACTTGTTCTTTAGAAAAAGAAGTATATTTATTACACACACACTACTAAATACTACCCAATAATTTACAAATATATATATTGGTAGATGTAAAAAATACAGATGGCATTGCATGATCAACTCTGCCACTCCCCTCAAAATGTTCATACAAACATTTAAAGTAAGCCTATAGGCTAGATCAAAGGTTCAATATCAGCAAACTGCATGTTAAAAACACATCATTTTGAACTTAAATGCAATCACCCATAATAAAAATCATGAGTGAATTCATTTATTAATGTTAATAAAAAGCACTTGCACTATGATAATCACTGTCAACATTATTTTAATAATACATTTAAAATGAACAAAACATGTGTCTGTGGGCGTTCTGTAGACTTTTGAACCATGAAAGTGCAACCATAAAAACAACACCTAGAGAGCATCACATGTTGACCACATTAACATGCAACCATAGACTTGGTCCCTAGAAAGCACTTTAGTACATGAATTTCCTTTAGACACTTCCAGGCCACAACATCTGTATCCATAAAATCCTCCCCTAAAAACACAGCACTCAGAGCTATAGAAACAAGAATAGAGCTATCCCAGACAGACCAGCTGCGCGCATGACCAGGGTCCCTGAAAAATATTGTGGGAACCACCAGCGCAACTGGCTGCACATGCAATAGCATCATTCGGGGATGGATGGAGGAATGCATGGATCTATCAGGAGTGGATGGATGGATGGATGGATGGATCCGTGAGTGTATGGATGGATCCGTGAGTGGATGGATGGATGGATGGATCCGTGAGTGGATGGATGGATGGATCCGTGAGTGGATGGATGGATCCGTGAGTGGTTGGATGGATCCGTGAGTGGTTGGATGGATCCGTGAATGGTTGGATGGATCCATGAGTGGTTGGATGGATCCGTGAGTGGATGGATAGATGGATGGATCAGTGAGTGGCTGGATGGATGGATGGATCCCTGGATGGATGGATCCGTGAGTGGATGGATGTAGGGACGGATGGATGGATCAGAGAGTGGATGGATGGATCTGTGAGTGGATGGATCCGTGAGTGGATGGATGCATGGATGAGTGGATGGATGTATGGATGAATGGATGGATGGATCAGTAAGTGGATGGATTCATGGATGAATGGATGGATGGATCAGTGAGTGGGTGGATCAGTGAGTGGATAGATGGATCAGTCAGTGGATGGAAGGATGATTGGATCTATTAGTGAGTGGATGGATGATGAATAGATGGATCAGTGAGTGGATGGATGCATGGACGAATGGATGGATGGATGCTCAGATGGATGGGTGGGTGAAGGAATGGATGGATGGAAGGCTCCGTGAGTGGATGGATGGATGGGTGGTAGGAAGAATGGGTGCATGGATGACTGAGTGGATACACGGATAGATGTATAGATGAATGGTAGTCACCGAGACAACTCAGAGCCCAAAGTACGCAATCAGTGCCTGCGTCTATGCTAGCCTCACGCACACCTGCGATTATGCAGGATCTGGGATCTGCCATTATGCTATCTGCGGGGCTCAGTCGCCCCAGCTCTCCCTGCTCCCTCCCCTCCCCTTTGTGCAGCGGGAGCAGCTGTGCAAATAAATAAGCCTCGAATGAAGGCACTTTATGTCGCCCCCGCGAGTCTGCTGAAGTGGCTGAAATTGGCCTCCGTACAATGGGAGCCGCTCCTGCGTTTCTGCTCCTCTGTGCTATTTCCAGCAAGTACATCATCTCTGTCTGTGAGTATGGGGGTATCTCAGAAAGGTATTTCCTGAGCCCTCTGTCTCCAGCTCCAATGCCTGACTCAAGAGCGGACGCACCGTGTTCTCTTGGTGCTCATAGCTGCTTGGAAACTTTAATACGCCGAACACGGAGAAGCTCTCCACGTCCCTGCCTGTAATTCTCTCCCAGCCTCTCCATTTTCCTATTAGCCTCTGATGAATCCTCTGCTGCGCCGGGCTTTGGTAACCTTTCACGGTCCTCTTATTGGAGGCTTCAAACAACACCAGATGCAGACACCCTGCTTGTGATTGGAGTCACTTAAGTTTGGAATCTGCATAATTCCGAGGAAGTAGGTGAGAATGTGACCTTTCCCGGCGAAGGCGACATCTTTATCAATCAAGGTTAGCTTGTACCGTGGCAAATCTATCTCTGCGCGCAGAAAGCGCCAGGGGTCTCACAGCGCCGCGAGGAGCGAGCCGGGAACACTTGCGGCCAGAGGGTGCGCAACGATTCCGTGACCGAGAGGCAGGGAGGGATGCTGCGGCATGGCCCGCGCTGCGAGGACTCAGGCTGTGGAACAAACAGCGTCGTAAAGATCCAGGAGTGAGGCATTAATATGGCGCTGCGTGGACAGAGGCAGTAGGCATGAACAGCGCTGGAAAGAGACCCAGGCTGTGGAATAAACAGTGCTCGAAAGACCCAGGTGCGAGGTATTGTGCTGCGAGGACCCAGGCATCAGTGAACGAAACTGAAAGCTACTAAGCTAACGGCAACAGTTCACAGTCGGAGCGCGTGTTCACGCGCGCGACTTGATCCGATTCCGGCATGCTGCGCGTGCCCATCTCCTGTCTCCTGGGAAGTAGAGCCAGTGACTATAGGTCTCGCAGGCGAGACAGTGCCTTCGCGCAGTAATCGCCAGGTGCGAGACAGCGCTTTTGCGCTGTAATCGCCAGGTGTGAGACCTAAAAAAGGTGCAGCAGGATGGGGACAGGGGAAGCAGAGCAACAGAACAGACAAACATTTCAGGCACGCCATTTTGAGGTAATAAAGCATGACCACAAAATATATCTGTGCAACATGTGAGAAAGATGATCTGACATACCAGGCCAAAAAGGTTCTTTTGTGTGCTTGCACATGTCTATCCATCATCCCTTTCAGCTTAAAACAGTGTCTCTGGTCAGAGTGATTCAGATTCAGATTAGCTTTATTCGATTTTTGTTATATAAAATCATAAAAGCAACAGTTCATATATATACATTAATACAAATCATTAGCAATAATAACATTGTTAAAACAGTATTAAATCAGTTTAGACGAGTTCGCTAATCACTAAATTCCGTTTTCTTAAAATATTTTTTAAAAAACCAGACATAACCATAGTACAGGTGGCATTTCCCAATTGCTGCAAACTAAGGAACGCAGGGCGGCATTGCTGCCAGACGCCTTGCCTCAAATATTGTTTGATGCATCTTTTACGCTCACTCTCGTATAATTTACAGAACAGTACTACATGAAAAGTGGATTGTACCGAGGTGCTATCACATGGGCAAGGAGCTAAGGTTCTGGACCAATCGTTTTTAGTAGGAAATGTGACCAACCGGTGAAAAAATCTTGTTAAAATAAATCGGTCAAAGCCCAAGTTGCATATGGTTAAATATGGCTGAATTGTGTAGATGTACTTCTAAACAAATGGAAGGTTCCCCTGGTTATAAACACAGGTAGGGGGGAGATACAGCAGAAAAAATGAAACCTGTGGTTTGTACTATGCTCAATAAAATCAGCAGTATTTACTCAGACCAGATAATGTAAAGGAAAACTAGTTTCTAAGCTAATCCTCAGGTATCACATCATATTGTGATCAAAAAATCATTGTATAACATTTTCCATCTTTGTATATCCACAAAATACTTAAAAGTAACAGGTAAACAAAGCCACCAGAAATGTAAACATTATAAACACAATTTATTAAGATACCTCCCTGTCAGGGTTACAATCTAGAAAATACAATTAAAAAATACATTTAAAAGATGTTCACGTAGGTGAACCAATCTAAAAAAGTCAAAGGACAAAGGTCGACGCTGCGTTTCGGTGTTTGTTTGTAGTTTATACACCTTCTTCAGGACACTTTCACAAAAAAATTTTTACTTTAAGATCTCCTATGGGTCTCAACCTAAGATGTGTGGTTGTAGGGTGACTAAACCAACCTATTGTTTGGGCATTCAGTTGGTGAAGTAGACTCCTCACGTTTAGGCAGAGATTTATTTAAAAAATGTTCATAATAATAAGAGTGGGTACCTGATGTTACGAAGTTTCTCTGTTTATCAATTAGGGAAACTCTGAAGATAACCGGATGTTTGTATATCATCTATTTCTTCTATTTGTACCTCTATGGAGCAAGTTTAAGAGAAAACATCTTGTAATGACGATCACTACACTCATCTTTTATCTAGTGTTGTATCAATTCTAATCTTGAAAGGTTACCTGGTATCAATTCACAGAATTGGGTTAAAAAACACGGAGGAGCCACCGGACTTTTCTCTCGGCTCGAGTTTTTAGCGGGATAGCCTTAGGTCCTTTTCTGAATTTAGGATCCCTGTAAAGTAGGATACACGTGTGTAAATGGGCTCTATGGTATACCTTACTTAGTTCTAATCAAAAAATGGGTCCCACACTTACCACAGCTATATGTCCATTTTCCTATCACTGTGTTGAAATTTGTTGATAGTGTTACATCACCTGTTTAGAATGGAGGGAACATATTTTTACTGTCCCAGCTCTTAAGGTTTTAATTCCAAGCGTTTCTTGCGGTATTATCACCAAACTTGTTATTAGAAAATCGGACATTACTCTCAGCTTAATGAGACTCATATGGAGATCTCTGGATATGTCCAACAGTATGTTGTTCTTCTAACCAAACATTTCAAATTATTAGTCTATCCAGGACACAAATTTTTTAAAAAACCTGTTGCTGTTTGGCTCCCTCATATAAAGTAAGATTCCCTTGTTTGGCTTTACATTAATATAAATAAAAACGTCGGGCTAGCGCTCTCCCAGTCAAGGGTCTTACCCCCTTACAGATTATACCGCGCCTCGGTTTGCATACCTTTGTAATTGTGGTCGGCCTCCCTGCTCCTCCGTGTTTCGTGTCATCCGGGTAAATAGTTACCGGATTGCGCGGTCTGCTTTTATGCCGCCTCTGACCCCTTTACTCCGGAAGTAAAGAGTATTTGGAAAAGGTTGCCGGTTTACATTTGTTTACGTATTCATATTTTGGTTATTTCAACATAATTTTATAGTTGGCAGTAAGGGAGTTTTAGATCGACAACTGACTGTAAAGCAATATGCTGAGAAGCAGTCAAGTAGATCGTTTGTACGCAGGTCACCGAACATGCAAACCGAGGGTCGTTATTAAAAGTATTCTTTACGTCTACTCGGGTGTATTATCTAGCGGCAGTCTGATTCAATGGTAATTTATTTATTAAAACTCTACGTTCATCTGTGGTGCTCTATAGACGATTAGTATCACTGATGTTGAACCATATTTCTTCACTCGAACATGGCGGCCATTTTGGAATGGGGTAAATAGTACGACACTAAGCATTACACAAACTCTCCTTTGTGTTTATGTCGGTTTTCATAATATTAGACTCATTCATTTCTAATATGTTAAGCAATGTTTTCCAATTAGCGACAATTGATGTTCACTAACTCTTTTCTTCGTCATTTCTCCTACACACCTAAGAAGTTCAAAGTGGGCCATACATAACCTCTTCAATTCTGATTTTGAAATATTCATGATTGAGACTGGGTTACTAAAAAACTCAGGCCGTTGGATGTCAGTAAATATTTTCCTGATAAACTCAAGCCAGGCTATGCGCTTCACTTTATCAAGGCCCATGACATCCTTTATTATTTCCTGATTTAAGCTAAGGGCCTCTGAGGCCCATACTCTACGCCAGAGTAGGACAGGTTGCAGTTTAATCAGGTCGGATATATAGTCCATCCCCAATTCCTGATGACAATTAAAAACTGAGGTACCTTTCGGAAGAGCTAGCAAGTATCTGAAAAAATTATTTTCTTCAACTTGAATCGCCGATGTGTCATGATACCCCGAGATCCCTTCCCCATACAACGCAACACTTCTGCATTTAGATATATAAATCTTTAGCATGATGTTTGGGGGGTCTTGTGCCCAGCTTAACGGCAAAGTTCTTTAGTGCTCCTATAGTGCGTTTAAAAGATAGGGTCCTGTTCTTGACCTCAGGCCCCCAGAAGCCAGAGCCCTCGATTATAACCCCCAGGTATGGGAAAGTTTTGGTATGCTCAGTTACAAGCCCTGACGCTTTAAGATTTTTACAGCTTGCGCGACCCTTACCACACTGCATCACATATGATTTTTTTTCATTTATCATAAGGCCCCTTTCTTCCATAAATTCAAGATATTTTGTTAGGGCTTTCTGCGCTCCCACCGTCGTTCTCGCCATCAGAACCGCGTCGTCCGTGTACAGAAGTGATACAATTGGCTTATTGCCATACCTTGGGGAGTCTATTTTGCAAGCACCCAGTTCTTCCTCAAGTTTATTCGTGTAACGGGTAAAAAGAAAGGGGGCCAATACGCACCCTTGTCTTACCCCTTTTTCTATTCTAAAGGACCCAGTGCACTCCCCCCTCAACCCATGTCTAACTTTGGCCCTTGCCCCCGAATAGAGTTGCCTTAGGAAGAGTACAATGGCAGGCTCGACTTCCATTTCCTCAAGAATTTGCCACATCTCGGAGTGTATCACGCAATCAAAGGCGGCAGAGAGGTCAACAAAAATGGCGTATAATTTTCCTTCTTTAGCCCGAGTGTATTTGGCTTGTAACAAAACAAAGTTTAAAACCTGCTCTACCGTACCCATCCCTTCACGAAAGCCATACTGTACAGGGCTCAAAATATCATGTTCCTCGGCCCATAGTTGCATTTTATTTAAGACCACCCTCCCTGCCATTTTCATGAGGGAGTCTAATAGTGAAATAGGTCTATAATTAGATGGGCGCTCCCTGTCCCCCTTTTTATATATCGGTATAATGACCGATTCAGACCAGGTACCAATAAAACCTATGGCACAACAAGCCTGGAGGACCCGAGTACAGAGTGGGGCCCATAAATCTACGTTTAATTTATAGATGTCATTAGGGATCCCATCCGGTCCCGGGGCTTTATTGTTTTTACTAGCTTGTAATGCAAACTGTACTTCCTGTAGAGTAATCTCCATGTTTATAGGGTGATAATCACTCCCTCTCAGTGGACACCCTATTAATTTGTCCTCTTTCGTGGGGGCCCCCTGTACATTTTTGTAGACCTTTGAAAAGAAGTCGATCCAGGTTTTTTCATCTATGGCGATTTCTAGCCTTTCTGCCTCCTTCTTGGTAAAAAAGGGTGCATTGACTGCCTCCCAGAAGGCCCTGGCGTCTCTACACTGTGAAGCAGCCAGCAAATTCTGCCATGCTAGGTCCTTGATTTCCTTTTTCCGTTGGCGCCTTGCCTGGGAATACGCCTTCCTGCAGTCTCTTATTGCCTCATGGTCTCTTAGTTTAAGACTCAAGGCGGCCTTGAGGGCGGTATATGCCTTAGTACACTTGGAGTCAAACCAACCCACCCCTCTATTGGTCTTGTTTCACTGCACCTTGTTTAGGTTGTCCTGGATGATCCTTGTAATTTTACCAAAGGCCTCCAAAGTTTGTTCATCTGAGGTATTCTCATCCAGACATACCAATATATCAGTGAGAGCCATAGTTATGATTTCTTTAAATTTATTGACCAAGTCTACAGTGCTCCATTTAAGTGTCAACCCATTATTACGAGCTAAAGCAATGTTTTGTGTCCAAGTAAGTGACTCAATAGTAGTGGTACTAGTTAACTCTCCCACAGTTATGGTCATACTGAGAGGAAGGAGGTCACTTAGGCCAATTGTTGGAATCTCGAAATTTTCTACACAATGTGTGAAACTATTTGACACAATAACAAAGTCAATTACCGAGTGACACCCTCTAGCTAAAAATGTGGCACTAAAATCCACCTTAGGTGTACACATTAAATTTGCAAAGCCAAGGTCAAAATTGGCCATAATATTATTTAGTACCTCTCCTTTTTCGGAATGCATAAAGTGACACCTGCTCACATTTCCCCCCCTGCCATATTCCTGAAATCCACAACTTTCTAGATCACAAATATTCAAATTAAAATCCCCTACCCATATCAACATTTTGTTTACCCCCGTCGACAAGTTGTGAGCATTTAATTCCCCTTGCAAGCTACTTAGGGCCTCTGTGAATGCCCCTTTTTTTATGTTGTTATAGAAGTTAACTATTAGTAGCTCGGCCCGGTGGTTTAGGGTAACTGAGACCAACCGATAGTAATGTGAGTAATTTCTTCTTGTAATCTTAACAACTTTTAGCAAATTAGAGACATAAATACAGATCCCTCCTTTATGTCTCCCAAACAGGGAACGGACTGCGGGGACATGAAAAGTTTGAAAGCCAAGAAGATGTTTCTCGTTAATAAGGCAGGTTTCTTGTATACATAGGATGTCAATGTTTTGGACGAAGTCTCCCCAGATAGTATTGTGCACTTTACTCTCTAGCCCACATACATTCCAGGAGACAATCCTCACTGAGCCACCCCGCTCCCTGATTAATTTCTGCTCTAGCAACGATTTCTCCTTGTCGGTGCTCACCCTATGCAAGTCTGGCATCGGGTCCAGCCCGGCGTCTTCTTGCTCATGCTTTGATGCTTTAATGTCAATCGACATTAACTCAGTACCCCTACTGTCCCCGATGTTGGTTGTTGACCCGAGTGGGTTACCATGTGAAATATCTTTAGTGAGTGCAGTTTCCTGTATAACAGAGTTTAGTTGGTTATGCATTTTCCCTATTACACTATCCCCCTCGGTTGTATGGTCATGTGGGATATATAGTGCAGGAGACTTCCCCTCTTGCGAGGCATCTATGTGTGTCAATGTGACTTTATCTTTTCCGCCACTCAGTCAGTCACAATCATTTAAACCAGATAGAGCTATATACCGGTTTGGTCCTACCAAGACGGGAGCATGTCCCAGATTTCCCCTTTGTGTCCGGAGTGGGTGGCATAGATGTCTCTTTCTAGGGTATTCCCAAGGCTGACTTATTAGTGGGTACGTAATCCTTTTATCTGTCCACCCATTACCTCTGACAGTATGCATTCTGTTTTGGTCTCTGTAAAAATACTCGAGGGGCAGAATTTCAATACCTTGTCTCTGTCTCCCTATATAGAACTTAGCCTCACCAAGGATTCTACCCACTGGTTCGGGACAGTTAAAATTTACTATCACACAGTCCCCTGTTTTATTCTTCCGTGTCCTGCCCACCCACGACACCCTTCGTGTCATTATGATATTTTGCCATATATTACAACCCTCTGAGGTGATATTAGTAAGCCAATGTGCCACCTTGTTTTTTAATTGTCCATTGCTTTCACTTGTACCCTTATTCAACGCTGGAACATTTCCCATAACTAATACCAAGGGTGATGCCTCCGGTGGTAAATTAATAACTGGCTGCCCCCTTGTTTCCAACTGATTTTAATACTGAAGTGTTTGTTGAGTTAATTTTATTAGCTCTGTTTTCTGGAGGTTTCTTCAGGTGGCAAACTTTAGCTGGCTCTTTGGATATAGTACTGGTATCTGTACTGTTAGCTAACATGGTTTTCAATAGTGTGTTGTTACTAAGCTCAAACCCACTCTCCTTGCTGAAAACTGGTGGCATTAATACATCTAGTTTACGTGTGTTTTCTAAGGTTAGTTCACTTAAGGTATTGAGCTTCCCATTGATAGCCTTTAGTCTTTCTATCAGTGGTAGGGTAAAGGATCTTAATAGGTGTGTTATATTAGAGAATGTCATTTCAGTCTCTTTTTCTTCCCCCGGTTGAGGTACAGTTTTATGGGGCACTGGGCACGAAAGAGCCGGTGCTAATAGGCTTTGTCATGGTTTATTAAATTTAATGATGGCTTTTTTTGGGCTCGGTTTGCCTGACAATTTAGCAATTTTCGGTTTCCTGCCTAAATGGCGGCCCCCGCCCCTTTTCCTTTTATTCACTAATTTAGGAGTTGGGGGTTTTGTAGATTGCAAGTCAGTTGCAGGTAGGCTTTTTCTAGCTGCAATCGGATGGAACCCCCCTGATGATAAACTACTACATGAAGAAATGTTTAGTGGTAATGAGTCCACATCCGAGTCTGTTGATTTATCCACTAGTGTTACAACCTCGTGTTCTTTGGAGTTTGATGTTAGTAGTGTTCTCGGCTCTCCATGGTCCGGCGAGACAGCGTTTTTTAGATCGCCTAGCGAGGAACGTTTCAGACCCATAAGTTCCTTAGATAGGCGTTCTTCTGTGAGGACAATCTCTCTATCAATTACCCCAGTAACTCTTACAAGGAAATCATCTAGTGTACCATTTAAGTGTCCCTTTGATGCCGTAGCGCAGCCTTTCCCCCCCCCCCCAGAACTATGAGCCATGATTAAGGTGGGATGGGCGCTTTACAACAAGTTAATCAGGGATAGTCTTACCACAAAAGTGGGAACGTTGGAGGTATTGCCCAGCCCAGCCTTGTCCGGCCCTGGACGGCCGTAGACGGCCCGCCCTTTGCCTGGGCTTCGCCCGGCGTCCCGCGAGGCGGGGCTTACACAGTTTTTAAGCGCCTCCTGGCGCGGTTTGCTGATGCGTGGCCCGCATGGGCTGATGGGAGGTGTAGTCCCCAGCCCGCTCCCACTCGGCGGCCGCGCTAGCGTGTTGGCAAAGCTAACAAGGCAGCGGGAGGCAGGTAGGAGGCACCGGTGGCAGGATAGCATCTGGGCAAGGGTGCGCTGCCAACAGGAGACAGGCAGCGAGCCCGTAGTCAGTCTGTGCAGAGGTCGGCAAGTGTTCCCCACTCGGCAGGGGCTTACACAGTTTTTAAGCGCCTCCTGGAGCAGTTTGCTGATGCGTGGCCCACATGGGCTGCTGGGAGGTGTAGTCCCAGCCTGCTCTCCACTCGGCGGCCGCGCTAGCGTGTTGGCAAAGCTAACGAGGCAGCGGGAGGCAGGTAGGAGGCTCCGGTGGCAGGATAGCGTCTGGGAAAGGGTGCGCTGCCAACAGGAGACAGGCAGCGAGCCCGTAGTCAGTCTGTGCAGAGGTCTGGTCAGAGTGGTAATTCCACATTCTTAGTCCTCTATGCAGTACTGCAGCAGCATCTCTATTCAAACATCCACTACATTCCAAACCAAAACCAGTGGCGGCCAACATGGATCGGGGTGGCAGGGCGCGGGGTGTGGGGTGAGGGGTTGTTAAGGGTTGTGAAAAAAGAAAAAAAAGAACTTACCTTATCGCTGTGTCTCTCCTCATCGAGTCAGAACAGGAAGCACCCAGGCTCCAAGCCACTCACTGAGCACCGAGGTTGGGTGCTCAGACAGGCAGTGGTAGCCTCGGCATGCTCTCCACCCAGGTTGTATTGCAGCCTAGGTGTAGAACATGCAAAGTGAACATGACTGTTTGACCGGCCCCAGACGGTCCGCCAAACAGTCATGTGTATTTACAGTGTGCCACCACTCCTCCATAGCTCCACTAGCATCAGAGCTGCCCCGCCCACAAAGCTGCAGCAGCAGGAAAAAATAAGATGATAATAGCCGTGAGTTATTAGCATTTTATTTTCCTTTATTCCACTGCTGCAAATAACTGGGGCAACACCTTAGCGGAAGAGCCGCCATTGACCCATGTAATTTATGTAATATGTGGGGTCATAAATAGTGCATTGCGGGGGCGTAAGTTATAGTTAGCTCAGGTAACTATAATTGCTGAATTTCACTTAGTTTGTATGAGTGAAATCTGAGCCTGACTATAACATCCATATAACCTTTGGTTTTTTAAGTGAATTTCTAAGCTTTTTCTTTTTTTGTTTTTGAATACTCATATCACCAAATATGCGTCTGCAATTCTTATAGAGCCGCCCTTCTGAACTATGCACCCCGCGGCCACTGCATTTGCTTTGGTCTGTGAACCAATCCAGACCTGCACCATTGTTGATGACTTGGTGTAATCATTGGACAATGAGGGGTTATTCGAATCCCAAACCTCTAAACCACAAAATAAAGGCCTGCCAAATATCAAGGCAATTCTCTTTGCCTCCTCCCTGGTCCAGACGAGCCATTTTAGAAGCTGCTTTAACCCAATCTTCCAACTTAGGGGGCAGGGGGTCTTTCCATTTCATACATATTTCCCTCTGTGCTATCAAAACAAGATACAGCAGTAAACCTCTGTAAGAATGCTTCATCTTCTTACTTATCATACCATCTTCCCCAAAAATACCAAGTGCCACATGCCAGATGATTTCCCTGCCAAAAATACCGCAGAGAGCTTTCTCAATTCCACTCCAATAGGCTCTTAGCCTGGGGCACTTATAAAAAGCGTGGAGGTTGTTAGCTTTTATGAGATCACATCCTAGGCATTTGGGAGTGGGAGATGGAGCAAACTTTGCTATGTTAGCCGGAGTCCAGTACAGCCGATTGATAACAAAAAAGTGATTCTTCTTGAGGTTAGCCGGCTTTACATACATATTTAGAAGTTTCAATGAGAGTTCATAGATTGCTTCAATATCACACTCCAAAGAAACCTTATTCCATACTGAGTGTTGTGGAAGATACTCCTTCTCATCTGCCTCCAGGGACTTCTTATACCATTTA
This sequence comes from Lissotriton helveticus, assembly GCF_964261635.1. Classification (NCBI taxonomy): domain Eukaryota; kingdom Metazoa; phylum Chordata; class Amphibia; order Caudata; family Salamandridae; genus Lissotriton; species Lissotriton helveticus. Next base: position 221,957,143 of record NC_136061.1, on the reverse strand, counting down.
GTAATTTCCTTGCTCTTAAGATATACGTCTTGAAGGGATTACTCCAGTTTCCTGTCACCACAGATTTCATTCTTCTCAGCTGTAAACCTAGATACTAATTGCATGTATTTGAATCTAGAGAAGTCACTTCCAATCCTAGCTCTTAAAACCTCCCATGGATGGACCGCCTCTGATGGTATCCGATCTGACCATATTGTAATGCCCGCCTTTCCAATTGGAATAGTTAGGCTATCTTTAAGGAATAACGGAGTCCCAGGAGATTCCCAGATTGGGGCATAATCAGAGCAGTAACCTACTCCCCACCTGCTTCTAACCATATACCACAGACTGAGGGCAGACTGCAGTACTTTTAAACATACTTTTTTGAAGTACCTTGGTGCCCCAAATTTGTACAAGAAACCGTCCCCACCATCCTGCCTTATCATTTTAGCCAGAAGTCTTCCCCAAGTTAAATAATCAGGCTTCGTGAGCAACATCCGTATATTCTTAAATTGAAAGGCTACACAGTACCAATTGATATAAGGGAGAACCAGTCCACCTTTAATAAGCGTGCGCCTAAGCTTCTTCCAGGCCACCTAGCACCCTTATAGGGCTAGATAAAACTTACGATCTTACTCTGGATTTTACTAATGCCCAACTTTGGCAAATTGAGGGGGATGGCATTAAACAAGTAAGTTGATTTAGGGAGAATAACCATTTTAACTAGGTTAACCCTTCTGTAGATTGTTAAAGGAAGGTTTTTCCACCTTGCTAATAAACGATTGTTTTTTTTTAAAACCCTATTTAGGTCAATCTGTGGGATCTTCTCGATGTCCTTAACGATTATAATACCCAAGTATTTAAAATCTTGACTTGTCCCCCCCAATAGTCGATATTCCAACACATCACCTGGTTTTAGAGGTGCTGGATAGATACCGCAGCAGAGATCCCAACTCTTCTAGCAAGGTTTCAACCCTTGGAACTGCCACTGCTGGGTTATCAGTATATAACAGCAAGTCATCAGCGTACAAGGCGACCTTGCTGCTATAATGATGGGATTTAAAGGGAGTTATTAAGACATCTGCTCTTATTGCCTGTGCCAAGGGTTCTATATAAAATATTGAGTAACAGGGGCGAAAGGGGACAACCCTGTCTCATTCCACTGAGTATATTAAAACTAGATGTTAAGATCCCGTTCAGTAGTATTTTAGCAGAGGCCTCCTGATAACATTCTTCCAGAGTTTGGATAAAAATAGGCCCAAAACCCATTATTCTTAACACTTCCCAAAGATATACCCAGCATACTCTGTCGAACGCCTAGGCTGCATCCAGTGCCACCACAGCCAAGGGTTCAGATTGAGCAGTTGCCAAGTCTATGTTACCTTTGAGTTGCTGTGTTTTTTCTTTACTATATAACTTTTAGGGATAAATCCTTTCTGATCAGAATTATTCAGCTGTGGAACAATATTGACCAGCCTCCCTGCTAGAATGCTCATAAAGATCTTATAATCAGCATCCAGCAGGGAGATCGGTCTGTAAGAATCAGACCTTAAGGGGTCCTTACTGGGCTTCAGAATGAGCACTATCGTTACCTCCTTCCAGGACCTAGGTACCAAATTAAATAGAGTGCCCATGATCGCAACCAACTCCCCCATCAAGAGTTTATATACCTCGCTTGGATGCGATTCTGTACCTGCTGCTTTATTAGTTTTGCATCTCCCGATTTGCATTCTGATCTCATCCTGTTATTGGAGCATCACATTTTTTTCTGGCTTTCACCTGTTAGAGTAGACAAGGATTTCTCCCTCAACCAGGTTTTAAGGGTCTCGGTATTAGGTGAGATCTCCTCCTTATAGAATAACAGAGAATAAAGAGAATAGGCAAGCTTGCTTGTCCTCTGATCTACTAGATGTCTCCCCATTTTCATTTATAATTAGTTTGTTTATGTGGTTCTTTGCCCGATCCGTTCTAGCCTTCTAGGCCTGAAGTGCTCCTGCCTTCTCTCCGTACTCGAAATTCTGCATGGACTTTGTCAGCCACTGTGCTTTACATTTCTGATCGAGCCTGATCCTATATTCCTGCCAGGCTTTTCAAGCTTTTTCTGAGCTTGTTGTATTCTTTCAGAGACCCCCTGATTCAGCCGAAGCAGGTCTAGTTCAAGTTGGGAGATTTTATCCTCCAGCGTTCTTAACTCTTGTGATTCCTATTTTTAGTACCAATAACACTATGTAGAAAGCCCCTCAGATATGCCTTGAAGGCATCCCAAACATAGTCTAGAGACGTAGATCCAATATTTATAATAAAATAGTCGAGGGATACACGTTTGAGCCCTATAGCTATCTCTGTATCCACCAACATAGATCTTTTAACTGTTCATCTATGTCTTAATTTATACCTACTCCAAGCTAATGAAAAAGCAACAGGGGAGTGATCTGATATATGACTTGGCTGAATGGTAACTGACATCATATCATCTATAATAGACCTATCAGCCAGAACATAGTTGATTCTTAAGAAATGTCCATATTTCTTACAGTGAAAGGTAAAACTCTGTATGTTGCCCTTCTTAGCTCTCCATATCTCAGAAAGCTCCAGGTCATGCATCATATTATTTAAAGCCTGACGCACCCGGGGTGCCCCTACATAGTGATTCTGATTCGTTCTATCCAGCAGGAGGTCAAACAACACATTAAAATCTCCCCCGATTATTATAGGGGAAACTACTTCCATCAAGTTCCATTGTAGCTTACATAAGTGCGCAGGATCATTGATGTTCAGACCGTAGAAAGATACACATGCTAACTCTGATCCTCCAAAGCTATAATCCATCTCCCAGTTTGATCTGTTTTGAATCATTTAATTATGCATCTCGCCACCTGTTTTATCAAGATATTCTGATGTACATAGGTATTTTATCCAAGGGTACCTTGAAAATACAATACAACTCTCTGAAAGACTCAAATGGGTCTCCTGGATTAAGCAGATCTGAGCTGGGCTTTGCTCTAGATATTTCATTTCTAACCTCTGCATACGGAGACATCTTAAACCACAGCTTTAAATAAGGCCTCACACTTCACCTTCTCAACAAATATTGGGGTGCATAACATCGCCCTGACCCTTCATTCTACTTCCTCCTCTATGGTTCCACTCTTCATTCTTCCTGATACTTCCCTTCCCCCTCCTCCTTCTTTTGATTTATCACCCTCTAATACCTTCCGGCCCCATCTTTGACCCCTACTCCCGCTCCTCCTTGATTCTTCCTCTGACGTTTCTACCTTTCTTCCCAACTTGATCCCTCCTATCTACATTAATCAAGTTATTTCTTCCTGCCAACCAACATTGTACTTTTGTTTCCGTCTTCAACTCACCAAGGTGCTGTACATTGTGTTCTTGTCATCGTATAATTAACGGTGGTTCCTGATAGCCTCTTCTCATGTAAATAGCCTTCTTGCCCTTTTGCTAATTTAATATTGTTTTTATGTAAAATAGTCTGTCTTGAGAACCTCTCCTCAGGTAAATAGCTTTTCGCCTAAGTGTCAATTTAATAATGTTTTTTATCTTGCCTGTACGTGTCTTTATCCTATTGAAAACTGTTTCTACTGTAACAATAAATGCTCATGTAAAGCTCTCTGATACCTACGGGTCGAGCCTGCACTATATAAAACTTTTCAAATAAATTAATGTTCCACAAAAGGAGATTTAGATCTCTAACTCCCATTAGAAAGTGTCATCCATTGAGGGGGCCAACTAGGCATATCTACAACTAACAAGAAAAATCCAGAACAGGCTAACTAATATTGAAAATGTAATAGAGAATTCTTGTTTTTATATTTTTTCCGACTGCTCCCCACCCCGTGATCCACCCCCACTTCCCACCCCCCACCCCACCAACGTGCCCCGCCAACACTCCGGGGAACCCTCCCTACTATATTAGGCTAAAAGGGGCTTCAGTCCCTCGGGCAGAAATTATTTGTTTCTTCACGTTTTCCTTTCCCTGGTCACTCTAAGCCTCTCTCACTTCCGAATCTCTCTACACCTGTACCCCTGCTCCCTTCTTAATTTTATCTATAAGATCACCTACCTCCTCTACTGAACAGTGGACATACATGTGATTGTTTCAAATAGTACGAAATGATGCTGGGAACTTCAACTGTGCCTTAGCCCCCAGTTTGTTCAATTCCTCCATCCGTTTGCCCATTTCCCATTGTTTCTGTACGGTGGTGTGGCAAGCATTCTATCTAATAGCAAATGAGAAAGAGTCAAATGTTAAAGTGCCTTCCTTGAGTGCTGCAGATACAATGGTCTCTTTTACAGTATAAGTAAGAAAATTTATCAGGATTTTCATGGGCTTCCGTTTTGGAATCAATAATTTTTATTGAGCAGCATAACATCTCATAACACAGCTCGGCTGCCTACATCCACTGGCCGGCAGAGCAAGATCCATTAGTACTAAACACAGCATTTGGGTCTACACCCCGGATGGCAACCCCACGAGGGTGAATGCAATGCCATGCGGAGCAGTCAGTGCAGTTATCAATCTACTGCAATTAATAATAAAAACAGGAACAACAAACGAAAAGGAGCCCCCCCCACACCACACCCCCCCCTCCCACCACCCTCCTCCGCATCTGTCTCATCTACCCCCTTTACGCTTTAAGCCGCACCCTCCCCCCAGCACCTCCCAGACCATTCAAATCTTTTGGGCGGGACCCTGAGGCTCCAGTGGGATAAGTTGCAGGATCTGCAGATATTTTGGACACGTTACCTCATGCAGATCTCGGGATAGAAGAAGAATGAATGGTTCCCACAACTCTGCATAATCCGCCCCCTTGCCACCCATGCACAGCGAGAGTCCCTCCATAGCCAATAGGTGCCACAGCCGTCGGGTCCAGTCCCTCGGGTCGGGAGAGTCAGTGGACCTCCATTGCGCAAGGATGACTAAGCGCACCGCTAACAAAGCCAAAGCAATCTGCTTACCCCTCATTGAGCGCAAGGGAAACGCTTTTGCATGTGGAAGCCCTAGCAGCACATGTTTGGGAGCTCGCGGGAACGTGATGTGAAGCGCATCACCTAGATCGTCAAGGACCGCCTTCCAGTATCGCTCGAGCTTCGGGCAGTGCCACAGTAGGTGCGTCAAGGTGCCCGGGGCACCACATCCCCTCCAACACAGGCCTGAATGTTTCTGGTCCCAGGACTTAATACGAGCTGGGGTATAGTACCAATATGTAACCGCCTTATAGGCTGACTGCACCTGCAACATTGGCAGCGGTGTGGTGCGCGCAGGTAGCAGCGCGGTAGAACGCTTTTTCCCACTCCTTATGTGACAGCAGGCGTCCCAACTCCGTCTCCCAGCGAACCTGCGCTTTAGTACGCGAAGCTTTAGGGCGCGCCATGATCATAGCGTACTAGTCAGATATAAGTTTGCGATCATCTTTCTTGCAGACCACCCAATGTTCAAGGGCTGTCACAGGTAGGACATAGCAGCAACGTTAGGGGGCTGAGTGACCCAATGCGCCACCTGCGAATAAGGAAATGCATCAGATTCTAAGAGAGAGAAGTGGTCCCGGCGGAGCGAGGGGAACGAGAATACGCCATCAAGATCAAAGAGGTGGCCCACTCTCTTGCAACCTTCCTCCCTCCAGCGCTGAAAGATCGGGGACGAGCAGCTAGGCGGGAAGTCTGGGTTGTCTACAATAGGCGTCATAGGCAATGGGAAAGTAGTCCAACCTTTACGCTGCACCAATTGGTCCCACGCCTTCATAGTTGGCGACATCACAGGTGAAGAATAAAGATCCCAAGCTCTGTGCTTTCGAGGGAGCCATAACCCGCGCCAAAAATTGCGGCCCGCCACCGTCTGGTCCATAAAGTTCCAGTGCTTACTGGAATATGGCCTGTTCCGGGGATGAATCCCAGACAGGCCGCCTGGTAGTACGCTTTCAGTGAGGGAAAGCCCAGCCCACTGCTGGCCTAGGGGGCCGTAAGCAACGAGAAGGCAAGCCGTGGACGTTTGTGATTCCATATGAACTTAGTAATCAGCCCCTGCAGCTTCTGTAAGGTACCCGGCGGAGGGCTCAGAGGGAGCAAATGAAAAAGATACAAGATGCGTGGGAGTATCGTCATTTTGACTGCAGCCAGTCTACCGAACCAGGCTAGCTGGAGACGGGAGCAGTCGGACCGTGATTTGACAGTTTGATCCACTAAGAGCTTGTAGGTAATGGAAAAGTCTCTTAGTGTTGTCCCTCCCCTGCCTTGTTGGAATAAAACCCGCTTGGTCCGGATCTATGATGCCGTCCATTAACGGGCTGAGGCACGCGGCTAGGACGCTGGCGAAAAGCTTGGCGTCAATGTTGAGGAGTGAGATTGGGCAGTACGATCAACACTCAATGGGGTCCTTCCCGGGCTTGGGGATGACCGTGATAGGGGCCTCCGACATGGAGGGAGTCACCTCCCCCGTCTCCAGGAATGAATTAAAAAGGTGGGTTAAAAAGGGCGCCAATTCCACGCAAAACGTCTTATAAAAGATGGCCGAGAAGCCGTCCGGCCCCGGGGATTTGGCCAGTTTCAACCGCGGAGATGACTTCCTCGATGCATATTTCAGCGTCCAGAGCCTCTGCCGAGGCCTGAAAGAGGGGTATTACACCACAGGAAGCCAAATACTCCGCCACTCGCTCAGGGTCCGAGGGTTCTCCGTGGTACAGGTTTGGTAAAACCACCGGAAGGAATCTGCAATAAGGGAATCAGTTGTTTGTTCCACTGCTTGAGAATCCCTAATAGACTGGACGGCGGACCCCAGCGCTCGGGCCCTCAACCTGTGCGCCAACATTTGGCCCTCTTTGTCCCCGCTGAGATAATTCAGTCTGAGCCACAGTACCAAAATCTTGCCCTTCTTGGATGTAGAGACTGTGGTCAGAAATGAAGAACTTACGTGCTCATTATACCAAAAGAAAACGAATAAGAACAACGCTCTTCATTATAGGAGCTACCACCCGAGGAGCCTTCGGGATAATCTCCCGTATGGGCAATACCTTCGGTCAGGCGGAATTGCTCCTCAGTACACCAATTTGAGCTCCATGGGCAAGCACTCACGGCCAAATTACAGGACAGAGGCTATCCGCAGAAACTGCTTAAACACTCTATGAAGAGAGCGAGATGGACTCCGAGGGAACATCTCCTGGAGAAAAGATCGAGAACCTCCACTCAGAGGATTGTGTGTGTCTCCACCTTTGAACCCCATACCAGTGAACTACAAAAAATCATCAGAAAGATCTGGCATCTAGTTGAGGAAATCTTACCAGACGCTGGCACACCATTGTTTGCCCTAAAGAAGAATCGGAGTATAGGCCAGATGATCACTTCTACTAGGCCGCCGGCCAAAAAAGACACCCAGAGTACCATCTTCGGGTCAACACCAGTTAGGGGACATCGCAAATGCGGCACGTGCACTGTTTGCCACATCACAATGGAAGGCTCACTTTTCACTGATGGGAACAAATTCTGGCGCCACGAAGAACACACCAACTGTAAGACCAAGTATACGGTGTATGCCATCCAGTGCCCCTGCAAAAAGCTGTACATCGGCAAGACCACGCAGGAGGTGCGCCAAAGAATTATACAACACAGGTCCCGTATAAACAATAAGATTCTTACGGCACCCTTGGTGGCCCATTTCCTACAACAGAAACACACAGTGAATGACATGCGATGGACCGTTCTGGCAGTGATCCGAGGTGGCAGTGGTGACCCAGATGTACGCTTGTCACAAAAAGAAGCGTATCTCATTTTAAAATTTGACACTTCCAACACAGGATTAAATGGAATGTCTGAACTTTCCAACTTGGGACCTTAACCCTCCCGAATAGCTCTTGTACTGTATGTGCAACTTGAATGGACCTGCTTTGAGCTGTGAGACTGTGGCTGCAGTCTTTGTACCTTACTCTAACTATGGCTTTCACTAGTTTTGCTGTCATCCTTGTGTTTCACTTTTTCCCACTGAAATTATCATGGGGCTAGACGGGTATAGCAACACCTGCTTTTTGAATGATAATCTCCATAGTGTACAGGGGCCATTATCCATTACTGTTTCGAATTTTTGAAATGCTTGAGCCATGTCATATTAAGAGAAATGATGTACATAGAGTGTATTTTTCCTTTTATTTATTTATTTTTCTTTATCCCTTCGTGTTTGGAACGGGCAATGAGTTGCTGGATTATTTTTCCACAGTTAGCCAATCACACGTGGGTAACCTATACACACTCTGACACCCGAGTCATCCAGACATGCAAACATCACCATGTTCCCTGCATTTTTCATAATCGATAATCCCCTAAACTCTATGGACTGCAAGGACCATGATCCTTTGCACCACATTCACTCGCTAATGCTGCCGTGCCTTTAAGTAGCTTTCAGTAGGGAGGCGCCGACTTACGAATCTGACCCGACCGGCAGACACTAACAACCGCGGACTCCAATCTTAGAAGGTTTGAAGTAAGTCAACTGCCGCCTTTTTCAATTCCTACTCCTAATGCGGCACAGTCAGTGCTTCATATCAATCATCTCACGGACTTTGTTTGTCCATAGCTGACAGCGAGAGATTGATTCCCGCCCAGACGCTCCAAAACAGACTGTGGCCCGTTTCCTTCGTACAGCGCACATCTTGTGCAGGTAGGAAACGTTTCTGCTTTCAAACCCTTGCTTGAATTTTTGAAGCGCTAACCTTTTCGCTTCGGAGTTTGAACTTGTCAACCCTGTACTTTTACTCCCCAGCCTTCTCCATCCTAAAAATACACAGAAAAGAGAATGTGAGCCCCCGCTGATTAATACAGATCGCCTTGGGCGCCCCTGATTTCGGCATCCTTGACACCACATTCAGGTATTTTGTTAATTTGTTCAACCCGTCCATGCGTGATGTACCTCTTGACACGCATATATTGATAGCCTCCACTCTTGTCTTTGCAGAATAATTCCAGTGGTCCTTCCCCTTCTCTCCACGCAGCCAATGTGTTGGCTGAGAAGGTAACCTTATTTATTCATGGGTAGCTAGTCTGAGCACTACCTTGTCAGAAATATATACTCTCTATACAGCTGCTGACACCCTCCCTAAATTCCTTTTTAGGTACATCTTCACCCAGTCCTCGTCCTGAGGAGAACCTAGACTAAACAAGGTTCGAAACGCGTTGACCCCCAGCCTGTGTCAAGAACTAAGGGTGCAGCTAGGGACAAATTCATATCACTCTCGTGGGCCCTATCTGCAATTTCTTACAATTCACTATTCACAGGTGTTGTGTGACAGGCAGGCTATTCCATCTCAGTTCCGCCTTGTTCACAGGTTTTGTTACCAAAGGACTGGTTTTATTTCTTTAATTATCTGTAAAAAAGTGTTCAACTTGCAACCATGTGCTTTTGAATTCATATCGCAGACAATAGTTGGTGTCATCATAATAATTTGATTATATGTTTTTTCATTATTTCTTTAAGTGTATGATGCCTTTACTGTGATATTTTTGTATATATTTGTATATATTCTTTCACGTTTTTGTACTAACTGTTGTGATGGAGTGTCTATTTGATGCCATTTTTCTTATGAAATAATACAAAAAGTTTTTTTCAAAAAATACTTAAGTTGTTGGGTAATATTTAAACCCTTGGCTGCACGGCACTCATTGGCTGTGTAGTTACGTACTCTGTCTCTAACTATCCTGATCAGCCACTTGGTTCTGTTTCTCGACTATTGAGGTCCAGGTTGGTCAGTAGTAGGACCCCACACCTTCATTTGTGTATTGTTGAGATAAAGCTTGTGGCGCAAGCGTAAAAGGGCGTATTCTGCCCGGTCCAAATCGAGGTGTTTTAGCATGCGTCTTTTAGTTTCCAACTCCCTCCATATGCGTGAAGCCCCTGTCCTTTTATGTATCGCCTCTAGGCCACCCACTTCCTTCTCCAGCTCCGCGCGCTTCTCCCTACGTATCCGAGCATATGTCGCGGACAACGCAATAAACTCTCCCCGGGCCACCAGCTTGAGGGCTTCCCAAACGGACCCCAGCGACATACCATCCCGATCATTGTCGATGAAGTACTGAGTAATAGTAGCCCTAATGCGAGTAACTGCAGACTCCGAGTTGAGGAGAGAGTCCTGAAGATGCCAACCAGACGACGGTGGCCGCTGTCCACTACAGGAAAGCTGAACAGAAATAAGGGCATGGTCTGACAAGGAGCGCGGGGAATAGCTGCTTCAGACAAATGGGGCATGAGGGAAGTCGTAGCCAGGAAGTGATCTAAGCAGGCATAAGTTTTATGAGCTGAGGAATAATAAGTGAAATCGCGCTCTAGGGGATGCTGAGTGCGCCAAACGTCATGCAGCCCTCAGTCTTGCAACCACTGCTTCCTTCCCTGCGAGAGGGCTCCCATTTGGTGTGAGCGCGCAGCAGATCTATCCAGCTCTGAATCCTCAGGTCCCCCCCCCCACCAGCACATACACATCTGGGGAAGCTAGCACCTCAGCAAGTGCCGCCTTCAAAAAGGGCTCTTGGTGTTCATTTGGTGCATACAGGGAGCCCACTGTGAAGTGTGTGTTCCCCCATTGAACCCGGACCGCCAGGAAGCGCCCCCTAATATCAGCTACTTGGGATAGGATCTTGCAGTTGGCCCTAGCGCTAAACAGGATAGCCACCCCATATTTCTTTGCCGGACCTGAGGACCACAACTGCACGGGGAAGCGCCTGTCCTTCATCCTCTTAGTATCTATGGAGAGGAGGTGGGTGTCCTGCAACAGACACACATCCCCGTCCGCATTCTCTAACAGCGATAGTATGGCTGCGCGCTTAACAGGGTTATTGAGGCCCCGAACGTTCAAGCTAACAATTTGCAGATCCCTACCCATATTCGCCGAAGAGGGACGAAGGCACTAGCCGGAGCATCTGAGACAGGGCCACTGGAGGACATATTGGAGGCACCCAGCCACCTCAACCTACACCTAACCCCCCAGAGAACTGATGCAGAGCCCCAAAAACAACCCTTTCGCCAAAACCCCTCCCCAACCACCCTACAACATAACAAAACCTTAAATAGGGTGAAAAGCAAACTGGGAAATGACCAATGTTCATCAAAGAAATCATTCTAGAAAGGGAACGTGGCGCCATTCAGAACCGTACCCAACCCTGATACAGGGCACCACCTTTCACTAGGGACAAAAGAGGAGTGGATATCACAGTCTGAACTCCCAGGGTCCCCTCCCGACGTCGCCATGCAACTCATCCCGGACCAAGCAAACAGTATTCAAGAAGCACCCTCGCTGTCAGTCACCAGTGCCACCGATGAGACGGCCGCCTCTCTTTCCATGAGACTTGCAGAAGGGTCTGGTTTCCCCAGCGGGGGCGATCTCCCCACGGTCTGCTATTCAGTGGAGTGCCTGCGTTGCCGAGCGGGAGACCTGGCTGGACCAGCGGGAGTGTCCGACCTCTCCAAGCCCAGCGCTTCAAATGCTGCATCCAGGGAGCGAAGCTGCAAGAGTTTTCCCTTGAACTTAAAAATGATGCGGAACGGGTGCCCCCACGAGTAGGGGATGCCTTGCTCCCGCAAGTACGTGGTGATTGGCTTGAAACTGCGACGTTTGATGAGGGTAGAGGCTGCTGGATCCTGAAAAAGGGCAGGTTGATGCCCGCAAAACTGTACTGAGGGGAGGGCTCGTGCTTTGCTCTGGAAGTCGTGGACACAGAATAAGATGTCCGGTGGTGGGGCCTTAGCGCTCCTCTGCAAGCCAACTCGATGTACCCTGTCCAGCTGAAGGTCGAGGTCGTCCCCCTCATGTAGGATCTGTCGGAACAACGCCGTCACATACTCCCGTAGGCTTTCCCCCTCTCCCTTCCAGGGCACCGCTCGGATCCTGATGTTATTCCTCCGCGAGCGATTTTCCAGATCTTCGGTATGCGCCTGTAGGTCCAAGTTCTGTTCCATCAGCCGGATAACATCCTGCTGGAGCTGATGGAGCTCTTTGGCAGTGCCCAAATCGTGGTCCTCCAGGGCCGCCACCCTCTCACTAATGGCGTCCACGTCCCACTGCATTTCACGGACATCAGAGGAAAGTTGGTAACGGATTTCCAGGATGTCTTCCTTAATGGCGGCAAAAAGCTCCAGCATGAAGGCCTTAGTTGCCGGCGCCTCCACGTCCTCCAGTTGTGTGGACTGGGTATCCGGTTGCGAGGCAGCCCGGCTCCCTAACTTCAGCAGCGAGTCCTTTGGGTGCTTGTCCTTCTTGCCTCTGTTAGTTGACATAGTGGCGTCGCTTTGTGCCCTCAGTCCCTACCCGAGCCGCCACCGGAAAACACCGCCTGCCGATATGTAGGCTGATGGCGTGCCCCCCGCCAGCCAACAAGCTCCTCACTCAGTCAGCGCCACGCGGGAGCAGGCCCCAGGTCCGCCAAACGCAAAGTCTGCCGCAGTGCGGGGCTCCGCAGGCTGCCGCCCGTATACTTCCCCGTCAACCGGGAGCTTATGCCGATAGCCCAGCCAGGCTATCCACGGGTCCAACACCGGGCGCAGGCCAACCGGGGGGTACTTCAGTCAGGGAGGCAGCTTGGATCTAGGCCCCTCGAACTCCACCGAAGCTGCAGCCCAAGCAGACAGTTGCCAGTTCACACACCGCACCTCCGCTCTGCTCGCCCCATTCAGGGCTATTCTGGGAGGCCTGTCTGGATTCTCTACCGCGACCTGTGACCAAAGCGAGCGATTCACCAGCCCTGCACTCCCAGCCACCACATGCAGCGGAAAGTCAACTAGGGGGGGCACAAAGTCGTGGAGTCTCTGCCCGCCGAAATGCGGGTCGATGATGGGCCTCCCACCAGCCCCGCAACGGCACACCCCGGGCACCCCAACAGCAGGGGAGGAGGGCCCCACCAATGCACCGGTGCTCTGGCACTCTCTCTCTGCCCCCCGAACCGCGGGCCGAAACAGAGTGCTACCGGGCCCCGGACCCGCGGTCCGCAACCACGGGGCAGTGTCTGCCGCAGTCCAGCCCAGCGGGGGGGGGCAGCACTCACTGCCCGGATCGAGGCCCGCTTCTGTAGGCACCTGCAGGGGGCCTCACGCCGTCCACCGGATCATGGGCCCGGTCCCAGGCCGCAACCGCAGCTCCACCAATGCACCGCAGCGCCGCCCGCCGATCCGCGGGCCGAACAGAGTGCCGCTGCTCCCCAAGGCCGCAGAGTCTCACCAGTCGGTAGTCACTGCAGGGGGGCCTCGATTGGCACTACGCTTGCTGTATGCTGCTGCTAGATCTCGCGTGGAGCCTCACCACGTCTGCCGAACCGCGGACCGACCCACCAGCCGTCAGTCAGCCGCCCCTTCGCTCCTCACCTCAAAAGCCAGCCACCTCCGCCTGAGCCACTGGACCGCTGTAAGCACAGCGGGAGCTCACAGGCAGCGCCAACCTCTCCGGGGGCAGACCTCAGCTCGGTGTGGGGGCCTGAACTCCCCCAGGCCCAGGAGTCGCCGCCAACACAGTTCGCCAGTAGGCCTCAACACCAAGGGCGGCCGCTCACAGCCCGGGATGCGCCACTCCGCGGCACACAGGCCTCAGCTTCGCTCACCACGCGGCCGGCTAATCTCAGGGGCCGCCGGGGCCGTGCAGCTTCAAAAGGGCGGATCCCTTACAGCCAGCGCCGAAATAATGGCACCTCCGGGACCAGGACAGCGAGAGGACCTCCGATCACCCCTTTGGCGGTGTGGATGGGCACCAGTTAGGGCGATGTACAAGGCTAGATGCCAGGCAGCGCCGGAGGGACCGAGATACACGTCCTACACCGCCGCCATCTTGGCCACGCCGCCTGGGCTTCCGTTTTGCGGGGTTTCTTTTCTTGATGCACCCACTGTATCTCTTGTATCTACATTTAGGGAGTTTTTTAAGACGGTATCTTTCAGTAATGATATCATAAATCCCATGATATCAGAGCTTCAAGAGCTTCAGGGACATTGATCAATCTCCAGTTGTTTCTCCTAGGGTGTTCCCGAGACTCTCTAGATCTTCCTTCATTTCTCTATTTTGACTCACTAACTTAGCCATTTCTGCTGAGGATATATTAAGTGCCTCTTTGATTTTATGAATCTCCTGCTCCAGAGTATCTGTTCTCAAAGATACTTATTCCAACTTCTGGGTTAACACTTCACAGGAGGCCTGTATTGCTACTTGGTTGGTTTCAGAGACTGTAAATCTATTCCCCATCTCTTCCTTAAGTGCTAGGAGAATATCCGCCAGAGATCCTGCGCTTGTCGTGGGAGAGTGTTGGGGAGATAGTGCTTGTTGTGTTAATTCTGAGTGGAGACCTGGCTGGGCATGTTGCGCCTCAAGCACACTAAAGCGATTTGAAGTGGAAACTGCAGGGTGAACATAAATTTGGGGGCAACTAGAGTCCTCGGACAATGTCTCTGCCAGTTGGTTTGGAACCATTGATGAAGAGAGGAAGTGTAAGACTTCCAGCGGCATAGTCGGCGTAGTCTGAGGTTGACTCAATTCCATCTTGCTGACAGTAGAGGGACAGGAAGCTTCTTTATTAGGAACTGAGGTTTGGGCGGGAGTGGCAAGAACTTTGTAGTATGACTTTAGGGAGGTGTAATCTTCACTATTGGGGCCAATACTTTCTTCCCTCTGCCTCTTCCTCTGGTTCTAGGGCTTTTGGTGCCTTTAGGGGGCCTCATTGTTGCTCCCTTTTCCTTTGCCTTATCTTTCTCCCCCACCATCTTCTTTTTTTGTGCTTCAGGAACCTTTTCACTGGTTACGGAGGGGGGTCTTGGATGGTCTACCCGGTATAAGGTAGAAGCTGTGCGGCCCTTGTACGGAGAGTATATCTGCACACTTTCATTAGGGAATTGACTTTTGGTTTGCTGGCCCTTACTCCTCTCCATATAATAAAGGTCCCCCCCTCCTCCTCCTCCTCCTCCTCCTCCTGATTTCAGAACCAGGGCCTGGCCTTTTCATTTATTTATTTTATTTAATTAAGGGAGGGGCTGGACGGCCCCCCTCCCGGGGCCAGCCTCTATTCTGGGAGCCGGCCTGGGGAGTCGGGGTCCCCAAGGCCATTATGGGCTCCAGCAGGGGGGCCATGCAGCCCCCTCCTTTCTTGGATTTTGCGCTGTGGAGGTAGTGGTCCCCAGGGCTGTGGGGAGGCTGTGCATCCCCCGCATTCACCTTACCAAAAAATCTGAGGAGGTGGCAGCCTCTGGGGCTGCGGGGGGGACAGCGCGGCCTCCCCTGCATTTTTTCAGGACTAGCCCCCGGAGGTGGCGGTCCCCGGAGCTGGTGGGGTCTGAGAGGCCCCCCATTTAAAAAGTAAATGAACCCCGGGGAGGTGGTGGTCCCCAGGACAGTGAGGGAGGCTCTCCGGGCAGGTGGTGGTCCCCAGGCCTTTAATAAGCCTCAGGAGGGAGCCTGGGGGCCGATTAGTAACAAAACCCAGGAGCCCAATTTTTTTTTTTAATCGACTTACGCTGATATTTTTTAAAAAAACAATGCGTTTTTGGCCCAATGGGGTTTTTCTGGGGCTTGGGTCAAGCTGAGTCCCAAGATGCCTGCCAAATCTTCCTGGTTGAAAGTTTTGCAGCCATTCAGATCTCATCACGAGATCGGGAGGGGTGACGGATCCTCCATGTCCTTATAAATACAACTGGAAATGTATTTAAATAACTCTGCAACTGATGAACGGATTTACACCAAATTAGAAAAAGGGTGCTTTCTGGACCAACAGCTACCTTTCTGCTAAATTTGGAGTTTAGCAGTTCGGGCTGTGGCCGTGTCTAAAGTTTCCTATGGAAAATTAGCATGGGGAATATGCGTTTTTGGACCCTTCCTTTTTCTAGGCCCCTGCTTGACAGATCACTATTGAAACTTTCAAAATAGCAGCTGAATTGAGCATCAAACGAGTTTTGGAAATTTCATGAGGATTCCCCAAACGACGCCAAATTAAAAAACACTCTTCCTATGGAAACAACATCCTCACAATAACTCCCTACTTGTGACTGCCAGTAGGTAACACACACACACACACGCACACACGCACACATGCACACACACACACACACACATATATACACACATACATATATATGGAGGAAAGATACCAAATGGGTGGTGAAAAGCATTAAAAAACTACACACCCCAGCATGCACTAACAATTTGAAAAAACGGACTGGGGTTCGAAGGCACACCGGAGGCCAATGACAATGAATAAAAGCATGCAGTAGGGGTGTGTCTATGAGAAGTGCTTTCCTCATGGGGCCTCTGATGAGAAGCACAAGGGCTTCGAAACGCGTAAGGCCGGAGATTTAAGCAACGGAGTGGGAAACTGCAAGTCTGGGAAACAAAGAGGTTTAGCAAACCAACCTACAGTGGAGTGCGGCTTCGAATCCGAGCACTTGGAGAAGATACATATAGATACATATAGATATATATATATATATATATATATATATATATATATATATATATATATATATATATACGGAGGTGTTGTGGAGTTTCTGAGAATATATATATATATATATATATATATATATATATATATATATATATATATATATATATATATATATAATATGTATCCCCACAATCCCTATAAGCCCCTTAATATTCCCCTCCTGAGAAATTAAGAGGTACCTATTGTCTAATATTTGTAATTGTCTCTAAAAGCATTAGAGAAACGAGAGAGAGAGAAAAAAATGGGAGGAAAAGCATGTTTTAGTATCATATTTGTATACCTTACAGTGTATGTTTACAAATGAAAATTGGGCAGCTTGTAACATCGTTGTCACTTAAAGAACAAATTGGTACTTTACCGACAATGAAAGTGACATGATAAATTAAGTGAATGAACAATCATCTAACACTGCTCTTACACACTGTGACTTGACACCCAGGGGCTGGGATTAAGTACTTTGGGTTAGAGACCCATCTTTGTTAAGTTAAGATTAAAGTCTTCTGTAACATATACATATATATTTTGTCCCTTTAAATTGAGGTGGTGATTTTGGAGAGAGTTTTCCCTTTAAAAAAAGTATACACTAGGGGGCATATATGTATCAATAAACCATTTTGCGAGTCCTTAATAGCGATTTTTAGCAAATCGCTATTAAGGACTTGAAATGTATGTAGGGGTGGCAATATTAATTGCGATTCCTACGTATTCCTTAATTGCGAATCGCCTAGAGGCCCATAGGAATGAATGGGAAGACATTCGCAATTTGCAGTACCCATTAGGTACTCGCAAATTGCGAATACAATTTCAAGGGTGCAAGGGTGTCAATAGGACACCCTGTTGCAACCCTGAAATATGCATGGGTGCACACGTGGCGTACATACATGCCCTAAGGGCATATATGTGCCCCACATGGCACTTTGGATAATGCAAAAAAGCGAATTTTTCAAGGAAACCACAAATTACCACCAACTTGAAGCTGGTGGTAATTTTCAATTTCTTAAGGCAAATTCGCACAACTTGGGTGCTTTCAGAATTGCATTAAGGAACTGCAATTTGTGATTCCTTAAATGCATTTGCAAAATAGGGAATCACAAATTTTGCGATTCCCTATTTTGCAATGGCCTTTTGGGATGATACATCCCAAAAGGCTTTTTCCTGTTTGCAAACGGGACGATTCTGAGAATCGGTCCATTTGCGAATGGGAAAAAGGCTTGATACATATGCCCCTAAAGCTCTATGACCCTGTTGAAGGCTCCGGCCGAAACACGTTGGTCTCCTCTTTACACTGCTGAATGATATAGTTATGAACAAATAAAGACTTACAAGATCGCTGACACCTGGCTGTGCTGCTTTTCCTTCTCCTCTGATCATGGGGGAATCTATATGGAAAGTAGTTATATATATATTTGGTGCGCTTGAAGAGTCAAAATAAAAACTAAGACTCTCCCCCATGAGTGCTGTGTCTTTTTGGAAGAGAGGAAGACGAGAAGCGTGATGTTAGCGGGAGCACACCCGCATACAGCACCCGTATGTGAGTGCAGAAGTAGGTGCAACAGGAGCGAAGATATATATATATATATATATATATATATATATATATATTCACGCTCCAAGGTTGTCCACCTTATGAGTAGCACGCGAGCAGCAGCTTTATTTATGTGTAGGTGAGGACGGGGATCCGCTCGTAGACGCCGCTCCGTAATGGATCTGCCCGACGCGTTTCGAAGCTCCATCTGCTTCTCTTCAGGGGCTTTAACGGAAGCGGTGTGCGCACCCGTTACACTTCTCCAATTTCATATAACTCACCCGCCAATGGGAGGCTCCAATGAGACTTCTGGGAAGTGTAGTGCGGAAAGCACACAATCAAGTCCTGTATGGACTCCACGAGTGGGCCCGTCCTCGATCCCATGTACGGCTGCTACTTCACTGCCATGACCCCCACGTTAACGGGGTGGTGCATACTCTGCGGCTGGACTGCCGCATATAGATTCACGCTCCAAGGTTGTCCACCTTATGAGTAGCACGCGAGCAGCAGCTTTATTTATGTGTAGGTGAGGACGGGGATCCGCTCGTAGACGCCGCTCCGTAATGGATCTGCCCGGCGCGTTTCGAAGCTCCATCTGCTTCTCTTCAGGGGCTTTAACGGAAGCGGTGTGCGCACCCGTTACACTTCTCCAATTTCATATAACTCACCCGCCAATGGGAGGCTCCAATGAGACTTCTGGGAAGTGTAGTGCGGAAAGCACACAATTAAGTCCTGTATGGACTCCACGAGTGGGCCCGTCCTCGATCCCATGTACGGCTGCTACTTCACTGCCATGACCCCCACGTTAATGGGGTGGTGCATACTCTGCGGCTGGACTGCCGCATATAGATTCACGCTCCAAAGTTGTCCACCTTATGAGTAGCACGCGAGCAGCAGCTTTATTTATGTGTAGGTGAGGACGGGGATCCGCTCGTAGACGCCGCTCCGTAATGGATCTGCCCGACGCGTTTCGAAGCTCCATCTGCTTCTCTTCAGGGGCTTTAACGGAAGCGGTGTGCGCACCCGTTACACTTCTCCAATTTCATATAACTCACCCGCCAATGGGAGGCTCCAATGAGACTTCTGGGAAGTGTAGTGCGGAAAGCACACAATCAAGTCCTGTATGGACTCCACGAGTGGGCCCGTCCTCGATCCCATGTACGGCTGCTACTTCACTGCCATGACCCCCACGTTAACGGGGTGGTGCATACTCTGCGGCTGGACTGCCGCATATAGATTCACGCTCCAAGGTTGTCCACCTTATGAGTAGCACGCGAGCAGCAGCTTTATTTATGTGTAGGTGAGGACGGGGATCCGCTCGTAGACGCCGCTCCGTAATGGATCTGCCCGACGCGTTTCGAAGCTCCATCTGCTTCTCTTCAGGGGCTTTAACGGAAGCGGTGTGCGCACCCGTTACACTTCTCCAATTTCATATAACTCACCCGCCAATGGGAGGCTCCAATGAGACTTCTGGGAAGTGTAGTGCGGAAAGCACACAATCAAGTCCTGTATGGACTCCACGAGTGGGCCCGTCCTCGATCCCATGTACGGCTGCTACTTCACTGCCATGACCCCCACGTTAATGGGGTGGTGCATACTCTGCGGCTGGACTGCCGCATATAGATTCACGCTCCAAGGTTGTCCACCTTATGAGTAGCACGCGAGCAGCAGCTTTATTTATGTGTAGGTGAGGACGGGGATCCGCTCGTAGACGCCGCTCCGTAATGGATCTGCCCGACGCGTTTCGAAGCTCCATCTGCTTCTCTTCAGGGGCTTTAACGGAAGCGGTGTGCGCACCCGTTACACTTCTCCAATTTCATATAACTCACCCGCCAATGGGAGGCTCCAATGAGACTTCTGGGAAGTGTAGTGCGGAAAGCACACAATCAAGTCCTGTATGGACTCCACGAGTGGACCTGTCCTCGATCCCATGTACGGCTGCTACTTCACTTCCATGACCCCCACGTTAACGGGGTGGTGCATACTCTGCGGCTGGACTGCCGCATATAGATTCACGCTCCAAGGTTGTCCACCTTATGAGTAGCACGCGAGCAGCAGCTTTATTTATGTGTAGGTGAGGACGGGGATCCGCTCGTAGACGCCGCTCCGTAATGGATCTGCCCGACGCGTTTCGAAGCTCCATCTGCTTCTCTTCAGGGGCTTTAACGGAAGCGGTGTGCGCACCCGTTACACTTCTCCAATTTCATATAACTCACCCGCCAATGGGAGGCTCCAATGAGACTTCTGGGAAGTGTAGTGCGGAAAGCACACAATCAAGTCCTGTATGGACTCCACGAGTGGGCCCGTCCTCGATCCCATGTACGGCTGCTACTTCACTGCCATGACCCCCACGTTAACGGGGTGGTGCATACTCTGCGGCTGGACTGCCGCATATAGATTCACGCTCCAAGGTTGTCCACCTTATGAGTAGCACGCGAGCAGCAGCTTTATTTATGTGTAGGTGAGGACGGGGATCCGCTCGTAGACGCCGCTCCGTAATGGATCTGCCCGACGCGTTTCGAAGCTCCATCTGCTTCTCTTCAGGGGCTTTAACGGAAGCGGTGTGCGCACCCGTTACACTTCTCCAATTTCATATAACTCACCCGCCAATGGGAGGCTCCAATGAGACTTCTGGGAAGTGTAGTGCGGAAAGCACACAATCAAGTCCTGTATGGACTCCACGAGTGGGCCCGTCCTCGATCCCATGTACGGCTGCTACTTCACTGCCATGACCCCCACGTTAACGGGGTGGTGCATACTCTGCGGCTGGACTGCCGCATATAGATTCACGCTCCAAGGTTGTCCACCTTATGAGTAGCACGCGAGCAGCAGCTTTATTTGTGTAGGTGAGGACGGGGATCCGCTCGTAGACGCCGCTCCGTAATGGATCTGCCCGACGCGTTTCGAAGCTCCATCTGCTTCTCTTCAGGGGCTTTAACGGAAGCGGTGTGCGCACCCGTTACACTTCTCCAATTTCATATAACTCACCCGCCAATGGGAGGCTCCAATGAGACTTCTGGGAAGTGTAGTGCGGAAAGCACACAATCAAGTCCTGTATGGACTCCACGAGTGGGCCCGTCCTCGATCCCATGTACGGCTGCTACTTCACTGCCATGACCCCCACGTTAACGGGGTGGTGCATACTCTGCGGCTGGACTGCCGCATATAGATTCACGCTCCAAGGTTGTCCACCTTATGAGTAGCACGCGAGCAGCAGCTTTATTTATGTGTAGGTGAGGACGGGGATCCGCTCGTAGACGCCGCTCCGTAATGGATCTGCCCGACGCGTTTCGAAGCTCCATCTGCTTCTCTTCAGGGGCTTTAACGGAAGCGGTGTGCGCACCCGTTACACTTCTCCAATTTCATATAACTCACCCGCCAATGGGAGGCTCCAATGAGACTTCTGGGAAGTGTAGTGCGGAAAGCACACAATCAAGTCCTGTATGGACTCCACGAGTGGGCCCGTCCTCGATCCCATGTACGGCTGCTACTTCACTGCCATGACCCCCACGTTAACGGGGTGGTGCATACTCTGCGGCTGGACTGCCGCATATAGATTCACGCTCCAAGGTTGTCCACCTTATGAGTAGCATGCGAGCAGCAGCTTTATTTATGTGTAGGTGAGGACGGGGATCCGCTCGTAGACGCCGCTCCGTAATGGATCTGCCCGACGCGTTTCGAAGCTCCATCTGCTTCTCTTCAGGGGCTTTAACGGAAGCGGTGTGCGCACCCGTTACACTTCTCCAATTTCATATAACTCACCCGCCAATGGGAGGCTCCAATGAGACTTCTGGGAAGTGTAGTGCGGAAAGCACACAATCAAGTCCTGTATGGACTCCACGAGTGGGCCCGTCCTCGATCCCATGTACGGCTGCTACTTCACTGCCATGACCCCCACGTTAACGGGGTGGTGCATACTCTGCGGCTGGACTGCCGCATATAGATTCACGCTCCAAGGTTGTCCACCTTATGAGTAGCACGCGAGCAGCAGCTTTATTTATGTGTAGGTGAGGACGGGGATCCGCTCGTAGACACCGCTCCGTAATGGATCTGCCCGACGCGTTTCGAAGCTCCATCTGCTTCTCTTCAGGGGCTTTAACGGAAGCGGTGTGCGCACCCGTTACACTTCTCCAATTTCATATAACTCACCCGCCAATGGGAGGCTCCAATGAGACTTCTGGGAAGTGTAGTGCGGAAAGCACACAATCAAGTCCTGTATGGACTCCACGAGTGGGCCCGTCCTCGATCCCATGTACGGCTGCTACTTCACTGCCATGACCCCCACGTTAACGGGGTGGTGCATACTCTGCGGCTGGACTGCCGCATATAGATTCACGCTCCAAGGTTGTCCACCTTATGAGTAGCACGCGAGCAGCAGCTTTATTTATGTGTAGGTGAGGACGGGGATCCGCTCGTAGACACCGCTCCGTAATGGATCTGCCCGACGCGTTTCGAAGCTCCATCTGCTTCTCTTCAGGGGCTTTAACGGAAGCGGTGTGCGCACCCGTTACACTTCTCCAATTTCATATAACTCACCCGCCAATGGGAGGCTCCAATGAGACTTCTGGGAAGTGTAGTGCGGAAAGCACACAATCAAGTCCTGTATGGACTCCACGAGTGGGCCCGTCCTCGATCCCATGTACGGCTGCTACTTCACTGCCATGACCCCCACGTTAACGGGGTGGTGCATACTCTGCGGCTGGACTGCCGCATATAGATTCACGCTCCAAGGTTGTCCACCTTATGAGTAGCACGCGAGCAGCAGCTTTATTTATGTGTAGGTGAGGACGGGGATCCGCTCGTAGACGCCGCTCCGTAATGGATCTGCCCGACGCGTTTCGAAGCTCCATCTGCTTCTCTTCAGGGGCTTTAACGGAAGCGGTGTGCGCACCCGTTACACTTCTCCAATTTCATATAACTCACCCGCCAATGGGAGGCTCCAATGAGACTTCTGGGAAGTGTAGTGCGGAAAGCACACAATCAAGTCCTGTATGGACTCCACGAGTGGGCCCGTCCTCGATCCCATGTACGGCTGCTACTTCACTGCCATGACCCCCACGTTAACGGGGTGGTGCATACTCTGCGGCTGGACTGCCGCATATAGATTCACGCTCCAAGGTTGTCCACCTTATGAGTAGCACGCGAGCAGCAGCTTTATTTATGTGTAGGTGAGGACGGGGATCCGCTCGTAGACGCCGCTCCGTAATGGATCTGCCCGACGCGTTTCGAAGCTCCATCTGCTTCTCTTCAGGGGCTTTAACGGAAGCGGTGTGCGCACCCGTTACACTTCTCCAATTTCATATAACTCACCCGCCAATGGGAGGCTCCAATGAGACTTCTGGGAAGTGTAGTGCGGAAAGCACACAATCAAGTCCTGTATGGACTCCACGAGTGGGCCCGTCCTCGATCCCATGTACGGCTGCTACTTCACTGCCATGACCCCCACGTTAACGGGGTGGTGCATACTCTGCGGCTGGACTGCCGCATATAGATTCACGCTCCAAGGTTGTCCACCTTATGAGTAGCACGCGAGCAGCAGCTTTATTTATGTGTAGGTGAGGACGGGGATCCGCTCGTAGACGCCGCTCCGTAATGGATCTGCCCGACGCGTTTCGAAGCTCCATCTGCTTCTCTTCAGGGGCTTTAACGGAAGCGGTGTGCGCACCCGTTACACTTCTCCAATTTCATATAACTCACCCGCCAATGGGAGGCTCCAATGAGACTTCTGGGAAGTGTAGTGCGGAAAGCACACAATCAAGTCCTGTATGGACTCCACGAGTGGGCCCGTCCTCGATCCCATGTACGGCTGCTACTTCACTGCCATGACCCCCACGTTAACGGGGTGGTGCATACTCTGCGGCTGGACTGCCGCATATAGATTCACGCTCCAAGGTTGTCCATCTTATGAGTAGCACGCGAGCAGCAGCTTTATTTATGTGTAGGTGAGGACGGGGATCCGCTCGTAGACGCCGCTCCGTAATGGATCTGCCCGACGCGTTTCGAAGCTCCATCTGCTTCTCTTCAGGGGCTTTAACGGAAGCGGTGTGCGCACCCGTTACACTTCTCCAATTTCATATAACTCACCCGCCAATGGGAGGCTCCAATGAGACTTCTGGGAAGTGTAGTGCGGAAAGCACACAATCAAGTCCTGTATGGACTCCACGAGTGGGCCCGTCCTCGATCCCATGTACGGCTGCTACTTCACTGCCATGACCCCCAAGTTAACGGGGTGGTGCATACTCTGCGGCTGGACTGCCGCATAGATCCATTACGGAGCGGCGTCTACGAGCGGATCCCCGTCCTCACCTACACATTAATAAAGCTGCTGCTCGCGTGCTACTCATAAGGTGGACAACCTTGGAGCGTGAATCTATATGCGGCAGTCCAGCCGCAGAGTATGCACCACCCCGTTAACGTGGGGGTCACGGCAGTGAAGTAGCAGCCGTACATGGGATCGAGGACGGGCCCACTCGTGGAGTCCATATAGGACTTGATTGTGTGCTTTCCGCACTACACTTCCCAGAAGTCTCATTGGAGCCTCCCATTGGCGGGTGAGTTATATGAAATTGGAGAAGTGTAACGGGTGCGCACACCGCTTCCGTTAAAGCCCCTGAAGAGAAGCAGATGGAGCTTCGAAACGCGTCGGGCAGATCCATTACGGAGCGGCGTCTACGAGCGGATCCCCGTCCTCACCTACACATTAATAAAGCTGCTGCTCGCGTGCTACTCATAAGGTGGACAACCTTGGAGCGTGAATCTATATGCGGCAGTCCAGCCGCAGAGTATGCACCACCCCGTTAACGTGGGGGTCACGGCAGTGAAGTAGCAGCCGTACATGGGATCGAGGACGGGCCCACTCGTGGAGTCCATACAGGACTTGATTGTGTGCTTTTTGCACTACACTTCCCAGAAGTCTCATTGGAGCCTCCCATTGGCGGGTGAGTTATATGAAATTGGAGAAGTGTAACGGGTGCGCACACCGCTTCCGTTAAAGCCCCTGAAGAGAAGCAGATGGAGCTTCGAAACGCGTCGGGCAGATCCATTATGGAGCGGCGTCTACGAGCGGATCCCCGTCCTCACCTACACATAAATAAAGCTGCTGCTCGCGTGCTACTCATAAGGTGGACAACCTTGGAGCGTGAATCTATATGCGGCAGTCCAGCCGCAGAGTATGCACCACCCCGTTAACGTGGGGGTCACGGCAGTGAAGTAGCAGCCGTACATGGGATCGAGGACGGGCCCACTCGTGGAGTCCATACAGGACTTGATTGTGTGCTTTCCGCACTACACTTCCCAGAAGTCTCATTGGAGCCTCCCATTGGCGGGTGAGTTATATGAAATTGGAGAAGTGTAACGGGTGCGCACACCGCTTCCGTTAAAGCCCCTGAAGAGAAGCAGATGGAGCTTCGAAACGCGTCGGGCAGATCCATTACGGAGCGGCGTCTACGAGCGGATCCCCGTCCTCACCTACACATAAATAAAGCTGCTGCTCGCGTGCTACTCATAAGGTGGACAACCTTGGAGCGTGAATCTATATGCGGCAGTCCAGCCGCAGAGTATGCACCACCCCGTTAACGTGGGGGTCACGGCAGTGAAGTAGCAGCCGTACATGGGATCGAGGACGGGCCCACTCGTGGAGTCCATACAGGACTTGATTGTGTGCTTTCCGCACTACACTTCCCAGAAGTCTCATTGGAGCCTCCCATTGGCGGGTGAGTTATATGAAATTGGAGAAGTGTAACGGGTGCGCACACCGCTTCCGTTAAAGCCCCTGAAGAGAAGCAGATGGAGCTTCGAAACGCGTCGGGCAGATCCATTACGGAGCGGCGTCTACGAGCGGATCCCCGTCCTCACCTACACATAAATAAAGCTGCTGCTCGCGTGCTACTCATAAGGTGGACAACCTTGGAGCGTGAATATATATATATATATATATATATCTCCTCCAGTGCCGGTTAGCGCACCCTGGGCTGTCACGGAACGGTCCTGGGTAGGCCACCGACAGGCCTTCCAAATATACCTCAAATACCTCTTTTTCCGAAGTAAACCAGGACACCCGGAATCCGTATGTAGAATTTATTCAGCAAAGTGAAAAAGTGCGACGCGTTTCGCCGATAAGGCTTGCTCACGCTCGTCTAGATTACATTGATGGCCATTTTAAAAGTGCTCAAAAACACACCCCCAAGTGTATGCATAACATTGCCTTGGCATTGTAGGATGACATATTGTAAGAGTATTTATACACTATATTTCACTACTTATTTATATATACAAGTGTTGATATCAGTAATAATCACTGGGCCTTTGTTATATATCGTCCCTATTACATATTCGTGTTGTACAATGCCACATGTCAACAAAAAGAAATTAAATATATAATATTAGGACATGTTCATGGATATCACACAAATAACATTCACGACATAATTAGGTCTGAAAATAATTTGCACCGATTTGTATTGTGCCATATATCGCTAAACTTACTGCAACATACGTCGGGTATTTCAACGCGATCATGTGATGTACGTGAATACGTAACCCATTTGTTCATTGGTTCGTCAATAACAGGCATATGTAAGACCTGATGTCATTGGTTCTGGTTGCTAAGATACGAAATGCCACATTTCGTAACAACTAATGCTTCAAAATACAACTCGTCTAGCGAGTAGATGTAGCAATTTACGAACCATACATTTGTCACGTATAATGCAGATATCAGTTTCAAAGTTCTTGTCCCAGTGGGCATCGGCACCTTATTCAGTATGTGAATAATTAAATTATTGAACATGTCCTCGCCCCAGTGGGCTACACATTGTACTGCTGGGCTGATCGTAGTAAGCACATAATGTCCAAAACAAAATCAATGTAGTGATCAGTAATTTCATTGTATCCAACAATTTCCCACAATGCCTGCAAATGAAAATTAAAAATTAGAACATTAAAAGTATAGACAGCAAATTATCAAATTCATGACAGATATATGTACATAATTATTCTTCGTGCAGATGTACTGACAGTTCCTCACTGGTATTTAACCCTGAAGGGGTTAGACATTGAAAGTCAATTATGTATTTGGACTCGAGCTTTCTCATGGACAATTCCTGATTGCCACCACGTATTCCCAGAACAACACAGTCAATAACCACCATGCGTAGTTGAGTCTCATCTTGCATGTGGCTCTCAAAGAAGTGTCTTGCGACTGGGTATTGTTTGTTATGATTTCGTATCGCTCTCAGATGTTCCAGTACCCTCTTTTTAGCCTCATGCTTAGTGCTACCAACGTACCATTTATCACATGGGCATATTAATAGATAGATACTGTACGTGGTGTTACATGTAAGTCTCTTCTTGATTGTGAATTCTCTAGATGTTCCTGGTATCATTAAGTTCTTACAATCTCTGCTAAATTTGCAGGCTTTGCATTTTCTGCAGCAGATAAATACAACATTTGTAACACCATCTGATTGACCTTTCTCTGTTACATAATTCTGACTGAGCTCGTCCCGTAGGGATCTACCCTTACGGAAGGTGATCTGTGGATTGTCGCTTAAATACTTTTTAAGATGTTCATTAGTACCTAAGACATGCCAATGTTTTTAAGCACCTTTCTCATATCATGGGATTGCCCCGAGAATGTTGTAATGAATCTGATTGTTTCAGATTCTACCTGGTGCAACTTTGGAGCTAAAAGTTCATCCCTAGTTTTGGTGTTGCTGCGTTCAACTGCTTTAGCAATTGTTTGATTGCTGTACCCTCTCTCTTTAAACCTCTGACACATCATACTTTCTTCTCTTTTGTATCCATCTTGTGTACTGCAATTGCGCCTGGCGCGCAACAGTTCCCCATAGGGGATACTGTATACAAGACTTTTGGGATGGCAACTTGAGGCTCTCAACAGACTATTTCCAGATGTGCTCTTTCTGAAGAGTTTAGTGGTCAGAATGTTATTGACTACTTCTACTTCCACATCAAGGAATTCCATCTTAGTCTCACTGATGTGTTCAGTTAAGGTCAAGTTCAATGTATTGACATTCAATTTGTCAATGAACTGTTTTGCAGAGTCTCTATCGCCATTCCAAATGAAAAAAATATCGTCAATGTATCGCAGCCACAGGGACACATTGTTGAATTCAACCATTTCTTGGACCACCTGCTCCTCCCACCAGCCCATGAATAAATTCGCGTAGCTGGGGGCGAAGCAGGTTCCCATGGCTGTGCCCTGTGACTGGCGATACATGACGTCATTAAAATAAAAAAAGTTGTTATTGAGGCAGAAGTCTATCATAGACTGGAGCATACGGGAATGTGAAAACAGTGAAATCGACCTGGTATTTAAGTAATGTTTAACAGCCTTCAAACCATTTTCGTGTTGAATACTGGTGTAAAGGCTGCTAACGTCTAGGGTGACCAGAGTAAAATTGGTCTCCCAATGAATCCCATTGATGACACTCAGGAATTGGGTGGTATCCTTGACATATGATGGTAAAGCCATCACAAAGGTTCTCAAATAATGGTCAATGTATTTGGAAGTATGTTCCAGAAGGGAACCAATGGAAGAAACAATGGGGCGACCAGGTGGATTGCTTTGGTCTTTATGTAGTTTTGGGAGGAGATACAATATTGGGATCTTTGGATGAGCATTGTATAAATATTGATATTCCTCAGTTTCTATCAACCCCTTGTCCTTCCACTCTTGAAGTAGATCTCTAAAGTCACTGTTGGATTTTAAAACAGTATCTTTATCGGATCTACAATAGCACGTCGTGTCCTGTAGTTGTCTTAAGCCCTCCTGGAGGTACTTCTGCTTGTCAATGACCACAACATTCCCTCCCTTATCGGACTGTCGTATCACTATATCCTTGTCCGTTCTAAGGGATTCAATAGACATTTGTTGAGTGTGAGATAGGTTCTTTTTACTCTGGGATATCTTCTTATATCTTAGTTTCAGAAGATCTTTCAATACACCACGTTCGAATACATCTATCGCGTCACATTGAACTGCAGGTAAGAAAACACTTCTAGGTTTGAATTTCGACTTAGGATTGTTGTCTAGATCAAAACCCCAACTCTCCCAATCCGGTTCTTCTCCCATGCTTACACCGTCCCCAACAATGTCCTCTAATAGTACAATGTCTTCCACATCAAGATTGCTCAGCATATTATCGGTGGACACAACTGATCTTTCCTTAGGTTTAGTGCAATATCATTTTTTTAATTTCAACTTTCTTGCAAACAAGAACAAGTCTATACGGGTCTGTGTGAAGTTCAAATTTAGTGTTGGGCAGAAGGAAAGGCCAAGTGTTAAAATTTCTCTCTCACCTTCAGTTAGTATATATCGAGAGAGGTTCACCACAGTCATATTCATTTCGGATTCTTGCTCCTTGTTGCCATTCCCATTGGAGCTTGTGTGGCGTTTGATCCTCCTCTTTTTTGCCTCTTTGTTCCTCCTGTTCCTCCTCTGTTTCCACGTCCTCGACCTCTTTGATTCCCCCCTTCCCCCTGAAAGGTGTCTGTCCGATTCTGGCTCATCATCTGGAACTGTGCTAAAAAATTCACCTTTTTGTTGATATTCACGGAGGGCTCTTGAGCAATGCCAGATGTAGAGGCGTCTGATAAGTTACCATCCGATACATCACTTTCAACTACTTCTGCATTTGTTCCAGATTTTGATTGACTGTTCAGCGCCATCCCTGTTTTCTTATCAAAAAGATGGTCATACTTTTTCTGAAATGTTAATGTTCGTCCAGATTGGTAATCCTTGAAATCCCCGATAAATTTCCGTTGTTTTTTGGCTGTGATCTCTTCTTCCAATTTCTCCATTTTGATATTCAGTTTCTTTAGATGTTATTCTAATGCTTCCTTTGCCATCAATGGTTCAATTTCCGCTAAGAGATCCTCTATATTTTTCAGAAGTTTAGCACGATCTTTTAGGGCAAATTTTACAAGGATTTTCATCATTACCATGGAACATGCTGAGGTATTATCCGACCAATCATTAATCATCTCTGGATCAGGGTCTTCATATGTTGGAATTGTGAAGATCCGGAGGCCTCTTGGAACTCGTTTGACCTCAATGTATCTAGATAGCGACTCCGCCTCCCACCATTTAGATAGTTCTTTCTTGTATAATTTTTCAAGCATGCCCAGTTTAGTTTGCAAAGTTATTTCTTGGCCGATACTAACTGTAATCTGAGCTGGTTCTATATTCACACCTGTCATGTTGAAGAGTAATTTGTCAGCTGTCTGTTTGCGACGAGAATCCAATTCACCTGCCATGGTGATGTTGTTATAGCAAATAGTTTCCGTGCGTGTATAGAAGCTTGTAATTGCCTGTCAGCTTCTACACGCTCTCCTACTTTCGTGTATTTACGTTGGTCGGCAAAGATCCCGTTCCGTGTACGCCTACGTGATAGCTCCAAGGTGTTCCCACCTTTTTGCTCTCCGCTAGCGTAACACCACAGGTCCTCCGCTTTTCCTCCGTATCAATTTTATAAAAGCTCACCGTCGGAACACCAAGAGTTGGTCAGTGGTGTAATTCCAGGATAATCCTCGCGCTGACGATCATTCAGCTGGATCCAAACGGCGTCATACACCAAAGGTCAGCCCGTGCAACTTATATGCAAATCTCTCCTCCAGTGCCGGTTAGCGCACCCTGGGCTGTCACGGAACGGTCCTGGGTAGGCCACCGACAGGCCTTCCAAATATACCTCAAATACCTCTTTTTCCGAAGTAAACCAGGACACCCGGAATCCGTATGTAGAATTTATTCAGCAAAGTGAAAAAGTGCGACGCGTTTCGCCGATAAGGCTTGCTCACGCTTGTCTAGATTACATTGACGGCCATTTTAAAAGTGCTCAAAAACACACCCCCAAGTGTATGCATAACATTGCCTTGGCATTGTAGGATGACATATTGTAAGAGTATTTATACACTATATTTCACTACTTATTTATATATACAAGTGTTGATATCAGTAAAAATCACTGTGCCTTTGTTATATATCATCCCTATTACATATTCGTGTTGTACAATGCCACATGTCAACAAAAAGAAATGAAATATATAATATTAGGACATGTTCATGGATATCACACAAATAACATTCACGACATAATTAGGTCTGAAAATAATTTGCACCGATTTGTATTGTGCCATATATCGCTAAACTTACTGCAACATACGTCGGGTATTTCAACGCGATCATGTGATGTACGTGAATACGTAACCCATTTGTTCATTGGTTCGTCAATAACAGGCATATGTAAGACCTGATGTCATTGGTTCTGGTTGCTAAGATACGAAATGCCACATTTCGTAACAACTAATGCTTCAAAATACAACTCGTCTAGCGAGTAGATGTAGCAATATACGAACCATACATTTGTCACGTATAATGCAGATATCAGTTTCAAAGTTCTTGCCCCAGTGGGCATCGGCACCTTATTCAGTATGTGAATAATTAAATTATTGAACATGTCCCTTCTGGAACACACTTCCAAATACATTGACCATTATTTGAGATCCTTTGTGATGGCTTTACCATCATATGTCAAGGATACCACCCAATTCCTGAGTGTCATCAATGGGATTCATTGGGAGACCAATTTTACTCTGGTCACCCTAGACGTTAGCAGCCTTTACACCAGTATTCAACACGAAAATGGTTTGAAGGCTGTTAAACATTACTTAAATACCAGGTCGATTTCACTGTTTTCACATTCCCGTATGCTCCTGTCTATGATAGACTTCTGCCTCAATAACAACTTTTTTTATTTTAATGACGTCATGTATCGCCAGTCACAGGGCACAGCCATGGGAACCTGCTTCGCCCCCAGCTACGCGAATTTATTCATGGGCTGGTGGGAGGAGCAGGTGGTCCAAGAAATGGTTGAATTCAACAATGTGTCCCTGTGGCTGCGATACATTGACGATATTTTTTTCATTTGGAATGGCGACAGAGACTCTGCAAAACAGTTCATTGACAAATTGAATGTCAATACATTGAACTTGACCTTAACTGAACACATCAGTGAGACTAAGATGGAATTCCTTGATGTGGAAGTAGAAGTAGTCAATAACATTCTGACCACTAAACTCTTCAGAAAGAGCACATCTGGAAATAGTCTGTTGAGAGCCTCAAGTTGCCATCCCAAAAGTCTTGTATACAGTATCCCCTAAGGGGAACTGTTGCGCGCCAGGCGCAATTGCAGTACACAAGATGGATACAAAAGAGAAGAAAGTATGATGTGTCAGAGGTTTAAAGAGAGAGGGTACAGCAATCAAACAATTGCTAAAGCAGTTGAACGCAGCAACACCAAAACTAGGGATGAACTTTTAGCTCCAAAGTTGCACCAGGTAGAATCTGAAACAATCAGATTCATTACAACATTCTCGGGGCAATCCCATGATATGAGAAAGGTGCTTAAAAAACACTGGCATGTCTTAGGTACTGATGAACATCTTAAAAAGTATTTAAGCGACAATCCACAGATCACGTTCCGTAAGGGTAGATCCCTACGGGACGAGCTCAGTCAGAATTATGTAACAGAGAAAGGTCAATCAGATGGTGTTACAAATGTTGGATTTATCTGCTGCAGAAAATGCAAAGCCTGCAAATTTAGCAGAGATTGTAAGAACTTAATGATACCAGGAACATCTAGAGAATTCACAATCAAGAAGAGACTTACATCTAACACCACGTACAGTATCTATCTATTAATATGCCCATGTGATAAATGGTACGTTGGTAGCACTAAGCATGAGGCTAAAAAGAGGGTACTGGAACATCTGAGAGCGATACGAAATCGTAACAAACAATACCCAGTCGCAAGACACTTCTTTGAGAGCCACATGCAAGATGAGACTCAACTACGCATGGTGGTTATTGACTGTGTTGATCTGGGAATACGTGGTGGCAATCAGGAATTGTCCATGAGAAAGCTCGAGTCCAAATACATAATTGACTTTCAATGTCTAACCCCTTCAGGGTTAAATACCAGTGAGGAACTGTCAGTACATCTGCACGAAGAATAATTATGTACATATATCTGTCATGAATTTGATAATTTGCTGTCTATACTTTTAATGTTCTAATTTTTAATTTTCATTTGCAGGCATTGTGGGAAATTGTTGGATACAATGAAATTACTGATCACTACATTGATTTTGTTTTGGACATTATGTGCTTACTACGATCAGCCCAGCAGTACAATGTGTAGCCCACTGGGGCGAGGACATGTTCAATAATTTAATTATTCACATACTGAATAAGGTGCCGATGCCCACTGGGGCAAGAACTTTGAAACTGATATCTGCATTATACGTGACAAATGTATGGTTCGTAAATTGCTACATCTACTCGCTAGACGAGTTGTATTTTGAAGCATTAGTTGTTACGAAATGTGGCATTTCGTATCTTAGCAACCAGAACCAATGACATCAGATCTTACATATGCCTGTTATTGACGAACCAATGAACAAATGGGTTACGTATTCACGTACATCACATGATCGCGTTGAAATACCCGACGTATGTTGCAGTAAGTTTAGCGATATATGGCACAATACAAATCGGTGCAAATTATTTTCAGACCTAATTATGTCGTGAATGTTATTTGTGTGATATCCATGAACATGTCCTAATATTATATATTTAATTTCTTTTTGTTGACATGTGGCATTGTACAACACGAATATGTAATAGGGACGATATATAACAAAGGCCCAGTGATTATTACTGATATCAACACTTGTATATATAAATAAGTAGTGAAATATAGTGTATAAATACTCTTACAATATGTCATCCAACAATGCCGAGGCAATGTTATGCATACACTTGGGGGGGTGTTTTTGAGCACTTTTAAAATGGCCATCAATGTAATCTAGACGAGCGTGAGCAAGCCTTATCGGCGAAACGCGTCGCACTTCTTCACTTTGCTGAATAAATTCAGCATACGGATTCCGGGTGTCCTGGTTTACTTCGAAAAAAGAGGTATTTGAGATGTATATTATATGTATATTATATATATATATATATATATATATATATATATATATATATATATATATATATATATATATATATGTATATATATATATATATATATATATATATATATATATATATATATATATATATATATATATATATATATATATATGCAGCAGCCACTCTGTAGCTGTAATTAGAGTTACCAGATATAGGAATTTCTTGGATTTTTCATCATTAATAACTGTGCACGTTTGACAAATCTCCACAAATTGTTGCAGACCTATTCTTCCTTTTACATTGGCAAATGATGCAAAGTTTTGTAGTGATTGGTCAAGTGGGTGCAAAGATAAAAGGGGGTTCCAAAACGCCAATGCATTTTCCATAAACGTTTGTGTCTCGTGTAGTGTGAGTACCGTGGTAATACCTACAAAGTACTGAGCTACTGAATTTTTTTTCAATGTGTAATTCTTCCTAAACAGCTGTAAAAAATATATAGAGCATTATAAATATATTCCTCCACCGATTAACACTGTAATAAAATGGTACTAGGTAGGAAACAACAATAAAACCTACTGCTTACCTAGATCTAAGACTATCCTAGAACGCAACGAAACGCAGAATGCTGACAAAATGTGCTGTCAATGACATGGCTGACTTTTAACTTTGGTAAACACAGCCATTAGCCGATCACATACTGCCTTATCATGGACCGCGGTATACTGCAAACTTACTGCAGTATATCGAGGCCCAATATACAATTAAGTCTTTTGAAAATTAGAACTTTAAAACTTCTTTTACACTATTCACATACACTCTAACAAATGTCAATTTACACAAAATAATATATATTCCTGCCCCATTACTTCTACAGCCATTAACGCACTTTCATGCAATTGCCACACTCCACTGTACGCCACAACACAGTATGCCACTCCACTCTACACACCATTAAACTCTACAGCAGCCTGCTTCTAAAGAGAGCATTTAGGCCACGCCCTCCCACTTCTGTCTGACTCGAAGAGAAATCCATTGTGTCATTCAAAAAACTGCCTTGTGTATGTTCCTTAATTTCAATGTTTTTTTAAAAGAGGCAGGAATACCATGCATGCTAGGAGTGTTTACCTCTGTCGACCACCCATTTCTCTAACGTATAGCAGCAGTGGCGTCTCTTACTGATATCCATTGAACTGCAGGTGTGCCTTCAATTATAATCCTCACTTGGGCACAAGAGGGCACAGCCTGGCTTTGAATTAGAGATCATTCATTTGATCTGTGCTCCTTCCACTTCTATATCCTATCCCTTTCCATTATGTTACGGGTAGGGTGCTGTTAGCAAAGCTCAGTAACCCCCACCTACCCAGTGACAAGCTAGCAAAATGAACTTGGTTACAGGAGGAATTTCTCTGTAGTTTAGTACTGCCCCCTCGTGGAGACTGTATTTTCGCTTTCATTAGAATGCGACACGCTTGGGGTGTATGTAAGGGGGATGCAAGTTCACTAGCTTCTGCAGTCTTCCCCTGTCAGAAGAACAGCATGCTAATTTAACTCAGAGGTGAGTGGTGACTACCATTGCGACCAACATCATACATATGGTATTTACAAAGGGGCAAAAGGATAAAAGGGTTTTTTTTGCTTTCAGGACTTTTACCAAAAGGTTACCATTTACAGTAAAGAACCATTCTTTAAACAGAGTGGAGTGGAGTGGTGTGGCTCACTGGTTAGAGGCGGCAGACCTGGAAGCAGAAGTCGGCCCGGGACCAGGGTTCGATTCCCGACGCGGCAGGGTCGTGGACCAGGGTCAGCAGACTCTATAATTCTCGCATCGGTGCCTACTGTAACCAGGGGTCGCACTCGGCAACTCTGGGCATTAGCTTGCCTAATCTCCACAACGGCCCCATCAATGCCGGGGATGCCTGGCTCCACCTTGGGGATTCCCAGCAGGGACCATCCCACAGGGAAAGCCAGGACGGGTTCCCCAGCGGTATACAGCGCCAGGACGCCGGCTGCTGGCAACAGTGCGCTTTACAAGCATACACATTCCATTTTTTTTTTTACATTAAATGAGGGCCAGTGTCAGGGAAATTCTTGTTCCGAGACACAAAGACATTTAAATCCGTCTCATTTTCATGAGGCACTGACGTTGTACACAAGTTGCAGAAGGAAATGTGCTGATGATAATACATAAAGGTATGAGGTGACCAGGGTCACTCTCATATGATGTGCGAGTATGAATTTTATGCCATGCTTGGGGAACTATGGATTCAAGCCCCCGAAGGTCCTTTAACAACCATAAGCAAGCACCGTGCCATATTCTTATCATGATCTCTTTCAGTGGGGCTCAGAAAGCAGCATCCATCGCGCAATAACTGCGCTCCACACTGTGACTTGAAGCGTAAATGGCCATTTTATTAAGACAAGGTTGCAATCATTTAAACTTTATTAACAGTACATAACTGCAAGAAAATACTTTTCCCATCCCATACCGACACATTCTCCGTTCAGCCTTCTCAAAACCATCTCACCTGTTTGACTCTTCCCCATTCACTCAGTGACCTCCTTCCTTTCCCCATTCTCACCTTCACTTACCCTCCAAGCATCCTCTGTTGACTTTCCTTCATTGCCTCCCGCGCCCCACTATCAGTCACCCGTGTACCGTTCCCCCCCCGAGGGGTGGATCCGCCCGTATATGACTCACCACCCCTCCAAAGTACCGTAACGTCGCTACTCTGCAACCTGCCCTAAACTGACTCGCTATGAACGATCCAATCCCAAGCCCTCCACGTAACCTGTAGGGTAACTCCCGCCTTCCAGCTGCTCCTCCCTCCCACTCCCCCTCATATGGACGCCACACGGTGGTGAGGAGAGCGACCTTTGACCCTGCCACCAAGCAGGTCGCTCCCCCACGCCACCACACAGCCCTCCTGTGTGCCCTGAGCCGCTGCTGCCGCTCAAACTGGTTTGTGCCTGCGTATTTTACATCATCTGTGCTCTCCGTACTTGTGCCCCCCTGTGCCTCACTTTGCCTTGTGTATCCCCCGCTCTGTGCCCCCACCTGCTTAGTTAGCATTGTTGTTGTTGCTGTATTCTTGTGCCGCTTCGTGCCCACTTTTGCCTTCTGTATCCCGCTGCATGCCCGCTCGTCCCAGTCCATGATCTTCCCCGCCGCTGCGTCCCCTGCGGCCCGCCCCCCTGTGCACCCTTTCGCCGACCCGCTCCCGCCTCCCAGCTGCTCCTCCCTCCCACTCCCCTCAAATGGAGGCGTAAAAGCCCGCCTAAGGCAAGCCCATCTGCGCCCATCCGCGCCTGGACCGCGCCCTGCACCAGGACCCCTGGCCCCCACACTCACCACCAAGCACACCACTGCTACGACTACAGCACCCTACACGCACTCAACGCCGGACGGCCACGCACCTGCTGCCTGGCCATGCCGAAGCGCACACAAGGACCCTTCTCCTGCTGGAGCTGCAGCTTCACCAGCATCCGGCTCGCCAACCCACCCACCGAAGAACCCAACTTCCTCAGATGCATCCTGCTCAACACCCGATCCGCCCGCAAACATGCCGTCGAACTCTGGGACCTACTCGACACCAATGCCCCAGACGTCGCCTTCCTGACGGAGACCTGGCTGAGCCCCACCTCAGCGCCTGACATCGCCATAGCCATCCCAGAAGGCTACAAGATCACCAACAAGGACTGCACCAACGGAGTAGGTGGAGGAATTGCCATCGTCCTCAGAAACACCCTAAAGATCACGACAGACGCCAACGACATCCTCAGCATCGCCGAACACCTGCACTTCAAGATCCATACCGACCCCAACACCACCCTCAGAGGCACCCTCCTCCACAGACCCCCGCGAACATCCCCTAGGGAAGACTGGTCTGTGACCTTCAAATCCCCAGGGGGCCGTCAGAGGAGGCAGAAAGCAGCCTCACAGGAAAGTTCCATTTACTGGTATCACTTGAGTAAACACAGGCAAATACAATTTACATTGTGTAGACTATGAAGGTACAACTCTGTTCTCAATCATTATGTGCTGGCCTCTTTGTGTATTTGGAGAGGCGGCACCGGTTCAATGTGCTAAATGAAGCTGGATCCAATGCTGGCACTTTCTTATGCCTGTTCCCTCCTGTAGACTGTACTTTCACTTTCATTTGATAACAATCCATGTGGTGTGTATGTTCTGGGCGTGGAGTTCAGTGGCTGTCTGCAGTCTTCACTGAAACCAGCCAGCAGAGCAGCACGCTGATTTCAGATTTGACTTGGGTGAGTTGTGATTGTGAGGCAGCTTTGGTTTGTAGGACTGAAGAGAAGACGCATTTTCATTTTTCGATTGTGAGTTTAGGGTCTCCGACACTCCGACAGAGCATTGGGAGGAACAAAAGTCAAAATCCATGATTTACTTGTAAAGTGTGTCATCGTTTATTGTGAAGGATTGCAGTGTTTGGGAATTTTATAAGTGCAACATGCAATGTAAACCTGTTTATTACTGGAAGAACATTTTACTTCGGTAAACATAAGCACATTAATTTGTGACTCATGCGTGCAGATAATCCCGTTTTGTTGGCCTGTTCTGCACTTTAAAGTACCACACTGACGTTTTTTGCGATCTTGCTGTCATTATTATAACTGCTATTTAAGGCTTTTTTTATTTCCATCCTCTGTAACCTGAGAGGACGCTATTAAATTGAAATTAATGTGGAAAGAACAGGAATGGAAAAATCAAAGGGAGATGCTTTAAAAATATTGAAACATGATCGACCACCCTATCAATTGCATTCTCTAGATTATTTGAACTCTCTGTGGCTTTTCAGCCATTGTGTTGGAGAAAATATGCTCAATTTTTCAAATGTCTCCCAGGAAAAGAGCCTGCAGCCTTCACAAACACTGCAGGGATGAGACAAGCTTCATTGCCACACTGATTTGAGTATTGTATGACTGTCTTTTTAGAATATTTACAACAAGGGGTGGTGAGGGACAGAGTCTCTGAATTAAGCAGAATACTCTCACCCAGTCAAGAGATCAGGGCTAGATCCAACACCGTTTTTTAGCTCATTGCACCATCCCAGTTTCAGAACCTGGCTGTATGCAAATTAGTCTGTCCCTGGCCCAGTGCATCATGGGAACAGGGCAGACCAGACTACAAAAGCCAATTCTTACACTGGGAAGGAAACAAGCTTCCGGGGACCGGTTTCTGGCATTACAGCCGTCTTCGGCCCGGCTTGCTTGAATCCTGATGGTGCAATGAGCAAGGGACTCATGTCTGAGTATACCCTTCCACGCTTAGGGTGGACAAAAATATTTACAACAAGGGGTGGTGAGGGACAGAGTCTCTGAATTAAGCAGAATACTCTCACCCAGTCAAGAGATCAGGGCTAGATCCAACACCGTTAATGCCAGAAACCGGTCCCCGGAAGCTTGTTTCCTTCCCAGTGTAAGAATTGGCTATTGTAGTCTGGTCTGCCCTGTTCCCATGATGCACTGGGCCAGGGACAGACTAATTTGCATACAGCCAGGTTCTGAAACTGGGATGGTGCAATGAGCTAAAAAACGGTGTTGGATCTAGCCCTGATCTCTTGACTGGGTGAGAGTACTCTGCTTAATTCAGAGACTCTGTCCATCACCACTCCTTGTCTTTTTAGAATTGCATGCCAAAGCTATGGTGTTGTTGCAAGTCTGAATATTGTGGTGCGAAACGTACTATTTTGACACGTATATTTTTTTTACATTTTGTCAGGTGAAGAACTCCTTCCACCCCTCTCAAAGAATATGGACTTGTTTTGTAAGCTTGCTTGCAAGGTGCAGTTTGAGGCAGTGACAGACGCCTCACCACTTTCAAAGTTCACCAGCCACCACTGACACTCTACTCCACTCTACCTCACTCCACTATACCCACTCCGCACTACGCTAATCCACTGTCCACCACTCCACTCCAAGTCACTCTACTTTACACCACTACACTGTCCACTATTACACTCTAGGTCACTGCATTTTATGACACTCCAGTTTACACCAATATACTGTATGCCCTTCCACTCTATGCTACACCACTGTGCTCTATTCTACTGTAGCAACTCCACTCCTTGACACTACACTCTATGCTATTCCTCTGTATGCCACTCCAGTGTACACCCACTGCACTGTGCGCTATTCCTCTGTACGCTACTGTACTTTATGCCACTCCACTGTATGTCACTTCACTATACCCCACTCCACTGGACAACAATCCACTGTACGCTATTACACTGTACATCACTACATTCTACAGGACTACACTCTACGCCACTCTACTATACACCGATCCACTCTACCATACTAAACTCTACACTGTTCCACTGTATGACACTTCACTCTATGCCACTCTACTCTACGCTGTAACACTATTTGCCACTACACTCTTTGTCACTAAACTCTACGCAGTAACTGTCGTGTATTTCTATAGGTTCTGAATCGATCCCCCTATTCCTGACCCTATTCTGGTTAAACTTACTAGCTAGTTAACTAACAGTCAGCCCATGAGGCAAGAAATCCCCCATGATGCAGATACCGTTATCTGACGCAGTCACACTACGGCACAGGAACGTGTTATCTGATTAGGTCATAACGCTTGAGATCTAATTAGACAAGCGATATTCCTCCAGCCCCTGATAAGGCATACGACGTTCTCATAACAAATCAAACCTATGACAACCTGGATAATCCGTGCGGCCATTGTTTTGATTTCACAGAGAACTTTAGTAAAGAATGTGCTAACGAGCAAGTCGTATGACATCTTTATTGACGTACCTATGTCCATCCTTACGTCAATCCCGGCACCTTTAAGGTATAAATATTGCCGACCTTGCCCTATGCAAACACACGCGTGGTGACAAGACGGAGCAGCCACCCTTGCCGAAGCCAAGAGCAGAAGCAGACCCCGCAGGCAGCAGCCCCGCCTTCCTGACGCGCTGAGAGACGCGCTGCTATCTCAAGCCGAGAGACCCAGCACCGGCGCTTCCGGGTAGCCCTCGCAGGCAGCCTGGAATATCGAGAGCAGAGAAAGAGATACCATTCCTCATTCATCCTAAATTCCAGGTACAGAACTGAATAACCCCTCCTAGAGAATTCTTTAGTTATTCACTTGGCAAAAACAAACTTAACTTAAACTGTAACTTTCTATTCCCGCCCACGCATTAGACTTAGGTCAGGTACACGGGGTAGGCGTATTTAGAAACACCAGTTGAGTACGTTTAGTCAAATGTATATGTGTATGTAAATATATTTTAATCATTTTAAACATCATATGGCTCAGAAACCATATCAATGTTTTTACAGTATTATTTTATACTATTGCTTCTAATGTATGCACTTTACTTAACTATAAGTATCGCAATAATATCGATCCATTTCTCTTGTACGAGAAAAGAGACTGATCAATAAATAACACCTTTTATTGAACACGCCCGTCTCTTCCTTTTCTCTACATTCTGATGAGACTAAGAATGCACGTACTGACTGAGTAAAATAATTGCCTTGTGCTCACACGACTCTCGAGATTGACTCTTGATTAGGGGAGAGCAAAGTTGTCATGTTCTATGGTTGT
Organism: Lissotriton helveticus; assembly: GCF_964261635.1. Classification (NCBI taxonomy): domain Eukaryota; kingdom Metazoa; phylum Chordata; class Amphibia; order Caudata; family Salamandridae; genus Lissotriton; species Lissotriton helveticus. The sequence continues at coordinate 221,915,605 of NC_136061.1, read as the reverse complement.
CAGAAACTAAATCCCTTCTTGTCTAATCAGGGGAGGTAATTCTTTCCTGAACATTCGAGAAAGTTTCTAGCGAACTCTGAGCTTAGCTGGCAAACCCAAAAATTAAGTCTAGTATCGACAGTAGTAGACCTAGTTAACGTCTGGCCTAGGCCTTTACTGCTGTAGGTACTATTCCAATGCGCAGAGCCTATTGGGAAGATAGGAACTACACTACATGGCGCCCAACGCGTTTGGAAAGGGCGATAAAACTAACGTAAGACATTTAGAGTAACTCAGTCGTGCTTTCTCACTCAGACCCCTTTTCCCAAATACTCCAAAGACGTCTGGAGTGGGTGAAAGGTTATTATATCCTCCAAAACCTCGCAGGAGGGAACTCCTATGTACGGTTCTTGGTCTAGTCAACGTTGAAGGATAAAACAGTTCCAGAATATTGTGCATCTAATCTCTGTTTCCATAAAGAAACCTGATCTGCAAATAAAAATAATACCATCCTGTCAGTAAAATGGGAGACAGTGATGGAGAAAGAGAGGCAATTAGATTAGCTACTGAAATAGCAGATGCTGATGCTACCATGCAAGCAGCAGACCAGGATATAATACTCATCCAGGTCGCCAAAAGGAGATCTATAACCTTAAAACTTATGGAAAATGGACTGACACCTAGAGGTGGCACAGTCATATTCGTAATTGAGGCACACGAATATCGGCAGACAGAGGTATACTATACATGGATACATTTTCCAGCAGCAAATGCTGTAACAAAGTACTTCCACTATTACAAAGTAGAGGAACCTCCTGAAACGTACACTCCTTTCGAGGAGGTGGAAGTACCACTCAAATTCCAAGAGCATTTGCTCTTATTTGATGGCGCCCTAAAACATAATAATCACATTACAAGGCTCGGTCCTTTAGGAAGACCAGGAGCAACGTGGCCGGTCTTAGCCGGATACACACCACATCCAGACATCGACGAGATGACTGCACCAGAGCTAATAATACAGCTAAAACAACTACTAAAAATTCACAGACAATTAGTTCAGTATGTAATGCGGACTTCTACAATTCAGCCAGCGATTAAACTACCACAGCTGACCTCTCACCAGGGGAACACAAATAAAATTACACCACAGAACATCCAATCCTGCCTAGGTAAGGTTCCAGCTAAAAGGGAACAGATACCATTCTGGTTGGCACAGAAAATCACCCAAATAGAGGCGGTGTTTCCTGACACCACCCCGCTAGAGAAACACAGGATTCTGACTATATGTCTCCCAATGGGAATCGCACCACACATTGAGGACTGTGACACTTGGGGTACAGTCTTTGCTTCCATCTACACAAAAACGCACGGTGTTCCATCCATTTCGGTAATACCAGATGTGCTAAAACAAATTCAAGATGAATATGGTCCAGAACCTGCTTTAACTCTTGGTATGAAATTACTGAAAGACTTCAAGCAGGTCTCGGCTATATTACTAGCCAACATAAAGGGTGAAGCAGCAAACGTGGCGATCCGCCAGAGGTTAAAAGAGACAGATATAGCAGACCAACCAGCTGGAATTGCCAGAATCATAGAAAAATCCTATGAAGAACTAGGCAGAGATAGTCTAGGTGGAATACCAGTAAAACCGCAACTGACTACAAGTCCAGAAAAAATGTTTTTTAATAATAATAATAATTCACCAAAAAAGAACTGGGATGGGAACAAACAATCCAATCCTAAAGAAAAGAAATTCCAGTCCAGAGGAAGGTCTCCTAGGCGAAGAGAGAAATCTCCAAACCCGAGACAAAGGTCACCTCAGAGGGAACCCTCTGGGAATAGATATAACCTTAGAAATAGGGATAATATTAAAAAACCTGATAGATATCAAGACATTGATACACGTCCCTCTCAATCTTTTCAGAATTCCTCGCAGAAATCGGAAAGAAGAGGACGATCAGAAGAGCACGCCAAGTCCAAAGACAAGGAACCTGCTCAACTGAAAAAGAAATCACAATTTCCAAAAAAGAAGGTAGCCAGTATCAAGGTAGTTAACAATGCCGAGAATACTGAGGACACAATTGAAAAACGGAGAGTGGGCTCAGACAATGCTAGACAGCGCAGCAGAGGTGAGCATAGCTCGCAAAGTCCTTATGAATCATCTGGAGACAGTGGACACGAATGAATACCTTCAAGTGGAAACTGCAGATACCAGAGTTAGCAAGCCCCACAAAATATACGAGATAACATTACGTATAGAGGGAGATAAGACTAGGAAAATAAGGGGACTATTTTGGGATAACCTATCCAAGGGCTATGACATCCTTCTAGCTGAAAAAGACTGGCCACCGGAGTTTGTCAGGGAGTGCCCTCATGGCGAAGAAGTAATTATGCCTGCCTTCTCGAATACTGCAAAAACAACAATGATGGACAGAATGTGGATCAATGTCACACATTCACCCCAGTCAAAAGATCTGGGCCCAAATCCATCGTTTTTCCACTCCACACCACCCTGGGTTAGACAATGGCGATATGCAAATCAGCGCTGACCCTGTGCCCCATGGGAACAGTCCAGTCCGAACTACAAAAGCCATGTCCTTCCCAGAACGGAAACAGGCATCCGAGGACCGGCCCGGTTTCGAGGTAACACCTCTCATCAGCCCGGCTAGCTTGCCTCCAGTGGTGTGGAGTGCCTGGGACTCACGTCTGAGCATCCCCAGTACACTTAGAGCGGTTACTGCAAAAACAACAATGATGGACAGAATGTGGATCAATGTCACACATTCACCCCAGTCAAAAGATCTGGGCCCAAATCCATCGTTTTTCCACTCCACACCACCCTGGGTTAGACAATGGCGATATGCAAATCAGCGCTGACCCTGTGCCCCATGGGAACAGTCCAGTCCGAACTACAAAAGCCATGTCCTTCCCAGAACGGAAACAGGCATCCGAGGACCGGCCAAGACGTGGGTCCCAGGCACTCCACACCACTTGGAGTCAAGCTAGCCGGGCTGAAGAGAGGTGTTACCTCGAAACCGGTCCGGTCCTCGGATGCTTGATTCCGTTCTGGGAAGGACATGGCTTTTGTAGTTCGGACTGGACTGTTCCCATGGGGCAACAGGGTCAGAGCTGATTTGCATATCGCCATTGTCTAACCCAGGGTGGTGTGGAGTGCAAAAAAACGATGGATTTGGGCCCAGATCTTTTGACTGGGGGAGTGTGTGACATTGATCCACATTCAGTCCATCACTTGTTGTTTTTGCAATTGCCGCCCTAAGTGCGCTGGGGATGCCCAGACGTGGGTCCCAGGCACTCCACACCACTTGGAGTCAAGCTAGCCGGGCTGAAGAGAGGTGTTACCTCGAAACCGGTCCGGTCCTCGGATGCTTGATTCCGTTCTGGGAAGGACATGGCTTTTGTAGTTCGGACTGGACTGTTCCCATGGGGCAACAGGGTCAGAGCTGATTTGCATATCGCCATTGTCTAACCCAGGGTGGTGTGGAGTGCAAAAAAACGATGGATTTGGGCCCAGATCTTTTGACTGGGGGAGTGTGTGACATTGATCCACATTCAGTCCATCACTTGTTGTTTTTGCAATTGCCGCCCTAAGTGCGCTGGGGATGCCCAGACGTGGGTCCCAGGCACTCCACACCACTTGGAGTCAAGCTAGCCGGGCTGAAGAGAGGTGTTACCTCGAAACCGGTCCGGTCCTCGGATGCTTGATTCCGTTCTGGGAAGGACATGGCTTTTGTAGTTCGGACTGGACTGTTCCCATGGGGCAACAGGGTCAGAGCTGATTTGCATATCGCCATTGTCTAACCCAGGGTGGTGTGGAGTGCAAAAAAACGATGGATTTGGGCCCAGATCTTTTGACTGGGGGAGTGTGTGACATTGATCCACATTCAGTCCATCACTTGTTGTTTTTGCAATTGCCGCCCTAAGTGCGCTGGGGATGCCCAGACGTGGGTCCCAGGCACTCCACACCACTTGGAGTCAAGCTAGCCGGGCTGAAGAGAGGTGTTACCTCGAAACCGGTCCGGTCCTCGGATGCTTGATTCCGTTCTGGGAAGGACATGGCTTTTGTAGTTCGGACTGGACTGTTCCCATGGGGCAACAGGGTCAGAGCTGATTTGCATATCGCCATTGTCTAACCCAGGGTGGTGTGGAGTGCAAAAAAACGATGGATTTGGGCCCAGATCTTTTGACTGGGGGAGTGTGTGACATTGATCCACATTCAGTCCATCACTTGTTGTTTTTGCAATTGCCGCCCTAAGTGCGCTGGGGATGCCCAGACGTGGGTCCCAGGCACTCCACACCACTTGGAGTCAAGCTAGCCGGGCTGAAGAGAGGTGTTACCTCGAAACCGGTCCGGTCCTCGGATGCTTGATTCCGTTCTGGGAAGGACATGGCTTTTGTAGTTCGGACTGGACTGTTCCCATGGGGCAACAGGGTCAGAGCTGATTTGCATATCGCCATTGTCTAACCCAGGGTGGTGTGGAGTGCAAAAAAACGATGGATTTGGGCCCAGATCTTTTGACTGGGGGAGTGTGTGACATTGATCCACATTCAGTCCATCACTTGTTGTTTTTGCAATTGCCGCCCTAAGTGCGCTGGGGATGCCCAGACGTGGGTCCCAGGCACTCCACACCACTTGGAGTCAAGCTAGCCGGGCTGAAGAGAGGTGTTACCTCGAAACCGGTCCGGTCCTCGGATGCTTGATTCCGTTCTGGGAAGGACATGGCTTTTGTAGTTCGGACTGGACTGTTCCCATGGGGCAACAGGGTCAGAGCTGATTTGCATATCGCCATTGTCTAACCCAGGGTGGTGTGGAGTGCAAAAAAACGATGGATTTGGGCCCAGATCTTTTGACTGGGGGAGTGTGTGACATTGATCCACATTCAGTCCATCACTTGTTGTTTTTGCAATTGCCTTCTCGAATCAAATACCGATTCATAAAAAATACACACTTGCTAGAAAGTGGGCAGTGCCCTTAGCACCTGCTTTATATAAAAATCACGTAGGATGGGATGAGGATTCTCCTCCTCACAAAGTCCAGCTAAAATCACAACCAACTGCACAAAGGCAGTACCCAATTAAGCAAGAAGCTAAAAAACAAGTAAATGAAATACTAGATCAGCTAGAATACCAAGGGGTGATTGAAACTTGCACCTCACAAATGAACAATCCTTTGTTTCCGGTCTCCAAACCAGACAATTCGTACCGTCTAGTTTTGGATTACCGACACCTTAACACATGTTGCAAAACCTTTGCAGTGCAAAACTCACACAGTGCTGCACTAATGAATAACATAGTGCGCAAAAAATACAAAACAACCTTGGACATCTCCAACGGATTCTTTTGTCAAAACATAGCACCAGAGAGCAGATATTTAACTGCATTCTCAGTAAATGGCACTCAAAAACAATTCTGTCGGTTAGCCCAGGGGTACAAGAATAGCCCGGGGGTATTCTCAGCGAGAGTAACAGAATTACTACAACAATATGATGTCTGACTTAGTAATGTCTGCTAAATTTACAAAACATGATTATTTGCAGGGTTCTACAAATTATGATAGTATGTATTGCTATAACCACTATGGTAACCATTTCTTGCATAAATCTGCACAACCTAGAAATGTTTTAAGTTATAATCAATGGGAACATTGTGCTACACCTCCAAAAGGGAGCTCTAGAACCGTATATGACAAATATTCATATTTTTCAGGTTTTAACATAACTAATGCTGAAACATTTTATTACAAATTGTCAAACAAGACAGGGATGAAAACCATGATAACCAACACAAAATTGATATATTCGGATTCTTTCTTTGAAAAAATGAATACTTTTGGATTTGATTATTGGGACAAAAATGTTGATTTGAAAAGTGTTTGGGGTACAAAAGAATGGCAAGTACAGGGTATAGAAGCTTTGTTTAGAGCCTGCATGATCCCAGAACAAATGATATTTTTAAATGACACCGTCCAACAAACCACCTGTCTTGGCCTAGCCAAAATCAAAGATTTAAATAACCTATCTATTCCAAAGCCAACAATGTTTAGCAATAACTCTGATACAGATGAAGGAATAGACATAAACCATATACTTAACCAAAACAGAACACATCCTGATTGGAAACAATGGTTGATCTGGCCCACAGATACAAATACCTGTCAAGATAGATTCCTGAATAAAACACAGGGTTTCAAAATGACCAGGCCAGACCCTAGATATCCCCAAAGACTTCACCCAGGGATAATAACAACCTACAGTGTGGGCAAATTATGCCTTCAATGGCTACAAACTTCCACACTGCCTGAAATTAAGCAACACCTAACTTTACTTACTAATGGTGCTGACTTGCGTGATTTCATACTGGGACCACGCAAACAGCGTCATAAGCGTTTCATAGCAGCCTCTGTATATGCAGCATACAATGAGGCCTGGAAGGTTACTCAAATTGAGACAGCAGAAAGAATACGGGAAATTGACCGTATTAATTTGGAAAAATCACTTTCTGTAGTGGACAATGGGTTAATGACTCTGTCCTCCAGAATTTTTTCATTGGACAGCATTGTGTCTTCAGCAATCGATATATTATCGCAAGACTTACTATTATTACAACATGGTCAGTCACAATTGCGTTCTATTGTACAGCTTGGCTGGACGTTACAAAATCTGCGTTCAGGCTATGTGCCTTGGCGTTTAATCAACACAACGTCACTATTCCAAATCTTTAACCTTACTGATAGACAAATCGGTATGGCGCAGAAGGGTGCTGATTATACAATCTTGAGCATTGAAAAACTAGAAAGATTACCAATGACAATGTCAGAACGACCTGTCAGTGAATGGATAATACACGGAATCATAAATATTCCAATCTCAACCTTCAGGTTTCAATACTGCCAAAAATATATACAGGCTGGCATGTACGAGAAATTGGGAAAAGGGTACCTTAAAACAACTTGGAACCTGCCCTATTCACATGCATGTGTCAGTAACAAAGGACAGAAAGTGTTTCTTAGTGGCAACAATTGTGCTATGTCACTGAGCGGCACGCTTCTGTGTAACGGTATTAGTTTGCACGGAGCCTGTGAAGGGAATTCATACAACCTTTCATGTCACCAGCAAGGCGCACCTGCAACTGAAATAGAACCATTCTTTCAAAGACTCTATAATGGGAGTTACATTCTTATTGTAGACCGCAGATGCTGTAGTCTTATGCCCGGGACTCCTTATCTCGTCACTACGACGGCGAAGGTCAAGTGCTGTGGACGTTCTTTGTTCCCCAGCTCCTTTCCAGACAGGGAGGCAAGGGCATGGCCCGGTCTGAAAATTACTTCTATTCGAATAGACACTTTAAGCAGAATGAAAACAGTGCTTCTTCAGACGCCTACAAGGCTCACGTCATCTAAAGAAACGTATGATCTACAAGTCGCAAGGACGACTGCAGAGATACATACATTATTATCAACCAATTCCCCCGTACATTTCGCGGAAATCCTGAGCGAAATCTTAAATATTTCTGATACCACAGGGGTCTCAAAGGTATTTAAGACAGTATTTTCGATGGCATTAACACCATTCAAAGCCATACTGGGTATTTTTCCAGATTTCGTCCATTCGATTTTTGGCGGACTTCCCCTGATCCTAGGACTAATTGCAGGAATCCTATTCCTAGTCCTTATTTTTCGTTATGGCAACCCATGTCACAGAACAAAATCTCACGACAATGGAAGATACGATCCTAGCCATTGGATACCGGGACCGGATATCAAAAATCCTGGGACTCTCCCGGCTTAGAGACCTAAACATGACTTGGTTTCTATCATTTCGACCAATGTGGCAAAGGTGTGTTTTACCTGTACTAAGGTGTCTGCTATGCGGAGAAGAATGCGTGTTAGACACCTGTCTGACGCTACAATCGGATGCGCCAGTGGATGCAGATACACTGTTGGTTCCTACCAAGGTTCACGCACTGTGCTGCCCTCAAAGGCTGCCAATTCTGATGACGGCATTCCTGGAATCTTCACCACTGCGATTGAAGAGTAGTGAAGTTCAAGATGAAAGCAGCATCGAACAGGTACGACCTTCTGTCAGCAATGCAAATCAGAATGTCAATGGAGACAATCATGCGCATGAATGCATGGTTACCCCTATTTCCGACTTAGTGGAACTTTCCCATGAAGTTGTTGACAGTTTTTTCGAAAGCCTGAATGATATGATGTTCTCTCCGGAACAGAAATAGAGACTTTTGAGTAAACTCGCACACGGCGTTCCCTGAATTCGGCCTTCAACTTTAAAAATAAAGTCACATGAACAATTACAATCCAGTTCACGGACAGCAACTTTTTTCAGCAAGCCCCTAAAATATTTTTCTATATATTTTTTCCCGGGACACTGATCTTCTGCTTAAAGTAAGAAACTATTCCTAGAGAACTAATATTTCTATTTTTTTAGATTCTTTATAGACTTTATATAGACTTTAGCTGCCCACTGGTATGTTCACAATATATTTTATGTGATGAAATGGTTTCGACTTTTTTTCTGTATAGCCATATTAAGAGCCATTTCATGTGTATTTCTCATATACCAACAAGCAATAATGCATAACAATGCGTGTTTACTTTTGCATTTAATTCATAGCTTAAGTGCATACAATATATATGACTGCAATTTTTCAGTATATTTGAAAATTTCAAAATGCATTTATGTATTTTGGGGTGGTAAGGTATACACTATACTCTATAGTATGTTGTACTATGTTATACTATGCATAGATTAGTAGATATGACCATAGTTAGCGTGGAGTGGGTGTCGTGTATTTCTATAGGTTCTGAATCGATCCCCCTATTCCTGACCCTATTCTGGTTAAACTTACTAGCTAGTTAACTAACAGTCAGCCCATGAGGCAAGAAATCCCCCATGATGCAGATACCGTTATCTGACGCAGTCACACTACGGCACAGGAACGTGTTATCTGATTAGGTCATAACGCTTGAGATCTAATTAGACAAGCGATATTCCTCCAGCCCCTGATAAGGCATACGACGTTCTCATAACAAATCAAACCTATGACAACCTGGATAATCCGTGCGGCCATTGTTTTGATTTCACAGAGAACTTTAGTAAAGAATGTGCTAACGAGCAAGTCGTATGACATCTTTATTGACGTACCTATGTCCATCCTTACGTCAATCCCGGCACCTTTAAGGTATAAATATTGCCGACCTTGCCCTATGCAAACACACGCGTGGTGACAAGACGGAGCAGCCACCCTTGCCGAAGCCAAGAGCAGAAGCAGACCCCGCAGGCAGCAGCCCCGCCTTCCTGACGCGCTGAGAGACGCGCTGCTATCTCAAGCCGAGAGACCCAGCACCGGCGCTTCCGGGTAGCCCTCGCAGGCAGCCTGGAATATCGAGAGCAGAGAAAGAGATACCATTCCTCATTCATCCTAAATTCCAGGTACAGAACTGAATAACCCCTCCTAGAGAATTCTTTAGTTATTCACTTGGCAAAAACAAACTTAACTTAAACTGTAACTTTCTATTCCCGCCCACGCATTAGACTTAGGTCAGGTACACGGGGTAGGCGTATTTAGAAACACCAGTTGAGTACGTTTAGTCAAATGTATATGTGTATGTAAATATATTTTAATCATTTTAAACATCATATGGCTCAGAAACCATATCAATGTTTTTACAGTATTATTTTATACTATTGCTTCTAATGTATGCACTTTACTTAACTATAAGTATCGCAATAATATCGATCCATTTCTCTTGTACGAGAAAAGAGACTGATCAATAAATAACACCTTTTATTGAACACGCCCGTCTCTTCCTTTTCTCTACATTCTGATGAGACTAAGAATGCACGTACTGACTGAGTAAAATAATTGCCTTGTGCTCACACGACTCTCGAGATTGACTCTTGATTAGGGGAGAGCAAAGTTGTCATGTTCTATGGTTGTCAGAAACTAAATCCCTTCTTGTCTAATCAGGGGAGGTAATTCTTTCCTGAACATTCGAGAAAGTTTCTAGCGAACTCTGAGCTTAGCTGGCAAACCCAAAAATTAAGTCTAGTATCGACAGTAGTAGACCTAGTTAACGTCTGGCCTAGGCCTTTACTGCTGTAGGTACTATTCCAATGCGCAGAGCCTATTGGGAAGATAGGAACTACACTACATAACAATCAACATTATTTCACTCTACACCACGCCACTGTATGCCACTCCACTCTACGCCACTCCACATTACGTTATTAAACTGTATGCCACTACATTCTACCCCACTACACTATACTCCGATCCACTCTACAATACTCCACTCTATGGTATTCCACTCTGCAGCACTCCACTCTAAGCCACTATATTGTACAGTAATCCACTCTACATTACTTCAGTCCACGCTATTCCACTGTATTCCACTACACTATACCTCACTCCTCTCTACTCCACTTTACGCCATTCCACTCTATACTATTCCACTCTACATTTATCCACTCTTTGTCAATCCACTCTAACCCCACTCCAGTGTACACAATTCCACTGTCTGCCAATTCAATATATGCCACTCCATTCTACGCTATTCCAATGTACGCCGCTACACTTTTCTTCACTCCACTTCACGCTAGTTCACATTACAACACTCCACTGTACCCCACTCCACTATACACCATTCCACTCTAACACACCCCAATGTACACCACTGCGCTGTATACCACTCCAGTGTACGCTATTCCACTGTATGATACTCACCTGTATGGCACTGCAGTCTATGCCATGTCACTGTACGGTACTGCACCATACGTCAATTAATTCTACAATGTTCTACTGTACGCAATTCCACTTTGTGACACTCCACTCTATGCTACTGCACTTTATGCCACTCCACTATCTGCCATTCTAATATATGCCACTCCACTGTTTGCTACTACACTACACACCAATGCATTCCACATTATTCCACTATACTCAACTCCACTGTATGACACTCCACTCTATGCTATTCCACTCTATGCCAATCCACTTGACTCCACTCAAATAAATGCTTATTCCACTATATGCCTTGTCACTGTACACCACTCAACTCTACCCCACTGTTATCAGTCCACTCTACCCTATTCCACTGAATGACACTCCATTCTATGCCACTCTATTATATGCTATTCCACTATATGCCCCACCACTCCACTACGCTACTTCACAGTTTGTCAATCGACTCTTAACACACTCTACTGTAGGTCACTGCACTGCATACCACTACATTGTATGCCAGTACACTCTATTCTCTTCTACTGTATGCAACTCCACTTTATAGCACTCTACTCTATGCTATCCCACTCTATGCCACTCCACTGTACGCTCTTCCACTCAATGCTGCTCTAATATACGGGATTCCACTGTATGTTACGCCACTGCACTCTACGCCACTCTACTAAATGCCCCTCCAGTCTATGCCACCGCATTCTATGCTAGTCCTCTCTTCGCAACTCCACTCTATGCTATTTCACTGTACGAAACTCCGCTCTCACCACTACACTCTAAGCTATTCCATTATACGCTTTTCCACTATTTGCAACTACACTGTATAGCACAATCCACTATATGCTATTCCACTCTACGATGCTCCACTCTATGATGCCCCACTCTGCACTATTGTACTGTATGCCACTACCCTGTGTGCCACTCCACTCTGTGCCACTGCACTCTATGCTACTTCACTGTACGCTACTCCACTTAATGCCACTCCACTCTACATCACTCCACTCTACACTATTCCAGTGTACTTCACTTCACTCTTGAATACTTCACTCTACGCCACACCACTGTACACTATTCGACTGTACGCGACTACACTGTACTTTAAGCCAGTCTATGATAGTCAACTCTAGAGAACTCCACTCTATGCCACTCCACTCAACGCTACTTCACAGTATGTCAATCCACTCTAAAACACTCCACTGTAGGTCACTGCACTGTACACCACTACACTGTGTGTCAGTACACTCTAATGTATGTAACTCCACTTTATAGCACTCTACTTCTAGGCTATCCCACTCTATGCCACCCCAGTGTACGCTCTTCCACTCTAATATATGGTATTCCGCTTTATCCTACTCCACTGTACCACATTCCACTCTACTCCACTCTACTGAACACTACAACAGTATCCTCGTCGACAGTACACTTTATGCCACTTTCCTCCACTGTACTGTACCACACTCACTTGATAACACTCCACTCGGTGACAGTAAACTCTACGTTTTCAAAAACTTTATTAAAAATAAAAAACATAGAAATTCAATGAAATTCAATTAAAAAAACAAAGGTTAATGTTTGGTATAGTTAGGAACCCTTTATTTAACTATTTCTATACAAACTGAACTTAAAATACACAAACATTAGAAATTCTTCAGTTACAGTTATAACATATACTATATTAACTATAACTCTTCACTCTAGCATGCAGTGTGTTCTCACAAAATATATGATTTACAATGTTATAACTATTATTGAAAATAATATTATTTTAGATGGTATGACTGATATAAAACAATCAATCAATCATAATGGCTTTATTTTGGCTATTGCCATAAGAGCAAACAAATTGATTTAAAACTGTAAAATCCTTCCATAATAAAACGCTTAAAAACAAGACATGTAATATAAATAAAATACCCACAATTAAAACTAGCACATATAAGGAGAACATCACAACGGTTTTAAAATGGCAAGTTAAATTTCATCCAACAACTCCTATACTTATTATCTACTGTTGCATTTGCTTTAAAAAAACATTAAAAAACGGTGAAATGCAACTTGAGCACACAAGAATCTTAGGTGCTAACTAACAGACAACAGGGCAGTCTTTTTCTGTCTCTGCCTCCACATATGTGCAAAAAAATGGGATGGCATATATATATATAAGTAAAAGGGTATAAGTAGTGCATGGAGACTGCACATGTTCTAGTTAATGTAGAGTGGATAGCAAGTTGAGTGCACTGTGTGGGGAGGGGTGCGAGTTATAATATTTTAAGTGTAGCATAGATTATAAACTAAAGGTATAAGTTTAGAAATGTTTATTTTTGCGTACTTTAACTTTTGCTTGTAGCTTAAGAATAAATAAAGTTATTTCATTTTAAAGGTGGTGCGTAAAATATCAATTTACGGTATAACTACAACTGAAGAATTTCTAATGTTTGTGTATTTTAAGTTTGGCTTAAATAGAAAGAATAAACAATACGTTTTCCTAACTACAATATATACAAGAGGCGCGGTTGCAGAGTGGTGTCAAAAAGGGGCGTGGCCTCGGACCACCTCTCAGCAATCCCCCTGTGTGGGGCTTACTGGAGGTACCTGGTGGGCAAGTTGGTCCCCAGGGACCCTCAGGATTCAAGGGGACTTAATCCTTCAAATTAGAACGTTCCAGGAGGCGTGTTTGCAGAGTGGTGCAGGGAGTGGGCGGGGCCTCTGGCGAGATGCCAGCGTTTTTATTCTTTATTAGAAGGGGGGCTGTGTGGCCCCTGGGCCCCATACCGCAGGGCCTGACCCATTTAAAAAAAAAAGGGGGTCCGTTTGAAAAAATGTTTTATTATTAATACAGGAGGAGGCTGTGTGGCCCGGACCTGGTCTCCTTTTTTTTTTATTACAGGAGTGGGGCCGCGTGGCCCCCCTTCCCTGGGCCACTTTTGGACCCGGTGACCTGGTCAGCCATTATTTCATTTTTTATTTTAGAGGAGGGCAGCGTGGCCCCCACCTCCTGAGGCCAATTATGGCCCCAGGGACCCCATCCCCGGGGCTAGCCTTCTGTTTTTAAAATAAAAATTAATTAATTAAAAGGGAGGGGGCCGAGTGCCCCCCCCTCCTGGGCCACTTCTAGCCCCGGGGACCCCATCCCCCAGGGCCGGCCCTCACGTTTGGGACTGCAGGGGGTGCCCCAATGCCCCCGCAGTCCCTGCCGTCTCCCCGCCTCCTGCGGGAGCCGGCATTCCTTTTGGTCATGGGGAGCTGCTGACATGCAGCTCCCCTTGTCCAAAAGCAATTCTACTTTGCTTCGTGGAAGCGAGAGCAGGTTTCCTGCTCTCGCTTCCACGAAGCAAAGCAGAATTTGCAATGACAGGGCAGGGGCAGTGCTCCCGCCCTGCCATTTCAAACTGCAATGTCCCAGGGATGAGCACCCCAGCACATTGCTGGTGCCAGCCCTGGGAAGTGGGGGTCCCCAGGGCCAAGGAGGACTATAGGAGGGGGGCCCCCTCCCAGCGTATGCAAACCCCCCGGGGAGGTGGTGGTCCCTGGGGCCGGGGGTCTGCAACGGACCCCTAGCTTTTTTTAATTAGTGCCCCTGGGTGGTGGTCCCCGGGGCATATGGGGTGGCTTGAGCCCCCCACACTACTTTATCCTAAGCAGAGCACTGGGCAGGTGGCGGGCCCCAGGGCTGCGGGGTGGCCATGTGCCCCCGCATTTGTTAATTAAGGCCCCTGGGAGGTGGCCCCCTATGCTTTTTTGTAATAATAAAGCCCCAGGGAGGTCGCAGTCCCCCGGGCTGCGTGGGGCGCCCCAGTCCTATTGCATTTGAACAAGTACCGCCCCAGAGAGGTGGCGGTCCCCGGGGCTGCGGGGGTCTCCGCAGGACCCCTGCACAAACATATAGAATTGCCCCCTGGGACATGGCCCACCCAGGGGGGCTCATTAAAACGAAGTGCGGGACACCACGCTTCATTTTTTTTAAATGTTCTCTGCAGGATTTGCGCAGTCAACGTAACTCCGGCCGAATGTTTTGAAAAAAATGCTTTTTTTGGCTCTGGGGTAGGGGGGCCAGGGTGTTCCTACCCTGCCCCCTTTTATTTATTTATTTTAGTTTTTTTTATTACCATTTTCTTCCCGAGTCACAAGATGGCTGCCAAAACTTCTTGGTTTGGAGTGTTGCCAGCCAATCAAAATGAAGCTCGGGATTGGGAGGGTCACCAGATATCGCTCTTTTTTTATTTTTGACTTTCACAAGACCTACTGAATGGAGATACACAATTAAAAAACAAGAACGCTTTCTAAATCAAGACTTACCTTTTTGCCATATTTGGTGTAATTCCGTTCAGCAGTTTGGGCTGTAGCTTTGTCTAAAGTTTCCTATAGAAATTAATATGGAGAAAAGCTGGGCAAACAGGAGGATATAGCACACGTCCTATTTTTGTTACCCACTTACCTCCACGCTAGAAGGAAATGGATAAAACTGTTGGGCAGGAAATTGGGTGATAGGAAGTATAATGATATGCTATGTATCCTAAAAACAGACAATAAACAGCTTATTGTATTTGGAGTCAGCAGATTTTTATTGTCCATCAATTTTATGAGATTGAAGAAAGGTTTGAAAGTTTAACCAGGATTTTTATCAGAGTATCTAAGCACACTAATTGTGCATTGTAGGATCATTCTGCCGAACATTTTATTGTACACAGTATTCGGCATTATGATGCCTAAACTTAGGCCGAAAGCAGATTTGTATCTTTTTAATTGATTTTCTGATATTGTAAAAGGGAAAAAAGTATCTTGTGAAATTCAAACATGGCACCTATACACTGTATCATCTTAACTCTGTACTGTATCCTGAATTTGATGAACATGTCCTGCGTACTTTGCACTTTAGCTAATAACCGCATATTTGCACAAATGTCTCGATCTACAAATCATGCAAGGCATGTTTTAGAGGATTAATGTATTACCTTGAAATGATGTAATCATAGTATTGTATTGTTTGTTCTTTTAAGATTCTATGAATCAAATAAAGATGTTTTTGAATTGAATTGAAAATGGAGAAAATGCGTTTTGGGACCCCCCTTTTTTCTCGGCCCCTGCTCGAAAAATCACCCCAAAATTTTCAAGACAAGAGCTGACCTGAGCGAAGTTTTTTTTTTTTTTGCAGAGTTTTATATAGCGCGAACTAGACCCGAACCGAATCAGGTATCAGAGCGCTTTACATAGCACCAGTTACGTTACATGAGGACGGACACACATTCATTTTAGGCACGGGGAGATTAAGTGATTTGCCCAGAATCACAGGAGGTTTTGGCGTCATTACCGAGACTCGAACCCAGATCCCCAGGTCCGAGGTCGAGCGCCCTAGCCGTTAGGCCAACTCCTCTCCCCAAGTAGTTTTGAAAAATTTGCGAAGATTCATCAAACGCCGCCAAAGAGATTGGCAAAAGAAAAAACGCTTTTTGAATAGAAACAAGGTACTAACTATAACTACCCACTGGCAACCGCCAGTAGATAAAACATGTATACATATATTATTTGCAACCCCAGCTCTGCACTGCCAGGGGCTTGGCCCTGTGCCCAACCCATCATGAAACCCCAACCTCTGCTGCACACCTCCCTTTGTCCCTTGGCTAAAAGCCTGCTAGCAAGCCTGCAAGTTGGCTCAGACTCAGACTCAGATGCTATTTTCAGAACCTTTTCTCAGGAGTGGGCTTTTTTTTATACCACATGGGTACCCCTAAGCACTGCCCTAGGGTCAGGAACCATTAGGCTCTAATAGCTCTGGATACATTTTTTTTACAATGGGCAGATTGCAAGTCTCATGGTGGCGGAAAAGAGAATTCAGCCCTAATCAAACCAATCACAGTTTGTGAAAAATAAAAAATTAGCTGGACAAGACTCGCAAGTTAACATGACAGAGCTATACAAAAGTGTTAATACTTTAAATCCTGCTTGGAAACTTCGTAAAACTCCAATATCCTACAAATTATAGTAATAAAAGACATCATGCTTTCTTAGAATAGTTCTACTTTCATGCCAAGTTTAGTAAATCTATTTAGCTGTATTTGCTATATCTTTCGTCAAAATTTCATATGGGAGCCAAAATGGAAAATCACAGTTTTTATCACCCCTCCCCCTTTAACTACTTTCCCCATTGATGAATCTTCACAACACTTGTATATGACTGAGTAAGAGGAAGTGCAAATCCACCTACTGTGTCAATAACTGTAGGCAAAGAAAAACATGCCTTTTCATTGGAAACACCATTACTACACAGTTCAGCCCTAATCAAACCAATCACAGTTTGTGAAAAATAAAAAATTAGCTGGACAAGACTCGCAAGTTAACATGACAGAGCTATACAAAAGTGTTAATACTTTAAATCCTGCTTGGAAACTTCGTAAAACTCCAATATCCTACAAATTATAGTAATAAAAGACATCATGCTTTCTTAGAATAGTTCTACTTTCATGCCAAGTTTAGTAAATCTATTTAGCTGTATTTGCTATATCTTTCGTCAAAATTTCATATGGGAGCCAAAATGGAAAATCACAGTTTTTATCACCCCTCCCCCTTTAACTACTTTCCCCATTGATGAATCTTCACAACACTTGTATATGACTGAGTAAGAGGAAGTGCAAATCCACCTACTGTGTCAATAACTGTAGGCAAAGAAAAACATGCCTTTTCATTGGAAACACCATTACTACACAGTGGCTATCACCACTGTGTAATATATATATATATATATATATATATATATATACCTACTGGCGGTCGCCAGTAGGTATATATAGTTAGGATTTTTTCTCTATGGGTTTTTTGAAAATTCTATGTCTAATAACTTTGGCGTTTGTGGACGGAATTGGCTGAAATTTTCAGGAAAATGGCACATTTTGTTTCTGAGCAGCCCTTGAAAATTTGGGGGGGGTTCGTCCAGTGGGGGCCGAGAAAAAAGGGGGGTCCCAAAACGTGTTTTTAACATTGAGTTTTCCATAGGGCGGTTGGCCTCACTTTTAGCCCGAACGGCTGAATGGATTTGCACGAAACTTGGCAAAATTGTAGGGACTGGTAGCCCGATGTGCCTTTTGTAGGTCTCAATATATGTGCTCCAGTGGATTTTGAGAAATTAACGTTTAAAAAAAGATATATATCTGTAACAGCGGACCGGTTAGCGCTCTGGTTCGCGGACTTTTCGCGCAACGGAGCTTTGTGAAGCGAAGCTGATTGGTTCTCCGGCGTCTGTCAACATTCCAAACAGTCCGTAGCGGCCGCCATCTTGTCTCTCGGTAGGATCGAGAGACAAGAGGAGGTCAAAACAAAGGGGGAAATAACTATAAGGGGGCATAGTAGATCCTCGCTGACCCCCTAGGTTTGATGTGGAGGTTTTAAAAGGGCCCCGCGGGGCAAAAAAAAAAAATAATAATAATAATTGAACGGCTGAATAGATTTGCACGAAACTTGGCAAAATATTAGGGACTGGTAGCCCGATGTGCCTTTGCTAGGTCTCAATATATGTGCTCCAGTGGATTTTGAGAAATTAACGTTCAAAAAAAGATATATATCTGTAACAGCGCTCCGCTTCGCGTAACGGAGGTTTGCGAAGCTGATTGGTCATTCTGTCACTGGGCTATAGTTGGGCTACATCTGGCTGATATTTGGGCTACATTTGTTTTTTTGTGTGTCTGGCGGCCATCTTTGGGCTACATTGGGCTACATTGGGCTTCATTGGGCTACATTCGGCTAATTAGCAAATAGCTCATCGCAAACTAGGAATGGTAAAGAATCGCTATTTATTCCTTAAAGTTCGCTATTTAGGAAATGCAAAAAACTTTGATGATATATATGGCGGTTCATCTCTAACAAGATAAGAAGCATAGGGATACATTTATGATGACTGGCGCATCACCAGGGATGTGTTAGTCATTCTGTGCCGCTGTTCCGTCACCTATGGTGTGCTGCATTTACAATGCGGCGCATCATGGGGCAAAAACAGCACAGATGCGTGATGTATCTGTGCCGTAAAGGTGGCGCATTGCTGGAGTTGTATCGCAAGTGTGATGAAGCTCCAGCAAGGGTCGGGGGTGCCCCTGTCGCAGGGTTTCTGTTCTCACACAGAACTGTGGACAGAGGATTGGAACCTCGGCGAATGCATTGCTGGAGTTGTATCGCAAGTGTGATGAAGCTCCAGCAAGGGTCGGGGGTGCCCCTGTCGCAGGGTTTCTGTTGTCACACAGAACTGTGGACAGAGGATTGGAACCTCGGCAAATTAGGGTGTCCCAAAACTCACGTTAGTAATCAAAAACTCCTTAGCAAGCTAGGTACAGTGTCACATTGGATATAACAAACTCTCAATGTTTAGACAATCCAGAATATGAACTTATAGTACCTCAGGATACGTGGAACTCATGAACAGTCGGTCGTTATAGATTTCTTAGAAACCAGAACATGGAGTTAAGAAGAACAGATGTGTATTTGAAATGTTTATTTACTAATGCCGTCTTCTCAGGCGTAGTACCTTAGATAATAAAAGTACACATATTATCAGTAGCAAAATTACCAGCATAGTTACTAGTACATAAAAAGTGAATGGTGATAGTATGTTAACATGCTGTAAATGAATAAGAGTTAGCAACACTTATAAGCAGCCGCGGGCCGTGGAGGGAGTTACGGTGAGGCAGGGAGGCGGGGAGGGGGAGAAGCAGGGTGGAGAATACAAGTACACATATTATCAGTAGCAAAATTACCAGCATAGTTACTAGTACATAAAAAGCGAATGGTGACAGTATGTTAACATGCTGTAAATGAATAAGAGTTAGCAACACTTATAAGCAGCCGCGGGCCGTGGAGGGAGTTACGGTGGGGCAGGGAGGCGGGGAGGGGGAGGGGCAAGGTAGAGAGGGCTCCACCCTGCTTCTCCCCCTCCCCGCCTCCCTGCCCCATCGTAACTCCCTCCACGGCCCGCGGCTGCTTATATCTCACCCTCCCTAATACACATATTATATTATTTGCTAAGAAGGTCTCTTTGTGTTGGTTTAGGGCGTGCCCATACTTTAGTGTCTTAGATTTGAAGGAATCACATCACCATACACCAGCTCTCTCTTCATGTGAACCGCATCAACTGTTGTGTATGTGTGTTCGGCAAAGCAATATAAAACCCGCCTCATGCCCAGAATTGGCAGAAGTTGCACTTATGTTATGAGTATGAAGTCGTGGAGATCAGACCTCATAACAATTCTGTATCGTGTTGTTCTTGAAACTTTAGCACTCGCTGTACAGATATAGTTTAACAAGTAAAGCAGATAGTAGACCAATAACATATTATTCTCATGTAAACCACGATGAACTACTAGGTGGAAAGCTAAAGCAACAACTAAGTGTCGTGTGCAGAAGTTGCAAAAAAGGAAAAATGGCGTTTAAACCGGTAATGAGCCCATGCTAACTTAACACGGTGTAAAGATATCCAGGACCTAGATGACACCTCCTCATGATCCGGAAACGAACTGAATAAGATAATAGAAGTGCCATCTCATGAGAGCAGATTGCAAGTTTATATGTGGACGGTCCGCAAGGTAAAGCATTAAAAACTAGGAAAATTTAATGCTAAAGAAAAATAAAACAGCCAAGTACTTTATCGAGTCTTAAGCCAATAGGCAAGGTAAATAATAAAAACTTGACAAATAAGTCAATGAATTGTCAATGAAATGCTAGTACTCAGCATATCAAACATGAAAAAGGTCTATGACATAACTGTGTATGCAAAATAAGCTGCAACAGCCTCCAATAGGAAGTCACCGTCTTCATCCGAAAACAGTTCAGCCATCCAATTTAAAAGCGGAAAAGAACATACGTGCTCTCCCAGCACCGGATCCTCTATCACCATCAGAGGACAGCTCGGTGGGTTTTCAAGAAAGCTCTCTTCCAAGAAAGACTGTGCTGCCGCCAGTAAATTCCAGGGACCAAGTAGTCCATGCATCAATGCCACAGCCATAATCCTTTCGCCAGGACAAACCAACTCGTGAGTAATGATAGGAGTCATCAGCTGATTAAAGTCGACGTCAGGAGAAACCGGTCCGCAGAGACACAAATCAATGGCCCAATCGAAATCACAGGTCAGGCAGTGAAATACAGGCTGGACACAGGTGAAGTAGGAGAACCGAAAAGATAATCCATATGCCGTGCTTAATATCGCCAACGGCATTGTGCCATAATATTCTAGCATGCGATTGCGGAACAGTGTCAGCAGCTGCAGGGTCGGAGGTTGCATAGGAGGGACATCCATATTTAAAAATGTAAAAAAGCACAAGAGCGTCCGCTGGTAATGCAAGTAAAAATGCCAATCCACGAACCAGAGTGCAGAAAATACAATGAAAGGAAGCAGGGATGACTCCAAAGATTTTCTCAAATGAAGTCACGAGACCACTGGTAACAACTTTAAAAAAGTGTGTCAGGGACTTTGTGGAGGATGCGTTAAAGATAGTCGGAAACATGTTGCTGAAATTGAAAGGCAAATCTTAATTGAAAAGGGTGTGCACCTCTGTACGGGTGTTCGCTATGTGAAGTACGAAAGTTTCACGGGCCGAACTCAAGGCCACCTCTCTCTGAGACAAAAGAGCTCTTATTCTTGCCATGCCGTTGAAACGTGTCCCAAGGTTGGTATTTGTGGCCAGATTGAAAACTCCCTATGTTCATGTGTGGGAGGAAATAGAACATTTCTGCAGCAAATAACCCGTTCACTTACTGTTACGATAAAAGGAATACTTTTAATTAACTCAGAACAATCTTCATTATTGAGCATCAAATAACTACCATTTTCCAACAACTTGAACGTGGGGATGATAGCAGGAACTGGCGTGCCTTGCAACACGCAAGCCATATTTGGTCGGTGTTTGTTGCATGAACCGTGTAACTGTATGTGCCTACACATTAGTGAATGATCTGGCGTCTCAGTGCATTCCTCTCCATTCAGATAAACTTCTTGATCATCTTTGAAACATCTGTATGTGTATGGAAGCGACCAGACCTCATGAAGAAAAGCACTACCTAAAGGTTCATAACGACCTATTGGTATATATTTCATACAATTTGAAAACTTATATAAAGCAAAAGGCAGCGTTATTAAACCGTGGATAAGGCATGTTGTCAAAAAACCCGCAATCCTCTGCTGATGATGTCACTGAGCATGTCATGAATGATGTAATATGTGACATCATCAGCAGTGGATTACGGGTAATAGTATCTCTAGTTTACTCCCCTATAGCTGTCTTTATTTTAACATAAGTGTGTGTTTCCCTCCCTTATACTTACTGTTTTTGGTTCGCTTCCAGTTCGCGTACCGGCGAGCGAACTAGGAAGCGAACTAAGAGAAATAGAGGTTGGCACAGTTCCAAATATTGTACCAATTTTTTAATAACGGGGAGGTAGTTCTGAAAAGAACTTTTTTTTTTATTTTTCTGAACATTTTTTTACTGTTTTTGAATTTTTCGGAACAGTTTTATATTTTTTTGGGTTTTTCTTGGAGGGGGCAATGAAAACGATTCATTGTAAAGGGCTCAACAGGAGCAACAAAACAAAAAAAAGAAGTATTTATTATTTTGGGCGTTTCGGACAAACTTGCATATGATAGTCAATAGCTCTGTTGATCAGAGTGATGCTTCTTTCTCCGTAGGAAATGAATCCATCGCAAAATACGCAGGTGTGTTTTACTTCACCAAATCTCATTTGTATATTTGGCACCATCTCCCTGCCCTCTGGTCCCGTTACTTCCGGTACAACAGATCTTCTGGCCATAATAGGGAGATTATCTAGGTCGTTCCGAAACTGTGCAGCACTGTAGTTGTTAGGATGCCACCTAGTCATATGGCGATGCATTGTGTAGTTTCCGAAACTGTATTTTTTGTCGGTCCCTCTGGACAGTCTATCTTGACATATAAGGCAAGTTACGTATCTTGCATTTACTTTTTTCTGACCTTTGGGAATTTTAAAAAATTGCCAAATGAAGTTTTCTTTCCGGTGAGACGTCCTGGGCTGCTCAGGCAAAAACTGCCTCTCTTCGTGCTCGTCCTCCTGTTCCTCTTCTTCTTCTTCTTGTTGAATTATAACTTGAGCAGGTGGTCCACTCTTCCTTGGATGTGGTGGAGGTGGTGGGGAAGCACCAGCTGAAGCTACTAAAGAAGCCATTGCTCAGTGATCACAAAGGGTCTTTCTCTCACAATGATGAAAGTCAGAGTGAGGAAAGATGGATGGATTTTCATCATTTGGGAAAAACAAGAGTTCTCAACCAATCAAAAGTGTTCATTTTAGATTATATGACCTAGTCTTACATCATTAGGAAACCAAAAGTGAAATGAACCAATGAAAAGTGTTATTACCAAGTCACATGACTTGCTGTGTTTACGTTAAGCGCTTTGCAGGGCCTCCCGGTTTGCTTCCAGAAACCTGCGCTTTGCGACTCGCTTCGCGTACCAGTTCGCTAACGTAGTACGTCATATGACGTATCACGCGACAACGTGAAACGTCATGCGGACGGGAGGCGTCACGATGTTGTTTTGTAACGCGGCACTTGCGGTAAAGAAACGTTTACCGGCTCGCGGTCTATTTCGCGGCATCAAGGTCAGCTAACGGGAAGCTTCCCGATTTGCGAAGCGGGAACGAAGAAAAAAAAATATTTAAAAAAAAAATTATTCATAAACATATAAAATATATTTTTGGATTTAAAGAAGAATACATTTTACAGCTACAGATATTAGCTGTTAAAAAACCAATGAAATTCACAGAAAAAACCATAGGTTATGGACCATATATAGTTAGGAATTAGCATTTACAAAACCTTGAAAATTCACTGAAAAAACCATAGGTTATAGACCATATATAGTTAGGAATTAGCATTTACAAAACCTTGAAAATTCACTGAAAAAACCATAGGTTATAGACCATATATAGTTAGGAATTAGCATTTAAAAAACCTTATTTTACTCACACAAAACCATTGAAATTCCATATATAGTTAGTTGCACTAACTATATATCGCGCACCCGCAATCCACTGCTGATCATGTCACATATTACATCATTCATGACATGGTCAGTGACATCACTGATGACATCACTGATGACATCTCAAATGACATCACTGATGACATCTCACTTGACATCAATGATCACATCACTGATGATATCATTCATGTGATAATACAATGCATCTCCTCACACTCTAATATAACCTCCGTTACACCCAGTGTTAAATAGAGAGTATCATTTTTGAAACCATTGACACACCAATACTAGTTACTACATACGCACTCACTGATTCCTATGTCTACACACACATTCACTCATACAATCATTCATACATACAATCACTCATCTTTACAACACTATCATATGCACTCATACACCTATACAGACACTCACACTCTGCCACTCATCCATGGAGTTACTCACACACCTAGTCAGTCCTGAAAAGAATCAATCACACTTCTATTTTCTCATCTATACAGTTAAACACAGAACACCTTACATTTTTGAAACATATACTAACACATAGTTACTCTCTTATAGAATCACTGATACAAGTACACATTGATCTGCACAGAGTCACACACCTCCCAGCCAGCCATACACACACTCAGTCTCCCATACAAATACTTGTGCAACCAATCAATAACCCATATAGCTACTTATATAGCTACTGATCAACACGTGCAGCAGCTTGCACAACAACAGACATACTGATGCACACTTTTAGACAGTTTAGTCACTAACCCGTGCATTCAGTAAGACGCATTTAATCACTCACTCATACAGTCAATCACGCACCTACTAAAACCTTCATTCAGACACTTATACATCCACTCATTCTTCAATATGTAAAACATATTTAAACTTTACAGAAACACATAATCACTGGATGTTGTCATCAGTGATGTCACTGACCATGTCATGAATGATGTAATATGTGACATGATCAGCAGTGGATTGCGGGTGCGCGATATATAGTTAGTGCAACTAACTATATATGGAATTTCAATGGTTTTGTGTGAGTAAAATAAGGTTTTTTAAATGCTAATTCCTAACTATATATGGTCTATAACCTATGGTTTTTTCAGTGAATTTTCAAGGTTTTGTAAATGCTAATTCCTAACTATATATGGTCTATAACCTATGGTTTTTTCAGTGAATTTTCAAGGTTTTGTAAATGCTAATTCCTAACTATATATGGTCCATAACCTATGGTTTTTTCTGTGAATATATATATATATATATATATATATATATATATATATATATATACACATACATATACACATACATATATATATATACACATACATATATATATATATATATATATATATATATATATATATATATATATATATATATATATATACACATACATATATATATAAGGATACAATGAGTCACAAAGAAATAAAATATCCAAGAAAGAAGTGACTCAAACAGATAGATTCACCAAAGAACAAAAATATATTTCCACTACAACGTTTCAGCTTCCGCCTTCCTCAGGTAGTTTCAAGATGGTAAGCTCAGTGGCTGCACAGATGACACAGCTGAATTTTCAAAAAGTATCATGAGTGAAGATTACATTTGGAATGTGGAATCAATGCAGTCCTGAGAGTTCTTGAGATATGCAGTAATCAGATTGTACCGTCAGTAATGTTCAGTCCATCTGGATGCAATGATTTTAAACGGTACATCCAGAAGTTTTCCCTGGAGTCCAGTGGTTCTTCCTTTGAGACATGTTCCACTGAGAAAATCTTCAAATCTGATAGTGAATGATCCACAAGGTTAAAATGATTGGCTACAGGCTGGTCAATTTTCTTATTAATTATTGCTGATTTGTGGTTCCTGAATCGTGTGCGGAGGTCATTCACTGTTTGGCCTACATATTGTTTTTTACAGCTTTGCCGTTGGCACTGAATCACATAAATAATGCATGTTGAGCGACATGTAAGATGCTGCCTTATTGCATAGGTCCTTCTGGTTACATAACTAGTAACTGATGATGTTTGTAAAAGGTATTCACACGTGATGCACCTTTTAGAGTCACAGCAATGAACTCCTGCATTTGTTACAGCTTGCTTGAGTTCAGCTCTCACAATAAGAGATCGTAAATTTGGAGTTCTGCGGAAAGCAATGACTGGCAGTTTTGGAAAAACCTTTTGCAATTTTTCACAAGTGGACAGTAAGGGAAATGTTTTTTGCAGTGTATTTCTGTAGTTGGGAGCTGATGGATGATAGTCAACTATAAATGGAGTTCTGTCACTTTTGTTTCTGGCGTTGGTATTCCAAATAAGTGCTTCTCTGGGTAACTGCAAAGACTTGTCAATTTGTTGCTGTACGATATGCAGAGGATAGCCTCGCCTTCTAAATAATGTAGCAAGCTCCTGTAGATGGTCTTTACAGGTTTCCTCATTGCTGAAGATGCGTCTTATTCTGAGTGCTTGGCTGTAGATGATGCTCAGTTTAGTGTGATGAGGGTGACATGAAGCCCAGTTTAGATACAAATGAGCATCTGTAGGCTTGTGGTACAGATGAGTTGTAATTTTGTGTTCATGAATGGTGACTAGCACATCCAGAAAAGGGAGATGATGCTTCTGTTTGGTATTGCTGCTGGTAAATTTGATGGTAGGATGGATATTGTTGATATTAGCTGTAAATTGTTCCAATGTTCTACTTCCTGCATTCCATATAATAAATATGTCATCAATGTATTGTAGCCATACGAGTGGTTTGATGCTAAAAGTAGCAAGTATACTGTTTTTTAGTTTGCCCATGAAGATATTTGCATAGGATGGAGCCATCCGAGTACCCATGGAAGTACCTTGTATCTGCAGATAGTGTTTACCATTGAATGTAAAATTGTTGGATTTAAGGATAACTCTAGCAAAGTTGGTTAGCACATTTGTTGATGTTTTTTCACAGTTCTTTTACTAAGAGCTTCAGATAATGCCATAAGCCCATCCTCATGTGGTATATTGGTGTATAATGATGTAACATCAAATGTAGCCAGAAGAGTATCATCATCAAATGTATAGGTTTGGTTTAATTTTTCAATAATCTGAAGGAAGTGACTGGTATCTTTAACAAATGATGGAAGTTCCTGTACAATGGGCTGGAGGTGCAGGTCAACAAATAAAGATAGTCTCTCAGTGGCGGTGTCATTGCCAGAGATGATGGGACGGCCAGGATTGTTCATTTTGTGAATTTTGGGAAGCAAATAGAATCTCCCAGGTCTTGGTTGGGGATGAACAAGTATATCTGCTGTTGTTTCATCAATGAGGTTTAAGCACCTGTACCTTACAACCATGTTTTTAATTTCTTTGTTCAAATCTTCAGTGGGATCAGTTTCTAAAGGTTTGTAAGTGTTGGTATCCATTAGTTGTCTCATTCCTTCCTCAATATAATCACTTACTTTCATGGCAACCACTGCACCACCTTTGTGTGCCGGTTTTATAATGACATCCATTCTCTGTTGAAGGAGGTGGAGAGCTTTCTTTCTTCTTTGCTAATGTTATCAAAAATCCTTTTAAGTGTTGATTCCTTGATGTGTTTGTTGATGGATAAAATGTATGTATCAAGAACAGGATTTCTATCACATTGAGGAGTCCATGATTTGGGATGGCGGAACTTCTTAAATGGATCTGAAAGGTAGCTTGGCAGTCTGGCAGTCTGCATCTTCTCTCGAAGGTTTTTAGGTCTCTCATCATGTTGGCCGCATTATGGTCCTTGTCTTCGTAATCCTGAAAACACAAAATTAACACAGTATACTCATCTCCCTGCACATATAGTTATCTTATATATATATATATATATATACATACATACATGTTAAGGCAGATGATGAGTTACGGTCTTGAACAGAAATTTTTCATTTTTCACAACACCTACTATTGCCAGATATATGGGACCCCAATGGTAACCCGCCTCGCCTCGCCCCCAGCTTTGTAATTTGTTCTTGGGCTGGTACGAGAAGCAGGTGGTCTGGGTGGAAAGATATGACCGGTATAACTCCCATTTTATCTTGTGGGTGAGGTATAGAGATGATTTTTTTTAATGGGATGGCAACAGTAGGGATGCTGAGGAATTCATATGAAGGTTACAGATCAATGTACTGAACCTCAGTTTTACCCAAAAGATAATCAGTGCATTTATAGAATATATGGATTTTCTCCCAATAGTTGTGAATTGACAATTGACTCCAAACTGTTTAGGAAAAATATAGTGGGCAACAGGGGGCACTACCCAGTTGGACTGAAACGGAGCATACCCTATTGCGTATTGCTCCGGGCCAGGAGGAACTGTTCCATAGATGATCTGTATAAGACAGAAGAGATGAACATAATCAGTAGGTTCAGAGAAAAAAGGTATTCTAATAAGGTCCTGCAAATGGCACAAAATAGAGCACAAACCAAATAACTCGATGGCCTCCTATTTACCAAGAAACTCAGGGCCATATTTATGACCCTTGTGGCACAGTGCAGCAAAGCATGTTACCTTGCTGCGCTGCCCTGCGTCACAGGGAAAGGGCAGGAAAGCGCATTCTTATCCAATATGGTGCATTCATGTCCTTTCCCCATGCACTGGCGCCATTTTGGCAGCCTAGTGCCAATGCAGGCACCTTTGCACCATGGTGCAAGGATGGCTGTGTTGTATTCAGGATTGTTTTTGTGCAGGAAGGGGCACCATCCTGCAAAGAAAAAACCCAATTCTGATAGGCTTTTTCTTTGCACAATGCAGCACTCATAGAAAGAGGAAAACATGTTGTGAAATAAAAGATATTCCTGCTCGTTATACCACGTGGGGCAACTGTATCTTTTTGGTGAATTCCCAGGTTTACCAGGTTTGGTAAATCTGGGAATGCGTCAAATACCATGGGAGTTGCATGAGAAAACCTACACAGTGCCCCTGGAACGATTACCTTGCGCAGAGTAATGCAACGCAGCGGTTCGCGCTGCTTAGCATAGCTCCATATTTTTTAAGCCAATCTATGCCATGCAAAGTGACTTTACATTCTCACGTTTCCTCTGCATGATTCTCACATTTCCACTGCATGATTTTTAAAACTATGAATTATCTTTTCGCACAATGGTTTGGTCTCTTGAACACAGATTCGAGTGATACTTGATGTACAATACAACTCAATATCTATTTTTTCTCTGGCAGGAATATTATGCATTTTCTACAATTGACTTAGTATATGTTTGCAAACTTTTATATCTTTCGTTATAGCCCCTAGGAAGTCTTATTCAAGACAAAACATGTGTTGTCTGTATTGAACATACCGGGATAATTATGCTCATGACTACATGTTGTTATTGTTACTTGCATTAGAAATAGATCCATTCTTTATCTGTCTACTGTATCATTACACATGTATAATCTATGTATGTGCCCTATTGAATGCCTTTGTGTAATATACAGACTATGAGAACTATATTTGGCAGATCTTATGACTATATTAATTTTGACGATAAATCAGTTTATTTGGTCATCAAATTAGATTTTGATTTGACTTACTGAAACTTGATTTGTGCTCCAGACTTTTATTGTGAATTTACAATGCAGTACAATATGGTAGCCACATGGGTGGGGGGCAGTGGGTAAAGTATATGTACCACTACACCAGTCCATGCCTCAATTAAATTTTCCTTGTCTTCTTAATCCTGTAAACAGAAAATTAACACAGTATACTCATCTCCCTGCACATTATTGTGCAAACAGACCAAACGCTGAAGTATCCAAGAAGGATGCAAAGGCAGAGGCATGTCCTTCTCCAGTTATCTTACCAGTCATGTCCCTTTTTTCTGTTGGGTAGATAAGGCAGTTGTCCTAAATTCATGGAATGCGGTGTACCAGCCTCTAAAATGTGTATCAGCTCAGAGGAGCAGATACACCATCTTTAGAAAGGCCTGGCGGTACTCTTGGCAAGTGCAATCAATGGCTGACCACGCTCATTCAGTGGCATTAGCCAGTAAGTGAAGCACATATACCTGGACCTAGGACATGACAAGATATACCAGTCTAAACACATCTACTACCTCTGTATTTACATGATCGTGGCTGAGCCCCGATACCAGCGTTTCTCAAACCGTTCATCGGCGAATCCCATTTCACTTTACCAACCAATTCAAATTCATCATTGGTGTCATGCCGCAAATTCCGCATTCAATATTACTAAATTCTTTACAACTTACATTTCGTAGACATGCCCCTCCAAAGAGATACAACCCAAACCTTCAAAGAAAGCCAAAGTCAGAAACTCTGGTCGCCACTGCCTCTCGTGCAATAAGTCTCCAAATGAGGTAAGAGGAATCACTGTGGGGACTGGAAGTGGACTTACCAATTCTCATAGCAATTCTCACTTTTGCAGGAAACTTAAGGGTCCCACTCATACTTATCTGATAACTTCACCCCTATGGGTGGGGAGTAGCAGAGCTAAAAGGGGATTTAAGAAGGCACTCATTATGAGGCCCACCGAGCACCTTGTAGATCCCAGTTTGCCCACCAACAGAGGTTTGCTCCCTTATCAGTATTGCAAATAGTGCATTTATTCTCGCATCCCACAGGTTTTTCCCTTCATGACTTTCACCAAATAAATCTTGGCAGGGTTTATGCTGGAAAAAACAGCACCATGTTTAGTTTAACACCTCATCATGGGGGGAAAACATTGTGGTATTACGGTGTTACTAAGACTGATGTGATAATACCACACCGAGTCAATACTGTACTCTGCATATGAGTATTTACCATGTGTGGTATTCCCTAAGCCAACAGGACACTTATAAATAGACCTTAAATATCTAGTACCTGCATTCTGTTATCTTCCTCACAAACTAATATATTGAACTATATTGCATATGTAACTGCAATTGCACTAAACACGTTTCAGAATCAATACTTCATTTAAAAAAAAAACTCCATTGCTCATTTGCATTTTAATTGGAAAGCGCAGTACTGCAATGTCAAGTTAATTGTTGCACACAGCCCACTCTGCAATTTTCAAGTTAATTGGTGGCCGCAGCTGGTGCTGAATGTTTTGTTATTTGCTGGAATCGCCTGAACTGCATTTTTATATTTCTCTATACAGTCTTCGCCATAATTTAACCATAAACACAACCAAGGCCCTACGCAGCATTACCTCCTCAACCCTTCCAACATCTTAGACTTTATATTGCATGGGCGTGCCTCCCCTTTATATATCTCCGGGTGGGGAGTGACCTGAGGGGGGACAGAAATAGGAGCAAGAGATTTTTGTTTGGTACAACTTAGGCACGAGGTGCTTGTAGGGAGGTGGTTCACCTTAAATAGTGCAAGGACTGGGATGAAGAAGGGTTATTGTTGTAATGACAATTACAAGTAAGTAATTAGCAAATTTCCAAATTAATCAATGGGCAAACACCTGCCTGCAGGTTTTGTTTACAATTGGTATACACAGCTCGATTTGTAGTTTCATAGTTATTTGACATACACATTTAGTAACGGGTGGGTGGTACTTAATATGGGGTAATGGTGCCCCTGTGGGAAATTCAGAAGCTGGTAGGCTCTGACTTTACCTTGAATGCGGTGCTGAAGGGTAAAAGTCCACATTTGTAAAGCGCACAATCACCTGTTAGGGTCTCTAGGCGCTGGGGGCCGTCGGGAAGATTAAGCGAGCTATTGCCCAGAGTCACATGGTGCTGGGCTAACCTGCCGCCGGAGCCGGGGATCGAACCGTGGTCCCCAGATTCCAGCGTCAGTCGCCCTGGCCGCGGCGCCACACCTCTCCCTTAAGGGTAGAGAGAACCACCCTTCTCCCTATAATGTGGCCTCGGCCAGCTGAACAACAGAAACACAATCCCCAGCACACGCAACATTACAATCCAAAAATAATTAAATGCCAGTGTCGACCATCAAGGTATCTTCTTTTATTGTTTTTTTTCTCTTTATTTCTTTTTGTTGCACTGATTCCTTAGCCTACAAGTGTTTCATTGCCGCTGGAAGTTAATTATGTTTGGATTGTATATTTGAATTGTAATTTTGCGTGTGCTGGGGATTGTGTCTTTATTTGACAAACACAGCTCCCACTGCGTTTTTAGTAGCTTTGTGTGAACAGCTAATATTGTGGAAGTGACTTCATGTACTCTTTGATGTCCCCCACCAGACTAGCACAGTACTAATCTCTTCTCCAATACTTGGCTCCTCAGCAGCCTCCTATGTACAAATGAGCGGTTAGACGAAGGGTACAGAGTGGAAACATGCAGCGACAGCTCATTATAGGGGCGTTTGGTTGGTGCCCTGCACCACTGAGTCACCACATAAGCCTGTAGCCTTTGCCTACACTGCAATTTAAACAAGCATTTGCAATGCAATAGGTCTCGCATTTGCAAGAGTTTAAGCTATTGGCATTGTAAATGGCTATTATTTATAGGTTTTGATAATTAACACAAATAAAAAGCATTGTCATATACAATGCCAATAGCTCAACCTCTTGTAAATGCGAGACCTATTCAAAGAAGCGGCCGCCATTGTCCCGGGCTGTTTAGAAAGTGAGAGTGCGCATGCTACGCTGGAAAGCATGTTGTGTCTGCAGTCGGAGAAACTATTTAAAGAAAATTGTGCTTACAGATTAAACAAGACTCACTGTGTAACAACCGAAGTAAAAGGGCCAGTCCTCATGGGAGATAACAAATGAAGACAAGGCGGTACTAAGGAGGGACTATAAAGCCCGTTAAAGAATCAGAAGCCAGCCTTTACGAAGGACAATGACACAAGCCAATGAACAATATGGGCAGAGGTGTTCGGGGCTACTATTCCATACTATAACACAGAAAGCTCCTCAGGTCTGTATCTAGATGTAAAATGTCAGAGGATAACAGATAGATGTCTCTCAAAATCTCCATTAAGCAGAAATCCCTTAAATGACGAATACCCTCACACACCATAGGTGTCATGCTTCATCATATGGATTTCTCCTTCCATGAGAAAACCTAGTCCCATTGAGGGCTACACCTCCTCAATGTGAGGTGGAGCTCAGGGATGTTTAAGGATGTTTTTATTCTTGCAAGGATGCTGAAACCCCATAGATGTATGGTGGTGCAGTGAGGACGCAGCGCTAGTGTGAGGTGCTCCAAATAAGTAATGAAATAAAACTACCTTGTGGGGGCAAAAATGATTCTTTATTAACTTGCTCACATTGGTAGAGTTAAAAACAGTGCAGTGAGCAGTATGAATTTAAACTGCCCGATATTATAAGGTCGACATGTTTCAGCCTAATTGATCCCAAACTGTATCTAGGCTTTCATCAGGACCAAAAAGTTAAGAAACTGCTGCTGTATGTAAGTGAAAACAGAAAAAGTAAGATAGTAATACCAAACCAGTAATCCCAATAATTGTGGTCGGATTTGACTGGATGCACCTGCAGACGTGAGACATACAGAGAAAACCACAAGTCAAACTCATGTGTTGAACAGTTATCTACATGACATCATGCGAACTAAGAAAGAATCTGTAATTTATCCTTTCTTGCCTCTTAGTGCCTTGTAGTGCAATATGGTTACAACGCTTACCCAAAATGTTGGGGTACGCAGCCATACCTCGACCTGGCAACAGCTCAGGAAAGAGGGCACCGCTCTGCAAAATATAAAGGAAAAAGGGAGAGAAAACGGTGTACATTTAGAACATCTAAGAGTCAAGCACTTCTAACATAGAGCCTGACCCACAAACAAGTTTGATTGAATGACCAAGAGTGGATAACTAAAACCATTAAAAATGAGTGTGTCCAACAGGCATTCTCAAGACGAGAACTGTGTAGGGGAGCTCTAACCCTATTGGCATGTAGTGCACGCAGTAGTATTGTAAATGCTCCAACCTGTTTCCCAGAAAATATGATCTTAAACAGGGGAAATAAGGCGGATTGGTGCCAACTGGAGCGGGTATATACGGATAATCACTTGTCTTGTAATATAACTGGTATATAAGGATAAACACTCTTTTTAACATAAGACTAGGCAGATTGCTGTAGTGTTGACTACTGTGATCTCTAACAATAGCCTGTCTCTATCAGTCTCCAGTCCAAGAACCATCTTAAACATAACTTAAGCATGTGTTCACAATCCTACCCCACAATACACAAAATGCATTTCATAAGGTTGCACACGAAAAATGAGCATTTGCATAGTACGCATTAAAAAGCAATAGGCGTCATTTAACATGAATTATGATGTTGGCAAAGCTAACTGAACGAATCATGTAATGACATTTATGAAATGGCTCTAAGATTACAGAAGAAAAAAGTCGAGACCATTCCATAGCAGAATATATATAAAACTGTTATTGTTGTTTTCAGAGGACAAGGTCAAATACTGTCTTTAGGAAGTTTTGAATGTCTTGTTCTCTAAGAATAGTTCTACTTTAAGCAGATTACGTTGTGCCAAAAAAACGTATATTTTTTCAAGTTCTTTGGAAAAATCAAAATTAGCCGTAGAAAAATAGAGTTCCAAAGCTGTTGGAAGGGGTGTTATGAAAAGTGAAGGCCAAATTCAGAGTTCATGGAACGCTGTGTGCAGATTTTAAAAGTTATTCTCGGTGTCAGGAGAGAACAGCAAATTGTCTAAGCTGGCAAAGAAATCATCTACCACAGTAGGTGAAAGTGGAACTACTTCATCAAGCAGATCAATTGTGCACAGATGAGAAGCACCGCCGCCAGCGGCAGTTGCCGCGTTAGCAATGTTCATATCAGATGGTACCTGTGTGCCTGTTGTTCCTCGTATCTCACTTCCAGTGGATTTGCTGGTGAGATCTCAATGAACACCGTCATCAGGATTGGTAGCCGTTGGGGGCAACACAACACATGAGCCGTTACCGGACCCAGTAATGCGTCTGCGCAATCGATGGTAGTGTTAGACAAACATCTAACACGCATTCTTCTCCACAAAGCAGGCATCGTAGAACAGGTAAGATGCAATCTTGCCAGATTGGTCTGACCGAAAGAAACCAAGTGGTATTCAGATCTCTTAAACAAGCCAAGCCAAGAATCAGAGTAATCCTGTCACAATACCGCATGGCAAGGAGAGCTTGTTCCATGGTAGTCTGGGTATTGTTGGTGACTGGACTTGCCATATCGGAGCAGAATAAACAAAAATAGAATTCCTGCTACGAGTCCCAAAATGAGAGGCAGGCCGCCGAACACAGAGTGCACGAAATTTTGAAAAATGCCGAGGACTGCCTCGAAGGGTGGTAAAAGTCCCGAAAAAGTTGTCTTAAATACATGTGCAATACCGCTGGTATCAGACATGTTTAAGATTTGACCTAACATTTCTGCAAAATGTTCTGGGCAGTTGGTTGATAATAATGCATGTGTCTCTGCAGAAGTCCATCAAACTTGCAGATCATACGTTTCTTTAGACGAGGTCAGTGGCACAGTTTTTTACAAAAGAATGGCTTTCAGTACCAATTCGTATAGAAGAGCTATTCAGTGAAGGTCAAAACGCCGACTCCCTGTCTGTCTTGCTGTTTGGATACAATACTTGCATACAACAAGTGACCCAGGCCGACACACTAACTAGATAGGCTTTTCCTGGCACCATGCCACAACAGCTGTGGTCATTGAGCATAACGTAGCTGCCATTGGAAAGCTGCCTGAAAATTGGATCTATTACTGCTGCAGGAGAACCGTGCATGTGGCACGAAAGGTTATTTGAAGAACCTTCACAGGCTTCGTGTAAATTAATACCTTCACATAAAAGAGTACCGCTTAGTGAGTTTTTACAATTTTTAGTACTAAGAAAAACCTCCTTTCCCCCACTCCAACATTTGTGTGTGTATGGTAAATTCCAGATTGACTTAATGTATCCTTTACCCAACCTTTCATACAGGCCTGCTGGTATATGCTGTAGACAATGCTGAAATTGGAAAATCGTCACTGGTGTTGTGATGGTGCCATGTATTATCCATTCTACGAAACAGTTAATGGTAATCTTTCCAGTTTTTCAATGCTCAGCACCGTATAGTCTGCTCCTCTTTGTGCCAAAGAGTTTTGTTTATCTGTAAGGTTAAAGACAGTAAACAATGACGTGGTGTTGATTAGACGCCATGGCACGTAGCCTGAACGGAGATTTTGTAATGTCCAGCCTAGCAGCATTATAGAACGTAATTGAGACTCGCCATGTTGTAACATTAGCAAGTCCTGCTCTATTATGTCAATGGCAAATGATACAATGCTGTCCAAAGAATAAATTCTGGAGGACAGAGTTGTTAACCCATTGTCCACTACAGAGAGAGCTTTCTCTAAATTAATACGATCTATTTCTCGTATTTTTTCTGCAGTTTCCATTTGCGTGACTTTCCATGCTTCATTGTAAGCAAAATATATACTGGTATATATGAAACATTTTTGATGTTGTTTACGAGGCCCTAGTAAGAAGTCTCGCAAGTCAACGCCTTCTTTAAGTAAAGTTAAGTGTTTAATTTCAGGAAGTGTGGATTTCTGTAGCCACTCAAGGCATAGTTTTCCTACACTGTATGTCGTGACTATCCCTGGATGATGTCTCTGGGAATATCTTGGGTTGGGCCTGTTCATTTTGAACCCTTGTGTTTTGTTCACAAATCTATCTTGACAGTTATTCGTGTCTGTGGGCCAGATTAACCATTTTTTCCAATCAGGATTAGTTCTGTTCTGTTGTAAAATATAATTTACATCTACCTCCTCATCTGAAGTTAAATTACTGTCAGGTGTGGCTTTAGGTATGAACGGTTTGTTTAAATCTTTTATCCTAGCTATACTAAGACATGATGTTTGTTGAACAGTGTCATTAAAAAAAATAATTTGTACTGGGATAATGCAGACTCTGAATAAGGCTTTTAAACCTCACACCTGCCAGTCTTTTTTGCCCCAAACAGTTTTTGTCTCGATGTTGTCTTTCCAAAAGTCAAAACCTAATGTAGACAGCTGAGCATAAAAGTTTCCTGAATAAATTGTTTAGTATTGGTCAGCATGTTTTTCATTCCTGTCTTATTCACATTTTTTAAATAAAACGCTTCTGGATTTGTGACATTAAAACCTGAGAAGTATGGAAACTTTTCATGAAATGTTTTTGAGCTGCCCTTTGGCGGCGTTGGACAATGTTCCCATTCATTATAAGTAAAAATATTTCTAGGATTTACAGATTTGTGCAAATAATGGTGACCATAATGATTATAACAATACATTTCTTCATAACTTGATGAACCTTCTAGGTATTCATGTTTAGTGAATTTAGCTGACATTTCTAAATCTGTCATCGTGTTATTAACAGTTTCAAAGTCCCAATCATCAGAAAAAGTGCTTGCTGAGACAAAATCACTTAAAGAAACCTTAAATTGGTGTAGAATCTTCAACAGTTCCACTGGGCCATCAATGTCATAATCAGTTGTGTTCCATGCTATACCACCAGGTATAGGAACGGCTGTGATATTTACTGATGACAGGTCTCTTCGTTCACGATGAGATGATTTGTAAGGTTCGTAAGGTTGCAGGAGCAAGTTGATGTTCTTACTTGCTGTGTCCATTGTACAGTATTTTCCATCTATCATTTTTCCCAAACTTAAAACAAGAATGAGCTGTAGTAGGAGAAAAAGTACACCTAATCCAATCCAAAATTCAACCCATGGTGAAACCAGATATGTTTTTAGAGTTGATGAAAAAGTTCTGTTATTTTCTCTTTAAAAAGATTTTTGCTGGCGTTGTTTCCCGTTCACTGGGATCCTCAGAAAAGTTATCGAAGTTGATAAAATAGCCAGAGGCAGTTCTGTCAATAGTTGGTATTGCATCTGGCTTTTTCGGGATCGCTGGAGCTGTTTCTTCCTTTGTCATATCAGTATAGTCAGAGGCTATATCATTGTTGACCGGTGTTTCTTGACAAACTGTTATTTGGGTCTCAAGAGGTACAAGTTCCATGGCTTTGTTCTTGGATAGTAGCCAGATTTGGTTGTCTGCTACTTCTCGGGAGGCCACCGGGCCTACTACTTATTATCAGACACATGATGTGGTTTTATCAGGTCGATGGATTCTGTTCTGTTCTCCCTTTTACCAGCAAGCAGCGGTAGTAACACTGATCTTGTTCCAAGGATTGCTAAGACAGGTACTGGTTTTCTGTAAGAAGGCCCAAATTCCTTCTTCACCACGATCTTTTCCCTGACTAGATCCCCAATCTTTGGAATCCAGACAGGCCTTGCTGGGACAGGTGGCTTTTCTTCAGTGGTCGTTGGCTTTTATGTTGTGTTACTCAGACTTCTTCTTGTTTCATTTAAGTCCTGTAAAACAGCCAAACGTTCTTTGATATCAAAGGGTTTTTGGTCCACCACTGAAGTTTGACAATCAAGATCCTGGATGAGCATTCTAGTACCAAATAGTAATTCATATGGAGTGATTCCCCCCAGAGAATTTCTTGGCAGATTATTAAGACTACATTGGACACTTATTAGATGTTTGACCCAGCCATCACCAGAGACTAATACCCTAGCTGTTATAGATTGCTGTATGTCACGGTTATTTCTTTCCACTACCGCATTTCTCAGGATGGAATGGACTTGAGTACCGCAATGCAACGCCCAAGCTGGCCATGGCCTCTTTGTAAGCTTTGGAGCTAAACGCAGGACCCTGGTCAGAAGGTAGCGTGCCGATTGCGTATGTGCCGATAGAGACTCGCAAATCTTTTATAACAGTTCTGGCGTCAGCCGAGCACTGGGGCCACATCCAAATGAATCTTGTGCAGGAATCCACTGCGACCATGATATATTTATAGTTACCATCCCTATGTAAGGAACCACAGTGGTCCAGATAAACACATGCTAATGGTTTATATGAAATTAGAAGTGGCGTCTGTGCAGGTCGTTTCACTGTAGAAACTTTCATTTTCTGCCAGATTTTACATTCTAAAGCATAGTTTCTAGTTTGTTTCCTCATATCTCTGTTTTATTAATGACACTGTGGCGGAAACTCCTGCGTGTGCAGATGCTAGTCTTTCATGTGCTGCTAAGATTAGTCCTAACCTATGTTCCATGTTTGGGATTGCACTATCCCCCACTCCAGGGATTCGAGCAAAAGGAACATTATTTGCATCAGTTATATATGAGTACTTTACTGGAAAGCCTTTTGGGAATGTTTTACCACTGTCTTTTACTGAAGGGGTGACAGCTTGCATTATTTCCCTGCCTATTTTCATTTTTGAACGTGTGATTGCAGCTACGGAAGCCGTTTGCACAGCTGCCTACGCTGCCTCATCAGCCAATGAATTCCCTGCAACGTGAACGCCATCATGCTGATGACTCAGTGTATGAATCACGTGAGTCTTTTATAGTTCTTTTTGTAAAAGAACTACTTGTTCCAAAATCATTTTATGCTTAATTGCGCCACCTTTTGCATCTTTGAAACCGTTTTGAACCCAGTTCTGCAGATATTCATTGTAAGACTGAACGCAGTAATACAAATCGTACACTATGAGTGTGGGGAATTCGCGATCGGTATTTTCAAGCGCCATCTTGAAAGCCTGTAGTTCAGCTCACTGAGCTGTACAGTCTCCGAGTGATTGGGTTTTAGTGACCATAGGTCGAAATTTACCTTCGCCCCACCGACCTTCAACAATCGCGCACGCAGCACTATAGGCTTGTTTACCCCCAATTGTGGGCTGTGCTGATCCGTCTGTATAGATTATACAGCTGTAATGTTCTAGAGGCAGACTTTCAGTCGGCAGAGGACATTCTAGTTCGTAGTGTAGAAATTCTTGTGTTTTCAAATAGTGGTCAAAAACATATTCAGCATCTATTGCAGCAAGAGAATTAACCCATTGTATCCATCTTGGATGTAGAGCTTTTGCATTTGGAATGCTTGCCTTTGTTACTGCCTCTAAGGCAGGTACAGGTGTAACGATTTTAATGCGCTTACCCTGTGCGAGGGCTCTCTCCTTTGCTACAGCAGTCTGAACCGCTGTCAGAATCTTTTCTGTTGAAGTGAATTTCATTTCGGCTTGTGTGTACAAGTGTGATTTGTAAGCTATTGGTACCTTTTCACCTTCGTTAAAGGTTAGGTATGTCAGTCAGTCAGTCAAAAAGCGTTATTGTCGGTTGAAAACCATAAAAGCAGAACACATTGTTAAATTTACAGTTTGGCCAACACTAAAAACATTAAAAACATTATATACAATATAAAAATAAAAAAAATATGTAAGCCTGAAAAATTAAAACAGGTGGTTAAATACAGACATAATATGGGTAATTGTGTGTTACAGATCCCAAGTAAATTCAAGGGGGTGTAAAATCAATTAGGCCAAGATGCGATTTAATTTTGGCTCCTCTAGTACACCACATCGAAAACAGGTATCTACAGGTCGCTAACACAACCAAAGCAGAAGAATCATATTTTAGCAATCTAAACACCTCTCTATAGTCCCTAAAACCCTTAGACTTACATAACCGCAAGATCCATTTTGCTCTAGCCTGGGAGTACAGGTGGCAGAAGAACAGAACGTGCAGATCTGTCTCTTCGGCCTGTTCTCACCCCGGGTATAGGCTTAATACGTGTTGAATAATTCAAAAATTGGAGAAGCACTCCTCTGCTTTTTTTGAAAAACTTCTGTTGATTATCGTGATTTAACCTTTATATTTTCCAAGCGTGCTGCGGGGGTAGCACGTATGCCCCTACCGTGCCTGCATCGTAACCTCCTATCTTAAGTGAACAGAACACTTAACCTCCGCGCACTGTTGCTGGGGTGGTTCTAATACTAGAAAACCACTTGCATTTATTCAAAATTAACGAATTCAAAAAACAAACTTTTCTTGTGATTACCACATATATTTTTCAATTCTCATGAAAAAGTGTATTACCACATTTCTAAACTGGGCTGAAGCCCAACATACAATTACAATGTCACAAAATTACAATTGCAGAGTTTACTACATTTCAAAATACATCGTATTCTTGTAAACTTCAGTGAAGAATTTTTTCGGTGCCCAATGCATTTCGAGCTTGAAAAAGCTCTTCCTCAGGGGCCTGTAAACTGAACATGTACGTAATTTAAAATGCAGAAAAAACCAATGAATTCAAGAAAATCAAAAGATTCACAATGTTGCAAGGCATTATTTAGTGATTTTACTGGAAGTCGTGTGTATTCATGAGTATTGTGTAATAAAGTAAAAGGCCCCTCACCTCACCCCTCTTGTGCTCAACCTAACGGATAACCGCTACCATACTCACACTCAAAACAGAAGAGTCCTCGACACTCTCCCTGTTACAAAAAGAACCAGTTTCAAAAAAGAACTCCACAAAACAACCTGAATGATGGTCCTGTGCTAACTTAGATGATGACAATACTCTGACCATGTCTTACCTCCTTCAGTTCACAAAGACTTGGGGATTTTTCTAAGCATTGACAGAGTGTGAGCTTGGTGAACACGTATTTTTATCGTTTTTTCAGGGGACAGGATTGGTTTGTTATCACGTCTCGCGGAGCAGAGAATAGCGAGTCTTTGTGAAAAACTATAAAAATACGTGTTCACCAAGCTCACACTCTGTCAATCATCATCTAAGGTAACCATGCCTAAATTGGACGTATAGTTTCTTCGCCAGAGGGGGCTGGATGTTATCCAAGAATTTCTAAAAAGGTACACATCCTTTGTTTCTAATAAACTTCTTGTGAGCCTACCAAGGGATGGTTTCACTACCAACTGGTCCAAATGGAATTGGTTAAGCACTTTAGCCAGTAATTTCCTAGGTATCGAGAGGGAGGAAGATTCCGGAGTAACCACAAGTCCCCCCTCCCCAGGTCTTGGCAAAGGTGTTTTACATGCTTAAACCAAGGGATTTTTCCCACACCTCTCAGCGTCAGAAGGTAAGTTAATTCCTCCCGGTAGCTAGAGAGCTCGGGTGTTGCCCAAAGCCTCCTCCAATAAAATAGAGGTCGATTAGGGATGACTTCATGTAGCGGGGCCAATCCCAGGTCAAGCCGAAGTGGAATCAGAGGAGTTCTCTGTGGGACGCCTAATAAAACTATTCTCCGTAATGGAGAGCATCGTAGCATTAGCATGGTCCCAGAGTTCAACCCCATAGAGCGCACCCCCTCTGTCTGTACTTTGTACATTTCTAACAGTGGTCCCAGAATTTTAGACGAGCGCTCATTATGGACCCTGAGGATACCTCCAATAGATTGGGACAACTTCATGCTAGCCTTAGCTAGATCAGTCCCCCATTCCATCTTATCGTTCAGAGTTACCCCTAAGTAATCGAAGGTGGAAACTCTTTCGAGTGCAATGCCATCCATATGAGGGAGGGGACAGTTGGGTGATTTGGAATTAAAAAACATAAATTTTGTTTGGAGAAGTTAATCTCCAAATTTCGGAGTCAACAGAAGGAGCAAAAAGCCTCCAATGTCCGATGGATACCCGAGGAAGATTTTGATAATAAAAGGGTATCATCAGCGAACATTAGGACTGGGATTTTTCGGGATGCCAGGCTAGGGGGAGTCTAAATCCTTTGTGCCCAAAAGATGTTTAATCAGGCCATTTAAAAAGAGGGAAAAGAGCGTGGGGGCTAAGACGCACCCCTGCCTCACGCCCCTTATCACCGGAAAAGCGGCCGAGAGCTCTCCTACCCTCCCAA
This sequence comes from Lissotriton helveticus, assembly GCF_964261635.1. Lineage (NCBI taxonomy): Eukaryota > Metazoa > Chordata > Amphibia > Caudata > Salamandridae > Lissotriton > Lissotriton helveticus. The sequence goes on along the minus strand of NC_136061.1, from coordinate 221,873,236 downwards.
ACCTTACACTTGCAAACGTGTCTTCGTGTAACCGTCTGAAGAGATGGCATAAGTAAGCTGGGGCACCCATTTCCAGTAGAACCCGCCCATAGCTTCTCCCTCTGGACCAGGTCAAATGCAGATCTAAGATCTACAAAGATCAAATACAGAGTACCCGCTCCCATAGTAACCATCTCCCAATAGACCATCTGGAGTCTAAAAAGTTGGTCTATGGTGGAAACTTTAGCACGGAAGCCCGCTTGAAGGGGAGTCAGGATGAGATGTTCGTCCATACAGAACTGCAACCTTGATAGTAAAATGCGGGCCAAACGTTTCTGTAAGACGTCGATAAGACTAATGGGGCGGTAATTTACCGGGTCCAGAGGGGAAGCCTTTTTGTGGATGGGGATAATCTCAGCCCCCAACCAAGTTTTGGGGATTTCCATACCGCGAATGATGGCGTTGAAGTAGAGACAGAGATATGAGACCCAAACCTTTTGCTCAGCCAGAAACAGGTCACCCGGTATATGATCCAATCCCGGGGCCTTACCTGCCGCTAGACCTTTTAGGGCCTCCTGGGTTTCCTGGAGGGTGACTGGGTAGTAGTCAGGGTCTAGGGAAACATGTGAGTGAGATGCAGTTATAGCTGGTTCAGTTGGGAGCAAGTTATTTGGATGCGCGAAAAGGGGCTGGTATGTGAATCCGCATCTCCCTGGGATGATTTGGATCACAAGGTTGCGCACGTTGTCGCATGTTTGTAACTGTGTTTTTGCTAACATGTCTGTTTGCACTGAACGCAAAAATGTCTGTGTGTTCTTGAGTCCAATTGGTTGATTTGAAATCAGGTTTTATTAGTTCATAGAGAGGTCTAACCCTTTCTGAGTAATTTAGAACATAAGTTCTTCCAAAATTCAGGAAACCTAGAATTGACTCTAGGTTTTTCCGCGTTTTTGGAGGTTGAAGCAGCGCACATTTCTCTAGAAAGTTGGCTGCCAGGCTTTTGCCTTCACTTGATAACTCGTATCATAAGAATAGGACGTTGAGGTGGGCAATTCGCGATTTCTTAAAATTGAATTTTTACCCTTCAGAAGCGAACCCAAGTATTATGGTGTTCACTCTTTTCAAGTGTACGTCCAAATCCTCGTCTGTAAAATAGGTGTCATCGACATAGGATAATGCCTCATCATCATACGTCTTGCTGAAAATAAACCTGGACTATCCTCGAATCCCTGGGGGAGATGGCAAAATTGTCGCTGTGTCCCCATGATGGAGAAAGAGGTCAAATACCTGCTTTCTGGTGCAATGTTTTGACAGAAGAAACCATTTGAAATATCTAAGGTCGTTTTATATTATTTGCGCACGATGTTATTCATCAGTGCAGCACTATGTGCATTTTGTACTGCAAAAGTTTTGAAACAAGAGTTTAGATGTCTGTGGTCCAAAAATTAGACGATATGAATTGCCTGGTTTGGAGACAGGAAACAAAGGATTGTTCATGGATGAGGTGCATGTTTCAATCACCCCTTGGTATTCAAGTTGATTTAAAGTCTCCCTGACTTGTTTTTTTAGCTTCCTGTTTTACAGGATATTGCCTTTGCATTGTTGGTTGAGTTTTCAACTGGATTTTATGGTGAGGGGAATCCTCATCATATCCTACATGATTTTTGTATAATGCTGGGGCCTGGGCTACAGACCATTTCCTGGCATAGGTGTTTTTTTTTATGAATTGGAATGTGATTTGAGAAGGCTGGCATAATTACTTCTTCGCCATGTGGGCACTCCCTGACAAATTCAGGTGGCCAGTCTTGTTCAGCTAGAAGAATGTCATAACCCCTAAGATAGCTTCTCCCAAAAGAGCGCCTTTATTTTCCTAGTTATGTTCCCCTCCATCCGGAGTGTTACTTCATATAATTTATGAGGTACGCTAACCCTGGTGTCGGCAGTTTCAACTTGAATGCCTTCATTCAAGTCCACTGTCTTCAGATGATCCTTCAGGATCTTGCGAGCTATGGTGACCTCTGCTGTGCTGTCTAGCATTGTCTGAGCCCACTCCCCGTTCTTGAGTTGTGTCCTCAAGATCCTCAGCATATCTGATCTTTAGACTTGCTACCTTCTTTTTGGTGAATTGAGTTTTCTTATTTTTTGGAATGTGCTGTTCGTCTTTGGACTTCACGCGTTCTTCTTTTTGTTCTGATCGTCCTCTTCTTTCGGATTTCTGCGAGGAAGTCTGAAAGGTACGAGAGAAACGTGTATCAATATCTTGATATCTATCAGGTTTTCTCAAATTATCCCTATTTCTAAGGTTATATCTCTTTTCAGAGGGCTCCTGTTGAGGAGACCTTCCTCTGGACTGGGAACGCTTCTCTTTAGGAAGTGTCTGTTTTGTATTTTTCCACTTCTTCTTAGGAGTAGTGAGATTATTTTTAATAAAAAAATTTCAAGATTTTCCGTTAGATGTGGTTTTACTGGTTTCCCACCCAAACTATCTCTACCTAGTTCTTCATAGGATTTTTCAATAATTCTGGCAAGTTCATATGGTTGCTCAATAATATCTGTTTCTTTTAGTTTTTGGTGGATCGCCATGGATGCTGCTCCACCTTTAATGTTAGCTAATAGTATAGCCGAGACCTGTTTGAAATCTTTCAGTAATTTCATACCCAGATTTAAGGCCGGTTCTGGCCCGTATGCATTTTGAATCTGTCTTAGTACGTCTGGTATCACCACCATGGACGGAACACCATGTGTTTTTGTGTAGATTGAAGCAAAGACTGTACCCCAAGTGTCACAGTCCTCTACGTGTGGTGCAACCTCCATTGGTAAACAGATTGTCAGAATTCTGTGTTTCTCATGAGGTGTACTATCAGGGAATACTGCCTCTGAGTAATTTTTTGGGCTAACCAGAATGGAATTTGTTCCCATTTTGCGGGTAATTTACCAATGAATGACTGTATAGTCTGTGGTGTAATTTTGTTTGTGTTCCCCTGATGAGGGGTGTGCTGCGGAATCCTTATAGTAGGTTGGACTGTTAAAGTCCGCATGACATATTGTACCAATTGTCTATGTATTTTAATTAGCTGTTTTAGCTGAGCTAATAATTCTGGACCTGTCATTCAATGTCAGGATGTGGTGTATATCTGGCTAATACTGGCCATGTTGCTCCTGGTCTACCTAGTGGACCGAGCCTGGTAATGTGATTTTGATGTTGTAGGGCGCCATTAAACCAGAGCTGATGCTCTTGGTAAGTAAGTGGAATTTCAACGTCCTCAAAAAGGGACGTATTCCGCTGGAGGTTCCTCTACTTTGTAGTAGTGGAACTCGTGTGTTACTGAATTTGCTGCAGGAAACAGAATCCATGAATAGAATACCTCTGTCTGCCGATACTCATGTGCCTCTATAACAAATATTACTTTACCACCTCTCGATGATACTCCATTTTCTATAAGTTTTATAGCAATTGTTTTCCTTATATTTACCGGGATGAGTATAGCATCCGGGTTATTTTGTTGGAGATTTGTGTCGTCTAGAACTGCCTAATCTGCTAGTGTAGCTATCTCCCTTTCGTCGTCACTCTCCGTCATTTTGTTGACAGAAAGTTTGCAGAGCAAGTTTCAAGGAAACAAAGATTAGGTGCACAATATTTTGAAACACTGTATCCTTCAACGTTGAACAAACCAAAGACTAATACATAAGATTTTCGTCCTACTCAGTTATGGCGGATATTATATCATTTAACCCACTCCAGACGTCTATTGGAGTATTTTACGGGAAAAAGGGGTCTGTGTGAAAAGCACAACTGAGTTACTCTAGTATCTAGCGTTAAATTATCGCCTTACCAAACGTTGGGCGCCATATAATGTAGTTCCTATATTCCCAATAGGCTCTGCGCATTAGAATAGTATATCCTATAGATTAGACGTAGGACTGAGGTCGACTAGGTCTCTATCGAATATACTAGATTTAATTGTGTGTGTCAGCTAGCTCAGAGATCACTAGAAACGTTCTCGAATACACAAGAAGGGATTAGTTTCTGATAACTGCATAAACATGACAACTTTGTTTCCCAAGAATAACAAAACTATCTCTAGAGTCGCGGAAACAATAGATAGTCATTTCACTCAGTCAATCGTGCATGCTTCGTTTCACCAAAGGTACAGAGAAATAGAGAGACGGGCGTTTTCAATTAAAGGGTATTTATTGAACAGTCTTCTTTCTCATGCAGAGGAAATGAACTGCTACAATCGTAATACTGGTTGCAAAGTACAATGCATACAGTACGAAGAGTATTATAAAATAATACTGTAAAAACATGATATGGTTTCTAAGCCATAGAATACATACAACAATAAATAAAGACTAAAAGTACTCACCTAGTGCTTCTAAAATACGCCTACTCCGGTGTACCTAACCTAGGTCTAGTACAAGGAAAGAAGTAAGGGAGGTGTAGCTTAGTTTCAGTATTCGTTTGCCAAGAATCTAATCCAAGAATTCTCTCAGGGTCTAATCAGCTTCGTACCTTGGTTTTAGAATGTAGGAGGTCTGGTATCTCTCTCTCAGGACGCGATTTCCCAACAACCCGCAAGGGTAGCTTGGAAACACTGGAGCTGGATTTCTTGGCAAGAGAAAAGACAGCGTCTCTCTCAGTGCGTCTGCTGGAGGGTCGGCTTCCTTCGGCACTTGCTGTAGCAGGGCGTCGGGCAAGTATATAGTCGAACTGCTCCAAACTACCGTGTGTCTGTTTGTGCAAGTGTGGGCATATTTATACCTTGAAGGTGCCGAGTTTGACGTAAGGTTGGATATAATAACGTCATCAAAGACTTTGGGACCCATTACGATGTTGGGCGGATCGCCACCGCCATGGTGGCGGTGGCGATCCGCCCCACATCCATGCCCGCCAGCCACCCATTTCCCCCCGCCATATTACAATGGCGGGGGGGACCGCGGCGGACGGAAACACCGTCCGCCACTTTTCCGCACCGGTCGCCGTGCGGCCGGGGCGGAAAAGGGTTTATATGGTGGCGGTGTCTATCAGACACCGCCAGCCATATTAGGACAGGCGTAAAACAAAGCCTTTCCGTGGTGGCGATGCTGCCACGGAAAGGCATGCGGTCTTCACTTCGGGGCCCCCTGAGGGCCCCCGAAGTGAAGGCGAGGTGGGGTGTGCACATGGAGGGTACCTGCGGTGCCCCCCAGCATTTGCTCACACAATGCGGCAGGCACCATGCGGTGCCTGCCGCTTTGTGTATGCAAATGCATACATGCATTTTTAGTACTGTGGCGGGCGGTGCTGAGAGCACAGCCCGCCACAATGCTAAAAATGCAGGATGCGCCAGCCACTGTAGCGGGCGCATCCTAATACCCCCCACGGGACCCCCGCCCTTATGGCGGGCGGTCCCAAAGACCGATAGGATGGCTGGCAGACTAAGTCCGCCCGCCATCCTTATGGACCCCTTAGTTCTTTGAAAACTCCATGAGTTCTTGGATAAATCAATATTCATGCAGGGGGAAGTCCCTGACTGCTGAAGGCGGGTATTTCCAAGAAATCGTTGAAGATTTTCGGAACTAGTGGAATTAGCCAAGCCGTATTAGGACTACTTAAGCTATGTCTTCATATAGTTATGATTTCTATGCCTATAGAAGGATAGGGTATTTTATACCTATATAAGGGCATGAAACGGGAAAATTACACTAGGGTCCTAAAACACTATACAACAATGGGACTAGGTTTTCCCATTGTGAGGAGAAACCCATATGATGAAGCATGACACCTATGGTGTGTGAGGGTATTCGTCCTTTAAGGGATTTCTCTATAATTGAGATTTTGTGAGACATCTATCTTTTATCCTCTGACATTTTGCGACTAGATACAGACCCAAGGAGCTTTCTGTGTTATAGTTGTATTATATAGGGGACTTCCTCCTCGCAGGTCTTTAAACTTCTTCCCTGGGACCCTCTTCCCCCTCATTTGTTTTGCTACTATTCCATACTCCCATACAGCATGGCTCGCAGAGCAGCGCACACTCTGCCCAGGCTTAACCTAAAAAAGAGGAGCACTGCTATTTCTTAATAGATAGCTCTAACTGCCCATGAGATGCTGCAAAACATAGCTTGTCGCTTTATCAAGGGGTATTACAATAATTACAATATTAAAGAATATATACCGATAACGTAGAAAATCCTGATTATATTATGAAATATTGTTGAATGGAAGTGGAATTTTTGTTACATATTGTTTCATGTATGTATTTTTAAGTATAATTTTTTGGATGCTTGTATTTTTGTCGGCAAGTGGGAAATGCCCTTTTTCTCTATTTGAGTAAAGATAAAGTTATGTTACATGATTTTATTATTGTGTTTTATGTTCAATAAAGCGCTTATAAAAATGAATGCAGCGTTGGCAACTTGTGCAGCAAGAATCATGTTTGAGGGGCAGCACTGCCTGCTTTACATGTCTCATTCGGATCAGTATAAAAAAAACTGGCTATGCTACATGCAAGAATAAAACCTCTTGCACATGCATTAAAATTGACATCCGATAGGCCTTGCCAAGACTTAGATTGCTGCCAAAAACTTTGTGGTTTACCTTATAGGTTTTTTATAACATTTCCCATTCTAACCACGACTTCTGCAAAGGTCAATAGTATGTACGTTTTCTGTGGGGAGAGAATGTTCTTGATTTGGAAACTGTTATCCTACCATATAGAGTTGATTCTTTGTAAAGAAAGAAATTAATACAATCGTTTTTAAAAAAAAAAAATGCTAAAACACACTGTGAACCCCTTCCCAAATGTCATTAGACTTATGAAACTAGGCAAAGGGGCTATGTCTGGAAATGTATCAATGTCGTAGATCTATAAATAGGAGAGTAAACTGAAGACAACGCTGACTTATACACTTATTTAGATTAGCTCATTTTGAAAGTGATTTGCATACAGTGTAAGATGCTTGCATTGAATATGGGAATTTCTCATGGAGATTAATGCTCACATTGTCTTAATGTTTTAACTCAAACCTCCTGCCCCGGTTTAAGTTAAGGACATTAGTCAGTGATGGGAAAAATGTGCAAGTGCGAGACAGCAATTCCAAAAGTCCATTTAAAAATGGTTTGTACTACATCATAACATCGGTTTTTGCCACTGGACGATACCGTGCAGGGGTTTACACAAGGGCAGTGCTATCCATTTGAAACCATTCTCTACTGGTGAAGTGGAATTTTCTTTTTTTGATAATCAAATTTTATTAAAGTTTTAGTTACATAGAAATTCATTGGCAGTAAATCACCACCATACTACAATCTTTATTCACAGAAGTCAGACTCCTAAATAGAATCCCAGATTCCTGGAGAGGGTCAACGATTGTCCCCATACACAAAAAGGGAGACAAAACGGTCCCCGACAACTACCGTCTAATAGCCCTCCTTGATAACGAGGCTAAATACTTCGCTGGAATAATCTTAGAGGAGACTGTGACATGGGCGGACTCAAAGCAGATTATACCATGGAACCAGACGGGTTTCCGGAAAAGAAACGGAACAACAACCAACATCCTGGCTATCTCGCTGCTAATTGACGGAGCTAAAACAAAAAAACTGCCGCTGTACTTGTGCTATATCGATTTCAGCGCGGCCTTCGATAACATCGAGAGAGGCATGATGTGGCAGAAACTTGCACAATGGGGCATACCTCAACCGCTTTTAAATATGCTGAAGTTACTTCATTATGACACCTGGGTGCAGGTGAGGCTGGGAAGCGGGACCCATCTGTCTTCCAAAGTCTGCACGACAAAAGGGCTAAAACAAGGGTGCGTGCTGGCCCCGACTCTGTTTAACCTGTTTATGGCAGACTTATCAGGCCGACTCGACACATGCAACTCCCACTCTCCGAGGCTGGGAGGAAAAACCCTAAGTAATCTATTATACGCGGATGACGTGGTACTTCTCAGTCACACACATATTGGCCTCCAGAATTTGCTGATCGAAATGCACAGCTACCCAATGGAAAACAACTTAAAAATCAATCTAAGTAAAACGCGCACGGTGTCGATCAATACCAGGAACAAACACAGAAGTCCTGGACTCTGGACGACCAAAAAATAGAGTCTTCACGCGATTATAAATACTTGGGACTTATCGTTGACACCGACGGTTCATTTGTTAGGCAGATGGAGGAAACCAAAAGAAGAGGGGCCTTGATCGCCATCACACTGAAAAATCTAGCAAACCAACTATCGGGGCCAACCCTGACACCATACTTAAAAGTCATTCAGGCTAAATTGCTCCCCTCAATTTCCTACGGCAGCGAGGCACTACGAGGAAGAGACTCCAGGAACCTAGATAACATCCAGGTAAAAGCATATAGAACTTTGTTCTCACTCCCGTCTTACACCTCGCCTGCCCAAATACGGCTGGAGTTCGGACTAAAAAAACAAGACCTTGCAAGACAAGGAGCCTACATTATCTGCTGCCACAAACTCAGCTCTGCCTCCAATGACACCTTAAACGCGATGCTGTGGCAAGATATACAAAGCAGGGATGTATCTCAGGCACACTCCTACTTGCAATTTTCACCCCTACTTGAAGGCAGCATTGGGGGCTGTCAAGGCATCCGCACTTTGGGACATGCAACTGGGGCACAACCTGTTTAAAAAAGTGATTTGGAAGAACGTAAAAACTCTTTCCCTAACAGAGGACAAAGCCGCTTTTGCTAAAAGAAACCATGTGTGGATGACTTTAAATACGTATAAATCCCTGACACCACAACTTTATTTCAGCCAGGGCTACCCAAAAATCACTAAACTGAAGTTTTTGAAATATAGATTAGGGATCTTGCCCAGCAGAGAGCACCAACCACCATGGCTCAGGAGCAATGGCCATGAAGCCTGTCAGCTCTGCAACCTAGCAACAGGAGACATACTCCACCTGACCTGTCTCTGCGAAGAGCTCCGACAAGCCCGCCGACAACTACTAAGGGACCAGTTCAAGCAGATAGGGACCAGCACGCGAAGGCAGGCTGTGCTTGCATGCTTGAACCCTGCAAACACAAAACTGAATTGTAGATACGTCAAGTTTCTGACTACTATAGAGCAAAGACTACCAAATCTACAACTTGCAGCAACCACTGGTTCTGGAACCTAACGGACGAACTTTGGGCTAAAAATGCCTAGCCCGCCCGGCTCAGGGAACACTGCTAGATAACTACCCTCGGTCTCTCACCGTATGGTCTTCGGTAAGGACGATTACACAGACTACTCTTTTACCACATTTTAAGAAATTGTTTTAAATGTAACGATTGTACTGGTTTTAATTAACTATACATAATAAAATTTACTTACTTACTTACATTGGCAGTAAATCACACATCACATGTAAAAAACAACATTCCCTCTGACAATATCACAACACTCAATAGTCATTTCTGAATAAAGAAACAGCCCTTCTGCATCAGACCACCAAAGCGGACTTGGGTCTTTCACGACGGAAGCAGGCCAAACCATTTGCCCCACACTTTGTTGAACATTTCCGGGCATCCCCGAGCCTCAAAGAGGGACTCCTCCTGTACCCCACACCAGTCCACACCCCTCCGCTATTTCTGCAGTGTTGGAGCCTCAGCCTGGGCCCATCTAGCCGCTATATCCAGTTTTACTACTGCTAGTGCTGTACCCAGGAGGTGTTTATCAGCCTGGGAGCCATCTAGGCTGTCAAACACTCCCAGCAGCAAGTGTCTCGGATCGTGGGGAACTCCCCATCCCAAGGCCTGCGTGAGCTCAGGCTCCACTCCTCCCCAGAAGCGATCCAGTGCCGGGCAGAGCCAGACCATATGATAGAAGTCGGCAGGGGCACCAGAGCAGTGCGCACAGTCCGGGGAGGCTCGTATGCCAGCGCGAAAGAGACGCGCCGGGGTGAGGTAGGCCGCATGGAGATAATAGAGCTGGACCAGGCGTAGTATAGAAGATGTGGTCAGGGTTTTGCGTGCCATAAGGGCATCCCGCCAGTCCGCCTCATCCAAAGGGCCCACCCACCCTTCCCATCTCTCCCTAAGCCGGTCAAGGGATGCGGGACAGTTATTTACCAGGGCACGTGGTGAAGTGGAATTTTCACAGGCGGCCTTCAACATGTAGAGCAGCACTTGTCATAATACAACCAAATTAAAGCAGCGCCTTTGTAACTAAGGTTCTACTATCATAAAACTTGGCACTATCCTAAAATCTCACTTTTAGGTTGCCCTCCTAGTAACCAACGTTTGAAGTGCTATACACACAAAAACAAGGCAGGTCGTTTTGCTGTAAGCAACCAAAAGCTGAGTCTGTGAATGTCTGGATAAGGGGCCAGCAGTGAATTCCAACGTCCTCCAGCTCCAAGACCCCCCTTGTTCCCCCGGTATATTCACAATTGTTCGGCAATTGTGAGGAGAGAGATATTTTCATGTTATTCTGTGTAACCTGTTGCAGAGTGGGCTCACAGACATCCGTCGTAAAGCGCAAGCTGCTTAAAATCAACTAAAGAACAGCGTCGCCACTAAACATGGGACGAAATGGGAAGCCTTAGGTAAAATCTCCCTTATAATACAGCAGAAATAAACATAAAACCTTGATAGAGACTACCAGTGGAAGCACAAGCGCAGAGATATCCCTTCGGGAATTGAGTCAGGCGCTTTATAAGGCTATAAATAAATAAATAAATAAATAAATAAGCTACCATCAATGTACAATCCACTAATTCTGGGACAGAAACTTCAGAAAACCAGACTACCGTGAACGGCTGCGGGTATAAAAGGGTCTTTATTTTTCACTATCTGCATTTCCCAACTGTGTGAAACAGAGATTCAGTAAACAGCACAGAGAGGACTTGTGTGTAGGCGTGCTAATTGCTGCTCCGTGTGCTTTCGGGCTCCATCCACTTCAAATGTCATTTTATGTGCTTACGTTTCGTGTTATTCTTTTTAGTGAGGAGAGCTCAGATATATATCGCAGGATTGTTTCAGTGAAACGCAGTTCTAAACTAATATAAATGTACATCACATCTACAGGACCCAGTGAACTGGTCATGCAAGCCATATCATGTCCTTTCGTTTGTATAATCTGCAAAAATAAAGCCTGTCAGTGGCATGCACTCCGGATCACCAACCGACCCCTGCCCCCACCACATCTTCAACAAGGCCGACTCCATCATCGCACCCCACCTCCGGGACATCATAAACGTCTCCTTCAACACCGCCACCTTCCCGGAGAACTGGAAGCACGCCGAACTCAGCGCCCTCCTAAAAAAACTAACGGCGGACCCCACCGACCTCAAGAACTTCCGCCCCATCTCGCTCCTCCCTTTTCCTGCCAAGGTCATCGAGAAGACCGTCAACAGACAGCTCGCCGCCTTCCTCAAAACTAACGGATCCCTCGACCCTTCCCAGTCCGGCTTCCGAGCGCCCTCATCGCAGCCACCGACGACATCAGATCCCTGCTCGACAACGGGGAAACAGCTGCCCTCATCCTCCTGGACCTATCTGCGCCGTTCAACACTGTCTGCCATCGCACCCTAGTACAGCGCCTCAACAACATCGGAATCCAAGAGAAGGCGCTGGAATGGATCATCTCGTTCCTCGCCGGAAGAACCCAGAGAGTCCGCCTCCCTCGTTCAGGTCCAAGGCCACCGAAGTCATCTGCGGCGTACCACAAGGATCCTCACTCAGCCCCACCCTCTTCAACGTCTACATGAGCCCCCTCGCAGCCATCGCACGCCAACACAACCTCAACATCATCTCCTATGCCGACGACACCCAGCTGATCCTCTCCCTCACCAACGACCCCGTCACCGCCAGAGCCAGCCTACACGAAGGGATGAAAGACGTCGCCGAGTGGATGAAGAACAGCCGCCTGAAACTGAACTCAGACAAAACGGAAGTCCTCATCCTGGGATCATCGTCCTCCGCGATAATCCCAGGTCGATCATCTTGGTGGCCCCCCGCCCTGGGCACCACCCCCAAGCCAACGGACCACGCACGAAACCTGGGCTTCATCCTGGACTCCTCCCTCTCGATGACAAGACAAGTCAACGCCTTATCGTCATCGTGTTTCAACACCCTGCGCATGCTCCGTAAGATCTTCCGATGGATCCCCACCGAAACCAGGAAGACAGTCACCCAGGCACTCATCACCAGCCGACTGGACTACGGGAACACCCTCTACGCGGGAACCACTGCCAAACTACAGAAAAGACTCCAGCGCATTCAGAACGCCTCCGCACGACTCATCCTGGACATACCCCACCACAACCACATCACGACCCACCTGAGAGACCTGCACTTGGTCTTGAGAGACCAAGAGGATCACGTTCAGACTCCTCACCCACGCACACAAGGCTCTCCACGATATGGGCCCGAAGTACCTCAACAGCTGCCTCACCTTCTACACACCCACCCGCCAGCTACGATCGGCCAGCCTCGCCCTCGCCACCGTACCACGCATTCGCAGAGCCACCGCTGGAGAAAGATCCTTCTCCTACCTGGCGGCCAAGACATGGAACTCCCTCCCCATCCACCTACGACTGACAGGACACAACTCAAGACCTGGCTATTCAAGCAGTAGCGACCCCTCCCCCAGCGCCTTGAGACCCTACTGGGTGAGTAGCGCGCTTTACAAATCCGATGATTGATTGATTGATGCATGATGACCAGCTCTGAACTGTGCACCACAATCACTTTGAAGGGGCGGGACAGATGTTTCACCTTGAGGTCCCCCAACCCCGCCCCTACTCTCCTCAACCGGCCCTTTACGAAAAGAGGTGTGAACTGCATCAGTGAAAGCCCGGCCCTTGGCAGCCAGTGCACAGACAATGGCCAGGAAGGGGGCCCATTAATGGCTCGCGCAGATTCCACTGTGGCTGCAGCAGAGGATAAAGGTCAAGAGCATATAAAGGTCACTGCAGGCGTTGGAGCAGACCATCACACCTTCAACAATACATGGGCACACCCACTTACAAGGTTAATATACTGTAAGGGACGAAGCCCTGTAAATGTAGCCTGCCTACCTATGTACAAGTGCGGTTCTTTTGCACTAGTGAGATTATGCATTTGTGTCTGGTGGAACGGTTGCACTGACCATGTCAAGGGCAGTATCCCAGTACTTGTTGATGAAAGGAAGCCTGAAAACGAAACAAGGCAGAGTCCCAGCAGAGCTGGAGAGGGAGGAAGAGTAGAGATCGGAGAGTGAAGGAGAGTGCCAACCAGTAAGAACGCACTAAAGAAGACCTACAGAGACATGAACCAATGGTAAGCAGCAGGTAGAATTTCCCTCTGTAGATAGATTACAGCAGGTCTTGCACACAGCGCATGCACGCTGATGAGCGACCTACAAGTGTATGCTCATGAATACTGACTGTGCGCAGATCAGCTCTCAGCCTCTCCAGGCTCCTGATGACAGGAGGAGAGGAGGCTGGGGAGGCATAGGGGGCGGAGCCAATGTCCATCTACAGAGAGCTATTTGAGAACACAGCACTCTCTTCTAGATAGATATCATTATTGTGTATGTATGAGGGGTGTTCACATCGGCGTAATGCATTCGTTTGCAGATATACTGTGCATGACTCGTGGCTCAGTACATATCTGCTACAATTAGGACATGAGTTTGGAGATTGGATTGAGGGTTTGCAGATTGTCGGGCTCAATGTTCAACTAATAGGAGTTATCAGATTGCATTTGAGAGATGAAAGGAAGATGTCTTCTTCATGAGAGGTATTTATCAATCAATCAATCATGGCATTTATAAAGAGCACTACACACCCGCGAGGGTATAAAGGCTCCGGGGGGGGGGGGAGAGGTAGCTGCACTGTTCGAAGAGCCAGGTCTTGAGGAGTCTCCTGAAGGTTAGAAGGTCTTCGGTCTGCAGCAGGCAGATAGGGAGGGTGTTCCATGTCTTGGTGGCGAGGTGGGAGAATGATCGGCCTCCGGTGGTTACTCTTCGGTTGCAGGGGACGGTGGCTAGGGCTCGGTCTGCAGAGCGGAGCTGGCGGATGGAGGTGTAGAGGCTGAGTCAGATGTTGAGGTACGCTGGTCTGATGTTGTGGAGAGCCGTGTGTGCGTTGGTGAGGAGTTTGAAGGTTATCCTCTTGTTGATGGGGAGCCAGTGCAGGTCTCTCAGGTGGGGTGTGATGTGGCTGCGGCGAGGGATGTTGAGGATCAGACACGCGGATGCGTTCTGGATGCGTTGGAGTTGTTTCAGAAGTTTGGCCTAGGCTCCTGCGTAGAGTGCATTTCCGTAGTCAAGTCTGCTGCTGACGAAGGCCTGGGTGACCGTCCTTCTTGTTTCGGTTGGGATTCACTTGAAGATCCTGCGAAGCAAGCGGAGGGTGTTGAAGGAGGAGTAGGAGACGGCATTCACCTGCTTCTTAATGGAGAGGGTGGAGTGGAGGATGACCAATAGGTTGCGTGTGTGGTCGGTGGGTGTGGGGGGTGCACTTAGTGCAGTCGGCCACCACGAGTCGTCCCAGGCCGTGGGGGTGGATCCGAGGATGAGGACCTCCGTCTTGTCCGAATTGAGCTTCAGTCTGCTGTTTCTCATCCAGTCGGCGACGGCCTTCATTCCTTCATGGAGGTTGGTTTTGGCGGTGCAGGGGTCTTTGGTGAGGGAGAGGATCAGCTGGGTATCGTCGGCGTAGGAGATGATGTTGAGGTCGTGGTGTCGTGCGACGTAGGCGAGTGGTGCCATGTAGACGTTGAACAGCGTTGGGCTGAGGGATGAACCTTGGGGTATGCCGCAGATGATCTCAGATGATTGACAACTTTGTGCATGAGAGGAGCAATGTCCAGTAAGCAGCTTTATACAAGAACCAATGGCATAGAATCCTTTGATTATGTGTAGGATGTTGGGGAAGCAATAATTTATGAGACATGTAGATGGAGTTTTTGATGGAGGACCATTTGCATGCGTCTCCCAGGTATATCGAGGGCTTGGACATTACCTGAGTTTTCTGACAGTTCTTTGTGTATGGTGAGAGGTTTCTAAGAAAAGAAGCTGGCTATGTTGTTGACAGTATGAGTACATGGTTTATAAGTAGGGATGGCTTGAGGATCACCATAAGTAATAAAGGCACTATGCTGTTAGGTCCAGTAAAAGGTTTAAATCATATAAATCTGAGCTCAACCCATGGCAGCTATGGCACAAAGCAGACAGTCTTAACTTAGAGAAAATGTGTAAAGCATTTAGCTATGCCAAAACAGTTTAAGAAAATACAACCCAATACAAATCCCAGTCCAATTTATTAAAATAGAGAATACTTTATTTAATGAGCAAAATCACACCAAAATCACAAAAAGCCAATAAAGAGACCAGGAGATATTCATTTTGTAAAGACCTAAGTAAAAATAGAATCAAAAAGCACCAGTAAACTAGGACCAATGCATGATTTCAGGCCCACCTTGATGGAGCATGGGTTATTTATATATGTTTTGAGTTTTATATAGTGCTGGCTAGATCTAAAGGTAACAGAGTGCATTTACATGTTTAGAGAATAGGTTTAGAACAAGTGCATGACTGGAGTCAGGCAGGAATCACAGGCAGTCATATAGAAAAGTATAGGACAACAGGGCATTAAAGTAGAAACAGTGAAAGCACAGTAACATATATCAATCAAGCAATATATATCAAGTCATCACATGCTCTAGTTGAAGTAGTTGTTGAGTAATAGAGATGTGAGGTCCCGTTTGAAGCAAGAAAAGGCGGGGTTGCAGTACAGGTCCTTAGGCAATGATCTTGGGGGCATTTCCGAAGAAGGAGCATGACTGTGGTGATCTTTTTTTTTATGTCTAGGGGGTATGAGAAGAAGCGAGTTGGAGCTTCTCAGAGCCCGGACTTGTCCTGCTCGCAATAGTTTAGATTCTATATATTTGGGGGGGTTTAGTATGTAGGGATTTGTAGGTGATACATGGTGTCTTGTAGATGCACCTTGCTTCGATGGGAAGCCAAGTGAGTCTTTTGAGAGCTAGAGAGATGTCGTCAAACCGTTTGGTTCCTGTGACAAGCCTGGCAGGGGCATTGAGGATTGTACTTAGGGTATGAATGTGACTTTAGGGAGTTCCTGTCAGGGTGACATAGACTGGACTAGGGATTGTACTACCGATCTTCAAGTGGGATAAACAGTTTTTTGTTGTTGTTTTTCTACTGTCTGGAGGGCACCTTTGGCTATATTCTTGATGTGTTCTTTCATTGACAGTAGTGTGTCTAAAATAATACCCAGGGATTTTGCAGAGTTGAACAGTGTAATAGGGCTGTTTAGAGTGTCCAGGTTTTTGAGCCATTCTTGCATGGGTAGGGGTTTGCTCTTTGGGGAGAAGAGTAGAACTTCAGTCTTGTTGGGGGTTCAGCTTAAGGTGTTTGGTATCAAGTCAAGTTTGAATCTTAGTTAGTGTGGCATTAAGATGTTGGATATCTCTGGGTGATTTTAGTCTGTAGTAGAGTTGTGGGTTATCAGTATATAAGTGATATTTGATACCAGCTTGGTTCAGGATAATTGTGAGTGGTTCCATGAATAGGGCTGGCGTGAGGATGGACCCTTAAGGTATTCCTTGGGGTACTGGTGCAGGCTTCGAGAGACATCTGTGGATTTTTATTTGCTGGGAGCGATGTTGAAGATAGGACGTGATTCATCTAATGACTGTGCCATGGATACCAGTGCAGTTCTGGAGTGTCTCAAGTAAAGCTAGGTGATGTACTGCATCAAATGTTACTGAAAGGTCAAGTAGGATTAGAAGGCAGGGGTCACCTTCATCTAAGACATTGTACATGTCGTCTGTTATATTGAGCATAGCAGTTTCAGTGCTACAATCTATCCTGAATCCTAATTGGAAGGTGTCCTGGAGTTTGAATTCTTCAATGTGTTGGTTGAGTTGAAGTAGGACACATTTCCCTAACGTTTTGACTAGGAAAAGAAGATTGGTGATGGTTCTGAAGTTGTTAAGATCGTAGGGGTCAGCGCCAAGTTTTTTTTAGTATAGGGGTGACTTGGCCGAGTTGGAGGGGGACAGGTACGCAGTCTAAAGAAAGAGAGGCATTCATGATTTTGGTCCAGAATGGGGAGATGTGGTTGAGTCTTTGAACTAGGGTGGAGGGGAGAGGATTGGTTAAGTAGGATGTGGGTCTCAGTTTAGCAATAATTTTCAACATTTCACCTCCTATCATGAGTTTGAAGTCTGACCATTTTAGCATATCACTGATTACCTTAGATGCGAAATGTCAGAGATACTATTGCCCACATCAATATGGCAATTGCAGCATTTGATGTTGCTGTTACGTCCAATACCAACATAGTCATGATCTTATTGGATGCCGAAAAGGCATTCAGTCAGGTATCATGGGAGTGCATGTGGGCCACTATGGACTCCTTCAGCTTTGGTGAGGGATTCATTAAACGGACTCAGACCCTATATAAGACGCCATGGGCCAGGGTGGCCTGTGCTGGGAACTACTAAAACATATTTCCAATTAACCCTTGGTAAATGACGGGGATGCCCGCTTTCTCCCCTCATGTTTGTTCTGTATATGGAGCCACATCGACAATTGATTTTTATAAATGTAGGTATTCAGCCCCTACGGATCGGTGGCCAACAACTCAAGTTGACTGCCTATTCAGATAATGTGGCAGTTTTTAGCACTAATCCGCTTGTAGCTATCCACCAGGTTTCAGAAGAAGCTGCTAGATTCGGCAAGTTCTCAGGGTACATGCTTAATTTATCGAAAACTCAAACCCTGTTAAACTTTACACCAGATTCTCTTATGCCTAGGGTAACCACAACAGCGGTCTATCTCTGAGTTAGACTTTGTCCAGTGGTGATAAATATTTTTAAACTGATTTACAAACCTTTGTTAATATCAGTCATTTACAAGATAAAAATCCTGGAATAAGCTCCTACTTACTATTATAGGTCAAACTAACAATATAAAAATTGATATCCTTTCAAAATGTCTTTACTTATTCCTTGCAATTCCTTTAAGAGACCCTGGATCTTTTTTAAGCACCTGGAGGGGGGCCTTGGAAGTTTTATATGAGATTATAGGTGCACAAGATGTGCCATTTGTTTTATAAAGCTCTTGTAGAATCAAAGAGGGCTTTAATTCCCAGATTTTAAGTTATATCACCGGTCGTCTGCGCAGTTTATTAATCTCAGTTGATTTGGATCCATCGTCTTTTGGTTACCAGCTAACTCTTCGATCTGAGTTAAGGCTTTTTTTAGAGACTGGGGGACCCCAATTATTTCAAGAGGGCACGTTTTAAAATAATAACTGATATCATTTATATTTGACGGGGATCTGGGCTAAACACTCAACAGCATTTTAGAAAAAAGATACATCACTTTGGGATAATCCCACTTTCCCCCCAATCTTCCATGACTCAGTCTGTAGGTTGTGGGCACGGCAGGGGGTTTCAACGCTGGGCCAGCTCTACTGGTAAACAACCTTTACAACGAAACTTTTACAACACACTACCATTACAACGCGGTCATTACAACACAAACTATTACAATGCATTGCGCTGGGGGGCGCTCTAGGATAGGGAATAGGTTAATTTACTATCCAATAACCTTCCCTAGTGTCCACGGGGACTGGAGTTGGAATAGTAAATTAAACTATTCACTATCCAACACCCAAAAGCACTATGCGTTGTAATGGACTGCGATGTAAAAACCGCGTTGTAAAGGCAGGCGTTGTAACAGCCTGCGTTGTAACGTCATACATCCGCTCTACTATCTGAATTTATTTTATCCTGTTTGGGATGACAAGATAGGTATGAACTGCCTTGTTATTTTTTATTTTATTTATTTATTTTATTTTTGATTCAACAGTTTACAAAGTCAGAATTAACAAGTTACAAGTCTGCCCCCCCACACCCGCCCTGGGTCCAAGGCTACAAAAACGAAAAGAAATCATCATATGTTTGCGTATAGTTACAGGCAGTACACCAATTACGCTTTCAAGTTGCATATTCAAGGTTACATTCTTACTTCGACAGCCAATATAGTTTAGGCAAAAAGAAAAACAGAGCCTAAGAGTGAGTCTAATCTAACAAAACAAAAAGAAGTACTGGGCGGGCTGGTACGCCAGGAAAGATTTGGGGTGCAGAATGCAGAAGGAACTGAGGTGGAGCGAAGAAGTAAGGGATAGACAGAAAATCCCCCGCCACCCCCTTTAGGCTTAGATGCTTGTAGCCTCCAGCCAATTAGCCATGGGGCCCCAGACTACCATGCCCCTTTGTTTAGCCCTTCGGCCTTTCTTTGCGTAAATAGCCCACTCCAGCCTAAATGTAGCGAATAGCCTTGCTTGCCATTGGCCAAACGATGGAGGGTTCAGATCTTTCCAATAAGAGGCGATGCATATCCTGAAGGTAGCCATTGCTACGAAGATTAGTGCACCGCCAGCCTTTGGATCTTGCTGGTCATATAGCCCTAACTTAATGGTACAAGGGGCAAGTTGAATATTGAAAGATAATAATTTGCTCCAAAATTTTTGTACCTCTTGTATCAGTGGCTATAGATTGGGGCAGGTAGCAAACATATGTTCTATATCCGCGTTGTATACTGTACATCGCGGGCAGTTTGCTCCAGAACCAGAGGACCATTTAGCAACTCTGGAGGGTGTTATATACAAAAAAAGCAGTCTTATAAAACTGCGCTTGCAGTTTGGAAGAAAGAAGAAATATTTGAGCTTGACTTAAGTTGCCATTTAGCATCAGTTTTGTCCAAATCGTCTGTCCGCTGTCCATTCAGAATAGAGTAAATACTTCCTATCCTGGGGAGGTTAGGATTCATTAATCTATCGATTAATCCAACAGTTGTAAAGCCAGCAGTCCCACCAGTTTTGTGCATTAAATACCTTGCAATGGCCTGATATTGAAAGATCTGATTATCACCCAATTGATAACAAGTTTGAAGTTCTGGAAACGGGCGAATATGACCAGCGCTAAATAAATCCCCTAATTTGTCAATTCCTGTTGTGTACCAATGTCGGATATATGTATTCTGAAATATCAGGGGCAGATTATCATTGCACTTGATGGGAGTATAATAGTTTAACTTGGATATTCCAAACAGCTTACGGACATTATTAAAGACCTGATAGGCGCTAAGCAAAGTCTTAAATCGAACTCGCTTGAAGTAACTGAGTTCAAGTTGACGTCAGAGGCACCCTTTTACCTTCTCTCCCAAAGTTAAAAGATATGGGGAAGGCAATCCTGAGGGGGTTAAGGCACGGTCTTCATGTAATAGTTCACAGGAGTGTTGTAATGCGGCCGCCCAATAATAACATTTTAAATTAGGGAGGGCCCATCCTCCCCTTTCCCTAGGAAGGGAGAGGAGACTAAATGATCTCCTTGGATGTGAATATGCCCATATAAACTGAGAAAAAATTCGCTCAAACAAAGCTAATGATTGATTATTAAAAATAAGCGGGATTGTCCCGAAAAAGTACAGAAGCTTAGGAAAATACGTCATCTTTAAAACATTGCATCTTCCTACTATAGTTAAGTGTCGATTATTTATTTTCCGAAGTGACTTCTCCATAGTGGTGGCAAAAGGGGTCAAATTTTCTGTAACTAAACAGTCCAAATCTGAAACTATGCTGACTCCTAGATATTTGGCCTTTTTAACTACCCTATTATCTACCCAACTTATCTTTCGGTTTACAACTATTTGTCTTTTTTTTTTTTAAGTATTTGTAAATTAGGGACTCTGCTGTCAGGATGGGAATACCCATTTGATACGGAAGGCTCAGAACTGACGCGGTATTAATATAAATCCACTGGGAAAACTTTGATTAGTATGTTGGATCAAGGCTTCTGTCAATATGTTTTGGATCATACTGCCTTGTTAGCTACATATCCAACTCGCAGAGATACGAGCGCATTAGAAATACTTTAGCAATCTGTACATTCTACTGATTAAAGATTGCAACAGCTTCGGACAATTTGTCTTCTATATTATACCCCAGATAAAACATTTCGATGGGGAATGAATTCTACTTCAGATAAGACAAATTGTCCCAAATGTAATCTCACAGTGGCATATATTGTACACATGTTTGTATTATGCCCTATCTTACAGGAATTCTGAGCTAGAGTAACTAGGTTTATGTCAGACAGTCTGGGTGTCGAGTCCTACTATATACTAAGGAAATAATGTTGGGCATTAAATTGGACCACAAGAGTGCCCTACAGTGCTTAGCTATAGTAATGTTAGTTTGTGCCTGGCTTTGCATAGCAAGATCTTGGGTTTCTTTAGCCCAGCGGAAAGCGGCTGAATGGTGTGCCCTCATCCAACAGATCCATAATTCTGAGTTAGCTCTTGCAAAAGCTAGAGGTCGTATTTCCTTGAGAAAATGTGAAAAAAAATGGAGTCAATTCAGCTAGGAGGCTTCTTTTTTAAATTCAAATCATGAATAACACTGTAAAACCTCTTTTCTTCCCAAATATTGTATGTATTTTGTTGGTATGTGCTCCCCCATAATCTAGCTTGAAAAAAAAGTAATTATAAAAAGGGATTTTACCTAAATATTCAGAAGGTGATGAGATCACCAAATGGTTCAATGCATTTGAGAGAGCCTGTGTATCAAAAAAATAGCTAGACATAATTGGGCGTCTCTCTTGTGGGAACTGTTCTCAGGAAAATGCAGGGCTAGACTACTAACATTGCCTAAAAAAGATGCTTAGTCTTATGACCTCATACAGGGTACCCTGATTGAGAGCTTTGGACTCACCACTGAGGAGTATAGAATAATATTCAGGGAGACTCGAAAAACCCAGAGTCAGTCCTGGGTGGAATTCGTTGACTTTTCAGTGAAAACACTAGGTGGTTGGTTAACAGGTAACAATGTGAATGACTATGAAGGGTTTTACAATGTAATTATGAAGGAGCATCTTTTAAGTAATTGTTGTAATAAGTATGTACATCAGCATCTGGTAGACCTAGGTCCACTTTCTTCTCTTGCGTCAGGGAAGAATTCAAACCACTGGGTCAAATCAAGGATGACTAAAACTACCACTGCTTGGAGACCAAAAAAAAGAGGCCAAAACGACCCCCGAAGAGAAAGATGGTGACCGAAAAGATAAAAACAAAGGGGCCGATTCACAGAACTAACTTAAGACAAAATCCTAAACTTACTACTTTTGGGATTCACAGAAGTTAGGATTTTGTCTTAAGTTTGTCTTAAAACAGACTTAAGACAGACTTAAGTTAGGATTTTGTCTTAAGTCTGTCTTAAGTCTGTCTTAAAACAAACTTAAGACAAAATTCTAACTTCTGTGAATACCAAAAGTAGTAAGTTTAGGATTTTGTCTTAAGTTAGTTCTGTGAATCGGGCCCAAAAAGAAGTCTTCTTTGGAGCCCCCAAACACGTGTTCAGGAGGGTGGGAACAGAACTTCTTCACAGCCCATGGGTGCGTACCAGGATTAGAACTGGGGTACCAAAAAGGCTTGGTGTCAGGACTGTAAGACACTTGCCACCATACTGGAGACCCTAGCTGTAAAAACAAAAAGAATGCCTCTAGTCCACCTGCAGTAAATGCAGTTGTGAATCTCCTGATGGGCTAAACTCCTGAAGGACTAAACAACTCCCCTCTTCTCCCGATCTTCACCCCTGTATACAGTCAAAACAACCACGACAGGGGGTGTACAATGATAGCCGTGGGGAGATTAGGGGGGACAGGGCAGGACAGACACATACCTGACATGCAAGGATTGTACCATGAATGCCAGATCCATCCCCAAACTTGCAACAGAGTCATGGGACCTACTTGAGGACCGAAAGCCTGATATATGCCTCCTCACGGAAACGTGGCTCAATCAAGAGCATACACATACCTGACATGCAAGGATTGTACCTGAACGCCAGATCCATCCCCAAACATGCAACAGAGACATGGGACCTACTTGAGGACTGAAAGCCTGATATATGCCTCTTCACGGAAACGTGGCTCAATCAAGATGCTACGCCAAGATTAGCAGTAGCATTCCCTGATGAATATGTGATCACTAGGCTGGATAGGCCCTGTAAACGGGTTGGGGAACTGGCCATCGCCACATGGCGTCCTTATTACATCAGATGATTCAGAAAAGGGGGTGGTGATGAACAGAGTGTCTGAATTAAGCAGACCACTCTTACCCAGTCCAAAGATCAGGGCTTGATCCATCACCGTTATTTAGCTCACTGCCCCATCCCAGCTCAGAACCTGGCTATATGCAAATTAGTCTGTCCCTGGCCCAGTGCATCATGGGAACAGGGCAGACCAAACTACCAAGCCAATTCTTCACCAGAAAGGAGACAAGCTTGTTGTAAATAACTTATTACATCAGGACATTAGACAGGGTGTCCTCTGACAACATGGAGCTCTTAATATTTTGAGTAGGGCAGTCCCAGGTCATAGAATGGACAGGGACGTTGGTATATCAACCTCTGGGGGGTAGCAATAAGAAATTCCTTACTGTATTATTGGATAGATTGGCGCCGCATGTTCTGAAGGCTACTAAATTTCTATTGATAGGTGACTTGAATCACCATCTAGAGCTCTCCTCCTACTCAGACGCGGCCAATCTTATTACATCAATGGAATCCTTAGAGCTATCGCTAAGAGTCACCAGCCCCACTCACAGGGCAGGTCACATGCTAGGCACCATTTTTTCCAACGTGGTCGAGCTGGCTGTTGAGTCTCCCCAATCTTTGGACTGGACTGATCACATGGCCTTAAGCTTTTCGCTACCATCCTCTCATCCAGTAGTGTGAACACACGGCCAGAAGAACTTGCGTAGACCATGGGCAAGAGTAAGCCCCCTAGCCTTCAACCAGGCCTTTATTGCCCCCCGCTCAATTTGGACATAGATCCAAATTCTGCATGGGAGGAATTGGTGGGAGCGATTCAGGGAGCCTTAGACACCATAGCCCCTCTGAAAAGGGCCACTATGCAGGAGAGGGCAGCCCCTTCCCCCTGGTACTCAGATACCCTTAAAATGGGAAAGTCCCTGTGTAAGGTCCTAGAGAGGAGATGGAGAAAAACTAAGAGGTATCAGATAAATCAGTATACCGGACATCGCATAGAGCCTACCTTAACAGCTGCAATACAGCAAGAAGGACATATCTGGGTGCACGCATAGTGGAGGCAATAAATTCCTCTAGGGAACTTTACAGGATCCTTAAGGAATTCACAAACCTTAAGGCCGGCAAGGAAGCTCCCCAGCCCATTCAGGATCTATGTGAAGATCTAGCCAGGTACTTTACCAGCAAAATCGATCTGATCTATCAGTCCTTTGAGGCGACGTCACAGGATCAGGGGTAGGAACATCTACCTGGAAACCGACCGCATGAAGTGGTTTTGTCCTGTGGGTTGGACACCTTTACTAATGTAACGAGAGAGCAAGTTGAGTCTCTATTAAGCCGTGTCAAATCTGGCTCGCCACTAGACCCGGCGCCCCCAGCTGTTATGGCAACTCTCAGTACGGTCCTGGCAGATGCTCTTGTCAAGATATATAACATCTCACTGGAGAAGGCTATTTTCCCAAATGACTGGAAGAGTGCACGGATAAAGCCGCTCCTAAAGAAGGTGGCAGCAGACCCTAATGCCTTACAGACCTATAGGCCAATTTCTCTTCTCCCCTGCTGCTCGAAGCTTCTGGAAACTCTGGTGAACCGACAGCTATCTAACTACTTGGACCAGCACAGCCTTTTGGACCCCTCTCAGTCTGGATTTCGTGCCTCACATAGCACAGAGGCGGTACTATTGGAGGTGACGGATACCATAAGGATGACTTTGGATAGCGGGACCCCAGTAATCCTAGTCTTCCTCGACTTGTCAGCAGCGTTTGATACCATCTCACACAAGACGTTGCTAGGCAGACTGAGGGGGATTGGGGTGAAGGGTAGGGCCCTAAAGTGGATTCAAAGCTTTCTTTCTGGTCACACCCAGAGCATTCAGCTAGATACGTTCGTATCACAAACCGTCAAGGTAGATAAGGGCGTACCACAGGGATCTGTGCTTAGTCCGACCCTGTTCAATGTGTACGTAACCCCACTGGCCGGTTTCATCAGGGGCCATGGCTTTCAGACCATCTCATATGCGGACGACACGCAGCTAATCATCCCCATTGGGGAGGATATCAAATCCACCCAATTGAGGTTCAGAAGCTGCATGTCTAGCATTGCTACTTGGATGAGGAGGAACTTTTTACAGCCTAACTCCTCAAAAACTGAAATCTTGCTGTTTGGGAAGGCGGAGACGATCTGGTCCCCGGAGTGGGGACCCACCTAGTTGGGCGATGCCCCTGCACCTAGGAGCTGTGCGAAGAACCTGGGCATCAAGATAGACAACAAACTATCCATGGAGGAACAGGTCAAGACAGTCTCAGGCGCCTGCTTTGGCACCATGAGGATGCTTAGGAAGGTCTTTCCTTGGATCCCTTTGTCAGCAAGGAAGACTCTTTTCCATTCAGTCCTGGTGAGTCGGCTGGACTATGGAAACTCGTTGCTGGTGGGAGCAAGGGAAGATCTCTTATCTCGACTCCAGGTTGTGCAGAATACGGCGGCCCGCCTTGCCCTCAACAAACCGGCAAGGACACCATCAGCCCCACTGCTGCATCAGCTACACTGGCTCCCGGTGAGGAAAAGAGCTATCTTTAAGATGCTCTGTGTAGTTTTCAGATCACTACAGGGAAAAGGCCCGGCCTACCTTAGGAATAAACTCAGGTGGTATCAGCCGGCCCGACAACTGAGATCCAGCAATTCCAACTCTCTGTGCTCCCAGAAAATACGGAGGGCACGTAATGGCGGTAGAGCTTTCGCCTATTTGGCAGCTAGCCATTGGAACATGCTCCAACAAAATCTCAGGTCCTGCGGTGAACTAACCAACTTTAAGAGACTGTTGAAGAAATGGCTCTTTTAAATATACATCCTCACTATCTCCCTCTTTATACAGCGCCGAGAGATCCCCTCGGGGAGGATTCGTATGCGCTCAATAAATCCACAAATAAATAAATAACGTGAGCTCTGACCATGTCAAGGTGTTCACTGAGGCAACTTTAGTTTCAGAGGGAGGGGTGGATGTAGCTACCCTGGCTTTATTGCCCAAAGCCCTGGAGAGATACAGACAAGAGCCAAACATTAATGGGATTAGGGTGGAAACCCTGAGGGGCACTTTTGCCAGTATCACCATGCTGGCCGAGCCACTGATATCCTCAAATCAATATCTCCTTGAACAGACATACAGGGCCATCAACACTGATAATCAGTCTAAGGAACATCCAAAATTCTTGGTGACCTTAGATAGGGGGAAGGGTTAGTGGCCTCGAAAGGGTAGTGGTGACTTCTGCTATCCCTGCACACTGTCTGCATGGAAATGATTTGGAGTACTCAGCATGGGCTGAGGTAGAGAGGAAACCCTATGCAGCCATGCTGGGAATACCTGAAAGAGTATGTGTAAAAACCAGAGCACAAAGCAATACCCAGAGTGAAAAAGAAGTGCTGGAGCCTGAGATATGGACCAACCTTCCAAGAGAAAGGGCAGTAAGTCTGGGAAACCAACTTCAAAACATGGAGAAGACTTTTCAGCACCAGAGAGAACTGAACCTCAGGAGCATGTGCCTTACACGGCAGAGCTCTTAGGTCCAAGGGGACCCTCTAGGGAAGATCTGTGCCAGGGGCAGAGAACCTGTCCCACTCTTGAAAGCCTGAGGCGACAAGCTGCAGATCAGGAAAAGGGAAGTGTCAGTGATTCCCACAGGACCTATTGGGAGTAGGGACTCCTATACGCTGAGGCCAGAGAGCCCGAACCTGGTGCCACTAGGAGAATGGTAGTGCCTTAACAGTTTAGAGAGTTTCTCCTCACATTGGCCCATGACATTCCCCTTGGGGAACACCAAGAACTCACCATTGTGTCCAGGAGCCGTGAGGGGAATGGCGGCGCTGCAGAAAGCGCACCAGAACGCCGGGAGGCAGCGCGAGGCAGCGGACCACAATCCCCAGCAGCCCCTGGGGCGGGAGCACGCCGGTGACGGCCGAGGAGCGCCCGGAGGCGCCTGTAAAAGGCTGACCCCCCGGGAGCCCAGCGGGGGAACACCAAGAACTCACCATTGTGTCCAGGAGCCGTGAGGGGAACGGCGGCGCTGCAGAAAGCGCACCAGAACGCCGGGAGGCAGCGCGAGGCAGCGGACCACAATCCCCAGCAGCCCCTGGGGCGGGAGCACGCCGGTGACGGCCGAGGAGCGCCCGGAGGCGCCTGTAAAAGGCTGACCCCCCGGGAGCCCAGCGGGGGAACACCAAGAACTCACCATTGTGTCCAGGAGCCGTGAGGGGAACGGCGGCGCTGCAGAAAGCGCACCAGAACGCCGGGAGGCAGCGCGAGGCAGCGGACCACAATCCCCAGCAGCCCCTGGGGCGGGAGCACGCCGGTGACGGCCGAGGAGCGCCCGGAGGCGCCTGTAAAAGGCTGACACCCCCTCTCGCCACGCGAGTCGCGCGCGGGAGAAGCCCGGGACAAGGGCGGGGCCGTCTGTGGCCGTCAGGGGCCGGAGGAGGCCGGGCAGGGCCACCCCCCTTGGCTCCAACTGTGAGTACAATTGTTCTACACATCGTGGAAACTACATTTGGTCCCCTTGTTTTAATTAACATTTATTGAGACTTTTGACCAAGCCCTGACAGCCCTGAAAATGTCAGTCCAAAGTACATTACCGGACAATTACCTATTGAAAGTGGTCTCCAGAATTAACTGTGACAGAAGGAAATCACTGGGAAAAAGTACTATTGTAGACCATCCATCGAACTCATCTGTAGATGTAACCAACAATATCAACTCAGACAATTTTGTAAATGAGATGAATGTCCCAGCCGAGTTTGATAATAGTACTAATGTTGATCTAACTATGGTACCAGATACGTCGATAAGGGGGGAAGATGACTCATGTGATAATGCTAGGGGAACCCCTCAGCAATCTGGTAGGGCTTCCAAATATATGCGAGCCTGTAGAAAAACGGCCCCTAAGCGAGGTAGTCTTATCACAAGAAAGAAAAAAGACACCAAACATTTGGAGCATACTGAGGACATAGGAACTCCGAGCCAAGATAAATATGTTTCCATTAAGCCTGACCAAATTGATTTACTAATGAGTGATATTCTAAGTAAATTTAATATGGCGGTAGAGCCCCTGTTAAATAAAATAGGAGATCTTCAGGAGGAAATAGTTAGGCTAAGGGGTGTGGTGGATAAGCAGGCTGACAACTTAGAAAAGTCTTTAGCTGATATTAAAAAGACAACTTGCTCAGCCACTGCCCCCATAAGAGACAAGGAGCAGCCTAAAGCTTCAACTAGTGCGCCCTCTAGCACTACCAGGAAATACCCCCCCAAAGTACCACTGCAGCCAATATCTACATCGACTCAGGAGGCAGATAGATCATTAATACAATCTAATACTGGGGTATCAAGCACATTGTCGGGTGCCATACTATCAGCCCCCGTGCAAGTGTCGGCACCAGTGGTGGTAGCCCCACCCAATACGACAAGGGGACCAAACGGGGTACCTACTAGGATATGCAGACGCCCAGTTGATCTTCCACCCGAATGTGTACCTTACGTTGTGGTATTAACTAATGTCCCAACCCTTTCCCAGCCCTCAATTGATCATGAGACTGCTGATTCTTTGAGGAATAAAACTATTTCTTGGTTAAACCTACATTGTGGCTATCCAGTTGGCTATTCTGATCAAATCATCTCGATTAGAAGAGTCAACTGGATAGGTAATACCAAAAAAGTCTGTGAGGGGGATTGTGTGATAATTAATTTTAAATATCCGCAACATGTTGCGACCGTCTTGCTTAGAGCGGCCGCAATTACACAGTCGGAGACAGAAGTAGTTGTTAGACCACTGGGTTACTTTTACAACCATCTAAGTAGGCAACCCCATGTTAATTGTAAGGAGAGGATATTGAGTAATGTTACCTATTCATCTATTGCAAATAGACCAACGATGCCTAATTCTCCCTTTGGTCCACAAAATAGTCTATCTACCCCTTCGATGCATATGGGGAATCCTATGTTAGGGGGTAATGTTCCATCTTTAATGCATACCCCCAACTCATTTGTACCTCCTGGTCTATTTACTCAACCAATGTACAAGGGGAATTCTATGTTAGGGGGGAATGTTTCATCTTTAATGTATATCCCCAACCTACTTGCACCATCAGGTAGTCCCCCTTTGTTCGATAATGGAATGGTATACCAGGTTCCAACCCAGAATAGGTTTAGGAGCCTGAGTTTTCTAGATCAGAACGATTGACATGAGATCGACTTACTAAGGGATGTAGGAAATAGTACCCTTAATGAAAATGTAATTTTGTCTATAGATACAACGGGCAATGATGTGCGTTTGAACTGTATGCTGACAGGGGGTGACGTCTCAAATTTTATATCTAACATAGAGCCTTTTAATATGGAGAATAACATGTCCATATCTAGCGTTGAATTGCCAAATGTCAGCCAAGAGAGAGGGAAGTTATCTTGTTACATTGCTAGCTGGAATATTGCTGGAATTGCAGCCAAGGAGGTTGCGTTAGGATGGAAGGATTTTGTGCATTTATATACCATTCTGTGCCTACAGGAAACATGGTGTAAAGATTTCAAAGGCATTGATGGGTATGTGTCCTATGAGCTTCCAGCATTGCCCTCAACCCATGGTAGAGCTAAAGGAGGGTTGATGGTGCTAATTTCAGTTAAACTACCCATCTCAGTGAAAAAGTTTGTCAATGTGGGGGCGCATTCACAAATTTTATGGCTTACACAAGAAGCCGGGAGAAATATTCTACTGATTAATTTCTATAACAATATTTTCGACAGCACCAGACATTTTGCAATTAATGAATTAGATGCGGCACTGAACAATTTCGTGAAGAATTTTAATGGTGTATTTGAATTTATTTTTGTGGGGGATTTTAACGTTTGTGTGTGCCCATTATCCGCCCAGAAGGTTTGCGGTGTGTATAACCGACTGGGGGAAGCTGAAGTTCATTTTCCCCATCATACCTATGGGGAAACCTTGAATAATTTTCTGATTCAATATGACATGGAAATTATGGACAATGCTAAAAACGACATGGGCGAAAATATACCTACTTTTAAAGGAAGGGGCGCTAATACCAGTATTGATTTTATGTGTATGTCTTCAAGCATTGCTCCGCTATGTCCAATGCCCAAGGTGATCGATATTATGTTGAGTGATCATAATTGTTTGTCCACTGAATTAACCTTCTGGAAATATGATTATGTCTGTGAACAGGGTATCATTGTCAATATCGAACCTCATAGACAGAACGGATATAGATTGAGGTGGAAGGGGGAAAAAGCGGACATAACATCAGATTTCATTATTTCTAGTTGTCAGACAGAGATTGTGGCAATTTTAGAACAGGATGATATCACGCCCGACAGTATCGACCACTTTAATAGGATCAATTTAAGGATTAATAAGAAATTTTACAAAGAGGCAGGGACTAGGGCCAGGTGTAAAAGGGGCTGGTTCGATCATGCTTGCTCTACTGCCCGGAATGATCTTAAAGAGGCTCTTGCAGCGAAACCAAGAGATAAGAGTTTGGTGGGCCAACTTAGACAGGGATATAATACGACCCTGAAAAATAGAAAAGCTGAATTACAGCAGGAAGCCTGGGATAACCTTACCCAAGCTGCGGACACGAATAATTGTACTTTGTTCTGGTCCACGGTGAATAGCCCATTCTTAAAAGACGACAAGGTTCCTGAACTCACATCTAATGTGAGTATGGAACAGTGGATCCAGCATTTTTCTAACATCTTCGACTCATATAACCAAATAGTCCCCCATGGAAAAGGCTGGCCCATCTTAGCCTTAGATATTACTATTGCAGAAACCATGGCTAGCATTAGAACCAGTAAAGGAGGCAAGGCCCAGGGGCCGGATGGCGTCCCCATAGACGTGTATAAAACTGCACCAGAGATTTGGGGTCCATTGCTTACCAAAATCTTTAATACAGCTATTTGTTGTATAATACCGTCTACATGGGAAGAGTCAATAATCGTCCCCATTTACAAAAAAGGTGACCGAGGGGACGCTAAAAATTATCGACCTATATCCTTACTGGACTCATCGGTAAAAATCATGAGTAGGGTCCTTCTTGTAAGACTAGAGGAGTGGGCAGAAACCAATGATATTTTAAGTAACTGTCAGTTTGGCTTTAGGAAAGGCCGTGGTACCATTGAACAGTGCCTGAACTTAGAGCTACTGGTAGGGAAATATACCAAGGCAAAGAAAGGGTCTTTTTGATTATGTTTCGCTGACCTTAGTAGCGCTTTTGATTTGGTAGATCATACAATATTATGGGCCAAATTATTGGAAATGGGAGCACCTGAGGGTATTATATATTTCTTAGCCCGCCTGTACGAAAAGCTCCGTACGAGTGTCCGTTATGGACCCAATGGGGAACGTACGACCAAGTTCGGGATTGGAAGAGGTATTAGACAGGGGTGCGTTCTAGCACCCCTACTCTTTACTCTCTTTATTAATGAGGTCGAATCCGTCCTGCAGGCAGTCGCCGCGGATGTCCCTAGAGTTAATAATCTTAATATACCTGTATTACTCTATGCGGACGACGCGGTGTTACTGTCCAGGACACCCTTGGGTCTCCAACGTTTGATGGACTGTTTTTCATCTTTTATTAAGAGTAGGAAACTGGTGATCAACAAGTCTAAGACATATGTAATGGAGTGCAGATCGGGAAAAGCAAAAATTAAAGGTAATACCCATTATTTAATTGATGGGGAACCGGTTAAAAAAGTCGATCATTTCGGCTATTTGGGAATTACCTTCTCCAATAATGGAAGCTGGGCCACTGAACATAAAGTAGTGAGAACTAAGATGATTAGGAGCTCCAACGGGGTCTTTTTGTTCGCCAAGAAGCTGGGGAATAGACGTATTAAAGACATGTTAAAAATTTACCAAGCAAAATGTCTTTCTGCGGCCCTATATGGGGCAGGCGTCTGGGGTGTTTCATCTGCTAAGAGCCTTCAGGTAGAGGAGAATCTCTTCCTGAAAAAGCTCTTGTGTTTACCTAAGTCTACCTCCAACTCCTTGGTTCATAAGGAAACAGGGATTCAAGCCCTAAGTGATTTGATTATGTTAAGGCCCCTTTTACTCTGGCGCTCTATTTGGCTCAGTGATGGTACCTCCCTGAATAGAGCTATTATCACGGACTGTCTTTTATTGGACCAGCACCTGAAGATCCCCTGGCTCAAATATGTTATTGAATGTTCACAAAAATTATTTGGGATTAATGTGCTGATGGACCCTCATAGTCTCTCGGACATTCCCAAATCTAATGTGAAAACAATCTTTTTAAATCACTGCAATGAAAGGCACACTCTAGAGGATTCTAAGCTAACCACATGTGTACTGTACAATAGCATGAATGAATTTATTGGTTTTAGCCCATATTTGTCACATGTAACCAGAGGCTCGCACCAGTTTGTACTAACTAGAATGAGGATGGGTGTTGTGCATTATCTGGTTGCGTGCCCTAACATTAAAAAGCGCCCTATCGGCCCATGTGTATGTGATAACAAAACAGAACAAAGTACCAAGCATTTTCTATTGACATGCGAATTGTATAGGGAGTTACGGAAATTCTACTTGAAGCCTTTGTTAAATAGATTTGGAGTGAGAAATATTGCGGATGCTATGAGTTTGCTTTTTAACCTGAATCACCCGGACATTTGCTTTTTTTCCGCTTCTTTCCTGCTTAAAGCCATTAGCGCCAGGAAAAGCATGTGTTTTTAAATATTTGTACACTCGTACATTTTACATATTTATTCTTTCCCCCTCTGGATATATTGAATTATGTGTTTCTTTTTAAGGTGTTATGTATTGTATAATGAATTGTATATTAAGTGTTTTCTTTAATGAAATATGTATGAATTGTCTGTATCTGTAACTATATGTGCTTTTATGGACATGTTTTTTAAATGCTCCGAATAAAGCTTTATGAAATGAAATGACATTCCCCTATCTGGGCATCTTGGCCTGACAAAAACCTTGAGTAGGTTAGTCAACCACTCCTACTGGCCAGGAATGTCCCAGAAGGTGAAGGGGTTTTGCAACCCCTGTCAGGCCAGTGGCACGACATGTAGCAACCTGAAGGTCCCCTCAATTCCACTTACATTGGTTAGGGTAGCCTTTAAAAGGGTAGGGATTGACATTGTTGGTCCATGACCCCTGGTCAGACTAACTGGTGTACACATGATGTGGCACTGGTGACAGCCTACCTGTCAAAAACAAAAATTACAGCAGTCTGATTATGTCAAAGAAAGCATCAATGCTGAGGTAAGCAAGATGCTGACGTTTTATGTCATTGAACCCTCAGAGAGCTCCTGCGCCTGCCCAGTTGTGTTAGTCCCCAAACCTCATTCCCAGAGTGGAAAAAAAGAAACAAGGCTTTGTGTGGACTACAGAATGCAGTCACAAAAACAGATGCACATCCAAGTCCAAGAGCTGATGAGCTGATTGACATGTTGGAGGCAGACACATATCCAAACATCGTGTCTTAATAAATCCTCACTGATGCCAGTGTTGGACTTACTAATAAATTCACACAGGTGACCCTTTTTTAGGGTCCCCTGAAAACCTACCAAGCACTGGAGTGGGCCCATACTTGTTTTTCACCAGCTTGCCACTACCACACATGTTTCTGACCATATGGGGTGAGAGCCAGAGCTCTCAGAGGACAGAGACAAAGCCTGCTCTGGGCAGAGGTACTTCTCACCTCCACCCAGGACAGGATGGTCTTCCTGGGTGGGAAGCTTCAAAGGTGATGCTGTCTTTGATATCCAACCCAGGACTCTCCAGATAGTGGGGAAAGCAAAGACCCCTTTCCTGCTCCCCCATATTGGTGGGAGGAAAGGCGAGAAAATGTGTTATATAAGGAGGAGGGTCCCCACTTAGCCTACGCTATCCCTTGGGCGGGGCAGGAGAGGTGAACCCCTCTCCTGAGATTCCACCATCTTGGGATGGTGGACAAACAACCTATCAGAGCTAGGATTGTGCCTTAGTTTGTGTTTTATGGGTAAAACACCTTCCTTGACCTTGATGTTGTGTGAAAAATCTTTGATCAAACCAATTTTTTTGCTAAAAACATCCTTGAGTTTTTCTTTTCATAACGTGTGATCAGAAATTGAGTTAGTTAGGGAGACTGGGTGCTTGTGACCTGGTTTAATAATCATGCCAAAATCTGCTTGGTGCCACCATCCTAGGACATTAATACCTTTGAGAGCAACATCAATTTTCCCAAAGATGGTTTTTGTTGCTGGTGAAGTACCCTGCCAAATCAATTTTACTGCCTACAAATGTGGTGGTGATGACATCAGGAGTTAATAAAGCTTTGTGTGCCCCCAATTGTTTGTATTTATCAAAAGAAATTATGGTAATGCTTGCTCCGGAATCTATTACAAGAGGAATATTGACATCGTCAATTTTTATCTGAACTAAAGGGTCGGTAATATTGTTGTCAGTTTGGATATTGTTGATGTTGATAGAGTCAACAGCTAAAAGTAATTCTTCAAGTTTCTTTTCAACCACCTCGTGTTCATTGTCTACAGAATGGTCTTGAACATAACGGACAGGGGTGTGTTTACCTCCTCTACAGACATTGCAAAAATGACCAACTTTCTTGCATTCCTGCTTTGCGGCATGGCAGTTCTTAAAGCTGGAAACATGAGAAGTTGAACCACATCTTTAGCATATCAACTTGGGGCGACCAGAAAAGGCACCTCTCCCACCTCTGGTGTTGGTATCAAAAGGAGTTTGATAATACTAGTGGTTGAGGATTCAACCTCTAGTTGTTTGGCCTCCAACTGGGAGCATTCAATGCTTTTAGCTATGTCGATAGCCTCATCAAGAGATGGGTTCTTACAGGACCGCAATTTCTGTTGAATCTTTTTGGAGTAACACCTACAAACTGTTTGGTCTCTGATTAACTGTGATGTGAAGTTTACGTAGTCACAATACCCAGCAAGGACTTTTAAAGCAGTTACATAAGTGTCAATAGATTCATTTGGACCTTGAACGCACATAAAGAACTTATGTCTGTGGACAACAAGATTGACTTTTCCTTCAAAATGAATAACAATTTTTTAACAGCTAATTGAAATTCGTCATGATCACCTCTGTGGCCACCTAAATAGGCACGCAAATGAGCAAAGACATTTTGGCCTTCAACACCCAGCTACTAATACAAAAGACTACGTTTTCTGTCGCTTTTAAACTTCAAACCATCAATGGCTCCTAAATATGCATCAAAAGACCTGTACCAGAGGCGACACTTAACAGGTGGTTCTCCAGGTTCCTGTAAGAAGGGAGTCGGAGGGGTGACTCATTGCATGTTGAACGAGAAACCAAAAGTCAGAAAGGGAGAAAAAGAGAAGAGAAAAAAGAAAACAATTGGAGAGAACAACAAGAGAAAATGCAGGAAATATAAAAGCAGAAGAAGTTTTAAACATGAAAAATACCAATAAAAGCAAAAATATTATGCACAATAAAGTTTTGTGATTGTCATTGTTATAAAGCTTGTTAATCGCTGTTAACACAAAGCTGAAGTGTAGTGTAGAAGCGTGTTAATCGCTATTAAGATGATGGATGAAATGTACAGGTGAAGCGTGATAATTACTGTTCACACAATGGATGGAGCACACAGGTGAAGGGTGTTAACCGCTGTTAACAGGATGGATGGAGCACACAGGTGAGGAGTGTTAATCGCTGTTAACACGATGGAGCAAGTAAAAAGAAAACGTGTGAAATCAGCATGGGGTGTAGTACAATGGTACACCATAGGAGGCGCTGTGATGAAACTTGCTGCAAAATGGAGTGCTTGAAGATTGTCTTGAAATCGACAGCCATGTCAGTTCCTTTGAAGCAGAAACAAAATCACAGGAGGAGCTCGGCAGAGAAGCGCTGGCATGGAAGAGGTTGCGTGGAGGCTGAAAACTGTATTAATAAAATGCGCGTGAGCGGAGTGCTCAACACGGATACAGAGTTGAAGCTATGGCAACAGGTAGGCTTGGCAGCACATAGCTGTAGTGAATCAGCCACTTTAGTGGTCTGATGCTCTGTGATGACCCTCGATCACCACCATTGTGTGCTGACTTTAGTGTGCTATGTTACCTTAGCCTTAATGTAGGATGGTCTTGCATTACAATAATCTTGCCAAAGAATAGAAGGTATGGGATGTCGAGGTGCAGTGTTGTTGGTGATGGTGCACACAGGTGCTCCATAATGCATACTGAGGGATTAAGTGCATAGTGTTATTTGAGTTAGGTGAATTATGACTTTAGCCTATTGGCTTTGACGTGGTCTAATATCATTCTGCTTTCCAAGCAGTAGAGGCCTATGCTTGAGCAACTCCATATTCTAAACTGCAGCCATCTTCTGAGCCTCTGTAGGTGTGAGGTTATATTTTAGATTACATGTGTTGTTCACCAGTAGTGAACCAGACAGGACCGGTTCTTATCGGGTGGAATGTGCTCTCTTCGTGCCGAGTCAGAGCAAAACGCTTGGCCAGCTGCTTGTTGTGCTCTTGGTACGAGGTGGTACAGGAATCCAATGAGAACTGTAGGCGGAGTTAGCTAGAAACTTCGATGGAGAGCTGCATTCTATATTAGAGAAAGGGGGTCCGAGAGAGGGTGAGATGCTGGTCTGGTGGTTTGGCGGTCTGGTGATACATCAAGGAGCAGACGTGCAGTCGTGTTTGTGGAACAGAGAGTCCTGACCCAACCAGAGAGGGAAAGAGAGCCGGACCCTTCTTCAGATAACAAGATGCTTCAGATCATGGTGAGGTATTCCATGTATATCTAACTTTATCTAACTATGCTTTTATTTTCAGGTTTTATGTATATGTATGTGTTGGTGATTGCTATAAATGTTTACTGTGATATTTAGTTATTTCTTCTTCCTTGTCATCCTATTATCATGTAATAAAGAAACCCTAGAGCATATCATTTGTTTGTATTCCTTGTGAGGGAAGGTCGGGACTCTTTTTTACCAAGTACTTACAGAGGGATGGGCGATTCCCCTCTAATGGGTAATTGTTGATACGGGATGGAAATCGGCTCCCATCAGGGATGTCTAAATTCTAATTATTCTATCCAATACATTGCTAGGAGGAGCATGCGTTGTATACCCTCTCGGATGGGGAGGTGTTGTGACTTGTTATTTGCGAGCTCCTAGGTAATGGTCTTATATGTTGTCAGTGTTTATTCCTTTCTTGGGTAAGTATTGTGAAATGTGGTGTCTTTCTGGATGCTGAGAAAGGATGTGGTAAGTAATGGCCTGGTGACTGACAGAAGCACCAAACATACAGAGAAGTAGGTCATTACAGTAGCGCTCGAGCGAGTAATTGAAAGATGCAGCGAGCACGAGGACGGTAACGTGTGGACTTCCAGAACTGTGTAGAAGGAAAAAATAATCACATAAAACAAAAAAATTGCAGCGTAGTACAGTGTTTTTGTGGCAAAGATGCAGCGTAGAGCAGTGCTTTTGCGATATAGGACAAAAGTGTACAGAAGGCACGAAACAGTGCAAAGCTCCAAAACAGGCAAACAGCACCACGGAAAAAAGGATCCTTGAGCCCTCCGTGTAAGAAGTAAAGGAAAGTCACAGTAAGCAGGAGCTTGATCGTGACAAGTGAGGTTGAGCTTGAATGGAGAAGACGTTGAAAACTGAGTTGATTTAGGAGAAGAAAGAACAAAAATCAGCAGCATGTAGAGTGAAGCCTCAGGAGGGTTTTTCATCGCAGGTACGTCGCCAAATTTGTAAAGTATGCTCCAAGTCTTCTTGTGGTTTTTGAAGATTAATTTATTGTTGAGTTAATAAGAATTAAGTATACAGGTATGGAAGGCTCAAGGAGGCAATTCCAACTAACACAAAATAATTCTAAGACTTGCCTCATACATTCCAATAGTAACAATGCATACAATAAAGGCTCAAGAGAATACAGAGATTCCGCATATGTCCTGCAAAACAAGGTAAATAGAAATAACACAGGGACATATATTAAAAGTGTGAACAGCATGAACACCTCAGGGCTTTCACTGTTTTTTGGTATTAAACTCTAATAAGAAGGTGAAATATTTTACAAGATAGTGTTACTATGTGTATCAATGACATAATAATGAAGTAATGCTATCCCAAAAAATGTCGCATTAAGCCATATAATTAGCATTTTCTTGCCACATAATTTTGTTAACCCTGCAGCATAGTTTGGTCCTCCCCTGCTGCATAAATCCAGAGGCCCTGGTTCATATCTTATTATTTTTTTTCTCAATTTGTCATTATAAGACTGATAAAAAGGGTTTCTTTGGGTAGAAATAAAGGGCCAGATGTAGATGCCAAATACCGAGCTGTAATGCAGAAATTCGTAGAATATCCGGTATTTGGCTGAGAGCAATGTAGGTGAGTTGAAACCTACTTGCAAAATAAGGAATCGCAAAATTGTGATTCCTTATTTTGCTCTTGCATTTAAGGAATCGGAAATACCGATTCCTTAAATGCAATGTAAGTAGTACTAAAAAAAGTGCACTTCAGCCTTAAAGACACTAATTACCACCAACTTCAAGTTGGTGGTAAGTAGCCATTTCCTTTAAAAAAGCACTTTTTTGCCATGTGGCACACATCCATGCCCTTAGGGCATGTATGTGCGCCACATGTGCACACATGCACTTTTCAGGGGTGCAACAGGGTGTCCTTTGGACACCCTGGTACAAAAGGGGGTGGTGATGGACGGAGCATCTGAACCAATCAAACACTCACACCCAGTCAACAGATCTGGGTTTAATCCATCACTGTTCTTTAGCCCACTCTGCCACACCAGTTCAGACATGTCCATATGCAAATCAGTCTGACCCTGTGCCTCTTGGGAACAGTCCAGACCGAACTGCCAAGCCATGCCAGGGTCATGTCTGTGTGCCACATGGCGCACATGCCTATTTTTGGGGTGCCAGAGGGTGTCAAAGTGACACCCCCTGCACCCTTGCTAAAATTGGTATTTACAGAATCGGTATTGCCCATTGATTCCTATGGGCTTCACAGCCCATAGGAATCAATAGGAAATACCGATTCGGTATTTCCAGATTCGGTAAATACCGAATCTTAAAGATTCGGTATTTACACATCTGGAAATACCTACATCTCCCCCCTTCATATTTACCACTTCTTAAATACCGAATCGGTAAAATTCGGTATTTAAGAAGTGGTAAATAGGAATTACCTACATCGGGCCCCTAGACTCCAAATAGCTTCCAGCAAGGATCGTGCTCCTCAGGCCTCAGAAAGCAGGGCTGATGGCCCCTCAAATTTGGCCTTAGTTTTTGGCCCAGTAGAAAACCCAAATAGGAAACCCCCGTCGTCGCCTGCATGTTGCTGCATGGAACAGAGCACAGTCAATATTCAGGTGCTGTTGAATGTGTCCTGTGTTGTCAAATTACATAGGGACACATTCAGCATATTTCACTGGGGCCCAACATCATGGCACGGGAGATGGCATCTACCAGGTGAAAATAGTGGGTAGACACCATCCACCCACGAAGGGGTACTAACAACTGAACAGGTAGATCCCTTCCCCCTTTTCCATTTAACAACCCCTTTTTGGTGAAAAAATGTGGACCTACTTGTGATGGGTCCTCCTGTTCGGTGGCTTGTCTCCAGGCCTCCGGTAGGGTGTTATCTTCTTGGTGGGCCACACGGAAACTCCTATCATGTTCCCAAAGAGGAGGAGTGGTGTCAGTTAAAAGAACGGGGTTCCAGTTTCTTTTTTCTCTTTTCTTCTGTTGTTTACTCTTCCTTTCCTTTCCTCTATGCCACACAGGATCGTCAATTTGGGAAAAGGGGGCCTCTTCTCTCCACTGGGTCCCTTCCTTCCATGTCTCATTGAGTCAAGAGTGTATGTGGGGGTAGTCAGTCCCTAAGATTATGTGTTCAGGTAGGTGGGGCAGGAGACCTACTTCCATTTTTACAGTGGTCTAGTTGGGTTCGTGCTGGACTGCCACATTGGTCAAGGGATAGGTCTTGCTGCCCCGTGAATACATTGAATGTTGATGGTCCCGGTGATGATTGGTAGGCCCCTCAGGACAACCTGTGGCCGTATAAAAATTTAGCGACACCCCGTGTCTACCAGGGCGTTTCTTGTTTCACCATTGACAGCTATTTGCCTGTGAAAAGGATGAGCCCCCCCCCCCCCCGAGGGACAGTACAAGGCTCGGGTGTAACCCACCTCCATTGGCTCAACTTTCTGGGGACATACTCACGCTATGTTACCAAACGCACCACTATGAAAACATTGAAGCCCTAAAGGAGCTGATGGTCTTAGTAGTTGAGGGACAGGGTTTGGCACTATTGTCACAGTTTTGGGTTTTCGAGGGCAGTGAGGAGGTTTGGGGTTCCTCAGGGCTTGATTACCGATTTGTCTCCAGTGTCCGTCATCTTTTCCTTTTTGCCATTTATGTGCTTTGAAGTAAGCTGCTGCGATCTCAACAGCTTTCTCTAAGTTTATGTCCGCATGTTGAAGAACCCACCTCTGTATGGGTGGCTGTAGGGACATAAGGAACTGTTCAAGATATATATTTTCTAGGATATCTTCTTTAGAGGAGATGAGAGATTTGAGCGATCAGTCAGCTATGTCCTTTATACAGTAACATAGGGCTCTAGGATTTTCTTGTGGTCCCTCATTGATTTGCCGCAACTTAATCCGGTGTGTTTCGTCGCCAATGCCCATTCGTTCCAGAATGCATCGCTTGATGTTTGGATATGAGGTGTTCCCCAGAGGATTTGCAGCCTGGTAGGCGGACTGTAGATCCCCTGTGAGTAGATGTACTAAATACTGACCCCACCTATCTTCTATCGTTAGGGTCTTCACCTTGTACATATTTCTGGATTACAACAGAGGGAGGTGCTGTGAGTCTGCGGGGTTGTCCTAGTACATCAGCCAGTCTCCCTATTGATGTTTCTTGGGTCTGTCCCTGCCCGGTGAGGGTCTTATGCAGTACCCCCCTTTCGGACTCCGCTGTTTCCAGGAACCGGCCATAATTTTCCCAGCTTGTCCTGTCCTTCTGCCATTTTCCTCACTACGGCCTCCATTTCCTCCGATCCAACTTGTGACACCACCTGTCAGAGGGTGGGTCGGAAACAGAAGCGAGGAGGCTGTATGGGATCAATACTGTGAAATTTCTTAAGGTTGTGGAGTAAATTAACATCAGGATGGGGGGTAAAACGGAAAAGAAAGTCTGTTGATTTGGGCACAGAGAAAACTAAATGGATTGTTGTCGTGACAGGATACAGCAGGGGATGTAGTCCTTCCAGGCCACAGATTCTGCTTCCCTCTGATGCGGCTGGTAGGGTTCCAAATTTCCAACGTTCTCTCAAGAAAGAAAACAAAAGGTGGAGGTCAGTGTATGTGTACGCAGTGATTACTTCTACTGCCCCCACACCAAGTGAGGAACTAAACGAAATAGTGAGGTAACACCTACAGAAAAGAAGAGACACCCGGGAAAAGAACAGAAGGGTAGCTGCTCTACGTCTCAGCGCGGATAACGGGATAGTGCTGAAGAACTATGCAACGTGCTCAAGTGAGAGTGATTAGGACATTGGAGATGCGGTGGGGTTTTCTTACGGGTGTCTAAGACAGTGGGAAAACATTCCCTTGATTTACCCCTTTCGCAACCCTTCCTTCTGTCCTCCCTCCACCCAAATCATATACCGCTCTCTGACGCAACTCTCCTGAGTTGCCGCGGCTCATCGGCCTCCTCCGGGATCCACCAGTCTTCGGACCACGCTTCTGGGTTTTCCGGGTCTCCGTCTTTTCCGTCTCTGACTCCATTCTTCGCAACAATCTCTGGTTTCTCCTCCGCGTCTTCCTTTGATTTGCGACGTGACTGGGGTGGCGGAGTGAGCTAAAGAACGGTGATGGATTAAACCCAGATCAGTTAACTGGGGGTGAGTGTTTGTATTGTCAACGCTCCGTCCATCACCACCTTTGGTTTTTCTTTGTTGCCCTAAGTTGGCAGGGTATGCTCAGACGTGAGTCCCTTGCTCACTTTGCCACTGGATTCAAGCAAGCCTGGCTGAAGACAACTGAAATGCCAGAAACCGGTCCTAGGAAGCTTGTTTCCGGTCGAGGGAAGGCATGGCT
Source organism: Lissotriton helveticus (assembly GCF_964261635.1). Classification (NCBI taxonomy): domain Eukaryota; kingdom Metazoa; phylum Chordata; class Amphibia; order Caudata; family Salamandridae; genus Lissotriton; species Lissotriton helveticus. Next base: position 221,831,059 of record NC_136061.1, on the reverse strand, counting down.
TGGCAGTTCGGGCTGGACTGTTCCCATGAGGCACAGGGTCAGACTGATTTGCATATGGACATGTCTGAACTGGCGTGGGAGAGTGGGCTAAAGAACGGTGATGGATTAAACCCAGATCTGTTGACTGGGTGTGAGTGTTTGATTGGTTCAGATGCTCCGTCCATCACTACCCCCTTTTGTACCGCTTTGGACACCCTGGCACCCTTGAAATACCTCCCGCTATTTGCGATTCTGTAATACCGAATCGCAAATAGTGATATCTTCCCATTCATTCCTATGGGCCTCCTAGCCCATAGTAATGAATGGCTAGGTATTCCTTAATAACGAATCTCAATTACTGATTCGGTATTAAGGAATATTAAGGAATCGCTAATATTTTAGAGATTCCTACCTACATTCAATTAAGCGAGTCCTTAATAGCGATTCGTAAAAATCGCTATTAAGGACTCGCTAAATTGAATTTACCTACATCTGGCCCTAAGTCTTTATAGTACAGACAACCCTAAGCACTGCGTTACATTTGAACACCTTCGCCGCGGCGGCAATTCTGCCTCAGCGCTAGGGGGGAGGGGGGCCGCGCGGCGCTCCCATGCTTGTGACGGAACCGCTCCGTCACGAGCCTCGGGCGCGCTGTGCTTGTGATGGAGCGGTTTCGTCACGGCCCTGCCTGCTCAATAGGACGCGCTACGCAGGCGCGAAATCAGTGGCGCGCAGGCGCGCCGAGCGGGCCGTGACGGAACCGCTCCGTCACCAGCTCATCACGACCGAGGCTGGTGACGGAGCGGTTCCGTCACCAGCCTGGAAGAGGTTAAATCCTGACTTAATTGTTATCCTGGTCATGCACTCTTAACATATAGTGCCTACCGGTAAGGACGAAATGTGACTCATACATCTTGTATCCCTCATTGCCTTATGTAAAACATTGATTTACACACTTGTATGATTTATTGTCAATGTATAATGTTTGTGTGTGATGTAAAGTGATCTAACATCCTACATTGGAATGTATAGCACTATAAAAGAATTAAGTCTAAAAAAAGAAAGAATGGTATTTAAATTCTTGTTTGTGTGAATACTCGTACAGACCGATACATCTGACATAAATACAGTGCATGCATGACTCTTATATACAGGGATTGAACAAAGTAAATAACTTGGCGCCAAATCGTAGTTTCTCTGAAGTACTTTTAAAGTGCTGACCAGCTGTGTGCCTTTGCTTCCTCTCCCTTGCATTAGCATTTAGGATTTAGACCCCAAATAGCTTCCAGCAAGGATCGTGCTCCTCAGGCCTCAGAAAGCAGGGCTGATGGCTCCTCAAATTTGGCCATAGTTTTTGGCCCAGTAGAAACCCCAAATAGGAAACCCCCGTCGCCGCCTGCATGTTGCTGCATGGAACAGAGCACAGTCAATATTCAGTTGCTGCTGAATGTGTCCTAGTATTGTCAAATTACATAGGGACACATTCAGCATATTTCACTGGGGCCCAACATCATGGCATGGGAGATGGCGCCTACCCGGTGAAAATAGTGGGTAGACACCATCCACCCACAAAGGGGTACTAACAACTTAACAGGTAGATCCCTTCCCCCTTTTCCATTTAACAACCCCTTTTTGGTGAAAAAATGGGGACCTACTTGTAATGGGTCCTCCTGTTCGGTGGCTTGTCTCCAGGCCTCCGGTAGGGTGCTATCTTCTTGATGGGCCGCACGGAAACTCCTATCATGTTCCCAAAGAGGAGGCGTGGTGTCAGTTAAAAGAACAGGGTTCCAGTTTCTTTTTTCTCTTTTCTTCTGTTGTTTACTCTTCCTTTCCTTCCCTCTATGCCACACAGGATCGTTAATTTGGGAAAAGGGGGCCTCTTCTCTCCACTGGGTCCCTTCCTTCCATGTCTCATTGAGTCAAGAGTGTATGTGGGGTAGTCAGTCCCTAAGATTATGTGTTCAGGTAGGTGGGGCAGGAGACCTACTTCCATTTTTACAGTGGTCTGTGTGGGTTGGTGCTGGACTGCCACATTGGTAAAGGGATAGGTCTTGTTGCCCCGTGAATACATTGAATGTTGATGGTCCCGGTGATGATTGGTAGGCCCCTCAGGACAACTTGTGGCCGTATAACGATTTAGCGACACCCCGTGTCTACCAGGGCGTTTCTTGTTTCACCATTGACAGCTATTTTCCTGTGAGAAGGGTGAGTGCCCCCCCCCCCCCCCGAGGGACAGTACAAGGCTCGGGTGTAACCCACCTCCATTGGCTCAACTTTCTGGGGACATACTCACGCTATGTTACCAAACGCACCACTATGAAAACATTGAAGCCCTAAAGGAGCTGATGGTCTTAGTAGTTGAGGGACAGGGTTTGGCACTATTGTCACAGTTTTGGGTTTTCGAGGGCAGTGAGGAGGTTTGGGGTTCCTCAGGGCTTGATTACCGGTTTGTCTCCAGTGTCCGTCATCTTTTCCTTTTTGCCATTGATGTGCTTTGAAGTAAGCTGCTGTGATCTCAACAGCTTTCTCTAAGGTTATGTCCGCATGTTGACGAACCCACCTCTGTATGGATGGGTGTAGGGATGTAAGGAACTGTTCAAGATATATCTTTTCTAGGATATCTTCTTTAGAGGAGATAAGAGGTTTGAGCCATCAGTCGGCTATGTCCTTTATACAGTAACATAGGCCTCTGGGATTTTCTTGTGGTCCCTCTTTGATTTGCGCAACTTCATCCAGTGTGTTTCGTCGCCAATGCCCATTCGTTCCAGAATGCATCGCATGATGTCTGGATATGGGGTATTCCCCAGAGGATTTGCAGCCTGGTAGGCGGACTGTAGATCCCCTGTGAGTAGATGTACTAAATACTGACCCCACCTATCTTCTATCGTCAGGGTCTACACCTTGTACATATTTCTGGATTACAACAGAGGGAGGTGCTGTGAGTCTGTGGGGTTGTCCTAGTACATCAACCAATCTCCCTATTGAGGTTTCTTGGGTCTGTCCCTGCCCGGTGAGGGTCTTATGCAGTACCCCCCTTTCGGACTCTGCTGTTTCCAGGAACCAGCCATAATTTTTTCCAGCTTGTCTTGTCCTTCTGCCATTTTCCTCACTACGGCCTCCATTTCCTCCGATCCCACTTGTGACACCACCTGTCAGAGGGTGGGTCGGAAACAGAAGTGAGGAGGCCGTATGGGATCAATACTGTGAAATTTCTTAAGGTTGTGGAGCAAATTAACATCAGGATGGGGAGTAAAACGGAAAAGAAAGTCTGTTGATTTGGGCACAGAGAAAACTAAATGGATTGTAGTCGTGACAGGATACAGCAGGGGATGTAGTCCTTCCAGGCCACAGATTCTGCTTCCCTCTGATGCGGCTGGTAGGGTTCCGAAGTTCCGACGTTCTCTCAAGAAAGAAAACAAAAGGTGGAGGTCAGTGTATGTGTTCGCAGTGATTACTTCTACTTCCACCACACCAAGTGAGGAACTAAATGAAGTAGTGAGGGAACACCTACAGAAAAGAAGAGACACCCGGGAAAAGAACAGAAGGGTAGCTGATCTACGTCTCAGCGCGGATAACGGGAAAGTGCTGAAGATCTATGGCAACGTGCTCAAGTGAGAGTGATTAGGACGTTGGACATGCGGTGGGGTTTTCTTATGGGTGTCTAAGACAGTGGGAAAACATTCCCTTGATTTACCCCTTTCCCACCCCTTCCTTCTGTCCTCCCTCCGCCCAAATCACGTACCGCTCTCTGATGCAACTCTCCTGAGTTGCGGCTGCTCATCGGCCTCCTCCGGGATCCACCAGTCTTCGGACCACACTTCTGGGTTTTCCAGGTCTCCGTCTCTTCCGTCTCTGACTCCATTCTTCGCAACAATCTCTGGTTTCTCCTCCGCGTCTTCCTTTGATTTGCGAAGTAACATGAGTCCCTTGCTCACTTTGCCTCTGGATTCAAGCAAGCCTGGCTGAAGATGGCTGAAATGCAGGAAATCGGTCAAAGGAAGCTTGTTTCCGGTCCAGGGAAGGCATGGCTTGGCAGTTCAGGCTGGACTGTTCCCATGAGGCACAGGGTCAGACTGATTTGCATATGGACATGTCTGAACTGGGGTGGCAGAGTGGGCTAAAGAACGGTGATAGATTAAACCCAGATCTGTTGACTAGGTGTGAGTGTTTGATTGGTTCAGTTGCTCCGTCCATCACCACCCCCTTTTGTACCGCTTTGTTCGCCATAAGTTGGCAGGGTATGCTCAGACGTGAGTCCCTTGCTCACTTTGCCACTGGATTCAAGCAAGCCTGGCTGAAGACGGCTGAAATGCCAGAAACCGGTCCTAGGAAGCTTGTTTCTGGTCCAGGGAAGGCATGGTTTTACAGTTCGGGCTGGACTATTCCCACGAGGCACAGGGTCAGACTGATTTGCATATGGACATGTCTGAACTGGGGTGGCTTCCTTCCTCCTTATTCAGCCACTCCGGTGTCCCATCAGTCCTTTCTGATTGGATGTCTCGGATTTCTGTTCAGACCCTCCATGGGTGGATCGCTTCCAGGTTATCCTCACTGAGCAGTGTGTTGAAGGAAAAGACCGTGGTTACGGGGGAAGTCCCTTTCAGGTTTTCGTAGTCCTCTTCCTAATTATACCGGTAAGGCACCCAGGGGTCTTTTGATATGGGCACCTCGTTCATAGGGACGGCATTTGCGGTGGCTTCCTCACAGGTCATCGAAAGGAGTGATTTAATAAGTTAAAATACAGCTGATGTACTGACGGATGTCTAGCATATCTGGAACTTCTCAATCAACAGATAAGTCTTTAAGCATCCCTGAAGATACTTTTATGGTAGGGGTTTGTCTTTTTTTTTTTTATCAGGAGCTTTTGCTCTGTTAGTATAGAATTTTCAATCTGTTCCATGTTTAGGTCACAGGCAGTTGTTTCCTTAGCAACAGGAAAGGTTTCAGGATTGTAGGGATATTTTTATTAGTAGGGCCTTCTTCACCTCAAAAAATTAAATAGATTGAGGTAAGATCCATTGCAAATATTTCCTTTGGTGATAATCCTGCACTAAATGCAGGTAATTAAACTAGGTAATTATAGAGTGCAAAAAAGTAAATATTTTTAAAGCCACCTGTTGTAACCTAAGTTAATGCTCCATCCTCTCCCTTGTTCCCCGCTTTCCCCCCCCTGCCTCATTCCATGTTGGTACATTCCCCTGGGCAGCCAGGCGTTCACTGTGGAATGTTGACACAGTGACCCGGGCTCCCAGGTTGACAAGCTGACGGCAGTCTGTTGTGCTTTACCTGACAATAAACTATCTTGCACAAGACCCTTTGCGTTTCTCTCTACTACATTTCTTGGCGACGAGGAGGAGGAAACTGGGCCAGGGACAGTGACTGCCGTTTCCCTGGAATTCATCAGTGCTTGTCATCGAGGTGAAAATACATTGGACGGAGCTTGCGAAAAAAGCTCAGACAGGAGCGTGTTAATTATGCTGGAGGACATGAAAGCTGAGAAAGCATACAAGTAAGGTGATGCGGCGACTTCGGCTATTTAAAGTAAAATCACACTTGGGTGGTTTATACTCGCTCGGGTGCCTGGTCGGGCATCGCATGATTTGTGGTGACTTAGACATAGTGCAGGAGCGGAGTTGAAGCTGTAGGGGTCGGTGTGCCATTTTTCACACTCGGGTGCCGTATCGGGCATCGTGTAATCTGTTTAAACTGGGGACTTAAATTTAGCTGTGGAAAGGAGTTCAGCTACCTGCCCGATCATAACACGACCGGAAGGCGGAAATGTGCAGCAACCCAGTCAGCGCGATCAGGGCGGCTCGATCTGTTTAACACCGCTACATGCCAGGGCGGTCAGCGCAACACTCCCTCAGTTTTCCGGCTGTGAGGCGCTTTAAGGAAGCAGAGAAACTCATTCGGAACGAAGCCCCTGCGCTTTCAGTCACCGGCGCTCTGACCCAACGCCGAGGCTGTGCCTTATCCCTGCGCGTTCCATTGACGGCGCCCTGACACAATCTCTTAACAAAGCAGCGCGCTTACCGTCAAACATCCTGAAGGGACTTTCGGTGACTCTATTTGATTGATGTCCTTTTCGTGCTCCTGTGGGGGCTCTTGTTGAACAATGCAGCAGTGTGAGGTGCACGTCCGGAGGCCTCGCATGAAGTAGACATTTGTCCTGACAGGAACCCCTCTGAGGGAAAGCTTCACTACAGGAAGTTCCCGCCAGTCTAGGGGAAAGCAACAGTTCTATTGGGCTCCTTAAACCTCAACCTGTAGAAGCAGAAAGGGGACTGCACGAACACTGAGTCAATGCTATTTTGCTGTATTTACCAGCTTTAAGTGACATAGTGGTAAAACTGAAGTTTTTTTTTACCTGCATTTACAAGTGTATACCTCAGCTTAAAACCACTGCAGGTAGTTGGTAGTTAATCATTTTGCTGTGAGTGATAGTTTGGGGGCATCTATTACTTTAGTGATCTACCAATAAGGATTGTTGGAGTTTTATGGCAATGGCAGGAGCAGGAATGAGCCAACCTCCACCCTTCCTCAATGAGTTAGGAGAACCAGTTATACCCTGGAGAAGGTGGGAAGGTATCTTCAAATCCTACTTAATAGCCATTGGGGGTAGCAACTACACTAACATACGCAAACAACATATATTGCTACACAATTTAGGCACACATGGGAGGAAAATATACGAAGATGTTACAGGGAGATTGATTGAGGATGAAGATGAGGTGGTGGAGGAAGGTGTCAATGTTTATGAAAGCACGCTGAGGGAATTAGCGGCTCACTTTAAGGAGAAAATAAATGTGGTGATGGAAAGGCATAAGTTCTTCAAGAGAGTGCAGAAGAGGGAGGAGAAAGTGAGCAATTATATAGCAGTGTTGAGAGGGTTATCAGCTACATGCGAGTTTGGTCAGCTCACAGACTCGTTAATAAGAGACCAACTAGTGAGGTGCACTAATGACACAAAGACACAAGAGGAATTACTTACCAAAAATCCTAATCTTGAGGAAGCTATAAACATAGCTAAGGGACTAGAACACACGGCACGCTGCATGAGAGAAATGAAAGCACCAGAGGGAACAAACAGAGAGAGGGCTGAAGGCAAATCTAGTACAGAGAGTGAAACAGTTTGCAAAGTAGGTGACAAGAGTAAAGAGGTCAATCGCAGCAAGTCAGGTTCCACTGTGTGTTATAAATGCGGTAGCCCCAATCACTTGGCCAATAACTGGAAATGTCCTGCGAGGAATGTACAGTGCAGAAAGTGTAACAGGTGGGGGCATTATTCTAAGGTGTGTAAGGCCCCGGGAAAGGCAGTACATGTTATTGAGGAGTCACACCCAGAAGAGGAAAGGGAAAAGTCATACGTTTTTCAAGTGGAGGATGAGGAAGATGACAGTGATGATGTTTACCCCAAATGTGATGTCTTACTAGATGGTGTTAAGTTTAGCATGTATGCAGATTCATGCTCCCCATATACTTTAGTAGACAAGAAAGTGTTTGATGATAAGTTCGCCAACCATCCTGTAAAACTGTTGCCGCCAGACATCAGTCCCAAGGGTTACAATGAAGGGAAAATTCCCCTGGAGGGCATGGTGACTATGAGAATCTCCTTTAAGGATAGACACACAGTAGGAAAGGTGTATGTGTCCACGAGAGGATCGACTCTATTGAGCTGGAAACATCAGAAGCAGTTGGGGATCACTCTTGACCCAAACAACAGAGAGCAAGTGTTGTTAATTGAACCAGAAGGAATATCAGAGGATCTCACCAAAGAGTTCAAAGAAGTGTTCAGCGATAGATTGGGTGTATTTAAGAACTACATGCACAAGATAGTGTTAAAGGAGGGAGCTGTACCAGTGGTGCACAAGACTAGGTCTATACCTTTGCGCATGAGGGAGCCCCTCCAGCAGGAACTTCAGAGACTAGTCAAGGAGGGAGTCATTACAGAAATTGAGAGTTCAGCTTGGCTCGCCCCGATTGTCATCATGGCCAAGGATAAAGGGAACAGCATAAGACTTTGTGTGGACCTGAGGGACCTGAATGCGAATATACTTGTCGACAGGTTTCCTCTTCCCAGAATAGGGGAGATGCTGAGCACCATAAGGGGGGCCAAGTATTTCAGTGTGCTGGACCTATCATCAGCTTATTATCAGATCAAACTCCATCCGGATTCCCAACTACTGACCGCGTTCACAACCCCATTTGGAAACTTCAAGTTTCAGAGAATGCCATTTGGTTTGGCATCGGCAGCAGCCGCTTTCCAAAGAGTCATGCAACATGTGCTAAAAGACTGTAGGAACACCATCTGCTTTCAGGATGATATACTTATCTTTGGAGGGTGTGAAGAAGAACACAATGAAATGGCCAGAAGGGTCTTGAAGAGGTTGAAAGAGGTAGGCTTCACCACGAAACCCTCCAAATGTAAACTAGGAGTAAGTTCGGTGGACTACTTGGGACACACCCTATCGGAAGACGGCATCAAGCCAAAACATGACTTAGTGAAAGCAGTGGAGGATGCTCCCGTTCCAAAGAGTAAAGAGGACATACTTTCTTTCCTAGGTTTGGCGGAATATATGGCCAAATTCATTAAGGATTTTGCAATGGTGTCGCAGCCACTAAGAGATCTGATAAAGAAGGACAGTGTTTTTGAATGGGGAAAGGAACAAGAAATGTCCATGAAGTGCATAAAGAAGGCAATCATTGAGGCTCCATTCATAGGGAAGTATGATCCTGATGGTGCAACCGTCATCTCCACGGATGCAAGCAACAGAGGCATTGGGGCAACTCTGGCACAGAGGGAGGGCAGCAAGATAAACGTGATAGCCTTCGCATCAAGAACACTCACATTGTCTGAGAAAAATTACTCGACCATAGAGAAGGAGGCACTAGCTGTCTATTGGGCCATTTGCCACTACAAGTTTTTCATATGGGGAATTCCGTTTGAGGTGCAGACTGACCATAAACCTTTGGTTTCCCTGTTCACCAAGAAAGACATGGAGAGTATGACGCCAAGGATAGCCAAATGGGCAGTGGGTCTACAAGCCTACAATTTCAGAGTATCCTACATACCTGGGCAACAAAATAGAGTTGCAGACTTCCTATCGAGAGCACCCGCAGAAGGAGAAGAGGAAGAGGAGGTGAAGAGTAGCTCAATCCTGGAGGTGCGTCTAGCAGCAGTGGAAAAGGTGTCCTGGAAAACACAGATGGAACAAGACGAAGTATTGAAGAAGGTGAGGAGGCACATACTGTCCGGATGGCCCAAGAAGAGCAAGGACATGGAGTCAGAGATCCAGCCATACTGGAATGTGAGAGAGGAGCTATCGGTGGAAGATGATTTTATACTGAAGTCAGGGAAATTAGTTCCTCCAGAAGCCCTAAGAAACAAAGTAGTGGAACTGGCGCACGAAGGACATCTAGGAAGAAGCTTGTGCAAATCCAGACTTCGTGCAGACTACTGGTTCCCAACGATGGACAGAGAAATGGAGGACAAGGTACGTGATTGTTACGCGTGCGCTCTGAGTGACAAAACAAAGATCACGAGAAGAGCCCCGCTGTCACCAGTTGAAGTACCGGAGGAGCCGTGGAGCAAGTTAGGCTTTGATATAGCAGGTCCCATTCATGGCAAAGGACCCCAGGACTGGTATTTATTAGTCTTAGTAGACTACTTCTCAAGCTGGATAACCTGCAAGACCGTCCACAGTGTGGGCACCAAGGTGATAGTAGATTTCCTGAAAGAGGTGTTCACACTAGAAGGTATACCCTCCACATTGGTGACCGACAACGGCGTGCAACTGGTCTCGGAAGAGATGAAGGATTTCCTTAAAGACTGTTCAGTGACCCACATTCGTACACCACTGTATTGCCCGAAAGCGAATGGAAAGGTGGAGAGAGTCAACCGAATGCTTAAGGAATGCATACAGTTGGCCAACCGGGCTGGGGAGAACATAGAGGAAGCCATAAGGGACATGTTGTGGGCATACCACACCACGCCTAAGTCTACCACTGGATGCACGCCCTTTGAGTTACTGAGGGGAAGAAAAGCGGGCACCAAACTCACACCAGGTTGGATGGGGAGAAAACGGTCAATGGAGATCGAACACAAAGAGGTCAAGAGGAGAATTGAAGACAATCAACAGAAATACAAGGAATGGTACGACAAGAAGTGGGGAGTGAAGGAGAGAGAATTTCAGGAAGGACAAGGAGTATATGTAAAGAAGCCCGAGAGACTATGGAAAGGGGGCAACAAGTTCTATGCCTTCAAGACCATCCAACGGCCTAATAGACACTCCGTGGTCGTGGAAGATGGGAGACTATGGAGTCATGATCGAGTGGTTCCAGCAGAAGGGAAAGAACATAGAACAGTAGCGAGAAGAGCAGGAGATAAGGGCATCAGTGAAACCATCAGACGAGACAGAAGGAGTGACAGATTCAGAACCTCTCCTCAGTGGCACAAACAGTACGTAATGAGATAGACACACACACTAAAGTCATATTACACAAATTCATCCCAGTCTGGGTAACAGGTTTCGTTTTGGTTATTTCCCTTAAGGGGGATGATGTGTTGTAACCTAAGTTAATGCTCCATCCTCTCCCTTGTTCCCCGCTTTCCCCCCCCTGCCTCATTCCATGTTGGTACATTCCCCTGGGCAGCCAGGCGTTCACTGTGGAATGTTGACACAGTGACCCGGGCTCCCAGGTTGACAAGCTGACGGCAGTCTGTTGTGCTTTACCTGACAATAAACTATCTTGCACAAGACCCTTTGCGTTTCTCTCTACTACACCACCCTTTCCCACATCGGGAGAGGAGTTGGCCTAATGGCTAGGGCGGTCGACCTCGAATCTGGGCAACTGGGTTCGAGTCTCGGCAATGATGCTGAACATCCTGTGATTCTGGGTGAATCACTTAATCTCCCCAGGCCTAACAAAAAAAGGAATGTGTCCTCATGTAATGCAACTGGTGCTATGTAAAGCGCTCTGATACCCGATTCGGGTAAAGTTCGCACTATATAAAACTCTGTAAAATAAAAAAATAAACATATAATTTTTTTTAAGAAAATGGTTACTTCAGTGTCTTGAGATAGCCCTGGGTTTCAATTTTTACACAGACTAGTTCATAAATCACACTTTAGCCCTCAGAACTTGTAGTGTAAAGCAATTTACTAATCACTCGAAGTCACCAGATCCTAGTCCTTGAAACTAGTAAAGTGCTAAGATATATAGTCTATCTTGCAGGGGTGTGGAATTTTATCAAATGTTTGCTTGTCCAGGAGACAGGATACTTTTGAAAGTTGCTCTGTGAAAAAAGTGACTTGTCCTTTTGGTGTTATACAGTGAAGTGACAAATCATGACATCATTCTCGTTATATCACAGCTCTGATAATAGCCTCTCTGATTATGCCAGGTGTCATTATGTCAGGGTTTGTATTCTGGATACAAATTTCGAGAGAGATGGGCATTTAACCAAGGCACATCCTTCAATGAACAACACTAACACACCAAAGATGGCCAGGTTCCCAGTTTATATATACCCTACAGAAATACTCAAATATTTTGTAAAAATCGCCTCGCCCACAACTAATCAAAGGCGATTTAAATTTCATCTTAGTTGACTCAGCCATTTCTGAGAGTTCTCAGATAAATCAAAACTGCATTATAGCATATCCGTTTAGCTTTATTCGATTTTTGTTTAAAATCATAAAAGCATACATTTAAAAACACTCATGACAAAAATTACATACAAAAGCACAGAATGGCAAGAAGATAAAACATTTGTCTATGCTGCATAAATAAGTTCATTTGTTTCATAATAAAATTCAATGATTTTCCATACCCATGGCCGATGTACATTGTTACGGGGTGAATGAAGGCGGAAAAGCCATGGCCACAATGTGCACGGGTATTTCTGCCCTTCGAGTGAGCTGACTCTGCCCTTGGTTTTAGGCGAGGGGTATATGCCATGCTTGGGTAAAAGTCACGTAGGTCACAGACGGATATAGGGCCAACACCTTCACGGGGGTACAGAGTTCGCAGGTAGGGAACAACTGAACTGCTTCTAAATTTTATTAAAACAAGGTCACCGTCAATATCTTTTTTTAGGGGGCCTAGCCAGCCCACCCTTCTAACAGCCATGATGGTACCGTCCAATCCTAGGGGCAGAGGCCTGTTTTTAGTTAACCAATGCATGACTTTGTTAAGTAAGTCTTGTTCCCGCTCAATTTTTCCACGTTTGAGTGCTGGTACTCCCGCAAGAACACACACAAAGGGTGCAGCCTCCGGGGGTAGCTGTATGTGTGTTGTATTATTAGGCTCTACTCTTGTAGCAGTATATTGTAAAGGGCCGGATTTGGGGTTAACTTTAGGGGCATTAGGGGCATTAGGGGGTGAAAGGATAGGGACTAGGAGGTGAGTTTGATTGTTACAGCTTGTACCAGGTGGGTTGGAACAGATTGATGTTACAGGTTTGTTTGGCCTTAATACATTTCTCTATTCTCAGCAGCCTATCCTCTAGAGTGGAAATTTTGACAATCAGTAGAGAGATGAGTGAGCTAACCATTTGTTCAATCTGGGACAGAAAGTTCAAATTGAAGGATGTTGCCAATTGGTCCATTTTTTCTTCCAGTTTTAGAAAGGAGTTAGTTGCAGTCAGTGGAGAGCTAAAACACAGTTTTTGTTGTTTTGGTTTGTTCTCTGTGGGCTTGACCCCATCCCACTTCCTTTTGCTAGTTGAGGACTGGGGAAAGACTGTGATTGGTGAATTATCATTTTTGGGTTGGGGAAGATGTACCAGAGGACTAGGGATTGGGGTTGACATACTGGTTCTTTTAACAGGGCAAGGGGAAGGACTATTAGTTTCATTTTTGGGTTCCACAGTAGCATACCTTGTTTTGCAGAGGGAATTTAACTCGTCCAACAGCGAGAGTTGTTGCGCTATACCATTAGTTGGATCAGGCGGTTGGTTGGTGGATATACTAGTCTTGGCAGGTTCATTCGTTAGTGCGGTTGGCGGAGATGGCCTGCAAATAACTTGTGACCCTGAGTGCAGGCCTCTCTGGCTGATGGTTTTATTGGACACTCCCTTGTGAGTCATTGTGAGGTGTGCAAAGTTAGGCTATAATAAGGCCGCAAGAAATTATGAGGTTTTTAGAAAATTTGCAACTTAAGTCCAGTGGGTATTCCCTTGCCAGAATGTCAGGAAGATCATAAAGTGATTACCTTGGCAGTGTACAGGAGTCAAGGAGTCAAGGGGGGTCGCTCCGTCCCGTCCTCCTCGTGCCTCTGAGGGCCACAGAGGGCCCGCCCTTTGCCCGGGCTTAGCCCGGCGTCCCGCCCGCGTCCCGCGAGGCGGGGGTCACGCTGTTTTGATGCACCTCCTGGCACTGTTTCCGGGTGGGAGGGACGAGCCGCCGCTCAGCCCGCCGGGAAATGCAGTCCCGGGGCCGCGGTGTGCGTGTCACTGGAAATGCTGACTCTTGGCGGTGTCGGCGTGTCTGCCCGCTCTCCTGGTTCCCCCCAAGTCCTGGTAAGTGGTGCCATCCAGATGTGTGGTACAAATATCTTGAGGTAAATCCAAGGGGATATCCTTTATTACTGGGTACCTCAGATATGATTAAAAAGCTATATATCTGTGTTAGACCTGACACCATTGGCGTGGGTCTCCCCTGCATGTTTTGCCTTTGCCTACTGTGTTTTTGCTGTGTGTTGGACTCTGTTTTGCTGGCCTAGATACTTTGGGCATTTTGCCACTGCTATTTAGTGCCAAAGTGCAAGTGCTCCCTTTGTAAATTGTTTTTTAAATTGGTGTTTCCATGATTGGCTGATTTGATTTACTAGTCAGCCCCTAGTACAGTGCACTCTGTGTGCCCAATCCTGTAAATCAAATGCTGCTAGTGGGCTGCAGCACTGATTGTGCAACTCACATAAGCAGCCTGTAAATGTAACTCAGGCCTGCCGTTGCAGAGCCTGTGCGCAGTCTAGTACTGACATGTCTACTTCGCAAGTTTACTCACTTGCCAGGCCGTAACCTTCCCTTTTCTTTCATGTTAATCACCCCTAAGGTAGGCCCACGGTACCCCTGTGGGAAGGGCGCAATGTATGTGAAAGGTTGGACATGCTCTGGTGTGTGTGGCATGTCCTGATTTTGAATTACTGCCAATTTAGTTTTTCACTATTGCAAGGCTACCGGTTCCCATAGGATAGAATGGGGAGTTTGTTTATCACATCTTATAAACCCTTGGTACAATGTAGGAAAATAAAGTTTAGTATGCCTAAACTCAGAATGTTAAAATGCATCTTTTAGTGAAGGTGATTTTTCCATTCTGTGTTTGAAATACCACTTTTAGAAAGTATGTATTTTCTTGCATAGCCATCCAGTGTGCCTCTGCTAGGTTTGTGTATTGCATGCCTTGCTTTGGATGACAGGGGCTGGAGAGGAGGAGTGGCTTCAGAGACCCTGATGAGTCAGGGCTGGGCTGAATAGACCTGGGCTGCATTTAGAGTAGGGGGAGGAGATTTCCTTTCACCTGAATGGGCGTGGAATGCCTTTCACAATGCTGTCTCCACCTCCTGCCAGGAAGCTGCACCAGTGAGGACAGAACTGGTTTTGGCTGGGTACAGACACTCTCTGCCGACAGAGAACAAAAGATTTTTGTTTATAATAAGAGGAGCCCAGACCCCAGACTTTTAGATCACTTCTGGTATATCAAGGGGAGCCTTTGCCAAGGAGATGAGCCGGAGAAGCTGAGGAGGAATACTGCTCCTGTGCTGTTTGCACTTTGCTGTCTGGGGTTGGCCAGCAGTGTCTACTTGCTTCCAAGGAAAGGAGAAAAGGGCTTTGCTGTTTGCTGTGTCCCCACCTTGAGGAAGATCTTCAAGGGCTTAAAACTGAGCTTGCCTCCTGTTCTGAAGTCTCAGGGACACAAAGACTTCACCACCAGCTACCCTGAACTGCCTTGCTCGGAGTTCTGACCTGCAAGGAGGTGCCTGATGTTGTTTTGGACCTCTAGAGAACTGTTTTCTGCTGTGAGTTGGAAAATCAACGCAACATCTAGAAGCGTGATACATCCACACCTGTTTCTGACGCATCGCCAAAGTAATCGTTGCAGCGCCTGCTCAGGCTCGTGAAATCACCGCATGCTGCATCGAGTGCAACAGTCTCCGAAGGCCAAGACCACCTCACCGATCAATACGCACGTCCTGCTGTGAGGCTGCAAGAATCTACGCATCGTCCCGGAACGTCGCATCCCATCGAGGTGGCAAGCCTGTCGCATCGAAGGGGGACGAAGTAAGAAACAGACGCATCAACTCCCCACTCAGTAAGAAATTGAGGCATCAACTTCACCCTGAGTGTAAGAAACCGATGCATCCCCTTCCCTGCAGCCCGTTTTGTTTGTTTGCTGGACGCATCCAGGGTACTTTGTGTGAAAAGTGTTGCATCTGCAATTTGCTTTGAACTGAACTATTTCTACCATTTGAAAGTCAGATTTGTATTACTGTATTGTGGATTTTTGCTGTTTGGTCTTGCTTTGGTTTAGATGAAGATTACTTATTTTTCTAAACTGTTGTGGTGTCCATTTGTAGTGTTTTCACGGTATTACTGTATGTGTTCACAAATGCTTTACACACTGCCTCTGAGATAAGCCTGTCTGCTCATTCCAAGCTACAAAGGGGGTGAGCAGGGATTATTTTAGAAGTGTACCCCCCTTACCCTGATTAGGAAGAAGGGTCCCTACCTGGACAAAGGTGCAAACCGTTGAAAACTAGAGACCCCCATTTCTAACAATCTCGATATCAGATGAGGAATTATGTATGACTTTTCTATCAAGCCAAACCCAAAAACCAAAGGTGGTGATGGACGGAGCGTTGACAATACAAACACTCACCCCCAGTCAACTGATCTGGGTTTAATCCATCACCGTTCTTTAGCTCACTCCGCCACCCCAGTTCAGATATGGCCATATGCAAATCAGTCTGACCCTGTGCCTCAGGGGAACAGTCCAGCCCGAACTGCCAAGCCATGTCTTCCCTGGACCGGAATCAAGCTTCCCAGGACCGGTTTCTTGCATTACAGCCGTCTTCAGCCGGGCTTGCTTGACTCCAGTGGCAAAGTGAGCAAGGGACTCACGTCTGAGCATACCCTGCCAACTTAGGGCGAACAAAGAAAAACCAAAGTGGTGATGGACGGAGCGTTGACAATACAAACACTCACCCCCAGTCAATTGATCTGGGTTTAATCCATCACCGTTCTTTAGCTCACTCCGCCACCCCAGTTCAGACATGGCCATATGCAAATCAGTCTGACCCTAGGCCTCATGGGAACAGTCCAGCCCGAACTGCCAAGCCATGTCTTCCCTGGACCGGAATCAAGCTTCCCAGGACCGGTTTCTGGCATTACAGCCGTCTTCAGCCGGGCTTGCTTGACTCCAGTGGCAAAGTGAGCAAGGAACGCACGTCTGAGCATACCCTGCCAACTTAGGGCGAACAAAGAAAAACCAAAGGTGGTGATGGACGGAGCGTTGACAATACAAACACTCACCCCCAGTCAACTGATCTGGGTTAAATCCATCACCGTTCTTTAGCTCACTCTGCCAGCCCAGTTCAGACATGGCCATATGCAAATCAGTCTGACCCTGTGCCTCATGGGAACAGTCCAGTCCGAACTGCCAAGCCATGTCTTCCCTGGACCTGAATCAAGCTTCCCAGGACCGGTTTCTGGCATTACAGCCGTCTTCAGCCTGGCTTGCCTGACTCCAGTGGCAAAGTGAGCAAGGGACTCACGTCTGAGCATACCCTGCCAACTTAGGGCGAACAAAGAAAAACCAAAGGTGGTGATGGACGGAGCGTTGGTAATACAAACACTCACCCCCAGTCAACTGATCTGGGTTTAATCCATCACCGTTCTTTAGCTCACTCCGCCACCCCAGTTCAGACATGGCCATATGCAAATCAGTCTGACCCTGTGCCTCATGGGAACAGTCCAGCCCGAACTGCCAAGCCATGTCTTCCCTGGACCGGAATCAAGCTTCCCAGGACCGGTTTCTGGCATTACAGCCGCCTTCAGCCGGGCTTGCTTGACTCCAGTGGCAAAGTGAGCAAGGGACTCACGTCTGAGCATACCCTGCCAACTTAGGGCGAACAAAGAAAAACCAAAGGTGGTGATGGACGGAGCGTTGACAGTACAAACACTCACCCCCAGTTAACTGATCTGGGTTTAATCCATTACCGTTCTTTAGCTCACTCCGCCACCCTAGTTCAGACATGGCCATATGCAAATCAGTCAGACCCTGTACCTCATGGGAACAGTCCAGCCCGAACTGCCAAGCAATGTCTTCCCTGGACCGGAATCAAGCTTCCCAGGACCGGTTTCTGGCATTACAGCCATCTTCAGCCGGGCTTGCTTGACTCCAGTATTTATATCAATCAAGGAAACTCCCCTACCCTACTGTATATATTTGCGGGGAATACCCTTGTTTGTGACACTTTGTATATAGTTTTATTTTTCACTCAGTCACTCTAAGCACTTTGTCACTCATGTGAGCCCCTGAAAATTATAAATGTACTATAAATATAATAAAGTATTTTTTGTATGTTACCCTACAAAAAAACTCTCTCCCAGGATTGATTCTAGTAACATAGTCATACCCTACTCTAACAGGACCTTTTGAGGCCACCAGAAACCATTGTTCCTTCTATAAATACTTCAACCCCAGGTTTTACTAATGGGGTACCCTTGTTCTCCATAACTACTGCTTGACTCCAGTGGCAAAGTGAGCAAGGGACTCACGTCTGAGCATACCCTGCCACACGTATGGCGGCCAAAGCGGTACAAAAGGGGGTGGTGATGGACGGAGCATCTGAACCAATCAAACACTCACACCCAGTCAAAAGATCTGGGTTTGATCCATCACCGTTCTTTAGCCCACTCTGCCACCCCAGTTCAGACATGGCTATATGCAAATCAGTCTGACCCTGTGTCTCATGGGAACAGTCCAGCCCGAACTGCCAAGCCATGCCTTCCCTGGACCGGAAACAAGCTTCCGAGGACCGGTTTCTGGCATTACAGCCGTCTTCAGCCCGGCTTGCTTGACTCCAGTGGCAAAGTGAGCAAGGGACTCACGTCTGAGCATACCCTGCCAACTTAGGGCGAACAAAGAAAAACCAAAGGTGGTGATGGACGGAGCGTTGACAGTACAAACACTCACCCCCAGTCAACTGATCTGGGTTTAATCCATCACCGTGCTTTAGCTCATTCCGCCACCCCACTTCAGACATGGCCATATGCAAATTAGTCTGACCCTGTGCCTCATGGGAACAGTCCAGCCCGAACTGCCAAGCCATGTCTTCCCTGGACCGGAATCAAGCTTCCCAGGACCGGTTTCTGGCATTACAGCCGTCTTCAGCCGGGCTTGCTTGACTCCAGTGGCAAAGTGAGCAAGGGACTCACGTCTGAGCATACCCTGCCAACTTAGGGCGAACAAATGAAAACCAAAGGTGGTGATGGACGGAGCGTTGACAATACAAACACTCACCCCCAGTCAACTGATCTGGGTTTAATCCATCACCGTTCTTTAGCTCACTCCGCCACCCCAGTTCAGACATGGCCATATGCAAATCAGTCTGACCCTGTGCCTCATGGGAACAGTCCAGCCCGATCTGCCAAGCCAGGTCTTCCCTGGACCGGAATCAAGCTTCCCAGGACCGGTTTCTGGCATTACAGCCATCTTCAGCTGGGCTTGCTTGACTCCAGTGGCAAAGTGAGCAAGGGACTAAAGTCTGAGTATACCCTGCCAACTTAGGGCGAACAAAGAAAAACCAAAGGTGGTGATGGACGGAGCGTTGACAATATAAACACTCACCCCCAGTCAACTGATCTGGGTTAAATCCATCACCGTTCTTTAGCTCACTCCGCCACCCCAGTTCAGACATGGCCATATGCAAATCAGTCAGACCCTGTACCTCATGGGAACAGTCCAGCCCGAACTGCCAAGCCATGTCTTCCCTGGACCGGAATCAAGCTTCCCAGGACCGGTTTCTGGCATTACAGCCATCTTCAGCCGGGCTTGCTTGACTCCAGTGCCAAAGTGAGCAAGGGACTCACGTCTGAGCATACCCTCCCAACTTAGGGCAACAAAGAAAAACCAAAAGTGGTGATGGACGGAGCGTTGACAATACAAACACTCACCCCCAGTTAACTGATCTGGGTTTAATCCATCACCGTTCTTTAGCTCACTCCGCCACCCCAGTTCAGACATGGCCATATGCAAATCAGTCTGACCCTGTGCCTCATGGGAACAGTCCAGCCCGATCTGCCAAGCCATGTCTTCCCTGGACCGGAATCAAGCTTCCCAGGACCGGTTTCTGGCATTACAGCCATCTTCAGCCGGGCTTGCTTGACTCCAGTATTTATATCAATCAAGGAAACTCCCCTACCCTACTGTATATATTTGCGGGGAATACCCTTGTTTGTGACACTTTGTATATAGTTTTATTTTTCACTCAGTCACTATAAGCACTTTGTCACTCATGTGAGCCCCTGAAAATTATAAATGTACTATAAATATAATAAAGTATTTTTTGTATGTTACCCTACAAAAAACTCTCTCCCAGGATTGATTCTAGTAACATAGTCATACCCTACTCTAACAGGACCTTTTGAGGCCACCAGAAACCATTGTTCCTTCTATAAATACTTCAACCCCAGGTTTTACTAATGGGGTACCCTTGTTCTCCATAACTACTGCTTGACTCCAGTGGCAAAGTGAGCAAGGGACTCACGTCTGAGCACACCCTGCCAACTTAGGGCGAACAAAGAAAAACCAAAGGTGGCGATGGACGGAGCGTTGACAATACAAACACTCACCCCCAGTCAACTGATCTTGGCAGGTTCGGGCTGGACTGTTCCCATGAGGCACAGGGTCAAGGCTGACTTGCATATGGCCATGTCTGACCGGGGTGGTGTGGAGTGCAAAAAAACGATGGATTTAGGCCCAGATCTCTGTACTGGGGTGAATGTATGACATTGTTCTGCATTCTGTCCATCAATTGTTGTTTTTGCATTTGTCACCCCGAGTGGGAGGGGTATGCTCAGACGTGAGTCCCATGCTCTCCACACTACTGGAGTCAAGCTATCCAGGCTGATGACGGCTGATAGCCAGAAACCGGTCCTTGGATGCTTGATTCCGGTCCAGGAAAGAAATGGCTTGGCAGTTCGGGCTGGACTGTTCCAATGAGGCACAGGGTCAAGGCTGATTTGCATATGGCCATGTCTGACCTGGGGTGGTGTGGAGTGCAAAAAAACGATGGATTTAGGCCCAGATCTCTGTACTGGGGTGAATGTATGACATTGTTCTGCATTCTGTCCATCAATTGTTGTTTTGCACTTTTCTATCAAGCCAACATGTTTTAGCCATTAAGAAAGCCTGTCACGGTCTCCGGCCTTCGTCAGGGGGATTATAATCCCTGCCTATCTATACACTTGTCCATGCACCAACCATGAGGCCTAATGCTCCTATAGCTTTCTTTTTGTTGTTTGACAGGCAACTGTAGGAATAATTGTTTTTCAAAAAAGAGATAATAAGAATTTGTTGAACCATATTCATCGATGGATGCAGCACAATCACCCCCACATGTGGAAACAATACAAACTCTGGTGCATTTGTTTTATGATCACAGGGAATGAGTACAACTTCAGAATCTCTTTTGGGTAACATTGTGATACGGTGAACAAAGAAGGAAAAAAACATTAGGCTGTTTATGGCAGCAGGAACCTGACCTCGGACAGAGGAGTCCATTCGTGTTCAAATCAGAATGGGACAGGTCACTGGAGAATAGTCAGTCACAGTCAGTTAAAATAACTTTATTCGGCAAACATGCCGTAAAAGTACATAACAAATTATTTCAGATACACAATACATTCAACAATTATACCCAACTATTAAAATTGACATTATCAAGATCAAATACAAAAATCCATAATTTATTATTAAATAAAACAGTCAAAGATCAAATAAAACAATCAAATCAGCAGCCAGATCTATTTAATACAAAGATATATGATATAACGAACACTAAACAGTCGTCTGTTTAAGAATATATTTTTCCCTTGATAATGATCATCTAATAAAACTGATAAAGGCACAATAGACTGCTGCCGAACCTAACTGCTGTAGGAATAACATTCCCTCCTTGTATGATTTAAAATTAAGAGGTCGTAAAACTAGAGCTAAAAAGCGTCTACGTCTACGGCAAGACTGATAAAAGGAGCAGAAAAGCATAAACTGGACTGTGTTTTCTGTGAGCTATTATTACAAGGGCAATTCGGGAAGTTTGCAAACCACTCTCCCTGTTGAGGAAAGGCTAAAAGAAAATGTCAACCTATAAGCGAGTTAAATACAATGCATAGTTAGAGTTTTCTATATAACTTAGATACAATTTCAATTCATATTTGGGGGACAAAGCAAAATAATTTGCCATTGAAATTGAATACAGTTGAAGGACCTTTGTTTGATGCTCACACTGGGGCTGTTCGGAAAAAAAGCCTAGTTGGGGTTTAGCAGTATCCCCAATTGCAACAGCACTCCTGATACAGGCTAACCAGGGGATATGTGCCATGTTGTCCAAGGCCATACAATCTTTAAAGATTGTTATTGTGAGGCCTTCCTCTGGGGTTTGCCAAATCTGAAGCCAGATGGGGAGGCTATCACTAACTGCCTTTCCAAGGTGTGTCAGTGGTTGGCTATGAACCAACTAAAATGCAACCCGGACAAGACCGAGATCATGATCTTCGGTGCTTCTTCCTCTAACCTATGGAGATCTTGCTGGCCAAAGGAGGCCCTGCTTCCGGGCCCCCAACAAAATTCTGTAAGGAACGTAAGCATTACATTTGATAAAGTCCTTTCCTTTCAACCACAGATTCAGGTTCTGCGAGACTCCTGCTTTGGTATGATTCGGATGCTGAAAAACGTTCTACCCCTTCTGTCAGAGTCAGCTAGGAAAACGGTCATCCAAGCACTAATAACCTCGGGATTGGGCTATGGTAATGCCCTTTATCTCGGCCTCCTGGAGTACCTTCTGTGCATAGTTGAGGTGGTTCAGAACTCAGATGCTTGGTTTCTACTCAATCTCCCCATTGATCACACATGACCACTCATTTGTAGGCTATTCACTGGCTCCCTATAAGAAAGAGGATACAATTGAAGTCCATGGTCTTAATGCATAAAGCCCTGCACAGCTCAGGCCCCAGCTATTTAAGAGAGAGGATCCATGACTACATCCCTGCCCGCACCTTGCGTTCCTTTTCTGAACACTTGGCTAAAGTCCCTCGTATTTGCCAGCTCAGAACAGGCAGCAGATCATTCCCTTATCTAGGACCGCTTAACTGACACAAGCTCCCTAGGAAGATGCATTTAATACAGAACCTTCCCGTCTATAAAAAGAAACTGAAAACTTGGCTTTTCACACAATCTGTATAAATTTCCTCTGTAGGTGTCATCTTATCTTTAGCGCCAGGGCACTCTTGGGAGTAGCTGTGCGCTGTCTAAATCTTCAGAACATGATATAACAGATGGACGGCTGACTGGGAAGATGGCATCTCTTTTTACATGGATGCCATATTGCTAATGCCACTGACCTGGTCCTCACACTGGATAGGATAATACACATACTCATATTAATCAGTTGCTATTCAGGTTACACTATCACTGGAATAAGTCTCTAATTGATCTCCTGCATAACCCGCACCGAAACTGCCTAATAATTGTGCGAGTCGCATTACCCCAGAAGGGTTCTGCTACCTTGGAATCTACCTTACCTGAGACCCCAGTGCCTTCTATACTCACAATCTAGAGCCACCACTTGCTCGACTGCAGAGAGATGTCCAGCACTGGAGAGCTCTCCAGTTGTTGCTAATGGGGAAAGACGTCTAATTCAAAATGATGGCACCACCTGCTTCCTTTATGTGCTCCACAGCACACCCTTCCCAGTCCCCCAGGTCTATTTTCCGGCGATTGAAAGCGAAACCTGCACATTGCTCTAGGATGTTGGCCCTGCGTGGACAGCCTTCAAAAAACCAATGAGGTACTGGTATGAGGGCACAATTGCCCTACCCGACATACAAAAATAATTCTGGGCAGCTCAGATTTTCACTATTAACCAACAACACATCCCTGTAGATGAACCCGCTTACTGAATGGACAGATTAGTTATGCAACCGGAAGGGTACCTTTGGGACATTTATGGACGGAAGTGCAGCACATCTTTCACAATGCCCACCACAATGATACTTACCCTCTGGCACACAACACTAAACTGTTTATGCTGGTGGGGCAGAATGACAAGATCCACTCCTTTATGGGACGCCGCACAAATTACACACTGGCTGCACATAAAGGTTTTGATAAGCAAAGCTTGATAGGGATATCTAAGGTGGGAGACCTGTGGAGACAGGGAGAGGCGATCCTGTTTGCTGATTTACAAAGCAAATATAAGTTAGCATCAATCAACTGAGGCCTATAGATATTTACAAATAATAAGGCATGCATTACACAAAGCATTGCCGAAGGGCAAGCAACCTTTTACCAGTTGCCACTCGAAGATCCGCTACTTGATGACCACATGACTTTAGCAACAGGGGCACCGTCTATTTGATTAACTTTTGTTTTTATGCCTTTACGCCTACAGATCATAGTAAAGGAATTTGAGTGATTTACATTTAAATCCAAGGAGGCCATAAACTCACAAAAGGCATCCATCAAAATCTGTAGGCCATTTGCAGTCCTCGCTATAAGGACTGAATCATCCATATATAAAAGTGTGGGTTAATAACAATTGCCCACCCTTGTGATATGAGACCTATTGTGTAATAAATACCTTTCTAGTCCATTAATATAAATTAAAAATTAAAACAGGACTAAAATGCAACCTTGTCGTACTCCTCGGCTGCTGATAAAGGGCAAAGTACATACCCGATATAGGAAGCTGACTCTCCATATTGTATTGTATTATAATTGCAGTTATATAGTTCTTACTAACCCTGACGAGGTGTCGAAGCGCTTTTTCGGTGAGTAGCACGCTACTCTGGAACCCATAAAGGATTAGTGTTGAGTTAGTATAGTGAAATATGAAAATAATTTGAGTGGTGGATACGTTAGTCAGTTATTTGGATTTAGAAGGATAGCATAGGGATAGAAGAGGGAAAAAGGTTTGCATTTATATAGCGCTTGTTACCCCTGATGGGGAGTTAAAGCGCTTTTTTTGGCAAGTAGCACGCTACTCCGGAACCCATATGAATTAGTGGTGAATTAGTATAGTGAAATATGAAAGAAATTTCAGGGGGGAATATTAGTCAGTTATTTGAATTGAAAAGGATAGCGGAGAGATAGAAGAGGGAAAAAAGGTTTGAATTTATGTAGCGCTTGTTACCCCTAATGGGGTGTTGAAGCACTTTCTTGGTGAGTAGCATGCTACTCCGGAACCCATAAGGATTAGTGGTGAATTAGTATAGTAAAATTGGAAAGTAGTTTGAGTGGTGGATATTAATCAGTTATTTAGATTGAGAAGGAGAGCGGAGGTACAGAAGAAGGAAAAGGTTTGCATTTATATAGCGTTTGTTACCCCTGATGGGGTGTTGAAGGGCTTCTTTTTATTTGGGCGAGTAGCACGCTACTCTGGAACCCATTAAAGGATTAGTGTTGAATTTAAAAAGAAATACACTGTGCAGAGATTCAAGATAATTTCTAAATGGTACACAGAGATAAAAGAAGATAATTCTAATGATCTTTTTATGGTAGTGTCGGCGACCAGTTAGGTCTATCATAGGGAAGCTCTAAGCATTTCTTGCCCTCCACAGAGGCAATGAATGAGATACCCACTCAAGAATACATCCAAGACCAATTTATAAAAATATTATCAATTTTTTAATATAATTTTTAAGAACACAGTTCTAAGGTAAGTATTTTCGAAGTTACGATTTTGCAAAGTTCGGAAAATATATCACTATGATGCGCAAATACGCACGATAGGAAAAAATGAGAAAAAAGCAGAAAAAATGCATAGAAAATCAGGTATTGCTTTCACGAAGTACAACTTCTTCTTTTAGGTCTATGTCGGGACCAGGTAGGAGAAGTTCGGGAGTGTTCCGGTTCGGGCAAGCGCAGAGTGCTGACGGTCTTGGAAGCTGGTGCGCAAAGACGAAGGGGGCCACTTTAAAGTACACTGCACAGGATGACTTACAGGTAAGTCCAATGGGGTCCCTTCCAGCGAGGAAGTCACAAGGGCTTGGGGGCTAAGGGAGCACAGCTGGTTAGTCGATGCCAGTGGGGCCAGGTGCAGACCATACAGGGCAGCCAGGCGTGTGCGTCTTGAGGTCCTCGCGGTCAGGAGCAGGTAACTTATGGAGGCGATCTCAGCACAGCTCGGCTATTCAGGAATTGGCTCTCAGGTTTCTTGACGTCCCTTGCCGTCCCTTGCTTCTGGTGCTGTCACGCCTGCCAGTTCTCCGATCGGATCGCGCTGTCCATCAAAGATGGCCGCCATGAAACACGCATGCGCGAGGGGGACGGGCAAGGGCCAAAAGCCTGACTTCCCCGTAACTCGGGGCTTCGCGTTCTAGTGTCTCAGTGTTTTCGGATTAACACGTCAATTCCGTTGAAGCAGTTTTCGTTGTTTCTGAGCCGGTTGTGTAACGGCATCCTCTAATCCTTACGCTCTATCGTGATCCTGTTACGGATTCGTCTGCCTTCTGAGCAGTCCCTGGTTATTTTGGTGAATACACGTTCTAGTGTATCAATATCGCCTCCGTCCTCCTGAGTCCCATATTCGGAACTTTACTTACTTTCCAGCATTTGGACGGCACCAATTTCTGAATCTCTCTCCCTCCTGAGCCGGCTGTCTTCTCTCCGGTCCTGAGGGGGTCCTTGGCTTGGGTTTTGCGGTTCCACCCGTCGGCCGGACACTTTTGTTCCGTCGACCGGCCGGACTTGCAGAGCGTAGGCTGGGGATCTCTCTGTGGTATTGTGGGAGTTGTGGTCCGCAAGGAATTTTACACCCTTTTTGTTTCTTTTGTTGGACTCACTGGTGTCTTATTGGAGGCTGGCAATCGTTACAGTGAATGGGCATGAAGAACGGGTAAAGCGCTAGTAGCGCCACATTTCTTTCTAATACCCTACAAGCAAAGTTGTGAATATTTACATGAGTGTCATTGCATTTACAGATGAGAGATCGCTCATTCGCATTGCCTCAATCTTAACAGTCAGAACCTATATTTGTTGCACTGCATGGTAAGAGATCAGTATTTATAGTTCTTGCATACACTCTAAACAACTCAGAGGTATAAACGTCCTTTCACTGTTATAGATAGGCGTCAGGTATACAAAACATTTGCTGGGTCAGTAGTGCGGCATAGGTCAATTCAACCTGTAAACTGAAGAACCCTCTCACTGGCTTTTAGGTATGACAAGATGTCTAGGGTTTCAATGATTGTTATCTAGATGTTGTTGAATTGCATTAATCTAACCCATTTCCTTTTAGTGCCCGTCTCCACCCTGAGGGACGCCAGCCCGAAGAGTCCTGTTTTCTTCCCTGCCTTTCCTGGTTTTGTTCCCTTCTTTCCCTCCATACCACCATTGTGTTCTAGTACTTGATAGATGCAATAGGTGCAGGGGGGAAGGGCTGGTCTTGTCAGCGGTTCCTGGCACTCCTGTGGAAACGACACTTGGATCCTTACAGGGGCTTTGGGAGTCCGGAGTGGACTCTTCTTCTCGGTGTCTGCCATTGAGGGTCTAGCATTGGTACGCTTGGGCTCCGGTAGGTCCTGGTGCCTCCAAACTTGGTGGGGAGACAGATCTGACCCTCTGGATCCATTGTACCTTTTCTGGCTTTGGTGCTGCATCAAGATCATCAGGGAGCAGAAGTGGACAAACTGGACTTCATGGGATCAGTGCCTGCAGAGTGCAGGGGAATGATACCTTCACTCCAAGGGAGCTTTTTGGCGATTGCTTGAAGGCTGGAGGTACTCCGGGGTTCTTGGAGTCATTTCAGGTTTCAGAACAGCACAGCAGCAGTGATTGTCGAGTCCTGGGAGCAGCAGGCAGAGCCTAATGCCTTTTTCTTCTGCAGCAGGGCTTTAGTTCTTGTACAACTGGTCTTCTTTGTCCTTGTCTTCGCTTGTCCATCAAATCTGATTTTCAGGTCCCAGGGTGCCAGCTAAATACTCAATTTAGGGGCGTTACAAAGGGAGACAGGTAGTAGCCAATAGGCTACCTACCTTTAAGGTTTCTACACCCACCAATAACCGCAATGTTCTTCATAGCATTCGATCTGAGCTTTCTCTAATGTTAAAAAAAATGCGGAACGAGATTATAATAGAGAAAGTCCATGCCTTCCTGTGGCTTTCTCCCATAGTTCTTGCCAAAAAGAAGAATGGCGAATTACTCTAATGTGTGGACTTAAGCTCACTTAATAACGCTATTTGGGTGGAAAACGTCCCGCTGCCATGCATCGACGATCTCATCACCGCGGTTGGTCAGTCCTAATGGTTTTCAAAGGTGGACTTACAGGCCACTTACCTTCAGGTGGAACTGGATAAGCCATCCAGACACTTAACAGCTTTTGTTACCCCATATGATACGTTTCAATTTCAGAGAATGCCGATTGGACTGGCATTAGCTGCTTCGGTATTTCAAAAAGTTATGAACAATATGTTCTACAGTGTATCTAATGTCGTATTATTCCAAGATGACATCTTCATTCATAGTGTTTCTGAGGAAGATCATTATGCTGTAATTGAACAAGTGCTGTCTATTTTACAAAACAACAATGTTACAGTTAGGGATGACATGTATTCTTGCAGTTAACGAAATTGAATATTTGGGACATATTCTTTCCAAAGTTGGTGGAAAACCCAAGCCAAGTATTGTAGACGGTATTGTCAATGCTCCTCACCCTGTTGACAAGGATCAACATCGATCTTTCATTGGCCTGTGTGAATTTTACTTCAAATTCATCAAAAACGTGGCCAGTCTTACTGAATGGTTCAGGAGTCTATTAAAGAAAGGCACTGATTTTGTTTGGACTTCAACATGTGCAGAACATTTTTAACACATTAAGGAGAGTATTTTATCTGTTCCAGCACTCCAGGCGTATGTTAATGGTCGCAATACTTTTGTTACCGTTGATGCTGGCGCTTAGGGTGTGGGTGCTGTTCTTTCACAAATGGTAGGGAATGATGAAATTACCATTGGCTTTGCCTCACGCAGAATGAGAGATGTGGAATTAAGATATTTGATCATCGAGAAAGAGATGCTTGCTTGGGTGTGGGGAGTGGAGAAATTTAAACCTAATCTTTGGGGGAGAATATTTTGGCTAAGAACGGACCTCAAACCGTTAGTGGACATTTTATCAGGCAACAAGATAAAAAAAAGCTAAGCCCAGATTAGCCGCAAAACTCTTGGAATTTAATTTTTCTGTCCAACATATAGCTGGAGGTAAAAACGTTAGAGCTGATTTTTTGTCTAGACTCCCCGTCCCAAATCCCACCTTTAGTGCAAAGGATGAGGAAGACATTGAAGAATGTATCATTGCTACAGTTGATGATACTGTCATTTGTGCCAACATGGAGGAGTGGCACAAAGCTTTAGAAAGTGATTCCACTTTCAAACAAGTCATGGATTTTGTTGTGGCGGGTTGGCCTAAAGGTGGGTCCTCACCGGAAGAAGCCAGAGAGTCCGCCTCCCCCCGAGGATCATCACTCAGCCCCACCCTTTTCAACGTGTACATGAGCCCGCTCGCAGCCATCGCAAGCCAACACAGCCTCAACATCATCTCCTACGCCGACGACACCCAGCTGATCCTCTCCCTCACCAACGACCCCGCCACCGCCAGAACCAACCTGCACGAAGGGATGAAAGAAGTAGCAAAGTGGATGAAGAACAGCCGCCTGAAACTGAACTCAGACAAGACGGATGTCCTCATCCTTGGACCATCACCATCTGCCTGGGACAACTCCTGGTGGCCCCGGCCCTAGGCAGCACACCCATACCAACGGACCACGCACGCAACCTGGGATTCATCTGGACTCCTCCCTGTCGATGACCAGACAAGTCAACGCCGTCTCGTCCTCGTGTTTCAACATCCTACGCATGCTCCGAAAGATCTTCCATTGGATCCCCACCGAAACGAGGAAGACGGTCACCCAGGCACTTGTCACCAGCCGGATGGACTACGGAAACACCCTGTACACCGGAACCACCGCCAAACTGCAGAAAAGACTCCAACGCATCCAGAACGCCTCCGCACGACTCATCCTGGACATCCACAGCCACATCTCCGGACACCTGAAAGACCTGCACTGGCTCCCCGTCAGCAAAAGAATCACGTTCCGCCTCCTTACCCACGCACACAAAGCCCTCCACGACCTAGGGCCCAGGTACCTCAACGACCGCCTGACCTTCTACACTCCCACCCGCCAACTACGACTGACCAGCCACGCTCTCGCCGCCGTGCCACGCATCCGAAAAGCCACCATGGGAGGAAGATCCTTCTCCTACCCGGCAGCCAAGACCTGGAACTCCCTCCCCATCCATCTCCGTCTTACTCAAGACCACCTCTCCTTCAGGAAGCAACTCAAGACCTGGCTATTCGAGCAATAACGCCCCCCCCCTCCAAGCGCCTTGAGACCCTCTGTGTGAGTAGTGCGCTATACACATTTCTTGATTGATTGATTGATTGGTCCATTGATCCCATTCTACAACCCTTCTGCAAAGTTGCCAATGAGATATCCATCGAAAATAATTTGTTAGTTAAAGATGGAAAATTGGTACCTCCTTCCTGCTTCAGGTTAAGAATTCTAGAAACGGGGCGTGGCTAGCCAGGCAACGAGATCGCCGCTCTGTGAGCGAGCTCCGCCAGCTGAGTCATTAATCCTGAATTGATACTGCTGTAGGACCGACTTTGGCACTTCAAAATGAACATTTGAGGTTCATAAACACTGAAGAGCCTGGTGTGCCCTTTCCGACGGCTGCAATCGCTGCTGTGAAGCTGTGCTGTGGGATACGTGACTGGCCGAGGCCGATCGGACGGTGAGGCCGGAAGCGGAGGTACAGTGCTCGGCCTCATAACTAAGGCGGAGGCGGGATCGCAGGCCTACCCGCGACTGTGGCGAGAGCGGGCGGCGCTGACCACGGAATCTGGCAGAGACGCGGTTGCGAATCGAAGTGGTTCGCTGCACCGTGAGCCTATTCTGCCGCAGAGAATTCATCTGGAGCCGCTACGATCCGGAGGTGAGAGGCAGAGTGGCTACGCATGTGATGCCATTATCGGCCGTTGGGAACTGGATGCGGTGGATCCGCTGAGCCCAGCTGGCCTCAACGTTGTCGAACACGGCGTGTGTACTTTTGTGACCATAGCCCCCAACCCAACTACTTCCTGGTGATAACGAGTAGACACAGTACTTGATAATTAAACAGCGCATAGATTTGGGGCTACTCTGCTTGCTGTCAGGCACACGGGAGGATGCTGGTTAAGAGGAGGAATGATTGCTGCGGTTAAGCAGTCCAGAAGCATTGTCATTGCGGCGACAGATAGACTAAGGTCCTGGCGCGCTTTCCGTATATGTTGCAGGTGGACGCCATTTTGTGCACCGAAATGCGCGAAGGACCAAATACGCGGTGAGAGGCGAATTTCATGGCTGGGGCGCTGCCTTACGGACAGTTGAGCGGCTGCTGAGGCTGATGCTGCGCCAAGCCCGGCATACCTGCAGTGGTCTACTCGATACAGATCTTCATCTCTGGTCAGCTTGGTTCTCGTGTCATGAAGTGCGCCTAGTCAAAGGTGGAGGCATGGTGGTGCGCTCGATTGATGTCTGAGAGGGTGTCCCAGGGGGCACTGGAGGGGCTGGTAGACAGGGCTCGGCTGTGTAGTGTTGGGCGCTCATTGCCCTTGTGGCCTCCCCGCGCACTGAGTGCACCCAAGTTAAGTGGCGACTGATGCCCTAAGTGGAGCCTGCCTGTTGACTCCTTGCATAACCGAATCTACACTTCTGTGAGGTCATGGGTGAGGTGAAGGCTCGCCAGCCAAAAATAACATTTGACAACAAACGTGGGGCGAAGCAGCCTAGTGCTGAGAGTGATAGTCTGGGAGCGACAGGTGGTGCGCCAGCCGATGACACCGTGAACGGAGACCTAAGGTCTTTGATGCTGGAAATGAGATCTAGCCTGCAGAGCATAGACGCTAAACTCGACACCCTCACGTCGCAACTGGATCAGGTCAAATCCCAGGTTTCTACACATGAAACTCGGCTAGACTGCCTAGAAAATCGACATACGGAGCAACATGACTTTCAACAGGAAACCAAGGCCCAAATCTCGAACATAGATAAACTGTTAGCTGTTATACAAGCAAAGAATGATGACCTGGAGGCACGGTCTCGGAGGAGTGATGTCCGTATCACGGGCATTCCGGAGACAACGGCCATTTCTAAAATGGAGGTATATGTTGCTGATCTCCTGCATGAGCTGTTTGACCTCACCTCTCCCCTGTATTCGTGGTGGAAAGAGCTTATAGGGCGCTGGGCCAGAAACCGCATGTGGGAGGTACGCCCAGGCCAATACTGGCCAAACTGCTGAACTACCAGGACCGGGATGTGATACGAAGGCTGGCACGTGAGAGAGGGAAAAAACTTTATAGAACAATGCAAAACGTAACAATGTGAGAATGCTATACATTCCTGAAGGATATGGTCTGAAGGGCTTTGTGATCAATTTAATTAAAGAATGTATTCTATTTGTAGACTCCAGCGAGTTGGCTGCGGATATACAGAGAGTTCATCGAGATACGTTTTGGAAAAATCTGAATAGGAAGACAGTAGGGAAAATTCTGATTAACTTAAAGTCTTACACCCTGAAAGAGGAGACCCTCTAGGAAGCCCTGAAAGCAAGCAGTTTGAGGACAGACAATTAATCCTTTCTCATTACATCAGACATTTGAAGGGCCACACAGGACCGGCAATGGGTGTTGAGGAAACACAAACAAGGACTTAGGGAGCTGAGAGTCACTGCCCAGATATGGTTTCCAACAACTCTTTAACTCGTGTGGAATAAGGGCATGCATAATCTGTGAAAGCCAGCAGAGGTGGAGAGCTTAATTAAACAAATTAGGGCAGACAAGAAATAACTTTGGCACTAGATGAGAGGGTCAAATTGTTATAATGAGAATTCCAATAAGGATAGAAGGGCAGGTTCCCTCTGGGGATTTGATGGGGGTGTGGCACAAGTGGTGGTAGGAGGAGGAAGAGGCCGTGGGTGGGGAGAATTTGGGAGAAAAAAATTTAAAAAGTCTTTGTTTGCAGTAAGTTGTGACATAAGGCATACGAGTAGATGGTGACTGGGTGATCACAGAGCAAGGAATTTCAGATATCAGAGAAGCAATAAATCTGGGGAAAACAGACAGGTGACAGTAGGGAACACCCCTTAAGAGTCCTATCAAGGAATGTGAATGGTTTTGCTGATAAGGGGGGTGGGTGAGTGCTGGCAGGGTTCCCGCATAATGGGACAAGACCCAATTCTTGGTGTGGCACGAACCTATCAGGTTGTTAGCTTCCTGGTCCTCGGGATCAGCGTGATGCTTGAATGGGTCCACCTCCTGATCAATCCAAGCCCCGAATGCTATGGTAGCCGTGGGCAAGGGAAGGATCAAGCGAGGGAAGGAAGGAAGGGAACAGCAGAGAAGGAGATCTGAAACGACAAACAAAAGACTCTGGTACTTCTTTATTGATAATCCTATATTTCTTGTCTACTCAATTCTAATGTTTCGATACACTGTGACCCATACACTATACCTGTAAAGTAAAAGACTTTCACCATAATGTGGAAGATCAGACTCTTCACGATAATTCATAGGCCAAAATAGGATGTGGACTTGCCTCTCCCCGACTGTAATACACAAAGGACAACAAACTATTATACTATCTATCCTATAGGTATACGTGATATGGTTAAGACGTGAAGAGGCAATACATACCCCTTAGAGAATCCTGTATGGGATATCTCCTTCAGGAATAGTGGTGAGTCCTTGTCAATCCCTTGCAGCCCTCGAACCACTAACAATTGAATGGCAATTATAAACGAAAATCCAAAGGGTTGCGCCACCCAGTAATGAAAATGAATAAAGAACAGTACCTGTACCAGTGATCGAATGATAACTAAATAGGTAACATCCCAAGTACTTTCAGGTAGTCCCGGCTCTCCTTCTGAGGACTTTGAACACTGCTGTTGTAAGTAAACACTACACGTCCTCTGCATGAGCCGCAAGACACTGGCTCCCCAACAGAGGACCGTATTTCAATTCCGGTTATTATTGTCGCTCTCTGAGTATTGTGCCCAAACTCCGACTTCGTCCTCCGCATGAGCCGTGGTGGATTCAGGCTCCCCAACGGAGGGCAAAAATTGAAGCACAGCTCCACTCGATGCGGGATCTAACTATTCGTCCTCCGCATGAGCCGTATGAAAACAGTCGCCAACTCGCCAACGGACGAGAAACAACAATGAGCGGCTGATAGTGCCGTTCGTTTCGATCAATGAAGACACTGCGAAGATGCACAATACGCTCTTCTACCTCTGGTTCAACTATTCCAATCCGGTCAGGATACAGCGCAGCACACCTCTTACTGATGCGATGCAAAACCAAAATAACCGACACGTTATACCGGAAGTGGGCGTCTATATAGGACCGTCCCACATCAAGGTCTAGCCTCTAGGATTCCTTGGACTTGTAGTCTTTCCGGTTTTCTCAATCTATACACCACCATAGCAGTGTATTGACAACGTGAGGCACTCAACCTGATGATTGTAACACAGGTGGATTAACCCAAGGACCACCAAATTAAAGGCAATGTTTTGAAACTGCGACCGCTTTGTGCAATGTATATATATATATATATATATATACTTTGAGGAGGGACTTTCGTGTACATATTTATGCGCACAGCCAGAGGCGCACTGCAGCGAGCCCCTGTCATTTCCTGGGTCCGGACTTCACTGGCCGAAAAAGCCTCATGACTTTTTGTTTTCGTTTTCCAGTAATGGATTGGTCCGGTACCCGTCCCCCTTGCAGGGTGATCCGGAGTGGTTGAGGTTACCTACCTCTCTTTGGGCATCACGCCCCTGCTCTACACTTCGCTCTGCTGGAGGGACTGACAGTCAAAGGGGACACAAGGAGTGACTTCATTCAAGAAACAACCCGAATTAGCCCATCAAATCCTGCTGCTTCTTTTCACCACCCATTCATCACACCACTCGGAACAACAGTTACCCTTCCCCATTGCACCAACCCGGATTGTGAGAACATGTTGCATTCTGGGAGTCGTGGTGCGCAGATACACAACGCGCCACAACAGGTGAGAGAATTCTCATGGGGGAGGAGCGGAGTAACGCCTACATCAACAAGCGGCAGGCAGGCTTTTCGAGACATTTCATTTGGTGTTGGGTGCTGAGGAAGGCCACTGCGCCCAAATGCATCCGCCGCCACCAGATTGCCATTTGTTTGATTAAAGCCCCTCCTTACACTTCCCCTCTGGGCTGCTGCGTCTTTTTTTCTTTGAGGAGGGACTTTCGTGTACATATTTATGCGCACAGCCAGAGGCGCACTGCAGCGAGCCCCTGTCATTTCCTGGGTCCGGACTTCACTGGCCGAAAAAGCCTCATGACTTTTTGTTTTCGTTTTCCAGTAATGGATTGGTCCGGTACCCGTCCCCCTTGCAGGGTGATCCGGAGTGGTTGAGGTTACCTACCTCTCTTTGGGCATCACGCCCCTGCTCTACACTTCGCTCTGCTGGAGGGACTGACAGTCAAAGGGGACACAAGGAGTGACTTCATTCAAGAAACAACCCGAATTAGCCCATCAAATCCTGCCGCTTCTTTTCGCCACCCATTCATCACACCACTCGGAACAACAGTTACCCTTCCCCATTGCACCAACCCGGATTGTGAGAACATGTTGCATTCTGGGAGTCGTGGTGCGCAGATACACAACGCGCCACAACAGGTGAGAGAATTCTCATGGGGGAGGAGCGGAGTGACGCCTACATCAACAAGCGGCAGGCAGGCTTTTCGAGACATTTCATTTGGTGTTGGGCGCTGAGGAAGGCCACTGCGCCGAAATGCATCCGCCGCCACCAGATTGCCATTTGTTTGATTAAAGCCCCTCCTTACACTTCCCCTCTGGGCTGCTGCGTCTTTTCTTCTTTGAGGAGGGACTTTCGTGTACATATTTATGCGCACAGCCAGAGGCGTACTGCAGCGAGCCCCTGTCATTTCCTGGGTCCGGACTTCACTGGCCGAAAAAGCCTCATGACTTTTTGTTTTCGTTTTCCAGTAATGGATTGGTCCGGTACCCGCCCCCCTTGCAGGGTGATCCGGAGTGGTTGAGGTTACCTACCTCTCTTTGGGCATCACGCCCCTGCGCTACACTTCGCTCTGCTGGAGGGACTGACAGTCAAAGGGGACACAAGGAGTGACTTCATTCAAGAAACAACCCGAATTAGCCCATCAAATCCTGCCGCTTCTTTTCGCCACCCATTCATCACACCACTCGGAACAACAGTTACCCTTCCCCATTGCACCAACCCGGATTGTGAGAACATGTTGCATTCTGGGAGTCGTGGTGCGCAGATACACAACGCGCCACAACAGGTGAGAGAATTCTCATGGGGGAGGAGCGGAGTGACGCCTACATCAACAAGCGGCAGGCAGGCTTTTCGAGACATTTCATTTGGTGTTGGGCACTGAGGAAGGCCACTGCGCCGAAATGCATCCGCCGCCACCAGATTGCCATTTGTTTGATTAAAGCCCCTCCTTACACTTCCCCTCTGGGCTGCTGCGTCTTTTCTTCTTTGAGGAGGGACTTTCGTGTACATATTTATGCGCACAGCCAGAGGCGCACTGCAGCGAGCCCCTGTCATTTCCTGGGTCCGGACTTCACTGGCCGAAAAAGCCTCATGACTTTTTGTTTTCGTTTTCCAGTAATGGATTGGTCCGGTACCCGTCCCCCTTGCAGGGTGATCCGGAGTGGTTGAGGTTACCTACCTCTCTTTGGGCATCACGCCCCTGCTCTACACTTCGCTCTGCTGGAGGGACTGACAGTCAAAGGGGACACAAGGAGTGACTTCATTCAAGAAACAACCCGAATTAGCCCATCAAATCCTGCCGCTTCTTTTCGCCACCCATTCATCACACCACTCGGAACAACAGTTACCCTTCCCCATTGCACCAACCCGGATTGTGAGAACATGTTGCATTCTGGGAGTCGTGGTGCGCAGATACACAACGCGCCACAACAGGTGAGAGAATTCTCATGAGGGAGGAGCGGAGTGACGCCTACATCAACAAGCGGCAGGCAGGCTTTTCGAGACATTTCATTTGGTGTTGGGCGCTGAGGAAGGCCACTGCGCCGAAATGCATCCGCCGCCACCAGATTGCCATTTGTTTGATTAAAGCCCCTCCTTACACTTCCCCTCTGGGCTGCTGCGTCTTTTCTTCTTTGAGGAGGGACTTTCGTGTACATATTTATGCGCACAGCCAGAGGCGCACTGCAGCGAGCCCCTGTCATTTCCTGGGTCCGGACTTCACTGGCCGAAAAAGCCTCATGACTTTTTGTTTTCGTTTTCCAGTAATGGATTGGTCCGGTACCCGTCCCCCTTGCAGGGTGATCCGGAGTGGTTGAGGTTACCTACCTCTCTTTGGGCATCACGCCCCTGCTCTACACTTCGCTCTGCTGGAGGGACTGACAGTCAAAGGGGACACAAGGAGTGACTTCATTCAAGAAACAACCCGAATTAGCCCATCAAATCCTGCCGCTTCTTTTCGCCACCCATTCATCACACCACTCGGAACAACAGTTACCCTTCCCCATTGCACCAACCCGGATTGTGAGAACATGTTGCATTCTGGGAGTCGTGGTGCGCAGATACACAACGCGCCACAACAGGTGAGAGAATTCTCATGGGGGAGGAGCGGAGTGACGCCTACATCAACAAGCGGCAGGCAGGCTTTTCGAGACATTTCATTTGGTGTTGGGCGCTGAGGAAGGCCACTGCGCCGAAATGCATCCGCCGCCACCAGATTGCCATTTGTTTGATTAAAGCCCCTCCTTACACTTCCCCTCTGGGCTGCTGTGTCTTTTCTTCTTTGAGGAGGGACTTTCGTGTACATATATATATATATATATATATATATATATATATATATATATATGTTCCTGGGAAAAAAACTAAATCCCAAAGTCCAATGTTGTGTTTTAGATATCGTATTTTTTTTATTTATTAGTTATAAATACAGATGAGCAAAAGAACAGCCGACACGTGTTTCGGCCATATGGCTGGCAAGCCAAGGGCTTTCTCAAGGCAAATATTCTTTAACGGATATTACAATTGAGTCTTGAAATATTAAGTGCTAATCGAAAGTGCTGTGCCCATACTGGTGCAAGGATCCTGCTCACACACAGAACTGTACACAGAGACCTAGGACATCAATGAATTGTGGTGTACCAGAAACTCACCTCAGTACCTAGAAATACCCCATCCAGCTAGCATCAGTGTCACATGAGCTCTTCATCCTATAGCAAAGGAACCAATGATTAGACAACCTAGAACATGCGACTTAGGACAAACTCAGGAGTGGTGGAAAGTGAGAATACTTTTTGTTATACTCTCATACCAGTCCACAACAGGAGTAAAGAAGAGACACGGTAAGGTTAAAATATTTATTTTAACGACGTGATCTCAAATGCAGTATCTTAGCCAACATAAGCAGACATATGATTAAAAATAATATAGTCAGCATTGTTACAATTCCATAAAATACAAAAGGAGAAATCATATTACAATGATGGTGAAAACAGGTCCTATAGTGCCTAGTTTTAACACCCTCCCTTTATAGGAACTATGTATTATAAACTAAAGAAGGTCTCTTAGGCTTGTGTTACGGGTGCGGGAGGAATAGGCAAGACGCTGATCTTAGTTTTCGTAGGGTTTATTTTCAGATACAAAGAGTCTGAACTTTTCTTTTTAGATGTTAACTTCCCCCTTGGAGAACGACTTCTCTCGGCTTTTCTGATCCCAGATTCCGCTGCCGAGGCTCGGTGTTCCCTGTCGAGTCTTCTTCGCGGAACAGGCTCGTCAATCTCCGTCTTGCCGCTCGGTTGAGTGCACAGGGAGAGAAAGATAGCAGGTATCAGTGTTCTGTCCACACGTTCTACTTGCTTACAGGGGAAAGGGAGTGAGGGTCACCCTACCGGTGCAACACACCTAACTTAGATGCCGACGTGATGGGGAATTAGTGCTCAGGAAAGGGTACACCAAGATGGGGAGGGGATGCCTCAGGGTACGTCGGTACTCGTAGTTTTGCCTTTGACCCAGCCCCGGAGTTTGTCACGTACCTGGCTGAGCCATACACCTCCCGCGGGTGTATGGCTGGGCGGCTCGTGGTGTCGGTGGCCTCCTGGCTTCTCGTCCTCACTCTTTCCTGCAACGACTCCTGCCCTCGTCTCGTCCCGCGTCTCCGCACTCCGCTCGGCTTCGACGCTCTCTCCTACTCCGCTCCGCTTCTCCGTCTCCTCCTCCTGGGTGAACAAGCACAGCCCTGATTCGTACTCTGTGGCATAAAACGTCTCCGTGTCCTGACGTGACTCCTCCCATTGGAATTCCCAATCCTCCTTAAAGGGCCAGTGTTCTGTTTGAAAGTCTATGTTCGTGTCGATATTCTGCAGAGGGTACAATGGGTTAGAGGTAGAGTTTGACCTTTTTGTCTTTGTAGCTGGACCACATACCAATGTTTGGGGCAACCCCAGGTCGTTACATACCTCCCCCTCCGTACACTCACGATCGGTGAGTGGGTGGCGTGACAAAAAATCTGCTCCTACATTTTCAATCCCCTTACGATGGTGCACAGAGAACGAATAAGGCTGTAGTGACAAAAACCATTGAAGGACCCTCGCGTTGTTTGATTTATTGCGGGCCATCCACAGAAGTGGGGCATGATCCGTAAAGAGATCAAAATGCCGCCCCTCCAGGTAGTATGCAAGTTTCTCAATGGCCCATTTTATTGCAAGGCACTCCTTCTCAATTGTAGCGTACTTTAATTCTCTGGGGAAGAGTTTCCTGTTGACGTACA
Organism: Lissotriton helveticus; assembly: GCF_964261635.1. NCBI lineage: Eukaryota > Metazoa > Chordata > Amphibia > Caudata > Salamandridae > Lissotriton > Lissotriton helveticus. The sequence continues at coordinate 221,791,925 of NC_136061.1, read as the reverse complement.
AGATCGGGTGGTCAAGTCCATCAGGCCCTATCTGTGACAGTACTGCACCAATCCCGTAATCGGATGCATCTGTGTGCAACGAAAAGGGGCGAGAGAAATCGGGGGAAGACAACACTGGCGTTGAAGTAATGATGGACTTCAATGTGCTAAACGCCTCCCGCATTAGTTCAGTAGGGTGTATCGGAGTGGACGCCTTACCCTTCTCCTTCAATGCATCGGTAAGGGGTGCGGCTATGTCCGCAAACTGTGGGATAAACCTCCGATAATAGCCGACGAGGCCCAAAAAAGATCTCATTTCCCTCCTAGTTGATGGAAAAGGGGTGTCAGCAATTGCCCTCACCTTCTCAATTTGCGGCTCAATCATTCCGTGTCCTAACACATAGCCAAGGTATTTGACTTTCTGGAAGGCCAATTTACACTTTTTAGCATTCACCGTTAGGCCAGCATCCCGAAGAGTATTCAAAACTGTGGACAGATGTTCCAGGTGCGACTGCCAATTTGGACTGTAGATGACAATGTCATCCAAATAGGCAGACGTAAACCCGTTCAACCCAGCCAGCACTTTGTTCATTAAACGTTGAAACGTAGCCGGTGCCCCATGGAGGCCAAACGGCAAGACAGTGAATTCAAAATGACCCTCCTCAGTCGAGAATGCTGTTTTTTTCGTATCCTCCTGTCGCAGGGGCACTTGCCAATACCCCTTAGTTAAATCGAGTGTCGAAATGTACTTGGCGTTGCCCAATTTTTCAATTAATTCGTCCACTCTAGGAATGGGGTATGCATCGAACAGCGAGATGTCATTCAGAGCCCGAAAGTCCATACAAAATCTACGACTGCCGTCCGGTTTAGGGACCATGACGATGGGGCTAGACCAATCACTTTTGGACGGCCTGATAACACCTAGCCGAAGCATCTCCTCCACCTCAGATTTGATAGCCGCTCTTCTGGCTTCGGGGACTCTGTATGGTTTAATCCTAACCTTTTTTCCGGGTGGGGTATCGATACAATGTACAGCCAGAGACGTGCGCCCTGGGCGGTTTGAAAATACGTCCTCAAAAGTACTCAGAGTAGTTTTCAGTTCAATTTGTTGTTGACCCTGCAATTCATCATTCTGTACCAGCATGTCGATGGTCGAGCATTCCGATCCTGTACTGTCAGCAAAGTTAACGTTGGCAGGGGGCGGCCCCAGCCATTTTTTTAAAAGGTTGATATGATAGGATTGTCGTTTATTTGGAGCAATCTGCAGTTTATAGCTAGTGCGCCCTATTACCGCGACAACCTTAAATGGGCCCATCCACTCGGCCTTGAATTTATTGGAGGAGGAAGGCAGCAGAACCAAGGCCCAGTCATCCACCTTAAGTTGTCTCCACTTTTTACCCCGGTCATAAGCCCGTTTCTGTACAGTCTGGCTGGCGGCAAGATGGTCTAACGCCAGCACTCTCAATTTACCCAGCTTGGATTTTAAGGCTGTGGCGTAATCCAGTGTGGCAGTGACCTCCTCCGATTGTTCATTGACCCAAGCATCCCTGGTCATTTCTAACAATGAGCGGGGTTGACGTCCGTATAGAAGTTCAAAAGCTGACACTCCCATACTACTTTGTTTCTGTGCCCTAATGGCGTACAATGCCAAAGGCAGCATCTTGTCCCAATCAGACCCGCTGACTTCCATCATTTTACGGAGAGTCGACTTTAGGGTACGGTTGTAACGTTCCACCAGACCGTCCGTCTGAGGATGGTAAACAGAGGTACGGATCTGGTGGATGTTCAACGTTTTACAAATGGCACCCATCAGCTTAGACACGAAAGGAGTACCCTGGTCGGTCAGAATTTCCTTCGGAAACCCCACTCTGCTAAACAGCTTGACCATTTATCACCCACTTGTTTAGAGTTCGCAGCTGACAAGGGAAAAGCCTCCGGAAACCTAGTGGCATAGTCGACCACGACCAAGATGTGCTGAAACCCCTTTTTAGTTTTGGGCAACGGACCAATAAGGTCCATGCCGACCCTTTCAAAAGGTTTTCCAATAATTGGTAAAGGTTGCAAGGGCACGGCAGGGGGCCTGACCATGTTCATTCGCTGGCAAATGTCACATGTACGACAATAGGATTCAGTATCTTTATAGATCCCGGGCCAAAAAAACTGTTGGAGCACATTCTGGGTCGTCTTTTCAGCACCGGAATGTCCGGCCACAAGGTGGCTATGTGCAAAAAAAAGAACCTGCTCCCTGAACGATACCGGTACCAGAAGCTGAGCAGAGGCCCCCTCCTTCCCAACTCTGTATAATAGGTCATCTTTTACGAAGAAGCCCGGAAATTTTTTTGAACCCACTTCTCTCTGGTGTGCTTGTTCCCACGCACTCATTAGGGTCGGGTCACTAATTTGAGCAAATTTAAAGCTTTTATCCAACACCCATGGGTCGGGAGGGAGTATTGCATGTACAGGTTTGCTGTGTAACCCGGTGGATCCGAAAGAGCCAGACCCTCTTTCAGTGTCATTTAACCTGTCCACTTCTTTCAATGCCGTAGGGGCTATGCTCTCGCAAATCAGTTGGGCCACACGGTCCCCTTTGGTGACCCTAAAGGTTTCAGTTCCAAAATTAAAGAGGAGGACAGCCACATTACCTCTGTAATCCTCATCAATAACCCCCGCTCCCACATCAATAAAATATTTGGCGGCTAAGCCTGACCGGGGGGCGATTCTACCATAGGACCCTGGGGGAACCGCAATTTGTAAGTCCGTTTCAAATTCAAATTCAAAAGAACTTTATTCGGTTTTCATGATGAAAGCCATAAAAGTACAAATATGCACAATAAAAAGGAATAAAAGTTATTAATAACATTAAATTCATGATATATTAAAAGTTAGTCTCTCATAGAGAACACTGTACTGACTCTGAAGTCCGTGTTTAATGCAGCCGTATGATTTTCATAGGTTCGTGCGATGCCCGAGGCACAGTTTTAAATAGTGTGCGACAGATTTCGTCGCTAGGGTGTTTTCCAGAAACTGCAGCGCCAGGTACGCTGGGCGGCATCTACGGATCTTCATGACTTTTAGAATTGGTATGATCCACCTTTTGCGATGTGGCATGTAAAAATTGCAAAAGAAGAGAACGTGGATCGTAGACTGAGATGAAATAGCGTCACAGGGGCACGGTGTCATATTGGTCCGTTTTAATTAGAGCTTTCTCTCCACTCGGTATGATATAGTCGTACGCGCTATATAAGTCATAACCAGCTGCCAGCGCTGAACCTTTCGTGGGAGAACTTGCGTTTTGGGTTAGTTTTACAAAACTGAGGTAATGTTCAGGGGGTCGTTCCCTTTGTTCCGTATTTCCGGTATAGGGGTGTCCTTTCGTGGCTGCCAGTTTGTTTTTAAACATATTCAAGAACCCAGGGTTATCAGTTCCTATAATAAGATCTTCTGGCAAACTGTCCATGACCCCCACTCGTACTGCAGGAGTTGTCCCTATGTTGGACACTATAATAATGTCGGCAATTGGATAAGGTTTGACATCCCCATGGACGCATTTTATGTTAACAACCCCTTTTAAGATGTACTGTTTTGGATGTACATAAGATGATCTTATTACTGACTGGCGACAGCCTGAATCTAACAACGCCAATAGGGGGTATCCATTTGCAGTGACACTTACTCTAAAGGATCCACCCATTTCCGCTGAAAACAGTACGGTCTTGGGGAGGTACCCAACCTCCATCGGTTCCTCTTCGTTTCTCTTTCTTGGACACATCCTCGCAATGTGTCCCCACTGTCCACAGTCAAAGCATTGCGGACCTGAAGGGATGGTGTTTTCCGTTCTCCATGTTCGAGGGAGTGTCACTTCTCTGCCTCGTGGAACAACTTTTTCAGGTTTTACCATTATTTTTCGCTCCCGATCTGGCTCGAAGGGAAAACCTTTTGGCTGAGCCCGAGAAAAGGAGGCAGCCATTTCGACTGCTTGAGCAGTGGTTAAACTATGATGCTGCCTTAGCCACTTTTGGGTGGCATATGGGAGCGCCTCTAGAAACTGCTCCAGGTAAATGCGGTCGAGTATTTCTTCTTTGCTACTCGTAGCGGGGGTAAGCCATTTATCAGCGGCCATCTTAAGCCTTACGAACAAAGTTTTGGGGTTTTCCCCTACTGATCCCCGTGCCTTCCGAAACCTTATTCGATATGCCTCCGGATCTAGTCCCAAATGGTCAAGAATTATTCTCTTTATGTCGGTGTATGGCGTATTCCCATTAGGGTTGGCCACTTGGTAGGCGGCTTGTGCTTCTCCTCCTAATAGCGGCGCCAAAAAAAACTGCCATTTTGCCACTGGCCACCCTGAAGCTCTGGCGGCCCTTTCAAAGTTTAACAAGAATGCATCCGGATCTTCTCCTGGCCGATATTTTTGCAGGGAAACTGATGGTGTTCCATGGGTTATAGTTCTCTCCGTGTTTCCTCCTCGGCCAGCGGTGTCGACCCATGGTTGTTCATGTTTTTCCTCAAGGCTTTTTTTTATAATTTCCCTATCGGCTTGTGCAGATACTAAGTGCTGTTCTATCACCCACTCGATCCGCTCTTGTCCTTTCACTAACTGTTGTACTACTGTTTCCATCTTCACTCCACAGATGGTGCCTATGCCCGCATTCTCCACCACTGTTACGGGTGCGGGAGGAATAGGCAAGACGCTGATCTTAGTTTTCGTAGGGTTTATTTTCAGATACAAAGAGTCTGAACTTTTCTTTTTAGATGTTAACTTCCCCCTTGGAGAACGACTTCTCGCGGCTTTTCTGATCCCAGATTCCGCTGCCGAGGCTCGGTGTTCCCTGTCGAGTCTTCTTCGCGGAACAGGCTCGTCAATCTCCGTCTTGTCGCTCGGTTGAGTGCACAGGGAGAGAAAGATAGCAGGTATCAGTGTTCTGTCCACACGTTCTACTTGCTTACAGGGGAAAGGGAGTGAGGGTCACCCTACCGGTGCAACACACCTAACTTAGATGCCGACGTGATGGGGAATTAGTGCTCAGGAAAGGGTACACCAAGATGGGGAGGGGATGCCTCAGGGTACGTCGGTACTCGTAGTTTTGCCTTTGACCCAGCCCCGGAGTTTGTCACGTACCTGGCTGAGCCATACACCTCCCGCGGGTGTATGGCTGGGCGGCTCGTGGTGTCGGTGGCCTCCTGGCTTCTCGTCCTCACTCTTTCCTGCAACGACTCCTGCCCTCGTCTCGTCCCGCGTCTCCGCACTCCGCTCGGCTTCGACGCTCTCTCCTACTCCGCTCCGCTTCTCCGTCTCCTCCTCCTGGGTGAACAAGCACAGCCCTGATTCGTACTCTGTGGCATAAAACGTCTCCGTGTCCTGACGTGACTCCTCCCATTGGAATTCCCAATCCTCCTTAAAGGGCCAGTGTTCTGTTTGAAAGTCTATGTTCGTGTCGATATTCTGCAGAGGGTACAATGGGTTAGAGGTAGAGTTTGACCTTTTTGTCTTTGTAGCTGGACCACATACCAATGTTTGGGGCAACCCCAGGTCGTTACAGCTTGTTTGGGGGACCCCATTACCTTTCCGCTCAGTAAGAGTAAATCACATTCGGATCAGCCAAATCTCTCTGCATCCTTGGAAATAGAAAATCTTCCAAGTGTCTGAAATCATGGCAAGTGTGCAATAATAAGGGCGCCAGAATCTTAGTTGGCTCACAGCTTCCAAATTGTTGTGTCTAGAAAGCGTTAATTGAACATGTCGATAAACAGCTAACATGTTTTGATAACCTTGACGGCTTCAGCACTCACTGTGCAGACTAGGGGAACGATGTAAGTCTAGAGATGTAAAAAAAAAAACTTTTCTCATGTGTAGACCTTCGCGAAGGCTAACTTACAAAAACGGCTATGCAGTGTTGTGCGCGAAAGCAGCAAAAGGTAAAATGGCGTTTAAACTTCTAATAAGCCATGCTAACATAACATGCGCGCAAAGCAGGCCTTAGGCCATACTACTCCCTCCCTTGATCGGGTAACGCACAATAAAGGGGGCAAGATTCATAGAATGCAGAGTTCAAGTTCGAATGAGACAGAACCAAGTTCAGGAATTTTGCCAAACTTGATAATTGGGATTAAAAATCCAAATTAAAAAGGAACCGAGTCAGTGAAAATAATCATGGGTGGACAACAACCGGAGCCTCTATCACCGTCAGAGGACAACTCGGGCTTTCTTCAAGATAACTGCGTGCCAGAAAGTCATTGGCCGCAGCCCATATGCTCCAATTGCCTAGAACCCCATGAGCCGCTGTGCAGGCCATAATCCCGAAACTAGAACAATCTATTTCATGAGCAACTAAGGGACTCATTAGTAGATTAAAATCCAGGTCAGGAGACACCGTGTTGCAGAGACACAAATCCAGGGCCCAGTCAAATCCACAATCCAGGCAATGGAAAACAGGCTGCACGCAAGTAAAGTATGAGAACCGGAAAGTTAAACCATATGCCACACTCAGAGTCGCCAGAGACAGCGATCCATAGTATTCTAGCATCCGGTTACGAAGCTGGAGCAGCCGGGGCAGATCGTCATGGGGCACAGACTGTGCTTCCATTCTGAAGTAAACAAATTAACAGCAGCACACCCGCTCCTAAAGCGAGAACTAACAGGAAACCGCCGAAGACACTCGAAAAAATGCTGGGATCACAGGAAATATAGTTTGGAACAAGGTCACAAGGCCAGAACTTTAAAAAAGTGTGCCAGGCACGTGGTCGACGAGGCAGTAAAGATTGTGTGAATTAAAGCACCAAAATGCAGGGGCAGGTCTGTGTTTAATAAGGCATTCACCTCAATACGAGTATTTGCAATGTGAAGGACGAATGTCACACGCGCAGATGTAAGGGGGACTTCCTTCTGGGACAAAAGAGCTCTTATTCGACTCATTTTGTTGAACTCTGCTTTCAAGGTCGGAATAGAAGGACAGATGGAAACATCAAGCCTCCTACGTGGAAGAGGAAACAGGACATTCTTACAGCAAACTACACGTTGGGAAACCGTAACAATATACGGAATAGCAGCAAGCATACCACAGCAATCTTCATTATTATATAACAAATAACTACCGTTTGCAAGCAATGTGAAAGTTGGTGTAATAGCCGGGTTGGGGGTGCCTTTCAAAACACACGCACGATTTGGTGCTGTAATATTACAAGAACCATGCAATTGCAGGTTTCTACAGACTAAAGAGTGATCTGGTGTGGAAGTGCAGTCTTCACCTTTTAGATAAACCTCTTTTCCCTCTCTCAAGCACCTATATGTAAATGGGAGATTCCACACTTCATGTAAAAAGGCACTACCTAAAGGTTCAAATCTGCCTATGGCATAGTGTTTCATGCATGACTCAAATTTAAACAGGGGGAAAGGTAGAATTATTAACCCATGGATGAGCCAAACTGCAGAATTTGACTCGGCCACTGAAAACGGTAACAATTCCAATTTTTCAATATGCAACAGTAAAAACGTGGCATCATTCATTGACATAAATTGTTGTTTAACAGTCAAATTAAAAGGCAAAAATAACAATGTCGTGTTCATGTAATCCCAAGGCACCTTCCCAGATGTTAACGTTTGAAGAGTCCAAGCAAACTGCATTATAGAACGCAATTGATTTTGTGCATGGTACAGAACTGCAACATCATCTTGTACAATATCAACAATAGATGAAACAATATTATCTAATGTGTAAATACAGGAAGAAAGTGTGTTATCGCTATCATCTACAACGGCAAGCACTTTTTCTAAATTGGCCTGCTCAATTGCTCTAAGCCGAGAAGGAGCTTCAATCTGGGACAGTCTCCAAACTTCGTTGTAGGCTCCATATATCCATCTTTTCGGTCTGCCTGCTGCAGGGCCCTTTACAAAATCATTCAAATCCACTGTGTCAGTCAATTTGGATAAATGCAACTTAACTGACGCTAAGGTCGAGTGCCTGAGCCAATTCTGACACAATTTGCCTACAGAATAGGTAGTGACTGAATGTTGACTCTGAAAATGGGGGATCTATTCTAACCTCTGTATAGCCAGAGGTCAGGCCCAGAAAATGGTGCTGGCAGGAATCTGCACTTTTTTGCCATAGCAACCAGCCTTCGGGATTAATGCTGGAAACATTAAAAGGAATTTCTCAACTGGTCTTGTAAATCACTAAGGGAAGTACTGGTGTAATTATTCCAATGGGGGTATTCACCCCTATCAGGAAATGAAGCAGCATTTAATTTTTCAGAAGTAGCCAATCCAAAGCTGGTGGTTTGTGAAATAGTGGCATTCAGAAACAACATAGGGTTCGGGATGAGACATGCACAATGCAAAGCCTCTGTGCCTTGTACTTGCCAAATTTTAGAACCCCAAACAGATTTAAGATCAATGGCATCTTTCCACAGCTCATAGCCCTCAACAGCCAACTGGTCAATAAAGGACTTTGAATACAGTAATTTTGTGTGGGTAAGTCTAACCTTAGGAGAGGACTTCTCATTCATCTTAAAATAAAATCATTACGGTGTGATTGATCAAAATCAGTAAAATAAGAAAACTTTTTCAAAAGACTTTTGGAGCTGCCTTTAACAGGTGCGGGACAATATTCCCACTGTGTGTATAGTTAACCACATTTCTAAATGAACTTGTCTTATGCAGAAAGTGATTGCCAAAATGCTGGTAAATCACCATAGTTCGCAGACTCTAAATATAAATCTTCAGCATCGAAGGCAGCATAATATTTCAAATAAGAAAACAAAGCCTCTACGGCCTGGAAGTCGCAATCATCAGAGCGAATATTTTGTTGAACCACATCCCCCATAGAAACACGGAGTACATTGGGAACATTAATAACCTCTGTGGGCCCATGAATCTGGAACTTTACAGCATCCCATACAATTCCATCTAAAACAGGCCAAGCAGTTTTATTCACAAATATCTGGTCCCTCTTCATGATGTGTGAAGAGGAGTGGGGGCCAAAGTTCCATCAATTAGTCTAATTGAAGTTCTTTCTTGAATGTAGTGTCCATTATTAAAATGAAAAAAATACAACACAAATCCGATGGACATGAACAAAAAGATTGAAAAAAGCACCAGCCAAATGTAAGTCCAAGGGGGTATCAAAAAATGTTTTTTAAACCAGGTAGCAAAAATCAAAACTTTTGAAGGGGCCTTAGATGTTGTAGACCCAGTGTCAAATGAAAAACGTGATTGAGTAGCCACACGGGTCTCCAAATCAGGCATAGACAAGTCAGTGGGGTAAGTATATTCAGTATCATTAAGAGGATCACCAGCAGTTGAATTCAATAAAGGATTCGTAACTGTATTCATTTCAATGGCAATATCAGGCCTGATGGCTGGATCCGGGACCAAAACATAGTGTCACACCATTGCTGGACACAAAACCGCAGGAGTCATACTATGAAGAATCGGCCACCCTGTGTAGTTTGACATTGTCAATGGAGATGTACCTGTTCCCCTTTCGCCCAAGAAGAGGAGGTAAAATGTCTGTTCTTGTACCCTGCACTCCAATCACAGGAACTGGAGCTTGATAGGAGGGACCAAATTCCTTCTTGTTCTTGATCTTCTCTCGGACCAGTTCTCCAACTTGGGGTAGCCAGCCGACTACCGCAATCTTGAACGCAGCATCTGATGTGGAGGGCAAGTGTTCCTATGCAAGACTGTCTCTGGTCTTTTGTAGGTTCTGTACAACATTAGAATGTTCATCTAAGTCAAAGGATGGGGCTGCCGCTGCCATGTCTAGACCATCAAGGTCCGGGACAAACATTTTGATGCGAAAGAGCATTTTGTATGGGGTCCGCCCACCCAGAGACCTTCTAGGGAGATTATTTAGTGCACGCTGTACGCTATTCAGGTGGTTAAGCCAGTCTCTGTCAGTACCTAATACCTTAGCTGTCAAGGATTGCTTTAAGTCACGGTTCATCCAGCTCCACAACACTATTACCCTCAGGCCGGTATGGAGACGAAAATTTGACCTGGACCCCAATGAAGCCATGGCATCCTTGTACGCCTTAAAGGCGAACGCTGGACCCTGGTCCAAATGGAAAGTACCACACGCAAAAATTCCCACAAAGACACGCAAATCCCTTACAACAGTTCTGGAATCAGCACTCCTTTGAGGCCACAACCACACAAAGCGCGTGCAAGAGTCAACTGCTACTAAGATGTACTTATACACAGTATCTGATGAGAAAGGACCGCAGTGATCTAAATAAACACACGCAAGTGGTTTATTAGATATGTACAACGAGTTTGAAGCGGGCGTGCAGCAGTAGAAGGTTTAATTTGCTGACAGATGCCACGTTGAAGGACATAATCACGTGTTTGTTTGTACAAACCCCGCCACCAATACCGTTGCTGAAGAAGAGACACAGTAGCTGACACGCCGGCATGCGATGAGGCCATCCCAGCGTGGGCTGCTGTAATCAAAGTCTGCCTGCGGTCCGCGTTGGGTATTAACTTGTCACGAACGTCGTTAATTCTCACATAAGGAACTTTATCAGGACTTAAATGATAAGAGTATTTAGAAGGGAAACCTCAAGGGTAATTACCTCCCTTCTCTGTTGCGGCAATACATTTGGAATGTGCAACTGCTGCTACTGCATATGTTGCAACTGCTGTCTTCGCAGCTTCATCTGTGAGACAGTTGCCAACAGCAAATCTGTTTTACATATTTTAAATATCGCAGCGCATTTGCTCTCAGTACCCACCAGAGTCCTACTGTTGGGGGGAATTTAAAGCATTGCCCTCCCGTTCTGCCGCAAGCTGAGTGCTCCATTGTTACGGAGGGGGGCAGACATCTTTGCTGGCTTCACTCCCTTCAGGTTGCCGGGAGGAGGTGCCAGTACAGCAGTAGCGGTTTAGTGGTTCTTGCCACGAACACTACTTAACACCAATGGTGCCGTGGATGCGCAGCGGACTCGCGCAGCGGTCGAGCCAAAGTCAAGCCCGTCTGAGCTCATCCGCGGCCAGGGGCCAACCACTATATGCACGGAATTAAATATTCCTCATACGAACTTCGTTCTCTGGCACCCAAGGCCAACCTGAGGATCGAGCCTATAACCAAACACTAGTTATAACGTTATGGTCTTCTAAATCTCGGTCCTGTCACACCACCGTCTATCCCAGCACATGCAACCCCCCCTTCAATTCTGCTCGACTGTGCTACTACAAGGATAAGGACTTCAGAACCTAAAGAGGTAAACATCGTATATCTCAAGGTAAAGCACCAGCTAGAAATTTTTAACCTCTTAGATACTGAAGCCCCAGATTTACTATTAATCACAGACACTTGGCTAACTGTGGAATCCACGCCTGACATACTAGCTGCACTACAAAGCAACTACCATTTGATGCAAGTTAACAGACCTCCTGGGAAAAGAGATAGCGGCACTTATTAAAAGAATAACTCTTGGTCATCTCCATTGCCCCTTGAGAAGTGGCTTCAGTGGATAGTCTCACACTTGAACTAATTTTTCCAAAATCCACGCTGCTGTGCATACTGATCTACAGACTCCACACTGCAATGGGGGAATTCATCACTGAATTGGCTAATTACGTAACCCCTCTAACCATAGATTATTCTAAGATTTTGTTAATTGGAGGCCTGAATTGCTGGCCCACCAAGGAAGGGGGAAGTCGGGGCTCTAAGGAGCTCACAGACCTGTTAAATAACTTGAACCTAGAAGGTCACATTACTGAACCCACACACATCAAAGGGCATGTATTAGACCAACTATGGACCTCTAACTTCTTGGTCCATAACTTAACCGCTAAGCCATGTGTGTGGTCAGACCACCACCTATTAACATTAAATGGTCTTTCCCTAGTTAAATCCTTGATCGGCCCAAAAATACTGACCAGGAACTGGAACCGCGTCCGCTTGCCTGAGTACCTAACACCCTGAAATCCACACTCCTGCCTAGAACAAATAATAATGTTGATGAGTTGGAGATAGCTATCTCCAACTGGCAATCAAATGCAAGTGAGATTCACGCCCCGCCACAAAGGTAAGAAAGAGGTACGAGGTGGCACGAAGCATCTAAATGGTTTACTATAGAATTAAAATCAGTAAAACTTAAAACCCGCCAGGCGGAACGGAAATGGCAGAGAAGTTATTCTCCTGTAGAAAGGAAAACGTACAAAACAGCTCTAACTGATTACAAAGCTGCCATTGTGGAGGCAAAAAAAGCCTTCTACATGAACAGGGCTCTTAGCTCCGAAAATAAATCCAAAGACATCTTTAAGATAGTCAGAGAAATTTCCAATCCCGACCGGGTCACACTGGCCATTACCCCCTCCCAGGCCTTATCTGACAATTTGAAGGCCTTCTTCATTGACAAAATTAAGGTTATCCAGAACTCCATCTCTCCTAGCTCTCATGATTGGAAATCATATCAGCAATTTACTAACTCAACTACAATGTCTAGCTTCCAAAACATTACCTCAGATCGGCTCACAGAATTAAGAAGCAAGATACAATCTGGCTCCCCTAAAGACCCCTGTCCCTCTAAGATACAAAAAGATATTCTTTCACAATTTCCAGATACCTTTCTCTCACTGCTCAACCTCTCCCTGGGGCAAGGGGTGGTGCCACATGCTTTCAAAGAGGCAGTGCTAGTCCCGCTTCAAAAGAAAGCCGGAGTAGATCCTAACCTTCTGAGTAATTACAGACTCATATCGCTCCTCCCATATCCGGCAAAAGTGCTTGAAGCACACGTAACAAAACTCCTTTGCACATTCATCAAAGAGACTAATTTCTTGGATTCCCACCAGGCAGGATTCAGACCGTCACACTCCACTGAATCAGTCATCTTAGGCGTAATGGATGACTTGAATGAGGGAGCAGACAGGGGGTGCACACAGGCATTGGTACTGCTCGACCTGTCTGCTCCATTCGATACCGTGGATCACACCATATTAGCGGACAGAATGGCAGTGGCAGGCGTGAGAGGCACGGCCCTGGATTGAATGATTTCATTTTTAGAGGACAGCGCCCACTCTGTTAGGCTATCACCCTTTAATTCAGCCAGGGTCAATACCACTTGTCGGGTACCACAGGGCTGCTCCATCTCCCCCCACCTGTTCATCATTTATATCTGCCCCCTGATTCATGCCCACCAAATCAGGGGAGTGATTGTATATAACTATGCAGATGATATGCAGTTGATATTCCCAATTGACAAGACTGAGGAATCTAAGGCCTTCTTCCAAAACACCATGCTTTTCATTAAAGACTGGATGAGACACAACTATCTTAAATTAAACTCTGACAAAACAGAGATAGTCATTTCTAATAACAGACTTCATCATTGGATGCAAGGACACAGGCCAGCTGCATTAGGCATTTCACCTACCCCTAAGAACTCAGTCAAAAGTCGGGGGATCAAAATTAATGCCAAGTTATCCATGCATGAACAGATTAGTCTGGACACTCCCTCGTGCATCTACAATCTAAGGACCTTCAAGAAAATCAGGAGATTTTTTACAAGTGAGGCAAGCATGGTAATCATGCTGGTCTTCATTATGTCCAGGCTGGATTACACCAATGCTATCTATTTGGGCCTTCCTGCCAATCAAAGCCATAGATTGCAGCTGATCCAGAATCAGGCAGCTAGGTTAGTCTCCCAGCAACCAAGACACTGTCATACCAAGCCACTAATGAAGCAGCTTCGTCAGCTCCTAGTGACACAGCAGTCCATGTTTAAAACAGGTTGCATGATCTTCAACGCACTCCATGAGACATGCCCCAAATTCATCTGCACAAAGATTTCACGGTACCTTCCCAAACGAAATCTCAGATCAGCCTCTATGAATATGCTGACTATCCCCAGATTTAAGTGTAAGAGGCTAGGTGGCTCTCACTTCTCTGTACTCGGCCCAAAACTCTGGAATTCTCTACCAATTGACATCAGATTAACATCTGAGTACATCAGTTTCAGAAAAAAATTGAAAACTTGGCGGGTCACCCACGCCTACTGCTTAAGGACGGTTCTCCTATCTCCGATAGTGCCAAGAGACCTTTCGGTGAAGGAGCGTTCAATAAATCCCTCAAACATAAACAAACACAGATGGACTTTAGATAGGACACTATTGTTGGACGAGACAGTGGGCAGTCAGCTGAGACAGGACACAGTGGAATTTTTTTTAATGAACAATGGATCAGCTCCTGCATATACTTTAGGATCTAGGATGCTTTTAAAACATTTATTAGAGGGAAGATTATAAGATTAGCAGCATGTAAACATAGAGTTCAAGCGTAAACAAGGATGGATAACAAAAGGAATGTCATTAGGGGGATTGAAGACAGAGAGACAAGAACACGGTGTACAGATTACAGAGATACAGAGTAAGCCTTCACCAACTCTTTCAGGAATTATAAGCGGACGATTTGGAGGTATCAGAAGATCAAATAGAAAATTGGCTCAGGAAGGTCTCACTCCCAAAACTTGGATTTGAAATTGGTTCTAAACCAGGAAATAAGTCAGTAGGAGGTGAGGGGACTAAAAAAGAGTAAAGCAGCAGCTCCAGATGGCTTACCAAATGAGTGGTATATAGCATTGGCGTATGAACTAATCTCTGTATTGGGCAGATTGCTGGTAGACATTTTTTCAAGAGGAAATACTTCACCGAGATCATAGGATGAGGCCACGGTTAGTGTGATATTAAAGCCTAATAGCGACCCTAAATTCTGTGAATCTTACCAACCAATCTTATTGCTGAGCTGTGAGAACAAGATCTATACACACATTTTGACAAAGAGATTGGATAGGGCGTTCTGGGGCCTAGTTCATAAGGACCAAAAGGTCTTCATCAGAGTGCTGCAGCTCCATGAGCTTACACACAAGCTGGTGGGAGCAATGGATATGGCAAAAGAAGGAAAAATAGCAGATAAATGATGGAATGCACTCCAATTTTTCTTAATGTCAGCAAATTAAAGGGTGCTCAAAGGCAGAAGTTCTGCATGCTTGCTTGACGCGTGCTCTGTCCCGGTGAAACCAATTTAATTTCCAAATCTGGCTGGTGCATCACTACGCGCCAGTCTCAAGCTGAACAGCCATACAGATATGTCACACAGGTCAACAACCAAGAAACCAATTTTAGTCCAAATAATCCATTTTTATTCCATAACGTTCAATGATTTTCAAATTCACAACAGAGGCGACGAGATCCTAAGCTTCAAATCCTAGACATGCCCATCCAAGCTTTATCCTATAGCACGAAAGAATTCACAGTATGTCCTGGGTAACCATGTAGAAATCCACCCAATGTATTTTGGGCATACATCCCTTCTTCAGGGGTAACTCAAATGCGAGGATAAGCCCATCAAGATCATATAAAATCTCAGCAAACATAAGCCTAAACTATTCCATTAAATCATGTAAAACGTGCAGTCCATAACATGAATGTACACCAAACATACCCTCACCACTGTGCCAAATTGTGCAGTGTATTACGTACATGACATAAAACAAACACAGCTTGAGTGACCGAAAAGTGTGTGCTATTAAACTAAAACATATGTGCTGTAATGCCCAAAATTAATAATAAACAGTGCCGCATGCTAAACTAAGACATATTCCAAGCCCCATAGTGCCAAAACCCATATTAAACCTAACAATAAACTCACAATGCCATAGGTGTAAGATCTGAGTTTTCCATATCTAAACGCCATGTCGGCAGTTTGACTGCTTCAACTGGGTTCATGAAGCCAACAAAAAATATCCTCAAAGCAAACTACTGGTTTTAAACCCATTGAAATACCCGCAGGTGAAGCCCATCTGAATTAAATCAAACCATGCGATCATGAATAAACCACCGTTAATACAAAACCTTATTGTGCATTCCTGCAAAAAAAGAACTTTAAAAAAAAAAAATGCAAACAGCCACAATTAATAAATGTAAAAAAACTAGAACCAGACAGGTAGTGTGAATTTTATCATGCTATAGGATAAGCATTTGAAGCTTGAAATCACGTCGCCTCCATTGTGAATTTGAAAATTAATGAACGTTATAAAATAAACATGGATTATTTGGACTAAAATTGGTTTCTTATTTGATGACATGTGCGACTTATGTCTGGATGGCTGTGCATCAGAAGGGAAAATACCATTAACAATCTTTACATTTGATGCTGCCGAGGCTTTTGACAGAGAGAATTGGGATTTTTTTAACGGAGGGATTAAACATAATATATATTGAACCACTAGCGATAAAGGTGAGGGAAAACACTGCCATTATGCCTTTTGAATGCAATGGGTGGAAGAGACAGGTTGCATAATACGCAAACAATTTGTTGCTATATTCCTCGAATTTGGCATGCTTGTATCCCGTTAATTTGCAAACCTTGGAGGAGTTTGGGAAGGTTTCAGGTTAGCTGGTGAACAGACAAAAAACAAAATAATGGAGTGGAATGCCCTGTGCAATAGCCCCCTTCTAAGAAAGAAATTAGGTATATTGGGGATTGAGTTGTACAAGTTTTGGATAAGATTGCCCAAGTCAATTTTATCAAAGCTATGGTGGACACAAGAAGAATGTTAAAATCATGGTGGTATATCCAGTTTACGATCTTTGAGGGGACCAATAGTATAAAGATGTTGATACTGCCAAAGTTCACCTTCATCTTTATTGCGATTTTGCTAACATTTAAACAGAGCAGTTTAAGAAACTGCAGGGAGAAATAAGCAGTTTTATTTGGGCCTCCAGGGGACTAGAACTGCTTGGCAAAAACTCTGCAGGAAAATGATTGAAGGCGTTATAGCAGCCCCAGACTTCCAATTTTACTGTTGGGCCTTCCAGTTGAAAAATACTAGAACTTTGCTAAGGAAAGGAGCAATTACAGACAGGTCCTATGTTTTAAGGCATGCTGAAAAACCTGCAATATGGGGGTAGACTTTTCTTGTACAAGACTGGAAATTCCAAGTTCTTTACACAGGTTAGACTGAAGCCTCTGAATGCTACATGTAGGTTTTGGGTGCAACTTAGACGGGTTTTAGGGAACCTTATTATAGTGGTCATGTGGTCACATTTAATGCCAGAGTAGGAACACCACCATTTTCATTGCTCTAGTTTTTAGGTTGCCTTCTTTTCTTAAACATGATGACATTTGACACATATTTGCTTGTGTGCCTATACAGGATAATATTCTCTGAAATGGCTTTGATTGCATTTCCACTTTGTAGGCATATTAGCAAATACCTTGAAGATTATGTACAAGTTCACTGCGTAAAATGTTGTTTTTTGTTATTGTCCACTCAGTGACACAGCTGTCACGATAGAATCAACAATAGCGGCCTGGCTGGGACTTAAACATGGCAAGATGGGTGATGTTTATTATATAAACGACATCACTCTCTTGTTTAGTTAGAGGAGCATTTTCCTGACACTGAGAGGTTGCCCCATGCCGGTATTCCAGCCACGCTGATTCCTGTTTAACTTTTGCAAGGAATGATGGGCATCTCTACACCAAAAGGACACCCTGATGACACTTATCTACAGGTAACAGGGGTTTTAGATCATCCTACAGGGATTCTGGCAGATTCACTCACCCTAGGTGCACTAGGATAGATGGCACTAGATAGGAGTTCGAAATATTACAGTATTCTTATGCAAGCATACATTTCTGTAACAGCAAAATGGTTGAATTGTTTAACTTCTATGCCATTCTCATAATGCTAATCACGTTATTCTGTTTCCTTCTATTGATTATTGAAGTGCACATATTTTAATCAAGAATCACAATGCTTTAATAATTTTTGAAAATGCATGTTGTGTATTTCTTGTGTATCTCTTTGGGTATGCATGAATAACCAAACGAAAAGGTTCTACATTTGTTACTGCAGTTTCCTTGGTAGTCAGAGTTGTCATGTTCTGAGGTTGCACAATTCATTTGCTACCCTGTCAGGTTTGGGGTACAGATGGTGCACTGTGAGTTAGCAGGACTATGGCCAACATATACTGATGGTGTACATAAAATCAGTCTTGCACAGTTTTGACATTTATGTTGTTCAACAAACGCACAGTTTTTACTGAGAAAGTATAAGCGGTACGACAAAAGTTTAGCAAGACCTCTGAAAGAAGCAGAATTAAACAGATGGGGATGATCACCAAGGAAGATAGTCTGATATCCTGGGAAGATGTGTCTCAGATTACAGGTGACAGGTTATCTAGATTTAAGTTCTACCAACTGCCCAGCTGGGCACATCAGTTGTGTCAAGATGGTTGGGGGAACATCGAGTGGGAGGTACTACCACAAGGGTGCTCCCCCATAAAGAAAGAGGTGGCAAAATAGTACTAGATTATAGTGCAAGGCATTGATAGAGCCTTCACCTTGCAAGAAAAGATTTGGAGAAGGGACCTGCCAACGCTGGTGTTAAAATACTTTTGGCAAATATCTAGGTCTACTCTATGTGAATCAGTGAAAACTGCATCTCTCCCGAAAAATCCTCTGTTCCCAATACACAAAGCCCACTGGACCTCGAAAAAGCTGTGAAGTTTGGGAAATAGAGTGGTGAAGTCCTATCTCAAATGTGTTGTTGAGATGGCTGATGGCATGCACATGTTTATGCAGTGTCCCGCTACTCATCTCTTCTGACAAGAAGTGGATAACGTTCTATCGAAAAGTTGGGTAGAGAAATAAAGGTAGGCCTGGCACTGGTGATTTTTGGTATCTTAGAATGTAAAAGGGTTATCACTGAACTATCTAAGCAGCATAGATCACTCCTATTTGTGCTAATTCTGTTGGCAAGAAGGAAAATTTGCATGAAATGGGTATCCTCTACCCCTCTGAGATTTACAGGTTGGGTACTTTCAGCTCAGCTGATAGTAAGCTCGATTATAACTATCCATCATTGAGAAAGGCAGGGATGTGGAAGCTGCTAGAGAGCTGGTGGAAGAAACAGAAGCTATGAAAGGCCACTATCTATTGGGAAGATGTCAGATGATTAAGACCTAAGAACCAACACATGTGAAGAACCAAGGCCATCACAACTAATCGAACAATGTTGGATACGGTCTTGGTCAAGTTGCGGCACATAAGTAGAGAGATCATGGTTTACAACCTGCTGCAAAATGAGGTAAAAAAGGTAACATAGTTTGATGTGCAGCTTGCATAAGGGTGAGGCTTCTGCTTAAATAAGGAATGTTGGTGTAAATTTTCTTGTCCCTTGGCTTCCTAATCCACTTCACAATTTCTGCAAGCATGTTGGATGGATTGCAAACATGGCAAGGATGAAGGTCACATTGTGCTCATCACATGGCCACTGATCTCTCTAACAGGTTTTACCACTGTTTTTGCAGTAACTAAAGTATCTCTACAGTCAATGTACCTGCCTCATAACTTAAGATGTTTCTATTTCAACTCTCTGGTTCTAAATTTTCGACAATGTTGAACATTTGAAGCAGTGTGGTGTTGGTTCAAGTTAATCTGTACGTTACACATGTCTCTGCAGAGGTAGATTTTGAACTCAAGCAGCTAAATTATCAGTTCACCACTCTGTTCAATATTTTACTTTATGTATTGGGCCTTTAAGGGATTTAAAAATCCCAATGTTTTAATTTCTTTCCATAATAACATCAGCCACTTGATTGTTGGATGTAGTAATTTTCTTCCTGTATTCTTTTACTACTTTTTCTTAGGACATTGTAAGGTGTGGGTTTAAAACTGAATGAATTACTCCCACAGAACATGCACAGCAAGTACTGGCTGTCTATGTACTTATTGACCCAGACGACACTAATGGTTGCAGAAACACCCTTCTAGCAGGCTCCTCAAACACATGCACAAATGAGTAATTTTGATTGTATGTAGTTTGTGTTTGTGCATATACCTGTTCCAGACATTCTCTTTCAATTATAAACTCAAATCAGAAGGTTTCAGAGACTATATTGACAATGGTGGGAATGAGATTACAAGACTAAAATCGGTTTTGAGGCAATAAACATACTACCGGTGACTTCAAGTAACTGTGAAAGGGGTTTCAGCACTAACTGTCTTGATATTCAATAAATCAATCAGGGAATGGTAAAGAACGCTACTCACCCATGAGGGTCTCAGGGCGCTAGAGGGAGGGGTCAGCAGCTTCGGTCAGTCAAAGAGCCAGGTCTTGAGGGTCTTCCTAAAGATGTTAAGAGAGGGGGCGCGTCTGATGTTGATCGGGAGCTCTTTCCAGGTCTTGCCCGCGATGTAGGAGAAGTCTCTTCCACATGTTCTGGCTCTGCGGTTGTGTGGGGTTTCGGCAAGAGCGAGGTCGGCGGATCGGAGGTTTCTCATGGGTACACGGTGCGTGATTCTCTTGTTGAGCTATTGGGGTCCGGTGTTGCGGAGGCATTTGAAGGCGTGGGTGAGTATCTTTAAGGTTACTTTCACCACCTTTCCACCACCTTACTCTCTACACCTTTCTTCACTAATGTTAATACATTTTATGGGCTCTACTCTTCCTCTTTGGAATTCATTACCATATGTTAACAGATGGTTGACTGCTCATCGCCATGAGGAGGATACTCTGTCTAGGAAGGTAGATCCTACTGCCCATTACAATAAAAAAGAGAAGCAGATGTATGGGATGTTTTATAGTTATTTGTTACCCACATTTTAGGGATTCAATGATGTAAAAAAAGCTCACTAATTACTCATTTCTTATTGTTAAATATCCTGTGGCAATATATAATAATCTGTAATGTCTGGCTTAATATAAGTGCAGAATATCCAGTTATAATTGTATCTTTCATATGGAATATTGTTTGTCATGCTAAGTATACTGAATGCAGTGTGAAACTTATTTTTGGGATAATGGTCAAAGTGGCTAAAATTGTCAGTGTATATAATGGTGCTATGCTATGTAGGTTAATATATGTTATAGTTTTGATATCCACGATTACAGTTTCTAGCATTTTTGATGCAATGTGTGAACTGTGCTTTGTTCTTAGTGCCTAGTATGCCTAGCGTTTAGCACTTAGGGGCTCATCTACTGTAACTAATCAGACATCTAACTTCATCCACATTTGAGCTGTTAATTCCTCAGACAGGAAACTTAGGTCCCTGGTTTAAGTACTGATCAGCTTTCATTTGTTAAATCTCGTAATGCGCTCCAATGTATTCACAACAGATCTTCTAAACGTGTGAGGTCTTAAGATCTGATATCTCTTATGGTGGGTCACTTCCTGTGAGGTAATTTGCCATGATGCTACTTCTTATAATGTCACACACTGTGATGTCAGTTGCATAAGCCTAACGTGGTAAAGAGGACCCCACCCCTTCTTTTTTAGGACTTGTGCCAATGGGAATGATTATCTGTTATAATGTTACTTATAAGCTGTTTTTACCACAGCAAATTATTGATACCTTAAGGTTTCAAAATTAACCTAAACTGGCAATAAAATGAGTTTATTACTGAAATCCGCTGTGACCTGAAGGTCAAGTTCAATATGTGGCAGACTCCGCCTTTCATCCGAGATCTGTAAATGAAGTGCCATAAAAGTGGATAATAAAACCATCTGTTACATACAGTGCTTAAAAATGGCATGAAGTGCTGTATGAATGTGGCTGTGGGGGGTGGGGGGCGGCCGACTGATAGGGAGGTTTGTGCCCCTGCGTTTTTTGGGCTGGGTGGTGCAGCCCGAGCCCAATTTGGCTCGATTTGGGCTACTTGTTGGGCTTCAGGCGGGGGGTGTATATACGGCCATTTCGGGAGCTGTGTCACCATTTTGGAAGGTGAGACGGCTGCCGAGATCTCCGTTAGTCAGGGAAAGTTTTTGTTTACGTAGTCAGGGAGCAATGTTTAGGGAGCCTACGGCAATATTAACATGGCCAAAACTGATGCGAGGGTCCAGGAGGCCATGGGACTCCTGGTTGAAGCTGGCCAGATGTACCTTGAGAGAGGCCCGGTTGAGAGCACGGATTGACCGCCGCCGCGAGGCTGCGGCAAGAAAAAGGGCAAAGACGTACGTGGGAGGGGGCCGTGGGTCAAAGGCAGACCCTGCAATAAAGGAAAAACGGGGAAGGAGCGCTACGAAGTGCCCCCCTGGCTTTCTTGGAGGGGAAGGGTGGAGAAGCGCACAAAGGAAAGCACAATGAGGGCACTGAGGCCTTTGGGGCCTTGGGTGCCACCAGGTTTATTGGGGCTGCCATTGGGAGCGGGGGGCCTGAATCAGCGGGGTGCCCCTGTGGTGGTAGGTCAGGAGAGTTTAGGGGGAGGGCTGAGCAGGCAGCTCCTGGGTGGGAGCAGGGACCCAGTGTCAGAGGTTGGCAGGTGATCTCTCAGAGAGGGGGGTATGGGGTGCAGCCGGTGCCTGCAGGGGAGGAGGAGGGGTCCAGAGAAAAAGCTGTGGTGGCTCTGGACATTTGGGGGTGGTTGGACAGGGCCCCTGGGTGGGTGAGGGACAAGTGGTCGGCGGAGGGGGTGTGGGTGCAGGGGACACAGGGGGGAGGGGAGGAGCACCTGGGAAAAGGAGGGGAGGCCTCACCGGGTCGGCAGCGGCGGAAGAGGCCAGTTTCCCTTTTAAAATGGAGCAAGGGGGAGGAGGAGGGGAGCCGGAGGGTGCGGGAGAGTTCCCTGCCAGCCCGGGAGTACTGGGCGGGTAGTGCCAGGAGGGGGGTGGGCCCAGCGTAAAGGGGGGGGTCACTCAGCGGGGCTTGGTAGGGAAGGGGCCAGAGTGGGGGAGGGATGGGTGGGTGCAGGGGGATGCACTGTCACACCCCCAAGGGCAGTAGGTTTAGGGGGGTATTGGCAGTGGTGCCCGGAGCAGGGACAGGTAGGGACAAACAGGGACATTAACCACGGCATGACAGACCTTCCATTTGCATTGCAGGTACAACAGGCGCAGGGCTCAACCATGACGGGCGAGTTGCATGCGGCTCATCGCTACCGAGAAGAAGTGAAGGCAGGGTCCAGGGTGGCCAGCTGGAGCACGGCGAGGGACCGCGGTGGCAAAGTTGAACGGAGGTCTGCATTGGTCATGGCGGGGCAACAGAGAGTGGGGCAGAGGTGCCTACTAGGGCGGCGGTGGCCAGAAACGGACTCAAAGGGCAGGCTGTGGAGGCTGGCCCGATGGACGATTTGTTTACAAAAAAGGTGGTACACGAGGAAATGGTCATGAATGGGCGACAGCCCGGAGGGGCAGGGTCCTCCAGGGTGGCGGTGACACAGTATGGGCAGAAGTGGAAGGCTGAATCCACAATAAACAGGTTGTTGGAAGAGGCCAGGCACACATGGGTAATGAGAATAGAGGCAGAGGGGGAATGAGAGGACATCCCACTAGATTTTGATGAGGTTCGTTTGGAAGGGGAGATAGTGGACAAAGAAGGGGGGACCAGTAATGTTGTGCCTAGTCTTTTGCAGGAGGCGAAACCGGATGCGGAGTACGCGCCGACGTCTAGGTAGTCTCAACCCTCAGCAACACTGATTAGGCGGTGGATCCGGTGAGGACACCGACCTTGAAACCAGGTAAGAAAGGAGGGCGGAACAGCATGGATTACTCAAGACAGAGGGTGTCCACAGGGACTGCTTCAAGGGGCGAGGAAGGGGACAGTGGGCTCAAACTATGCAGGGGTAGGTATGTTAGAGACACAGGGTGGGTACTGAAGGGCAGACAAAGGTCGGGGAGACAGAACCGGGGATCAGGGGGGACGACGGACGAAGCGGCACAGCGATGCAGCTAAGGGTACAGGTGACAAGCGCGAAGGGAGGCCTGGTCAGTTGATGGAAGGCAAAGAAAGCAAGGAGGTCCGATTGCCAAAATTGCTATACAGGGGGGTGACGAAATGGTTGGGAGCACACCTCATGTTAGCCACATAAGAAAAGATATGGAAGAGCGAATATGTAGATATGTTGAAATTGTTGCATAGGGAATTGTGCTCTAAGGAGGGATCAAAAGAAGAAGAGCTGGAGTTATCCAGGCGACCCAGGGTGCCTAGGACTATAAAGAACTGGACATCAGCCTTCTTAATTTTTGGCAGTGTGTACTGTGAGAAGTACCCAGATATGTCCGAGGATTTGTTTAAATACATGGATGTAATAAGGAGGGCACATCTGACATACGGGGGCTACGCCTGGTCACACTATGATGAAGAATTTCATGCCATGCTCGCTTAGGACCCAGAGGCAAACTGGGGGGAGATTGATTCAGATCTCTACCAGCAGACCATGGGGGCGATGAAGTTTGGAAAGACAACTTACACGCCCAGCGGTTTGCCGTTGGTCTTCCGCCCATTTCGAACCTGCCCCACCAAGGGAGGGTGGGATACACGCAAAAGCCCGCAGGAGGAGGTCCCGGGGCCTGTTGGGATTACAAGGGTACGTGTGCGCGATACTACTGCAGATTTTGGCTCGAGTGCTCAAAATGCGCAGGTAGACACCCCCTGGTGCAGTGCTTCGGACCAGGTTACACAAGGCGGAGAACCTAAAATCAGTGGCAGCTCACAAAGCAGTTGCTTGGGAGAAATTGCAGAAAGAAGTACTTGAAGGGCGCATGGAGGGGCCATTTGCGATTAGCCCGATCAGGGATTTGATTATTTCCCCGGTCGGGGTGGTTCCAAAAAAGGAGAGAGAACATTATCGTCTGATCCAACAGTTTTCATGGCTGCAAGGGGGGTCAGTAAACGATTTAGTTCCTGATGACTTGACGTCAGTATCTTACTCTTTAGTGAACGTAGCTAGGGCCCTGGTGGAAAAGGTAGGAAACGGGGAGGAAATGGCAAAATGCAATGTTAAGGCCACTTTCCGGCTCTTGCCAGTACACCCGGACGACTTCCAGTTTCTGGGAATTCAGGCTGACGGCAACATTTTTGTGCATAAGGCATTACCCATTGGGCTCCATATCATGTGCACTGTTTGAAAAGTTCAGTTCATTCTTGCAGTGGGTTTTCTGTTGCAAAAAGGGTAAAGATACAGTGACACATTATCTGAATGACTTCTTCCTGGTGGGCTGGCCTGGTTCGACGGACTGCCAGCAGCAGCTGGACAGTTTCCAGAAGCTCATGGGGACACTGGGTGTCCCCTAGGCACCAGAGAAGACACAAATTCCAAGCACGGTTTTGTCATTTCTGGGGATTGAACTTGTTTCTGCGGCCATAGAGGCCAGGTTGCCGAAGGATAAGAAATTGCACATGAGACTGTTGATCGAGGACATGCTGGCCAGAAAGAAAGTGACAATGAGAATGGTCCAAGTTTTACTGGGGCATTTGAATTTTGCATGCAGGGTGGTGAGAGCGGGACAGACATTTTGCAGGAGACTGGGCAGGTCACTGACAGGCCTCTCGCTGCCACACCACCATATGCATTTGTCGGCAGGGACGAAGAAAGACCTAAGAATGTGGTGCAGGTTTTTGGGGTACCTCAATGGGATACCCATGGCAGCGCCAGAAGAGTGGGTTTGGGATGCCCAGATATTCTCTGGTGCAGCAGGATCAGGAGGTTTCGGTTTGTATTGACAGGGAAAATGGTGTGCCGAAGAGTGGCCAAATCATTGGAAAAATGGAGGCAGGAGCATTGCTTTTCTTGAATTGTTTCCGCTGGTGGTTGCGGTCACCCTCTGGGGGAGGAGCCTAGTGCACAAAAAGGTCACTTTCAGGGTGGACAACATGGCAGTGGTGCAGGTAGTCAACAGCAGTCCACGTGGGACGAGCATGTTTTAAAGCTATTGCGCGTATTCATGTTGGGTTGCTTGCAGTACGACATTCAGTTCAGGGCAAAGCTTGTACCGGGCGTGGACAATGACATTTTGGATGCTTTGTCTCGTTTGCAGTGGGAGAGGTTCCATGGGCTGGCCACAGAGGCAGAAACGAACAGGACGCTGGTGCCCAACGGGTTGTGGTCCGTAGGAGAAAAAGAGTGCTGCAACTGGGGAGAGGAGTTGGCCTAACGGCTAGGGCGCTCGACCTCGGACCTGGGGATCTGGGTTCGAGTCTCGGTAACGACGCCAAAACCTCCTGTGATTCTGGGCAAATCACTTAATCTCCTCATGTAACTGGAAAAATATGTAAAGCGCTCTGATACCTGATTCGGTTCGGGTCTAGTTCGTGCTATATAAAACTCTGCAAAAAAAAAAAAACTGGTGGTAGGGTCTTCAGCACCTTCTACAAGGATGGCCTATGTGCTTGTGTGGCAGGAGTTTCTGCAGGGACGTGCAAAGAGGAGAAGTGGGACATGGGCCAGTTCATTTTGGACTTGATTGGGAAGGGTTTGTTGAAGGTTACCATAGCGGAAAAGCTGGCAGGGATATCTTTCATGGGCAAGCTACTGTGGGGTTCTTCTACAACGGCAGGTGAACTGGGGAAGAGGTTGATAGTTGGTTGGGCCAGGGAGTCAGGTAGGGGGCAAAAGGTTTGGTTGCCAGTGTACAATGT
Organism: Lissotriton helveticus; assembly: GCF_964261635.1. NCBI lineage: Eukaryota > Metazoa > Chordata > Amphibia > Caudata > Salamandridae > Lissotriton > Lissotriton helveticus. The sequence continues at coordinate 221,765,586 of NC_136061.1, read as the reverse complement.
GCTATTGGGCAGGTTGATAGCAGTGTTGCCAGAAGTGTGCAGTTGAGGGCAGGAGGTGTTACTTTTTTCGGCTTTAATGTCTTGGCTTTAAGGTGGAGCTTTCCGAGTGTCGGAGTTGCTGGGAAAGAAAGGGGCCCCAGGGCTGCATTGGGAGGAGGTACAGGAGTGCGAGGGTCATGTAAGCTTTTCCTCATGCATGTGGCTTTGCAGGTGCCGTGGCCGGGCCCGAGTCGGAGGCGATCGCTATCTGGATCATTGGGCATTCTTTTGTAAAGTGGGCAGAAAGACACAAATATAACAAGGGGAACGGTGTAAATTTGGGATTGGACCCAGATTTGTTTAAAGTTTCTTGGCACGGGAAGGGAGGCACGCGTTGGCACGAACTTTTCCCTCTTTTAAATAAGTTGCTGTGCCGTCATACTTGCCCCAATGTACTAGTTCTTCACTTGGGGGGGAATGATTTGGTGGTTTGCAAAGGTTTGTCTCTGTAGAAGCAAATGAAGAGGGATTTGAGGGAAATCAAGAGGCAATGGTCCTGGTGTTTTGTAGTTTGAAAAGAGTTTATTCCCAGGAGGCATTGGAGAGGGGCTGAGTGGCCGGTGGCATTGATAAGGCCAGGAGAAAGATAAACAGGGAGATTAGGGTGTTTTGTAGAGAGTCAGATTTTGGCAGGGTGGCGCACTCGGAGTTAAAATATGTGGCGGAGGATTATCCGGAGCACAAGTATTCGGCCAAACATTTTTTTCAGGGATGACGGAATTAATTTGTCTCGCTTCGGGATGGAGTTATATTTGATTCAGATAAAGGAAGTTTTAGATTCTGCACTGGATATCAGGCATTACCCTAGAAAAGGCCGGGGGGGGTGTTTCAGAAATGTCATAAGGACAATTTCTGAGTGGCGTCAGTTGCCTATTTTTGGCCCGTTTGTTACTGTTTCATTTTTGGTTGGGGACAGGGAGGTAATGAGGTTAGGATAGGATTTACTTAGTTAGAGAAGAGGTTACAGGGTTTAAGGGTTAACAGTTATTGATCGGGTAGGTAGATCTTTAGAGAAGCAGGTTACAAAGTTTTTAATTTAAGTTATTGATTAATTTGGGGTATTTTAAATAAATTGCAATTGTGTTTGGGGAAAACTTTAGGGGTGGGGGAGGTGGACACTTAGATGTATTTTGTATAATTAGATGTCGTTTTGTAAGGCAAAGGACAGGGTTATGTTGTGTAAGGTGCACCTGTCTTCAATAAAAGCGGCCTTTTTCACACTTATGTTGAGTCAATTGTGATTTGTTCCGTGCACTTCGGCCCAATGGGGCTTTGGGGAGGCAGCCGACCAACAGGAAGGCACGCCCCCTGTTTTTGGGACGGGTTGTGCGGCCCGAGCCCAATTGGGCTTGATTTGGGCTACTTGTTGGGCTTCGGGCGGGGGGTTTATATGCGGCCATTTCGGGAGCCGTGTCACCATTTTGGAAGGTGACAAGGCTGCCGAGAACTCCGTTAGTCAGGGAAAGTTTTTGCCCTCCCTCCCTCCCTCCCTCCCTCCCACCCATTTTTAAGAGAAAAGGTTTTTTTGTTTGTTTTTTATCGGTTATATATTTTTCTTGGCACGTTTTGATTGGGTACAGGTGCATCAGGGGAAAACATTATTTTTATTTTGGTTGTCGCTTGAAGCAGGTGTGTGGCGTCGGTTGCTTATTTTTGCCCAGTTTGTTACTGTTTCATTTTTTAGGATCAGTCGGCCTCTGCCCGACTAATCCTCAACGTCCCCCGCCAAAGCCACATCACCTCCCACCTAAGAGACCTGCACTGGCTCCCCGTCAACAAGAGGATCACCTTCAAATTCCTCACCCTCGCACACCAAGCACTCCACAACACCGGACCAGCCTACCTGAACAACAGGCTCAACTTCTACACCCCCGCCCGCCAGCTCCGCTCCGCCAGCCTCACCCTCACCGCCGTTTTGTGCATCCAACAAACAACCTCCGGCGGAAGATCCTTCTCCTTCCTCGCGGCCAAGCCCTGGAACACCCTCCCCACCCACTTGCGGCAGACCCAAGACCTGCTCACCTTCAGAAGGCTCCTCAAGACCTGGCTCTTCGAGCAGTAACAGCACCCCCTCCCCTCAGCACCTTGAGACCCTCACAGGTAAGTAGTGCGCTCTACAAGTTCATTGATTGATTGATTGATAGGTTTTACTTAGTTCCCTGCAAAAGTTATAGAGAAAGCCATCAACAGCCAACTCGCCACATTCATCGAAGAGCACAACATCCTCGACTCCTCCCAATCCGGGTTCAGGCAAAACCATAGTACGGAAACCTTCCTCCTCGCCGCAACAGACGACATCCGCACCCTACTGGACAAAGGAGCAACAGTTGTCCTCATCCTCCTCGACTTCTCAGCGGCATTCAACACCGTTTCCCACCGCATGCTAATATGCAGACTTCACGACGCAGGGATCCAGGACAAGGACTGGATCAGCTCCTTCATCTCCGGCAGAATGCAGCGGATCAGACTCCCTTCTTTCCTCTCGGACCCTACACCAACCATATGCGGAGTCCCTCAGGGGGTCATCCCTCAGTCCGACGCTCTTCAACGTCTACATGGCTCCGCTCGCCCACATCGTCAAAACCTACGGACTCAACATTGTGTCATACACAGACGACACCCAACTCATCCTCTCCCTATCCAACGAACCCGACACCGCCAGACACAACTTTCGAGAAGGCATGGAAGCCGTCGCCAACTGGATGAAAAACAGCTGCCTACAACTACACACCAAGAAGACGGAAGTATTCATCATCGGCCCTGGTGGCCCCCGCCCTGGATAACCCCTCCACCCCAACGGATCACGCACGCAACCTGGGAATCATCCTGGACTCTGAGCTCAAAATGGACCACCAGATCAACTCAGTCTCATCCTCTTGCTTTTACAACCTCCGTCTCCTACGTAAGACCTTCAAATGGGTCTCCCTTGAACACAGAAAGACCGTCATTCATGCCCTGGTCACCAGCAGACTCGACTACGGCAACACACTCTATGCCGGAATAAACAAAAACCTCACCGCAAGCTACAGAACGTCCAGAACGCTGCCGCAAGACTGGTCCTCAACCTGCCAAAACACTGCCACATCTACCAGCACCTGCGCACACTCCACTGGCTCCCCATCGAGGCAAGAGTCACCTTCAAGATGCTCACCCACGCACACATAGCCCTCCACGGCACTGGACCAGCATACCTGAACAGCCGACTCAAATTCCACGCACCCCAAAGGACCCTACGATCAGCTCAGCTCTCCTACGCCGTGGTCCCACGCACCAGAAGAACCAGATCGGGAGCTGCTCCTTCTCCTTCCTCATGGCCAAGGCCTGGAACGCCCTTCCGCTCCACCTCAGACAGACAACATCGCTTCCCATCTTCGTAAGAGACCTCAAGACCTGGCTCTTCGACGGTTCCCTCCTTGATGGACGGGAAACTGCACCTCCCCCCCCCCCCCCAACCCCAGTGCCTTGAGACCCTTACGGGCGAGTAGTTGTGCTTAACAAACACTTGATTGATTAGATAGAGAAGCGGTTACAGGGTTTAAGGGTTAACAGTTATTGATCAGGTATGTAGATCTTTAGATATGTTGAGAAGCAGGTTACAAAGTTATTAAAGGGGTGAAAGATTGATTAATTTGGAGTATGTTAAATAAATTACAATTGTATTTGGAGAAAACATTAGGGGTGGGGGAGGTGGATACGTAGATCTATGTTGTATAGTTGGATGTAGTTTTGTAAGGCAAAGGCCAAGGTTATGTTGTGTAAGGTGCAACTGTCTTCATTAAAAGCAGCCTTTTTCACACTTATGGTGAGTCAATTGTGGTTGGTTCTGTGCACTTCGGCCCAATCGCTATACGCAAGAATTAAGTTATTGTAAGATTTCTCCGGCAGCAGATACTATGCTGCAGCAGTATTAAACAAAAAGAAATAATGATACCAGTACTCTACTACTGGCTAGACAGTTGCCCCAGGGCACATTTTAAACTAACAGCATGAAAGGCCAGTGAAACAGTAGCCAGAAAGGTGCACTATCAGTGAGTAGACAGCCCCAGGTGGCGCGTAGGTTGAGCCCTAACAGCGAGTACACGATTTCAGACGTCCAGTTGGTGCGACGCCGGCTCATAGGCTCCCTGACTGCTGTAGTGACTCAGCACTGGGCCTTCTCTGAGCATGACATCATGCCATGCATTATTTATCATGTAGGGCGGGCCAAGAGTGCTGCACAGACAGCTCCTTGCTTCCTGCACACCCGGCTTCTGGTAAATTCTCAACTCGCTGCACTGAATGATGCATGGACTTTAAATAATTCTATTCCCTATCATCTGCCTACTCCGCATTCAGTCTGTCTGAGCAAATGCACTGGGAAGTGTAGTTTTTTTTTCAAGCCGTTTCCTTACTGGACACGAGAACTACGAATCCGTGGAACTCAATATCCCAGCTGGCATTATCCGCGACAACGTCTCCCCCATCCATTCCTGAAGCTCGTAGAGCAAGATTCCCTTTTAGGGACCTTCGCGTCACCAAAGGGGCGAAGCAGAGAGCTGCGGCTAGCGCAGAGGCAGGCGTGGTTTGGAAAGGGGCCGTTCTGTCAGACAGCACGCGTAGAACTGCCAGGAGCTGCCGCATCTTCCTGCCCGTTATCTTCTCGGTGGAACGCAACCCTAACGGATAGTCACTTGCAGCCGGCGCGAGCCGCGGCAGACGGAAGTGTCAGGCACGAGGAGCTTCGGTTGACGCAGCGCGAGCCGTCCCCCCTGTCAGGCGCGAGCGCCTGGGCTGTCCGAACACCAGCGGCGAGAAGGCGTCGAGGCAGGCAGCCAGCGCCCTGTCCAGTGCCCGCCACCTGAACCGCGCGCGCCTCCCCTGCAGCCTGAAGATGGTGGACCGCGAGCAACTGGTGCAGAAAGCCCGGCTGGCCGAGCAAGCCGAACGATACGATGACATGGCGGCGGCGATGAAAGCCGTAAGTGGGGTTCTGGGGGCCCCCCAGCTGTCCCAAGGGATAGATCACTGTCCTCCGTCCGTCGGCGCTCAATAAATAAATACATACAGATCAATTATACACCTCCAGCGAGCGCGTGGCCGCATGTCTGAGCGTGTGGCCACATGTCTGAGCGTGTCTCCACATGTCTGAGCGTGTCTCCAGGGAAGGGATAAGTATTTGTTACCCCCAGTCGCCCACCGGGCACCACGGACAATATTGGTGTGAATTAAGCAATCTCAATTTGTGTCCGTCTGCCTCCCGCGCCTGAAACCGAGGGCTCGGATGGCAAGACCCTCAGGACCCAGGAGAGGTTACTGTTATTCCTCCCGAGTCAGAGGGGCAGGGTGCAAGTACCCTTAGTGTCAGCCCCCCCTTCATTCTGTAATGAGCCAGGGCAAAGATAGTCTGCCCCCCAACATAGGAGTACTTCCCGATCTAGATCCATGTACACCCACCCCCAATGGGTATCCGAGACTTTCCCATTGACCAGATTACTGGGATTTTACATGCATGGTACCTGGTCTAATATTGTGCGTCCCCTAACCCAGAGCCGTGAAGACTAAATTGTCTAGGCTTAGGCCTCTTATTTGTAATTAGTGAAAATGTTTGGGAAAGGCATGCCTGCATGAAGTATGGTGATTGAGTGGGGTGTTGCTGTATACGAACTCTCCCATAATTGTGATTATTTGGGCAGTGGGTGGTGTGAGCAAACGTACACGTTTATTCGACATACATTATTTTAGGTGATGTGGGTGGGTGGGGGCAGTGTCACATACCAGTCTCTATTCTTGGAGGGGGAGGGGGCGGGTGCCATCAGTCCAGCCCCTCCTTGGCAGAGGACAGGGTTATCCGCCCGTCCATCTAGCTGTTTTGTAAGTGGGTTTATTTGCCTTACTGGCAAATGAGAACATTTCAGTTGTAAATATCTGATTGAAGTGGTCCTAATAAATGGCACTCATTCTACCTTCCTTATTCAGGCGTATGAGGGTACAGTGTATATTTAGGTGTGAGCCATAATGGCCCATGGCATGGACAGATGAATGCCGTGATTATGGTTAGATGTGACTGCAAAACACATGAAGGACTAATCTTCACTCAGCTGTTCCTGAAGATGGAGATTATGCAGAAGGATAGCCGTTCCTTAGACACAGATGTTCGTTCTCGTTGCAGTCTGTGCCTTTATTACTGCAGGAATCGTTGTATTTGACGTGTGGATGGTAGGGATTGGGAGCACTAGCGAGGATACCTCCCGCGCCAAACTGTGCGGCTCCAGGAGTCCTGTCTGTGTTCCATGTGTGGGTTTGAAGCACGACCACTGAAGTAGAATAGTATTTTGGGAGAATGTAGCGTGGCATACTCTCTTCACTGTTTCTCATCGGAGGCATACTGTGGCATAGTTGTATGAAATTTGTCTCGGAGGCAATATTAGCTGTAATAGTCGGTAAGATTTTGACTGAGACACTGTTGTAGTGCACCAGGTACTCGCTGAATGGTCCCAGTGGTAAAGCCTAGTGGACGTGTTGGTATCCTCGAAACTGTGGGCCTCACCCATTTGTGTCTACGGTGAAGTGATGTGATATTAGAGGTAGAAAGAAATATTGTCTGCCTTTCTGTCTAGTGGATCTGCATCTTTATTGAATTACACCCATCCCTGCGCCCTTTGCTTTTATGCCGATATCCATACAGCTTTATATGACAAGGTTTCCAGTAAAATGGCTATACCTTTAACAGACCACGGGCTCCTCCTGAAGGTGACCAGGCAGCATCCATTACACTGGCGCCTACTCTTCCCATCCGTCAGAAAACCTTGTCCGTGTCATTCTTGGCTATATCTCATGAGATTTCTCGTAATTAGTTTAACTAAATATTTATTATAATTAACTCATTATTTTGGTATATCGCAATTATGGTTGGGTGGGGAAAGCTGGTTGGGCTTGGAGCAGGTATGTTAACGTTACAAAACAATTCCATTAAGTCCAGCTGATTTCTTTGAAATAAAGCAATCGAGGGAGGCAGTGCCAGGCCGTTCGAGACGATTCTGGATTTGTCATATTGCAGAGAAAGGCAGGACCAGGCTGAATAGGTTGAGGGGAGGGATAGACAGGGATGCCTTAACGCGAGGAAAAATCATGTTTTGCCTTTCTTTGAGCAGGCGTGAGCTTATGAGGAGCCTGGGTTGCTCTCATGGTTGACGAGCAGCGAATGCTGATCTAGGATTGTCGCAGTCTGCCTCGTTTGCAGATGTTTGCCTACAGTACATGGCACCAATGTATTTGGGCGGGTCACAGAATGGCAAACACCATGGTACCCTGCCATGCGCATAACTATGCTAATAAGTCCTGAGGAAATCTGTTGTACTGCATATTGATTCAGTAAAATAAATGCGAGTTTGACACACGCTTTAAGTTAACAGGGTGGACATAGAAAGCTTTTTTGATAATATGAACGTTTCGATTTTTTGGTGGTTATTTTTTTTTAAACTTCCGGAATCTTTTGTAAATCGAAGCGAGGTTATGCTGGTGTTAAATATTAGACTGCTGTTACGTTTTTGCACGCGGACTTTGGAATGGTTTCATGTATATTCTTAACATGAGGTTGGCACATGGCTGGTATCAGACAATGTACAATATTCTGTTTGCTGTTCTACTATTTTAATAATCCTAAATTGAAATTCGTCTTGAACAATCAGCATTTCATTGTTCTATGTAGCAACATTATTGTTTGAACTTATTTGCTGTTCATAGTCTTTGTTACCTTGCAGTACAACTCATTTCGGGCAATTATTTAATTGAATGCAGAACAATTCCTAACACTTGTGCTCAGTCTGAGCCTGTTCCACCATGTCACCACTGTATGTTTCAATGAGCAGCCTTAAAGGTGCTGTATGCTGTTTTTCTTTTAAAAGGACTTTTATGAAAAATACAGTTTTCAGAGTCATGGTCTAAAACTGAGTTTACAGCGTGCAAGACCTTTGCGTGGAAGGTTTGTATTAATTTACATAAATAAGGGTTTGACTTTTCTAAAAAAAAAAAAAAAAAAAAAAAAAAAAAAACAGTTCTAGTTGAGTTTGGCATTGGAAATGGTCCCAAATCTGAAACAGGGTACTTACTGAAAAGCAACTTCTTAGACATGTGGCAGAGAGATTCGTTCACTGAAGATGAGCACTAATACAGGACAGATGCTTGAGGATGCCTTTGCTTGATATCTTCTCAGGATGCAGCAGTCTTTCAAATGCTTTACTGCACGTGCGATTTCTCTGTATGTAGGGAAAGTGATTATTTGTCTTACAATGAAACCCTTTCCAAATCAATATGCTTTAGAAATAGGTTACACGGAGGCTTTTGGAACAAATTCTACCGGAGGGTGAACACCTCTAATCATTTCCTTATGCAGTTCATTATTTGAGACTCAGATTTGTTGTTCATTGTTTCTCCTTTAGAGGATTTTTTATACCATAATCTTGGGTAAGCAGGACCAGAGCTTTGATACCCATATGCCCAAAATCGTTAGGTGTGAACACTTTTTTTTAATGTTGCATTTGGATTGGTTGGGGGCACTCATCATGGGATTGGTCAGGGAAAATCCTGGCAGTTGTTCATTGGTTGTGTAGTTGCTGTGAGCTGATATGTCCCAGACATGGTATCAAGCTGCTGGTTCACACCAGGTCCTCTTATGACAAAAGGCATGTGCCAGTGATGTTAGCATAGATGGTGACTCTATATGACAAACTGTGTTCTTCCTTGACGTTGGGCGGACACCTGACCTCAAGTGCAAGAGTCAGCTGTCAATTGGTACATTGCTGCTGTCTTACCTATAATTGTTTTGTGTATGTGTGTGGGGGGGCATGCTGCACAGACTGATGGAGAAGGGAAGCTTACATTACTGATGCCTTTATTTGGCATATGTCCTATGTATTATGGAACCTTATAAGAAAAAACCTTGTCATTTATGCTAAAGCCAAAACCATTTGCGGTGTTAGGGCTCCTAGTTCTTATGGTTCATACCTCGGACAGTATTTTCCCCCTCTTCATACTAAATCCCATTGCATTTTTCCTAGAGGTAATGAGGTCTGCTGAAGAGATGTGATTTTTATTCAGGTAAAATGCTAATACAATGTGTAAGTATGTCTCTGACTAAATTACTTGATGAATCAGAACACACTTTAATGAGGAGCCCGACAGAGAGTATTTGGAGTGACTGAAAATGTTGGAAGTATATTCTGAAATTTACTTGGTGTGTCTTCACCTCACACATGTTTGGTGATCTGTGATGAACAACTGAATGAGGAGTGGAGCCCTGAGGCCTAGAGGTTTCTCAATAAGAAATATGTAGGACCCTCAACAGCCATTTTCTGCCTCTGGTAGGTCTTTGGCCCTTGGAGTAGTCATTGTTGATAGCATCATCATCTGGTCTTGTTGGCCTCCACCAGGAGGTGACCCCGAGAAAATAGTTGGGATCTACTTTGTAAAAAAGTGAATTAATGATTACCTCTTTATCATAGAATTAGATTTATTTAAAGGTTAAAAAAAAGGTGGATGTGAAAAATAGGACCTGTAATGTGTCCTTCACATCACTTACAAATGTAAAAAAATGGTCTACATGTTTCAGCCGACATGCTTCCTTGCCGGGTCGATGGCTTTTGTCAGGACCAACTTTAGGGGTAAAGGATAACCCCGCCCCCCTCCCCCTGTTTTTTATATATTACTTGCGTCTGGTGGGACACTATCCCCTGGACATGGTTATGCGGCCAGTCGCATTCATTCCGGCAAGCAAGATTGTATTTGCTCTCAGCTTTTGAAATCACTGAACGTTCCGCATAGGGTGGTGGGAGAGACGCGTGGACTGCTCTTTTGAGGTACAGCTTGTAGCCTCTCATCTGGTGTCTCCCCTCCTGAATGTTTCTTTGTAACATATTTGGAAGCTGAGAGGGACCCCAGCCTGCTTCTATTTCCCTCTCTTGATAGATTGTTTAACAACTGAATGAGACATACTTGGGAGACCAGAGACGTGGGGCTGGGATTGAGGGAAGAGGAAGTCTCCCCAAGGGGTGAATGTTATTGCAATTAGCCGATGTTGATACTACTGTATGCCTCCTGAGTTTTCTTCAAACACCACCATTGGATGTCTTTTTCGTTTTAGTGTGACCTAGCTTCAACCTTGTTACTATGATCTTATAATTTGTAGCAGTTCCTTAACGCCTTAAATCGTTTTCTAGGTTTTGTTCTGGCATGAGTGTAAACCTTATAAAGATAAATTTTTGACACATCTCTCTATCACAGATTTTCGAGGACTCCGCATCAGAGACAAAGGGAATAGAAATTTGATAATTAATATGTATTTGGAAGGACCGTTTTGTCCTTTCTGTCTGACATAGTTCTTAAAAGCAACAACTCCTAGTGTAGAAAAGATGTACATTTAGAGTGACGTAGGTTTAGAGGTATAGGTGTACTTCTGGAGAATGGAAGTTAGGTAAATGAGTTGACTTTCACACTAGTTGTCTGTGGATGAAGAGACTCTAAAATGCACTTTTTCTTTTTAATCTTATCTCATTCTTTCCTGCTGTGATGCCACCGAACCTCCAGAAACGACTAGAGTCTGGGTACCTATAATAGAACAGCTTTTTATATAGAGATCATCCTAAACCTGCCTACCATGCTCAAAAATGAAATTGAGTCCCATATGCCAACATCTCTGGATTCTAATGAAAAGCATTAATCTTAAACTGGTTCTTCTGGGTCACCATGTAAGGATAATAGAAAATGTGATGCAGTGGTGCATAGGCCTTGTTGGTCTGGTTTGTTATTGAAAGATGTACACTGGGATAGACCCAATTATTATTTGTTTTTGCTTCTTTAGAAGTATTGACCTTCTGCACAGTCCTTTGTACGGGAGGCAAGTTAACTGTTCAGTCGAGTGTCGTTTGTGGCTATAGTGGCTGGATCTGCTGTTAAAAGTGATTTGACCCAGAGAAGATTGTTTTTGTCTCGACTTGTGGATTGTGACTTGTAGAATAACGTAGGATTGTATATTTACTCTTTAAAACTGCACTTCTAGTTCTGATATTCTTGAGATTCAGAAAAGGAAGGAAGAGAGGAATCTCATAGGGACTGATCTGGATTTGCTTATGGCACTTCGTGATAATTTCAGGGGTTCGTGAATTGAAAAGTAGTACAATATTCTTCATGTGCATGCACCGCAGTGGTGAAATTCCTGGCGAGGGATCATCTGCATCAAACGTGCCATTGTAGAGCACGTGGATAAAGTTTGTTATCAGTTGTAGTTGCTTCAAGTTACACTGATTAGCTCTAACAACAACTCCTGTTGAACCTCCCTTGCTCACAGCAACCCTGTTGGACAATGACTAGGTTAGTTAGACAGCTTGTCAACAACATCAGTAGAAAGTCATAAAAGCCAGGAAATTAGGAGGAAGGCAACTGTAGTTATCTCCTTAGTGTGGTGAAATGTCAGCACACAGTGCTTCAAGCCGAGATAGTTTAGCTACAATAGATACTTTAAGGAAGTTCTCCGAGGGTAGCAGGGTGACAGTTCACTTTTTTCTATACAAGAATATAGCCAAGGTTATCAGGCATGCACCCTGTTATAGGTTTAGGACAACTCATCACATTTCTGGTAAAGAGACCGATTAAGATGTTCATTTGTTAGTTGGTGGTACTTGCTTCCATGCTGGATTATTTTCTGTGATGTCTATATCTCAAATTTATATATTTTTGTGTTGTAAGTGATAGTTGAGTTAAGAAAAAATTTAGATTTGTGGTATGGACTACCTTTAGCAGTGTGAATCATGTTGTATTTCCACCTTTTTCCTTTACTTTGACAGCTAACTAATCCGGGCAAAAAGAGACCTATCAAGCACAGTACTCATAGATTGAATTCTGTTGCCCTTGGTTTCAAAACAGGGAAAAGGTCTCCCTCCCCAAAATAATATATTTTTAGTGATAATATTAGCTACTCATTTGCATAAAATGTAACCTTTTCAGTTAAGGATATTGCCTCTGAAGACCAAATCATTGCAGTTTTTAGAAGGCTATTGAGTTTGTGGTCTCAGGTCAGTCTATTGTGGGATCGGTGGCTTCCTGCTATTATTTTATCCAAATGTAAATCACAAAACGGAAGAACTTTTGGAAATGCATGGGAGACCAGTGGTGGCAGATCACAGAACAGTGTGGAGGATTTAGCACAGTTTGGAGGGTCTAGCAAGACTATCTCAAGAATAAACTCTGTCTCGACAGTGATGAAGGAAAGAGGAAATGCTGTTTAGAACCTCATTTCAAGTACAATCCGCTCTCAATGTTGTGGAATGAATATATGTAGGAGAGCATTTTCCTCCAGGGGTTCCTGGTCTTAAAAGAAAATTACCCTCGTGCAGGATCCATCAGGCCAGATAGTCTGCGCTTCATCATAGATTGCCAAGACATTCACAGCTTACTATTGGGAGTTATACATCCACTGCCCTCACTCAGTACGAGAACATAACACACCATTGTTGACAGAGACCCTCCCCCCTCTCTCTCACTACCTGCTGTCCCGAAAAAAGCCCTGGAGGCTGCACTTAACCCTTGAGGAACTTGATGAGGCCATTCTGGCACTGAACACTGGGAGGACTCCCAGCCCAACACCTTTCCCCTGAATATTACAGTACATTCTGCACCTTTTTGCTATATACTAGAAGGCCTCCGGGACAACGTTTGTCACCCCACCTCACCCCCCGGGAGCTGGACTCTGCAACCATCATTCATGGTCATTCCCAAATTGAGCAGTCCAGAAGCCCAATGTCAGGCATTCCGCCCTATATTCCCAGTAAACATGGAGATAACGTTTTCCACAAAACTCCTAGCCTTCAGACTCTCAGGTTATTGACACCCTTGTCCATCTGGAACAATACAGCTTCATGCCAGGCGCAGCACCCTACACTGTATTAGACAGGCACATATAGCATTGACATGCGCACAAAAACTCAAAGATCTGTGCAGCCTTTCACTCTCTGACTGTGAAAGGCGGTTAACTCGATTGACCAGTCCTTCCGTGACGGTGTTCTTGAGCATATGGGGTTCAGCCCGAGATTCAGCTCCTACTTGTGGTTTCTCTCTGATCACCCGACAGCCTGGGTCTGAGTCAATTGGGTCCTGTTGGAGCCCTTTCCTGTCGAGAGGTGGACTCGCCAGGGCTGTCCCTTTTCTCTTCTCCTCTTTGCCTTGGCCATTGAGCCGCTGGCTCGGCTGGTACATTGTGATGCCCATGTTTCCAACTGGAACTGGGTATATGCATCACAGACATCCTTACATTGAAGCTACTACTTCACGTGGAAATTTCCCAGCCGTACTTAGGCTGGTACGGAATTATAACCAGCCAGAAGGTATGTCCCTGCCCAATGGTTGATACTATGGTTATACAGTTGATACTAATGAGGCCCTATTGATTCATATTTAAATATCATATTTATGCATATTCCAGGCTCCAAACACTTTGTCATATCCACAAAGGTAGGCCTGGGCCTATACCCAGTTTTGACTCATAACCACATCATTAATATAAAACTTACACGCACCGAATAATATGTCGTCCGACTTGCCTTTAGTCGCGTTGACACTTTTCACTCTTTTTAACTTGTGGGCACGAATACTGTTGTGCTCCCCATGTCAGACATTATCCATCACCGTGGAATTATACACAGGATTGTATATGGCTCTTTTCTGTTTCCTCATTTGTTCCGTTATTTTTTCACCATTGTGTTCACACGCATATAGTCACTGTCATCGACGTATGATGAATGCATGCACACTGATCTGTTTTCACATATTTTGATTTAATAAGTAATATATTCACCATCACGGAGAAATGTTTGGTGCGAATACATGGATCTGTCTTTATATGTGTAAATTACAATGTTAGACCTATTTATAGTACATAAAGTAGTTTGAAGTTAGACATTAGCGCAGGTTGTTCGTATCTGTGGTGAGTCCTTTAGAATATCTATTGTTTCTGGGAATAAAGGTGAGGTTAGAGCATCATGTTACGGCAAATAGCTCAGTATATGTCCTGAGGTAATGGGAAACATGCAGTACTGCACTCTGGGATATCACAGCATCGACCATACATCATGCGATCATAGAATATATGTGGGAATGAGCTTTGTACGGCCAAACGGTAGAGGCCAAAGCTATCAGAATTCCGTTTTATGTAAGACTGGTATGAGGTCTAGTGTCGGACCATAATCATTGCTATAATGATATTTAGCGAATATAGTAATCAAGCTATCCTCAAACAAAGCTTCATATTTCAATCTAGATTAAGCCATATGTCTGCGCGCGGGCGCCACCTGAGTGAAGATTGAGGAAGGCTATAGTATTGGTCTCCGTGCTACTGCAGTCCCGGCATGGGCGTAAGTATTTGCCATACTTACTACGTGTGCACGATTGTGACTGAAGTCTGTGCAGGATTCTCAGGCTGTATATCTAGTCAGTCACCGGTGCGCTATAAGTAAGAATAAACTCTAATAAGTAAAAGCACATAATAGGGTCCACCAAGAAAATTTGAAACTACTCTAACCCCCGTTCGTAGGTACCTGTGTACGGCAGCCTCCTGGCTGTATCCGATCTCGGCACCTCGGTATGGCCGCTGTAAGTGACGACACCCGGAAGTGCTTCACTTTAAGTACCCTATTGACTGGCTTGCGTGTTGTAGACAGAGGATGCATGTATCAGTCATAGCCGTCATGTTGGGTGAGTGAAAATCCCTAAATCCCACTGCCAGCGTGTGAAGATTTATCTTTATACATAATATGATGTATTTGAATAAGGAAAGTATTCACAGGTATTATTATATGAAAAATCCCCGACTATTTATTGACACTATTAGTCTGTGAGTCGTAATAGAGAATGTCATTTATAAGCTGTCTTGTGTATGTAAATCATATATAAACCACGAGAAAATATCCAAACGATAGTAATTCAATACAACTAATGAGAGATAATATTGTATATAGGGCCTAAACCCCAACAACCCCCTCAACCACCATCAAGCTTCTTGAGATCCTCTTCCGTAAAAATAAGCCCTGATAAGATCAGGGTACCAAAATCAAAACCATCTGACTCACCCTCAAAAACAATCCCCGACGCAATAGAGTCTCCAATCTCTATCACCGAATTAAATAAGTCACCTTGTACTGTGGGGAAGGTAGCTCCTGTAAAGAATGCAGAAGTAGGCTCACCCCAAGTGAACTCTGTAACTGTCGATGTATCCTCTAAATCACATCCTATTGTCCCGGAGTTAGATCTAAATCCATTTTCGGGTCCACTAGCTTCCATTTCCTTTTCAGAAACTAGCGACCCGACAATCTTTACTTGGCCCCTTTCTGTTTAATTTTGGAACGTTGCGGGGCTCCGCTCCAAGATAAAACACAAACCATGGCTAGACACAGTTGGTGTACACCAAATAATATGCCTGCAGGAAACCTGGGCCATTGAGCCACTACATATCCTAGGTTATAAAACATACCATGTTCCAGCTAGCTTCAAAACTCATGGCAGACCTAAGGGAGGTCTTGCAGTATACATTGCAAACAACTTGCCTTCCATGGACATTATTGTTCTCCAGTCCGGCGAAAATTTTCAAATCCTAATGGTTACTTTCAATAAATGTATGGTGTATTTTTTGGTTAACTTTTACAATAATCTTCAGTTAATTGAATGCGTAAACATTTTATCCGAAATTACTTCTTTCTTAATTGAACAGCGGAACAAACATATTTCTATTATTTCCTATGTGATTTGGGGGGGGGAGGGATTTTAATGCTTCATTATGTAGCAACTATAAGAAAGGTATCTGTGGTCTCCAGGATGAAAATGGATGTTCCCTGACTCATTTCTCACATACCAAGCTAGGTAACTGCCTGAATGAGTGTCTTTTTTCACTAGAGCTGGAATATGCGAATAACATTGTGGACCCACCTGCTGATTTCTTGCCAACATTTCACGGTAGGGGTCTATCAAGTGTTATCGACTATATTCTATGCTCTCAGACAATAAAGGGACAAATGAAAACTTTTAAGACAGGCTCAGATATTAGTAGCGACCACTTTCCTAATAGTGTAAGCCTATTAATTAAAAAGGCTTCACCCCATCAAATTAGGACTAGTTTACTGAATCAACAAACGCTGGCCATGGATAAAGTAAATGGCTTCTCTGTAAAATGATCCAAAATCGACCCAGCCGCCATTACCAGTAAAGTGGTTTCCAGAGCCCTCCCCTGGATGAACAACTGCTTAGCACTAGACTCCTCACCTCAGTTGATCATAGCTAGCTTCTTGGAAATTACTAGAACTATACGGGCTGAACTGACGCGTACCCAAAAATCTAGAAAATTGGACACCATAGGCTGGTTTGATTCAACCTATCGTAAAGCCCTAACTGACCTAAAAAGAGCACTTCATAATCAAGTAAGAGATCGTGCCGAAATTACTAAAGGCCTACAAAATAGCACAGCACAATCGTAGAACTGAAATAAAGAAGAACTTATGGGCCCAATTACATGAGAGCTGCCAATGCAACGACAGTTCTCTGTTCTGGCGTACGATAAAATCTCCTTTCCTGGTAGATGTCTCATCTTTCCAACATCTTGATGTGGAAGTGACAGCTGACGAGTGGGTGGCTCATTTTTCAAAAATATTTGGTGGTCCCCCTGAGGACATTACCAACGAGGGTCTCGTGGCAGGAGACTGTCCTGGGGACCCGATCCTCCCCATTGATCTTCTCTTTGACCACAAGGAGGTCATCAATGCGTTGACATCTTCTAAAACCGGTAAGGCCCCCGGTCCGGATGGGGTTCCACTAGATATTTTTCTACATAGTTTGGAACTTTGGTCACCCCTTGTCACCCAGGTTATGGCTGCCGTCACGAAAATAGGCCTAATAGATTCATGGTCCACTTCCATCTTGCTCCCAATTTTTAAGAAGGGCGAACGTAACAATGCAGCATGTTACAGGCCCATCTCCCTCCTGGACTCCTTGGGGAAAGTCGCTGGTCGGCTGATCCTGGAACTCCTCCAGGACTGGGCGTCTACAAATAACATCTTGACCGACCTCCAGTATGGGTTCCAGGAGGGACTTGGTACTGTCGAGCAGGCATTGAACCTCGCCCTTCTGTTTGGTAAATATGTGGGGGCTAAAGGTGGTAACCTGTATTTAGTCTATGTTGACCTTAGCGCAGCATTCGACTGCGTTATTCACTCAAAGCTGTGGTCCATTCTCGGAGAAATTGGGGTAGATCCCTCTCTCATTCAATTTCTCCATGAGCTCTACACAGACGCCACTGCATGTGTCAGCTATGGTATTGACGGTGAATTATCTCTATCATTTCCCGTCAATAAAGGTGTTAGACAGGGCTGCGTCCTGGCTCCCTTCTTATTCAACCTATACACCAACGGGTTGGAAGTGGCTATGCTTGAAGGGAGTGAGGACCTTCCATCCATCAACCATCGCCCCATTCCCGCTCTGTTATACGCGGATGATTCTGTAATTTTAGCTAGAACTCTAAACCAGTTACAAAGACAGTTAAATAAATACTGTCAATTTATGCTTTCTTTAGGCTTAAAAGTAAACAAAAACAAAACCTTTGTCATGCATATTGGCCCTAGGGCAAAGAATTCTAAACCAATTTTTATTGATCAAGTTAGGCTGGAATGCACCAAGAAATACCCCTATTTAGGAATCCTAGTGGACAACAGATTCTCCAGTATTAGGGGTGTCTTTCATAGATTCACATGCTTGAATATTCCCCGTCGTCGAAGTGGGAGTCCCACGGTACATAAATAGCAGTAATATATGCATGTATACATGAGAAATATCATAAATAAAATATACATACATATAATGCAATAGAAATGTAAACTTGAAAAAAGTACCATAGAACAGAATAGGCCCATTGAAAAGCCCAAGGGAGAATTCACTTTAGTAACATATTAGAGTCATTATGTGTTGGTCCACATTCCAGCCAATCAGGCTGTAGCCTCCTCTAGAACCTTCTCCTCAGAAGCCCAAGTCCTCAGATTTTCTACCGCACGTCGTGTGAAGGGAGTCTCCCTGAGCTCTGCTCAGTTTTCACCAGTTCTAGCTGTTTTTCTCTTCAGAAATGTCTTCTACTAAGAAAACCTTGTTCAAGGCTTGTCCATCCTGTGGTAAATTACGCCTTTTTCACGAGGACCCACACAGTAAGTGTATTTACTGTCTTTATCCGAATCATAATGCCTCTACCTGCAAGTTCTGTCGCACTTTCCCCCCTAAAACATTGAGGGATAGAGAGGCCCGTCTCCTTCTGTGGCTACAGAAGTTGAAAACTTCAGAAAATGTGGTTTCTGATGCTGAGAGTCTGTCATCTGGATTTTCAAAATCCTCTCAGAAGCGTGGGTCTGAGACTGAAGTACCCTCTCCTTTTCTTAAGAAGAGTAGAATGTTGGGGTCTTTTAGGGTTGTCTCCCCACAGGACTTGCTTCAGGGCGCGCCTACGGGACCTGGCTCTCTGGCGTCTAAACCCAAAACTATGCCCTCCTCTTCAAAAACGGGCACTGGCTCGTCGACGGGCTCGTCGACGCGTCCGTCGACGTCTTCAGCGACTACTAAGTCAGTCATGGCTGTTTCTACGTCGACGACCACTTGTTCCCTGTCAACCAGCTCCGCAACGACGATGACCATCTCGTCGACGAGCAGCCAAGAGGTGAGACCCATCTCGTCTATTATTAAGATCTCGTCGACGATCAAACCGTCGACGAAGAAGTCATCGTCGACGCGCCTTCCGTCGACGGGTCCTCTGTTGACGAAGAACAAGTCATCATCGTCGACGACAACTCCGACGACGGGATCTTCCTCGTCGACGATTGCTTCGTCGACGCCTGCCTCGTCGACGGTAACAACTTCGTCGACGATGGCCACTCCGTCGACGACTGGTCCGTCAACGGCTACTTTCTCGTCACCGAAAGCATCTTCGTCGACGGCAAAGACTGCAACCTCGTCGACGACGTCGTCGACGACCAAAAAATCATCGTCGACCAAGAGTAAGCTGCCAATTCATACGCCTGTTTCTACGGCAACGGCGCAAGAACAACAGGGTGGTGCTAAGACTGTGGAGATCTCGTCGACGGGCTCGTTGACGTCGCACCAACCCCTACAGACTACTACCACCTTTAAAGTGGTTACGGCCTCGTCTCTCAAGACTGTTCCACTCATTCAGTTAAGTCCGGTAAGGAGTGGATCTCAGCCTCTGGAGAAATTGTTTCAGTCTGGAGAAGAGGAATCCGGAAATGACTCTGAAATGGATCCAATTTATGAGCCAGCATCCAGTCCTTCTGAATTACACATTAAGTGTCAGGATTACACTGACGAGGATGAGGATGAAAATAATAAAGTCGAAGATGGGAATGAACTTTTTCCAATTGATGTGGCAGAACCAACTACTTACGAACAGGTTACACAAATTCCTTTGTCTTTGGTGCAAAACCTGCAACATATGCTGGACGACTACAATCGTAGGTTTCCACCGTCGTTGCCTACTTCTCCAGCACCTCAAGCGCCCCGGTCTCAGTCTCCAACGCCTCGACCTAAGTCTCCAGCACCTCGACCTCAGTCTCCAGCACCTCGACCTCAGTCTCCAGCACCCCGACCTCCGTCTCCAGCGCCTCGACCTCAAGCTCCGGCGCCTGTTGCACCTACGTCTCCATCGGGTGTTTGTCCTGATACCGATAATGGGAACCAAACTCCTCATAACACTGGGGATAACGACACTGATGATGACATGCAAGATTGGGACAATTATAGGGCACAGACGCCTTCTACTCCACCGGCATCGCCAAGAGCTTCACCGCCAGTAGATATCGCGAGTTTTCATAACCTTATGGTTCGTGCTGCGAAAAGGTTCCACTTAACAATCGCGGCGCAACAAACTGATTGTTTTTTATACGATTTTAAGGACTTACCTCAGAAGCAAACGCATACCATTCCTATAATAGACCACATATGGGAAGAAGGTCTAAGGTTAATGGAACGTCCTAATTCCATACCAGCTGTTCTGCCCAGATTGGACAAAAAATATAAAGCGCCACCTACTTCTCCGGCCTGTTTGGTTTCTCAACCTAAAGCGGATTCTGTAATCACTCAGGCGGCACAAAAAAATCTCGAAATCCGGCCATACCTCTGACATCTCCACCTGATCAGGATGGCCGTAAATTAGACTCAATTGGTAAAAAATTTACCACAATGGCAGCGACAACTGTGTGAGCATCCAACGCCTTGGCTATTCTAGGTCGCTACGACCGTCAAATGTGGTCTGAGATTGCTGGTCTGATCCCTCAGATGCCCGATTCCATCCGGGATGAAGCGCAGGCCATCATTCTCGAAGGAGAAAAAATTTCGGCAGAAATAATCGACTGTGCCGTCGATATATCCTCCACTGGTTTCCGGCAACTAGCGGGTGCTGCAGTCTTGAGCCATCAAGGCTGGCTAAAATCAACCACCTTCCGTCCGGAGGTTCAATCCAGGGTTTTGGATTTACCCTACGACGGTGAATCTTTATTCGGTAAACATGTCAATGATGCTTTGGAACTAATAAAGAAGGACACGGACACAGCAAAGTCCTTGACAACACTACAATATCGGAAAAGGCCATTTCGTGGGGCACGCTGTAGAGGAGGAGGAACCTCTACTTTTCGTGGAACAGGCCAATATCGATCATACAACTACAATGATAACAGACAGAGGGGCTTCTATCAGTCCCAGGGTTGTTCATCCACCTCCAGACCATACCAGCGTAAGTCCAATTACAGAGGTGGTGCGAACAACAACAAAAAACAGTGACAATCCCAAATTTTACCCTCTGGCGATTGTACATCTTGGAGGTCAGATCTCAAAGTTCTTCTACAATTGGTCCAACATTACCACCGACCGATGGGTCTTGGACGTTGTTTCAAAAGGACATACCCTGGAATTCACGAAATTCCCCCCCACTCGTCCACCTTCGGGTCCACCTTCTCCCCATTTCAAGGAACTGTTGGCTCAGGTGAAGCTAATGATCAAGAAAGGAGCCATAGAAGTGGTACCGCAAGGTCAACGCGGCAGGGGATTTTATTCCCGTTTCTTTCCAGTAAAGAAAAAATCAGGAGAGTGGCGTCCCATCTTAGATTTGAGGGCTCTGAACAAGTTCATCGCATCAAAGACTTTCCAGATGCTAACCCTGCTTCAAATCTTGAATTTCCTCATTCCAGGAGAGTTCTTTTCAACAATAGACCTTCAAGATGCATATTTCCATGTACCTATTCACCCCAGGCACAGGAAATATCTCCGTTTTACAGTCGGCCAATTTCATTATCAATTCAAGGTCCTACCATTCGGCCTTCGATCAGCACCGAGGGTATTTACCAAATTTCTCGCCCCGGTTGCTGCCTACCTGCGTCTACAGGGCATCCAGTTCTATCCGTATCTGGACGATTGCCTAATAAAGGCCAAGACTTTTCAGTTAACGGAACAACACACTCAAGTCTGCATATCCCTCTTCGAAACGTTGTGTTTGTCCATCAATTACCAAAAGTCACACTTTCAACCATCTCAACAGCGAGACTTTCTAGGAGCCTCCCTCGATTCTCGGCTGGGGCAAGTGTTCGTTTCTCAGGAGAGACAAGATCGAATGATAAAGAAAGTACAGTTCCTACAGTCAAGACAGTACGTTTCTGTCCGGATGTACAAATCATTCCTTGGCATGGCTTCTTCGTGCATTCAGCTAATTCCCAACTGCAGACTGCACATGAGCGTTCTACAGGAGGAACTAGACAAGCAGTGGAAGCAGATATCGGGGTCGTTCGAAGACAAGATCCACCTAACGCCCCG
This sequence comes from Lissotriton helveticus, assembly GCF_964261635.1. Lineage (NCBI taxonomy): Eukaryota > Metazoa > Chordata > Amphibia > Caudata > Salamandridae > Lissotriton > Lissotriton helveticus. The sequence goes on along the minus strand of NC_136061.1, from coordinate 221,743,683 downwards.
CATTCAAAGCGCTTTGGAGTGGTGGGCTCATCCTCCAAACATAGCGACAGGTCGTTCATTCAGAGACGAACCACCAACACTTACGCTGACAACAGACGCTTCCCTAGAAGGTTGGGGGGCACATCTCGACGGGATGTCCGTAAAGGGGAAATGGACGGCGTCTCAGAGCACTTGGCACATAAATCGCTTGGAGCTACTGGCGATTTTCTTGGCCTTGAAGTCCTTTCAGAGGTTAGTGCAGGGACAAACATTGCTGGTGAGGACGGACAACACCACCAGCATGCACTACATCAACAAACAGGGCGGCACAAGGTCTCTCGTGCTGTCACAACTGGCGCAGGAAATATGGGATTGGGCTATCCAGCGGCAAATACATCTCACAGCTGTCCATGTTCCAGGTGTGGCCAATGTTCTGGCGGACTCGCTCAGCAGAGCCCTCTCGGACAACCACGAATGGGAAATCAATCGACCAACGTTGGATTTCATCTTCCGACAGTGGGGCCGACCACAGTTGGATCTCTTTGCAACTGCTCTCAACAGGAAGTGTCAACGATTTGCGAGCCGGCATCCACACAAGGAGTCGAGCGGGAATGCCTTTTCAATAGACTGGTCGAACGACTTCATCTATGCATTTCCTCCACTTCCGCTCATTCCTCGCCTGTTGCACAGAATGAGGTTCCAACAGTGTCGAATAATCCTGATCGCACCCAAATGGCCGAGACGTCCTTGGTTTTCGGATCTTCTTCTGTTCTCTCTGACAAATCCGATACAATTGCATCCTCTGCCACATCTTCTCACGATGCAGCAAGGTCAGATATGCCATCCGGATCCAGCATATCTCCAACTTCATGCTTGGAATCTGAGTACAATGAATTTGCACACATGAATATCGACAAGGATTGTAGGATGGTGCTAGCAAGTGCTCGCGCTCCGTCTACCATCAAAACTTACCAGCTAAAGTGGAAGCGTTTCTGTGCTTGGTGTTCCACTTAAACCCTGGATCCCATGTGTGCTCAGCCTGAGCAGATCTTGCCTTTCTTCCTGTCATTAGCAAGATCAGGACTATCACACTCCACTCTAAAGGTGTTTCTAGCTGCAATTTCTCGTTTTCGCCATGATGGCGTAACATCTTTGTACTCCTCCAAAATAATTAGACAATTCTTCAAGGGCCTCTTTCGGATGTTTCCACCAATCCGTCGGCCTCCACCTACTTGGCGTCTGAATTTAGTTTTGTCTCAACTACTTTTGCCTCCATTCAAGCCCATCCATTCTTCCAGTCTAAAATTCCTCACTTGGAAAGTGGCTCTTTTGCTTGCTCTGACTTCATCCAGGCGCGTCAGCGACATCCAAGCATTTACTATACAACCACAGTTTCTACAGTTCTCCAACGAGGCTGTTACTTTGAGAACAAATCCCAGTTTTATTCCTAAGGTTCCCAGTGACTTCCATCTCAATGAACCAATTGTTCTTAAAACTTTCTTTCCTGCACCACAATCTGCAGCGGAACGCTCTTTGCACACTCTGGATGTGAAACGTTGCTTCAAGTTTTACATTCAACGCACAGCAACATTTAGAAAGACAAATCAACTATTTGTAGCATATGGCCCAGTGTGCAAAGGTCAATCTGTAACCAAACAGACTATCACCAGATGGATATCATCTGCCATATCCTACTGTCATCAACGGGCCGGCAAGCCCCTTCCTGCTCCAGCTCGAGCTCATTCCACGAGAGCTGTGTCGACTTCTGCTGCCATCTTTGCGGGGGTACCTCTGAGACACATCTGCAGAGCTGCTACTTGGTCTAGCAGCCATACTTTTACGAAGCACTACTGCCTGCAATCAACAGATGCCGCGGATGCGGCAGTAGGTCAAGCGGTGCTGCGGAATCTTTTCCGATAAAGGTGAGCCTCTGTTGCTACCCGCCTCCAGTCATAAAGGTTTTCTCATGATTTTTGGTATTTATTGCTTATTAAGTGATATGTTTTGCCAAGATTTTAATCGTATATTTCCTTTATGACTAATGTATGATTTACTGCTTTCTACTCTTATTCAAGCATGTGAATCTATGAAAGACACCCCTAATACTGGAGAAGAACAAAAGTTACTTACCTGTAAACTGTGGTTCTCCAGTATTGGTGTCTTTCATAGATTCACATGCGACCCTCCCATCCTCCCCTCAGAGGCTCTCTTCTCCTCAGACATTTATACTTACTTGTGCTACGAAAATCTGAGGACTTGGGCTTCTGAGGAGAAGGTTCTAGAGGAGGCTACAGCCTGATTGGCTGGAATGTGGACCAACACATAATGACTCTAATATGTTACTAAAGTGAATTCTCCCTTGGGCTTTTCAATGGGCCTATTCTGTTCTATGGTACTTTTTTCAAGTTTACATTTCTATTGCATTATATGTATGTATATTTTATTTATGATATTTCTCATGTATACATGCATATATTACTGCTATTTATGTACCGTGGGACTCCCACTTCGACGACGGGGAATATTCAAGCATGTGAATCTATGAAAGACACCAATACTGGAGAACCACAGTTTACAGGTAAGTTACTTTTGTTCTTATCCTGGAGACAAGCCATGACAAGTAAAAAGCTACTCTTTCAGAGAGCAACCTCAGCTCTAGTTTCCTTCTCGAGGAAACTGGGTAAACCTGCCCCAGTAGAGTTGCTAAAAATCTATCACGCAAAATTCCACAGCGTAGCAACCTACGGCGCAGGGGTTTGGGGTTATGCTCCTGCCGAAACCTTGCAGATGGTTCAGAACGGGTTCCTGAAATATCTATTGGCATTACCCCAAAGTGCTCCAATATACGGCTGCCACATCGAGTTGGGCATCGACTATTTGACAGATACCATCAGATGTCAACCAATCCTGTTGTGGCACCGTATCTGGACCAAACAACAATGCCATTTATCCCGTTCACTGATATCCGACTGCTTTGCCCTGGCAAATTGGAATAAAATCCTGTGGATTTTGTATGTCTCAAATTTCCTTAAGGACCTGTATTGTACATCTTACTTCTTAGAACCTACCAAAATGTCAGATATCTCTAGGAAAGACTTGAAAAAACTATGTTTAAACCATCTTAGAGAACTTCGTCTTTCCCAAGAAGTAAGCAAACCCTCAAATGTACAAATTTTATCGGTACAGACTGCTCTGGGCATCCAACCCTATTTAACATTTTACCTCACAAATTATGAAAAATATGTTTTGACTAGGTTCCGATTTAACACTTTTTTCCGTTTAGTTACTTTTCCTAAAGAACAGGACTGGTCACAAATTTTATTGAAATGTCTGTGTGATGGTGTATCTTCTCAGTCCACAATGCATGTAACATTGTTCTGTAGATTCTACATGCTCCCTCGTAAGCGCTGGATCATCCCTTTACTTCGTAAAATGGGTTTGAGAACATGTCGTCCCGCTTACTTGACCTTGCAGTTTCTGGATTCCCAATACATTGCCAAATGCATAGCTTGTTTTTTAAAATCATGTCTAAAAATCCGCTGTAAACTATGAGTCCTTGTACTATTTGATTCCTGTTCAATATTCACAATGAATTATTTTTAACTAGGGTTTTTATGACAATAGTTTTTAACTTTCGAAGACATTGAAATTCTTTTGTATTGTAACATTTTATTGCTGTACTTTTTATGGTTTCGCTACGATGCAATCGAATAAAAGTTTTATGATGATGTATATATCGAGGTGTACACTGCGAAATATATATTCTCAAACCATGAGAGTAGTAAGGTGAAAAGGGAATAGGGAGGGAGGAAAACATGTTCCTTAAGTTAAGTTCGCTTTGTTAGCCCTAAGTTGGCAGGGTATGCGCAGACGTGGGTCCCATGCTCACTTTGCCACTGGATTCAAGCTAGCCTGGCTGATGACGGCTGATTAGCCAGAAACCGGTTCCAGGATGCTTGTTTCCGGTCCAGGGACAGGCCCGGACTGGCCGTTGCGGGCACCGGGCAATCCCCCGGTGCGCCGCAAGGGTGGGGGCCGGTTTTGGGCCCTGGGGCCGTTTTTGTTACAGGGCCGTTTTTGCAGCATAGCTGCAAAATCGGCCCTGTAACAAAATCGGCCGAAAACCGGCCCCGCCAAACAGCTCTGTGGCACCCCCAGGGGGCCGGCCGAGCACTTTGCCAGGGCCGGTTTTGGTTCTCAGTCCAGCCCTGTCCAGGGAAGACATGGCTTGGCAGTTCGGGCTGGACTGTTCCCATGAAGCACTGGGTCAGACTGATTTGCATATGGCCATGTCTGAACTGGGGTGGTGGAGTGAGCTAAAGAATGATGATGGGTTAAACCCAGATCAGTTGAATGGGGGTGAGTGTTTGATTTGCTCCAACGCTCTGTCCATCATCCCCTTTGGTATCGCTTTGTTCTCCCTAAGTTAAAGCCACAGGCTATAGATTATTGTTATGCTTCACGTAACACCTTATCAAATCGTAAAATATTGACATTGCGGTATCCAAGAGTCAATGCGTTTGTCATAAATTATTATGAGTATACATTACTTCATATACATCTCTTAATAATTATATTCCCATTCTAATGTTTTCTCTCTCTCAAAACCTCATTATATACAGTGAATACTTTATAGTTAACACTTTTATTGGAGAAGGTAATCATAGGACAATTCCTGGTAACTTTACATGTGATATCTTTGTCTGATCATATGGTCATAGTGATAAATTGTCATTCTGCCGTCCTTCAGAGGTTTATGTCTCCTAGGTTGTCTCTAGATGTTCAATCGCCTAGGAAATAATGTAGTTCATGGTCTGTGTTCATACCGTGTTCGACCGACTGAAGCTTCATAATCCATAATGCCTCCCAGCGTTGAAAGTACAGTCCTTTACCCCCCCCCCGGGGTCCATGTCAATCTGATCAATCCCACAAAAGGATAGTGTTTTATGTATCCCTTGTGCAGGACATTCATTAATATGTGTAGCTGTCGAATACCTATGGTCGTGATGTCTAATGGCCCTCAGGTGCTCATTGATTCTTTCATTAAGTGCCCTGATCGTACTGCCAATGTAGAAGTAGCTGCATTTGCACTTAATCATATATATCACATATCGACTATTACAATTGATCATTTGTCTAATTTCATATTGTTTTCCTTGGACTATGAAAAAAAAGATTTGGTGGTGTTCATTGCCAAGGGGCAGATTTTACAACTGCCATATTTGTAAAAGCCGGTGCATCTTTGTGTGAGCCAATTAGATTTTACCGTCTGTGTGGGGTAACTTGGACTTATCTATGATCTGATATTCTTACCTCGTCTGTATGTTATAAGATGTTGATCCGCAACATACTCTTTCAGTGATTTATCTGTGCTCACTATCCGCCAGTGTTTTCTCATGCTATTCCTGAGGGTGATCGATACCTCATTATAGTTAGTTATCAGTCTCACTTAGGGGGAGGTTTTGCTCTTAGAAGATCTGTCTTTAAGAGTATCCCTTCTATTAGTGCGTGTGATCTTATGTTCAGCTATCTCAATGCTCTTTGTGTTGTATCCTCTGTCCTTGAATCGTTGTTTCATGTTGTCTTTACATGTTAGAAAGTCACTATTTACGCTGCAATTTCTCCTAGCCCTTACTAGTTCATCAAATGGTATGGATTCTATCTGGTGTTTTGGATGTGAACTGCTGGCATGCAGTACAGCATTGCAGGTAGTAGGTTTGCGGTAAAGATTACTCTGGATCTGGTTGTGCTCTATGAATAGAGTTGCGTCCAGGAATTCAATCTTGGTGGTGCTCAAATTATATGTGAGGTGGGTACCCATATCATTTGAGTTTAGATGTTCACAACATTTGGCCAGATTATCCATGGCGCCTGACCATATCATGATCCAGTCGTCAATGTAACGCCCCCAGTATATGATGGATTTATTCCATGGGTTTCCCCTGGGGCCCCAGATCCACTCCTCCTCAAACCAACCCATGAAGAGGTTAGTATACGAAGGAGAGAACCTGGAGCCCATGGCGACACCTTGTATTTGTGTGTAGCACTTTGTGTCAAACAAAAAGTCATTATTCTTGAGGATTATCTCTATCATAGTAAGAATAATTTCTATGTGCGCCCACTGTGTGGCTGGTCTTTTATTCAGGAATTTTCTTGCCGCTTTGATTCCCTACTCCGTTCTAATTGACATGTACAAAGCGGTAACATCTAGTGTTGCTAAAATCATCCCTTTTTCCCATGTGACATCTGATAATCTACTAAGGATATGTTTAGTGTCCCTAATATATGCTGGTAGATTTTTTTCCATGGGTTATAAGAATGTGTCAAAGTATTGTGATGACTTCTCTGTAGGACCACCTATATTGGATATTATGGGTCTTCCCGGTGGAAATCGCTGGTTCTTATGCACCTTAGGTAAGGTGTAGATGCAAGGAAATCTCAGTTTGTCCACGTTAAGAAAGAGGAACTCACCCTGGTATGTGAGCCCACTATTGAGCCATTCCCTCAGAAGTGTATTGATAAGTGTCGTAAGGGATTCAGTTGGGTTGTCCTTGAGTTTCACGTAGCATGTGCTATCTCCTAGTTGTGTTAGTATTTCCCTATTGTAGTCCCTTGTGTTCATAACTACAATATTCCCGCCTTTATCGGCCTCCTTAATAGTAATGTTTTGCAGCTTTCAGTGCTCTACGTTCATTCGTTGTTAAATTGTCCGATATTCTGTGCCTATGTTTATGATCATGGTGCACATGCCTGTACATGTCCACTGTGACTAGTTTATAAAACATGTCAATGTTGTTTCTGCTGGGCAATATAGGGGTCCATCTGGATTTGTTCCTCAGTCCACTACTGATATTAATGTTAGTTTCTATGTCATATTCCCACAGAAGTTCTTCAATTGTCATGTGGCCTCGGTCATCAGTTATTGATGATAATAATAGTTCTGTATCCCTAATGTCTTGTATGGTTGTCACATAAGGAAAAACATCGGCAGGATACGTTTTCACTGGTTTATTAGGTTTAGGGTTACATTCAAAGTATTTTTTTAATTTCAAATTCCTTGTTAATTTAAATAGATCAATCATGGAGTTGCAGACCTCCCCATGCTCCTTTGGACAGAATCCCATCCCCTTTTCCAGTAGTGAGATCATATCGCTTATCAATATGTGATCACTAAGGTTGATAACCTCTACTCCTTTGATTTGGGTGGGGTCTAGTTCTGTTTGTTCCAAGACCTCAATCTCATCCCTTGTTTGTCCTCCTCTGTTCCCTCCTCTTTTTCCCCTCCTGGTCTTCTTGCTATATTTTCCTTTCGTTTTTGTAAGTCTCTGTTCCCTTGCTTGATCCTTTTGACCTCTCGTAAAAAAACTATTATCCTGATTGCTGCCAATTGATATTGAATCACTTTCGCTGCCACTGGGTACTGTGTTAAGTGAAGTAGAGCTGGAACTGACAGGAGTTATAATACATTCAGGCTATACCTACAAAATAGTGGACAATGAATTACTTACGTGGACAATCCTGGTACAATTCTGCTTTCAGTGCCTTCATAGTGGCCCAGCCACAGTATTTTGTGGGCATTTTTGGACTCATTTTGACATCTGACTAGCCCTACAACAGTAGCCCATACATGGCATATTGTGGACATTCTTGGCAATATTCCCGCTAACCCATCCATAAAAGTGTCATAACATAGGTGTTCTTGACAATATTGTGGATATACCTGACCAATAATAAGTTCGTTAACAACATATTGTGAGTATTCTTTGCGACATCAGCTAGCCCTGCCTAAAAAGTGGCCTATCCTTAAAATAATGTTGCCATCCTTGGCGACATCCCGGCTATACTATGCAAAACAAACTAAATCTTGTGGGTATTCTTGCCAACATTCTGGCTACACCTTGCGAAATAGTGGTAATTCCAGAATTTACGGTTAGCATACTTAATGATATTCTGTCCACCTCTGGCATTATAGTTCTCTACTCTTGACATAACCGTGGCCATTCAAAACAACATTTTGGCTACCTTATTGGGCACACGCTAACCTAGGCTGCCTTTACACTGTCCTCCATATTGCACCAACGTCCCAATATCTCATGTGATAACTGCTGCCATTCTTCTTGTTCTAAATAAAGAATTGTGAGATGCACACTAACAGCCAATGCTTCAAGAGGCTTTCCCTCACTGCACCTAACCAATGACGTTTCAACTGTCCCAGGCTATCGTTATACAGTGTATCAATTTGAATGCTCGAATAAACCCTGAAAATGACCGCAAACTCAATGTATTACTACCATGAGAGAAACTTTGAATGCATTCTGTAGTAATGTTTCTTCTTGCTCGTTCCCTATTGATGCATAGCCTGACAAACATTTACTCATGTAAAATGCATGAACAGCATAGTTGGAAGTCCTATAAAAGGGTGCTAGTACTTCTTCTTCTTCTTTTTTAATTTTTTTTTTTTATTTCCAATACTTTTTATGAGGCTCTCTGCAGCGTTCGACACTGTCTGCCACCGCACCCTAGTTCAACGCCTCAGCAACATCGGTACCCAAGAGAAGGCACTGGAGTGGATCATCTCGTTCCTCGCCGGTAGAACACAGAGAGTCCGCCTCCCCCCGTTTCGATCCGAGGCCACCGAAGTCATCTGCGGCGTACCACAAGGATCATCACTCAGCCCCACCCTATTCAACGTCTACATGAGACCTCTTGCAGCCATCGCACGCCAATACAACCTCAACATCATCTCCTACGCTGACGACACCCAGCTGATCCTCTTCCTCACCAGAGACCCCGACACCGCCAGAACTAGCCTACACGAAGGGATGAAAGACGTCGCCGAATGGATGAAGAACAGCCGCCTGAAACTGAACTCAGAAAAGACGGAAGTCCTCATCCTGGGACCATCGCCCTCCGCCTGGGACGACTCCTGGTGGCCCCCCGCCCTGGGCACCACTCCCAAGCCAACAGACCACGCACGCAACCTGGGCTTCATCCTAGACTCCTCCCTCTCGATGACCAGACAAATCAACGCCGTCTCCTCATCATGCTTTCATACCCTACGCATGCTCCGCAAGATCTTCCGATGGATCCCGACAGAAACCAGGAAGACGGTCACCCAGGCACTCGTCACCAGCCGACTGGACTACGGAAACACCCTCTACGCCGGAACCACAGCCAAGCTACAGAAAAGACTCCAACGCATCCAGAACGCCTCCGCCCGACTCATCCTGGACATCCCCCGACGCAGCCACATCTCTGGCCACCTGCACTGGCTCCCCGTCAGCAAGAGGATCACGTTCAAGCTCCTCACCCACGCACACAAGTCTCTCCACGACCCGGGCCCCAAGTACCTCTACGACCGCCTGACCTTCTACACGCCCACCGGCCAGCTACGATCCACTAGCCTCGCCCTCGCCGCCGTACCACGCATCCGAAGAGCCACCGCCGGAGGCAGATCCTTCTCCTACCTGGCGGCCAAGACATGGAACTCCCTCCCCATCCACCTTCGGCTGACCCAGGACCATCTCGCCTTCAGGAGACAACTCAAGACCTGGCTGTTAGAGCAGTAGCGGACCCCTTCCCCCGAGCGCCTTGAGACCCTTCCGGGTGAGTAGTGCGCTATACAAATGTCATGATTGATTGATTGATTGAGGTATTTACAAGGTACAGTATACAGGTATAAAGACTCAGTCCCCTGGGGTAGGAGAGCAATGGTTGACAAAGAATTTATATTCCGGTGGGGTTACAAACGGCTTGTAGGTCATGCGTATAACGTTCGTATGATTATATGTGACTGGGGTGCGAACACCAAGTGGGAATCGATATGGTTCAACCCCAAAATAAAATACCGCGAGAAAACGCTCAACATGGCCTCTTGGTACAAACACGGCATCTCCACCACTGCACAGCTGGGCCACCACGACACACCCGTCACCTTTGACAACATAAGGCACACGCACGAACTGGCGGACATCGAACTCTATAACTTCCTCAAGATTAAGGTAGCGGTCACTAAGGCAGACCTAAACAAAGAAACACCATCAATACTACAGTACGCGGTAAACCTAAATAAGGTAGGACATCAGACCTCACACCTCTACAAGCTGCTTAGCAACAGGGCGCTAGTATTTCTATGTATAGGATTCCTTATCCTGCACCTTTGGAAAGTGTATCTATGCAGGATGTTACTTAGAACTGCAAGAGGTTTTCAGTACTTATGATCTGTATGCTTTGCTACTAAAATCTTGCTTAACATGTTCTAAGTAAATTACCTATTAATCATTTATATAAACCTTTGAAACGACAACCATTGTCTTTCATTCTTACAAGAATGTTTATCACCTGCAACTGTGCCAAATCATGTCAACAAAAATGATTGCTCCAGTCGGGGAGTACCAAAGACCATAATGGGACTACAGCGCTCCCGGTAGTAGTCCTTGCCATGCCTCATGGGTTGGATTTTAGGATGTTTTGCGCGTCGACAAATATTATATATTTTAAATTAGTGCACAATTTTCATAATTGCCAGTTGCTGATGTACGCACCAATTTTATGTCACCCTTTGGGTGCTCCTCCCTACCCAAAAAAAAAACACTTCTATAGGCGCACCAGTGATGCAAAACTGTCAAGAGGTCTTAAATCCCCAGCATATTTTAGCAGTCCTATAGAATTTTTAAGAATATGCTAAATCAGAATTCAAACTGTTTTGGTAAAACAGAAGGAATGACTTTCTGGGGCTGTCACACATGACTGCGAGTTACTTGCATACATTTAGTAAAAGTGAGAGAGCGTGGGCTAAAAGTATAGTCCTTGTGCGACCAGAGTATTTCGATCTTGACGGACCCTCATTCAATCTTTTGGGAACTAATATAAATGTTTGCGTGCTTTTTATTAATTAGTCGAAAAGAACCACGTGGGTATTTATTTATTAGGTCTTTGAACGACGTGATGATGATAATCTTGGGTTGTAACAGTATTAACACCCTCAGTTTCTCTCCAGTGTGTGGCTGCACTAGGGGGTGACGGAAAAGACATACCTATTTAGTTCAACGAAATATAGTTCACCACTGTAAATGAATGGGGTTTGCTCTTGGCAATTAGTGATACTGATTGTTTACATGAATTGAAGGGCATGTTCAGGTACTAGCTGGCTGGGGTACAATAAGTATTTAAAAAGCAAAGAAGGAATCTGAGCTACAGACCCAGCAGCAGCCCGTCCATGTCAAAGATGACATGGGTGACAGGTAAAAACTGTGCTTGTCCCAAGATCCAAGCTTCTGCGCGCTCCATGTTTTAGCATCCTTAGACCCAGGCAACAACACAAAAGAAGGACTGTGGATTAGTAATCATAACTTGTAAAGCCACACGGCAACCGCAGAAGAAGGAAGCAACCATCTTAGAAATGGCAACTTTCCTATTCAACACAGATTCGCATAATCAACTTGGTATACAAAGTATACACTGTAAAGTAGATGGGTTATCCTTGGCTTGTCAACACAAAGCAAATCCGTAGAGAGTAAAAGCAAAAGAATTGTTATAAATTTAATTTACATATAATCATCTTCTTTGTAAAACTGGAATGTTTCATTATGAGTTCAATGGTTTGTGATAAAGTACATTCCGTTGATTGCTAAGTCCAACTTACGTTTCTAAATGGAAGTTCCGTATTTTTCTCAGACAGTCAAAACACTAGATAAAAACATGGTTACTGCGACTGAAACCTTGGTGCCGAGGATCATGCCTCGGCTGCTAGTGGGGGCTGGTGGTGTGAACGGGGCTTAGAGGAGGAGGCAGCAGGGGGAGGGGAGAGAGGAGGAGGCCTGCGCCTGTTTCCCTTGCGGGAGCGAGCAGGGACCATCTGTTAATTAGAAACAGATGGTTTTGAAAGCTCGCTCCTGCAAGGGAATCGCCAAACATGCACGCGTTGCCATTGAAAGCAATGCAACGCGTGCAGGTTTTGGGGCGAAAAAGCAAACCGATTTACTAAATGTCTCTCCTAACCAGCTAATGCGCGCTGCGTAGGCGAGACTTAAAAACAGCGAACAGCTAAATTCAGCAAAATAAATGAATAACTTCAAACACACGTTTACACTACAGATGATGTGACATTTCTTCCAGATGGGGGATACTTGTCCATGACTGTTTTGTTATTTTGGTAAAATAAACCTCTTAGTCTTTCTACTAATACTGTTAATAATCAGGACAAGAATATACAATTTGTGTAATATGGAGTCCACGGTGCTTGTCAAAGCTCTGGTGTGATCCAAGACTCCGAACAGATTTCAGTACAGATGTAAATAGACTTTTTTTTTTTATCCAGGTTATGGGCGTGCTTCTGCATCTCTCACTTCAGACATTTAGACATGAAATTTGATTGCTTGGTCCATAAACCCCAGGGAAAACAAAAATGATGGGTGGGTTGCATGCATTAATATCAGTTGCTGCTAATTACTCTGCTGGACTACATGCAGCACAGTCAGCAGCCAGGCATATCCAAATTAGACATGGTCCTGCTCCAATACAAACGGCTGAGGTCCAAATGCCAGGCCATGTCGCCTCTGAATAGGAACACAATCAACATGAATCTTGCAGTATGGGTATTTAAATCTCTGTAGATTGCATTGATCTCTTTACGTGACACCTTTTGGACAGCCGCAGCTTAAAACAAGCATTTGCAATGCAATAGGTCTCGCATTTAAGCGAGTTTGAGCTATTGGCATTGTAATGACAATGCATTTTATTTATGTTTTGTTTTTTAAACATATATAAAAGGCATTGTCATTTATAATGCCAATAGCTTAAACTCGCATAAATGCGAAACCTATTGCATTCTGTTGCGTGCACATCGGCTGTTTGGGCAAGTGCACATATCCTGTCTCCTTCGGCAACCAAGTCGAAGACAATAGATCTCGCCAATACATCTACATAGACATTCCATACACACAGACATGTGACCACAAACGCACACAGTAATACACACAGGTATACACACACGCATAGGCACTGCCACCTACACAAGAGTAAACAGATCTACTTTTATACGTAGACAGACAAGCAACTCGAGCAACAACAGACACAAGCACAAAAGTACGCATGGAATGGAAGCCCACAATAAAAGAAAATGACAACATGCACACACATATACCCACACACCTGCAACTTACTGTTGTGAAAGCAGATTTACAGGCACACGCATCAATTTACACAAAGTTGTACCAATACACAGGCACATGCCTAAACACATACACATTGACACACGAAGAAATAGCTGCATACGCAAGTATAAACAAATATAGCGACATACAACCAGACGGCACAGGCGTAAAGACACAGGTCTACATTGGCACACCGACGCATACACATACATGCACTACCAAAAATACACCACCTGCCAACTTAAACACACACTATATGCAAATAACTCCATATGTACTTATTTGTACACATTTATAAACCAAGAAATACAGAGATACACAAGCACTTATGCACACGTCAAAACATACCAACACAAACGTACACATGTAGACTCGTACTCAAAGACTTACACACTTGACCACGGGCAAACACAAGCATAGACACGTACCCAGGCACATACACACACACACACTCACAGGCACACTCACAGGCACACTCACAGGCACACTCACAGGCACACGCACACGCACAGGCTCACTAACACTCACAGGCACACTCACAGGCACACTCGCATACACACAGACTCAGATCCAGACACACCATCCAACACACTGATCCACATGGCACGCACATACAATCACACATACACACACACACACACACAGATCTAGATACACACCATCAGACAGATGCACATACACTCACAGAGAGTCATTGCTGAATACAAGCCTGGTGGAAGAAATGACGACGGAGAGAAATAGGTTAAAGACAAAAATGGTTCTGTCGGGTGAATAAATTGCTTTTGCGTGAAGGCTAGGTTAGCTCATAACAAAATATAACCAATAAAAATGAGAGGACCTCTCTGACAACAAATATAGTTCAAAACTTTTATATGAAAAAGCAAAGTCACATTAAAACACCGGAATTACTTCATTCCATTTCAGTTTCAATTATAAGTGAAAGGTGACTATTAGTGAGCAAAGTGAATAGTGCAACAAATTTAGTGACACATATTTACAAATATATACAAAGTTTATACAAGGAAGAGTGGGCGGGGGGAAAGATTTTTGGCGGTCAGAGTTCTAAGTTAGTACTCCAAGGAGACAGATGGTGACTGTGCCCGTTCCCGGAGGGTTCTTGACCAGTATTGTGCGTCGATGTTTCGATCCTGATGTGCCCCGATTGGTGGTCACGCGGATCTTTATCAAGACAGGGGGGGGAGGAGGGCGGTACGAGGGGGGGGGCGGGGTTGTGTTGATTTTCGGATACACAGGAGGGAATTGTCACACACTGTGAGAAGGCCAATAGGTCAATCTAACGTGGAGGAACACTTTCCAAAGGAGCAGGGTACCGGCTTTCATTGCTCGCGGTCGCCCATATTCACCAATGTGAGGCGATCTCATGATTTTCAGGTACATGGTTGTGTAATTTCAAAGAAGTATAAAAGCACCTAAAAAGAATAAGAGGAGTAGGGTCAAGATTTTAATTAGTCCTCTTAATTTCATGTTCCAGGTTACACCGTGCCTCAGTGCCCTGATGATAATCCCGAAAGAAACCCCAGGGTTTAGAAACGCATCGGCCTTTCCAACATATTCGCTACATAGGGCGTATAATTAACTCTATGCTCCAAAATTAGGGTGTATAATGATTTAAGCACCCGTTAGGGGTAAAAAGAATTGCCCATGTAGTTCTAAGTAACTCCGAGACAATCACCTACTGTTAGGCGAATGGAGTTCTTGTGTTTTTTAAATTAATAGCTGGTGTATTCCTTTAGAATTAACTGGATGAATTCTGCATGTTATTGTTGTTGTTGTATTATTACCATTTTCTCTACTGTATGATTCTTGTCACATTGTCTCATTTATGTATGTTGCATAAAAATTGTTTTTGGTGAATGCAAGAAGTATTGATTCTCAGACAAAAAGTGCAAATGTATTTTTCATATGTTTTCAAAAATAATGTAAATGGTTGACATCGAATATATGAACCTTAAGAATAAGAAGCAGGCATATGAGTGACAGGTAAGCCAGCCAATAGTAAGAAGTTGGCGAGCACCAAGCTCCTTTATATTCATTACTGTATAGTGACATAATAGCAGTTTAAGCTTTGGTGCAGCACCTGTGTAGCGCTTAAGTGCGACGCTACTGTAGCATTATACAACTGGACAGAGATGCTCTCTTCATCCACAGGGAAGAAATTGACAGGAAATTAATCTAATCTCCTGATACTTGTCTTGTTTTTTTCAGGCACTGATATGCGTTCTAACACAGCATAGATTAAATATCGACTCACAATATTGACTACCAGCATTTCATTAAGGTAAGTTGATTTGGGTGGTAGAATAGTAAATATTTACTTCCTTATGCATGCTTACCTTGATGATATGCTGGTAGTCGATAATGTGGAGTTTCTTTGATCTTTTGTGACCTACAAGTATTTTGAGACTATTGGAAGTTACCTGTGCCAGATTTCAGTCTGAGGGAGATGCAGACAGTGTTCTGCATGAGGAATCTGCCAATTTTAAACAATGCAAGGTTGAACTGTGAGGTTATGAGCATGCGTTGTGATCTGACCAGAAGTATCTAGGTCTGCAAAGCATGCCCTGATCCCTAGTTTGACTTTAAGACATTGAAGCCACTATCTGCAATAGACCATTTTTGTTCAGTGAATAAGGCAACAAAGGTACCAGTTGTCTTTATAAGTGATCTTGATGAAAAGGTCAGGTTGAATACTTCGGTACGTAAAATTTCAAATCCTAAACTCAGTTAACATTTGTGAACTGGAGGTTTACTGAAATACAGCCCAGTGTATCTGTAAAAACTAAGAGCTGCAAGCCTCCTGCATTAAATCTGGCTCGTTGTAAGGTTCTTGAAAGCCCTAGATTGCTAGTGTTAGTTTACTTTATTCATAACACATTAGAAGGAACTCACTCAATTTCTCAAGAATGTACTGACAAATTGGCAAATCGTTACACCACCAAAGCAGACGTGTTGGACCCCTATTTAAAACAAAGGAAGACCAACAGTATCAACACATTTCTAACAATCGCCTTCAAGGGTAGGCTAACCCAGCCTCTACATTCCATCATACAACTATCAGAAACTTAGTTTATGGACCTTGTCATAGCCAGCAGGCCAGTCTGCTGGTCTTCGGACCTTTGTCCACCACAAATGTTCAAGAACATTCTTTTAACTAGCTCTGCTGACACACAAGTCAGAATAATCATCAATATTTTTTTAACTACAAGAATATTTCCAGAAAACTTAAAGGCATGCGTACATCCATTATTATAGAATAGAAAGCTGGACACACATGACTTTAACAACTACAAACAGATTACAAATTGACCTTACCCGGACAAACTGATAGAGCAGCATTTGCCTAGATGTCACAATTCATTGAAGATAACTCAATTCTTTCGGACTTCCAAACAGGACTCAGTCAAGGAAGAGGCACCAAATCTGACTCGTCTCCATCTGGAATAACCGTAAAAACACAGTAGACTGTAGCTGGATCACTGCACTAATTCTCTTAGATTTTTCAGCTCCCTTTGTCACAGTTGATCATGACACTCTAATCCAAAGTCTCTACAAAGCTGGCATAGAGGGGTCTGCTCTTGACTGAATCACACCCTACCTTAAAAAAAGAACAAATGTCATTCATACTCCCCCGTTCTCATCCAATCCATACTTTAAAAAAGCAGAGGTCCCGCAAGGCTCTATAATCTCACCCATGCTTTTCAATATCTACATGAAGTAATTACCGGCAATGATCATTAAATTCCAGCTCACATGCTAAACCTACGCAGATGACACACAAATGCTTCTTAAGGTGAAAAGCCTAAATACATTGTAAACTCAGAAATCTTCAGTTGCCTCAGAACCATTGATCAGTGGATGGAATGGAGCCATCTCAAATTGAATGTGTCCAAAGCTAAAATATTCACATGTGGCGATTGGAAAAATGATGACCCACTCTGCTCTTGGCCTGACAATCTGTGACCACCTTCTAAAGTGTCCAAGGAAGTAAGAGACTTTGGAATTACCATGGACCCCAAGCTATCGATGAATGTCCGAGTGGATAAGTTAGCAAGACCAAGCTTCATTACTATGAAAACTTTGCAACACCTACCCCTTCCCCCCCAACCTAGGGCTGCCACACAATGTCCAATCTACTATTGCACTTGTACTGTCTCAGCTTGATTATGTCAATTGCCTCTGCCATGGAGCATCTTTATCAACTAAGGAATTACTACAATGAATTCAGAATTCTTCTGCCAGACTACTCCTACGTGTAAAGTCACAAGCCCGCATCTTCCTTTCCTCGAGGGCCTACATTGGTTACCTGTTGCCAGAAGATCCACCTTCCAGCTGCTTTGTGTAACCCACAAAGCAGTACATGGAAGAGGACGTAACTTTTTATCAGGAATAAAGTTGCCAAATAATACAACAAATGAACCTTCCCTCCAGATTGGCAACATCATTCTCTGTTCAAGCAGCCAAAGTATGTAATTTAATACACCAGACATAAGATCCACAGATAACTAACTTCTCTTCAGAAGACTACTCAAGAGTTGGCTCTTTCCTACATGACCACCATACTCAAAACACAAATGTACAGCATATACCTGTGAATGTTAACCTGTATAATTTGATTATATATATATATATATATATATATATATATATATATATATATATATATTGTATGTATTTAGATGTGTGCATTTCTTTGTACTATATATATAGATACCAGATCTGTGTCATTCTTGGATACAGAGGTTTTCATTACGGAGACAGGCATAGCCACTAAAATGCACAGAAAGCCCACGGCAGGTAACACTGTTTTACACGCTTCCAGTCACCATCCACAACATTTAATCAGCAGCATTCCCTTCGGGGAGATGCTGCGGATTAGGCGAATCTGCAGTTTGGAAACAGACTGTAGACAGGCACAAGAGGAAAGTAGAGAACGTTTCTTATTACGTGGATACTCGGTAAAAACTGTTCAGAGAGCGATAAACCGAGCTAATGCAATTCCACGTCAGGAAGCACTCGCAGCCAAAGTTAAGATCAGGCCCTCCACTGAAGTGACTGACAAAACAGTGTTCAAACCCAGGGTAATTATAAAATACTGTAGACAACACAAGGAGATTCGTAAAATATTCTATAAAAACTGGAATTTAATAACAGGGGATCCTGGTTTTGGAAAATACATTCACGGTAAACCAGACATAACCTTTAGGAGATCAGGGTCCATGGCAGACAGGCTGGTCCATAACTTCCTTGAAAAACAAGTCTCGGACACGTGGGGGGCGTTGGGAGGAGGATTCAAAAAGTGTGCAGTGTGCAAGGCCTGTAAGTACGGTTGCAGTAAAACGCAATACAATGTACCCTTCAGGCAAGAGCCAGTAAAAATCAGAAAAAGGATGTCGTGCAAAACAGACTTTGCAGTATACGTCCTGCAATGCCCTTGTGCCCTCCGGTACGTAGGGAGCACCCGCTTGCCGGTGCACAAGCGTATTCTTCAACATATCAGGGCAATTGTGGGTAAAGATCAGACGTATCCGGTGGCTCGCCACTTTGAAGCTGCACACAGCAGCGATGCAGCCTCTTTACAATATTACGCCATTGACTGTGTCCCCCCTTTGGAAAAGAGGAGGTGATAGAAATGCCAAGCTCAGAGTACTAGAGACCAGGTATATATTGGAACTAGACAGCAAGACTCCAAATGGTATGAATGCGAGCGAAGATCTATATACTTGCCTTTAGTATCTAAAGAGTTGGACCAATTATGAATATATGTCCACTGTCTTCCAGTTAATATCTCCTTGATATAAATTCATTTAGTTCTCTGATATGATTACAAGCAATAATGTTCTGAAAATGGGTCATTATAGGTGTGGGTATTAGGGGCTCATTGGGCCCACAGTGGCTGTGGTAGGACTTATTTTATCTAGTCCTCCCCCTATGGACTTAATAAATTTGAGACAATTTTAAAAGATTTTTCTTTTTTTGATTTTTCACATATTATTCTATCATACACTGTAGGGTGTGAGTCACTTAGAGGATACAGAATCGAGTTGGAATTGCTCCTATGGAGTCAGGATTATGGCAAATTGCTATAGAAATGTAGCAACATGGTTGAATAATTTAATGTTATGTCTCTTAGTAGAGTGGAATCATAGTTGCACCTATATTATGAAACAGTAATAGGGTTCCGTTTTGTAATTTCATAGATATGCATATATGAGCACATAAACCATAGAAGCATTATCTTTATTAATAATGTTTTTGACACTTGTCATGTGATGTACATGAAATGTAAATAGTATGAAATGATTTAAGTATATAGTATGTAAAATAATATATATATTTTTGTAATTTTGTATCTATATAATGTATATTTTTGATAACAACTACTTTTTTGTATATATATAATCATATTTATTTGTATATATATTAAGTTGTTCAGTGTGATGTAATGCTTGTGTAGAAAATTATGCATGAAATATTCCTTCATTGGAGCTTATGAATCCTATTTACTGTTATCATTTGGCACTATGCCCTATATTTTACATTGAGATTGCAATTTGCCTGTTTGCACAACCTTGGAGTTTTAAGGGTTAAAAAAAAGTACAGGGCGGAGGTCAGGTGACCCCTCCTCTTCCCTTCAACGGAAATGGTTAAATATCCTCTGTAATTTCCGCGACGCTATCATGTGACCAAGCCTCGTGTCGGAGGCGAAACGCGTCATGCGGACTTGCTGGGTCTATTATTTAAAATAAACCACTGAGTTCACGATACAAATGGGTTTGTTCTTTTCGTCCTTTTTGAGCTGCTGACAAAGAAATTGGTAGTGGTGAGGCGGCGGTCTCATCAGGCGGAGATTGCGATATATATATATATATATATATATATATATATATATATATATATATATATATATCATGGTTTAAAAATATGTAGCTTTTCTTATAGGTCTGCTTAACAAATGCATATATTTTTAGTGTGTGTGTGTGTATTTATTCATTTCCTGGAAGCCATGCATTTAATTAAGGCACACTTGCTGAAACGTGTCATGCAATTTTAAAATAAAAGGGAACTTCTGCAACCCGCTGTGTGCTCTGGTTCGTTTCCAGAGGAGGGAACAAACGTTGGTTGTATATATGTGTGTGTGTATATATATATATATATATATATATTACGCATAACATGTATATCGGACATCACATGGTTTACATATAAGGTTTTTGATTATATGCTTATGGGTCTCTTGTTTTTATTTTATCTATTGCCATGTGTGTAAATATAGTCATGACAATTCAGTATTGGAGCAACTATAATAAAAATAAACAAAAAAAGCATAAAATTCCCCTCGCCCCCAAAAATAATGAAAACAAATAAAGTAATTACACTTATATTAACAATTAAATGTCTGAGTTTCTAACTATCCATGGATGCACATACAGGACTTTATATAATGCTACTTTATATCTCTTTATTATGTTCCATGTGGATGTATGCCTTTCTAATTAGTTATGTATCTATATATTTATTACTTTATTTCTACTGTAAAAAAGGCCTTCAACTCCCCCAATGCACTGCTCTATATCTCATTCTATACATCTCTAAGTATATCCTCTAGCTCATCCCAAACCTCATTTTCCTACTGTGATCTTCTAACTGACCCTTTCTAGACTCTTCTCTCCTTCTAACAGACTCACACGCCCACTGCTCGACTTAAAAACTTATATTTCCTTGTACTGATCTACCACTAATCCATTTTTGGGTGTAGAGTAGCGTGCTACTCGCCCAACAGTGCTTTAACCTCTTTTTCAGGGGTAGTTAGCGCTATACATATACAATTACAATGATTCAAGGAGATACTGCTCTTTCAGGTTGCTATTGATGAGGGTTGAGTCAGAGGTTCCGTAGAGTCCGAGGTCCCGTAGAGTAGCTGTGGGGCCTACTCCATCTGGTCATTTATATTCCTGAGAGTGCCAGTCTCCTTAAAAGTTAGGGTGTAATTCATGAAATTATTTGTTAGATGTGTTTTTCATGGACAATGTTGGTCTATTTTGACCCACTGAAATACTTTGTAGTGAATGCCTGCTTTTGATGCTTACAAAAGGATGTATGATATTACAACGCGGTTTCTACACCGCGGTACCATTACAACGCGTCAATCACAACGCAAGTCGTTACAACGACTTGCGCTGGATTTTGGAATAGTACGATTTACTATTCCAACTCCAGCCTACGCTACAGTAGGGAAGGTATTGGAATTGTAAATCATGCAATTCCTTAGTACATAGCACCATCCAGCGCAAGTCGTTGTAACGACTTGCGTTGTGATTGACGCGTTGTAATGGTACCGCAGTGTAAAAACCGCGTGGTAATGGCTGTCTCCCCTTACAAAAAGGTGCATATAGAAATGGCGGTAACTTGTTTCAGTCACAATATAAATCATTTGTTGGTGGTGCCATTCTAATTTTAGTAATTGTGGTGAGTTCTAAGGTGAGTACTGTGCAATAAATGCTAGTATAGAAGCCCAGTTTCTGTAACTAAGTGCTGAAAGCCCCCTGCAATAAATCTAGCTCGATGTAATGTTCCAGAAAGCCCATGATTTCCAGTGTTGGTATACTGTAATAATAAAACAATAGAAGGAACTCATCCCATTTGTCAGAATGTTCTAACATATTGGCAAATCATTACACAACCATTGCAGACATGTTGAACTCCTATTTAAAACAAAGGAAATCCAACAGCACTAACCCATTTCCAACAATCCCTCCCAAGGGTAGGGTAACCCAGCCTCTATATTCCTTCAAACAACTATCATAAATGGAATATATGGATCTTGTCAAAGCCAGCAGGCTGCCCTTCTGACCCTTTTCCTCCACAAATCTTCAAGAACATTATTTTAATAACCTCTGCTGCAACACCAGTCAGCAGTCATCAATAATTCTTTAACTACAGGAATCTTTCCAGAAGGCTTAAAAAAGGCATGCCTGCGCCCGTTATTAAAGAAACCGTGCCTGGACCCATATGATCCAAATAACTAAAAACCAATTACAAAAGCAGTGGAATTGAAATCATTTCCTATGGAGAGCAGGGAGACTGTAGTAATGAGGGGTTTCATGTTATAGAAATTATGGTTAGTGCTTCAGAAGATAAAATGTTGACATATTTTCTGTAAGTTCTAAAATATTTTCCTCATCCATGTCAGAATAAAGTCTGAAATGAGAGAAATATACTATACAGTTCCAAAGAACGCTTTTATCTCTACTGCCATGCCACAGGGCTCCTCCCCCAGCCCTCTTTTGTTCAACATCTACATGGCCCCACTTATTTCACTACTTTCCTCATTCAATATTGAAACCCCCTCATATGCAGATGACACACAACTTATCTTGGTCTTAGATAAAGATTAAAATGAATCTAAACTTAATTTTAAGCAATGCTTATCTGAGGTCTTCCGATGGATGACATCCAACTATCTGAAATATAATACAGATAGACCGAGATAATGTTAATAGGCAAAAACAATCCTTTCAATCCAGGCGAATGGTTGGCAGAAGACATGCATGTCCCTCTTAATACAATTGAATTAGTTAAGAATCTCGGTGTAAAATTTGACGCCTCCCTATCGTTCCGGCCTCGGGCCTTGGCAGTGGCAGGGATGTGTTTCAATCTAAGCGAATCACTATAAAAGTTATTCGATCTCATCCCTAATGCTGCGAAGAAATCAGTAGTAGTAGCCCTGATCTTATCCAGACTGGATTATTGCAATAGCTTGTATGCGGGGGTAAACAAACAAGTGTTAAAAAAGCTACAGATGGTACAACATGCGGCTGCCCGGTGGGTATAGAAACTACCTTGCCACTCCTTGGCAGCCCTTAAAACTCTCCACTGGCTGCTGAGCCATAAAATAATTTTATTTAAGCTCCTTCTAATTACCTTTAGAGCATTCAGGACACTTAGATCCTCCTCTGCGATTCTGCTCAACCCCCCCCCCATCTCCATTTAAACTCAAAACCAAAGGAGGAAAATCCTAGGCCGCTCTGGGAACCAGAGCTTGGAATCTCTTGCCCACACAGCTAAGACTTTTGGAATCTGAAACTCATCAGGAAAGCCCCGAAGACCTGGATTTTTACAACCTCCAATGCACTTTGTTTCTCTCTGGTGTACTTATGATACAAACTATGCCTGTCTGATCTGTCTGCTTAATTCTGCATAGAGCAAGATGCTCCTTTTGGAGTGATGGTTGCGCTATATATATCCAAACGAAAATCCAGTTTCACAAGCAATAAAACTCTCTGGAGCCGTGGCCTCAATGCAAAACAGACGGTCTTTATTGCAACGGGTGCCCAACGCGTTTCGCAGGTACCTCACTGCTTGTTCACGGGTAAGTTGCACAAGTACAAACATTTAAAGGTGTAGGGTTCTTTTCAGTTTGGAAAAATAAACATAGTAAACCTACTATTTGGAAGAGGTTATACATCATATACAAATTGTGCGTGGTTGCTCAACATTCCAAAATAAATGAAAATTTAATTTATGAACAATTATTTTGGTGAAAATACTTCCCCTTTCAACCCAGTGGTTAAAAGAAAAGCAAACCGTTCAACATGAATATGGGAGAGTTACTGGCCCAACATTATAGGCATTCTTAGTAATTTAATCTCCTTTCTTTAAAGATATAATGCATTCAACCCCTGTGGGTAACTTTCGTAATTTCACCAAACAGCGTTATACCAATAGTTGATAATCATGCTCCAGTGAGCTACATTTCATTGTCTTTTTTATGGAATCAGCCACAACTCCCCAAAATGTTTTCTTCATTTCTGCAACAAAACCAAATACAACTCATGTTACCAAACATAAGAACTCCTTAAAAAAAAAAAAACATAACCAAAACTTGTTAAAAATGTATTAAAAGAAAGGCAGTAACGAACGGGCGCAGCTCAGAACTGTTCAAATTATCTCAAATGTATCGACCTCTCTTCATCCTGATTCAGACTCCAGGGATTCATTGTATTGTACTTTTTAATCAATCTAGATTCCAGTTTTCTCAGTTCAAGAGTGCGGTTCCCTCCCCTTTCTCTTAGTGGGATCGAATCCGGCACACAGAACTTCAGAAGATTTTGATTATGATTATGTTTAACATTGAAATGGCGAGCGGCTGGGTATTGTTTATCATTTTTGGTGATCGCACGTAAATGTTCCAGGATTCGCAGTTTAGCCTTGTTAATGGTGCTTCCAATATAATACAGATTGCAGGGGCATTTTAATGCATACACTGCAAAATCTGTATCACATGTAAAGTGTCTCATAATCTTAAGCTGCTTTTTACCTACATAGTTTTACCGTTTTGCAGTTCTGGCTGTATCTACATGCTTTACATTTAGTGCAGGTGAAGAATCCTTGTATAGAATTAAGCTTTTTAGGTTCCTTGATACTGCTAGTCATGAGAGTATCCTTCAATGATCTATTTTTTCTAAAGGTCAATGAAGGATATACACCAATGTTGTCGTTTAAATCCTCATCTGTTTTAAGGGTCTCCCAGAATTTTGTCACGCTTTTCCGTACCTCCCAAGCCTGGTTATGGTACGTGGTAATAAACCTAAGCTGATTATTCGTTGGTTCTGGTTCCTTCTCCATAAAAAGTTCTTCTCTTTGTAAATTAGCCACTTTATCAACAGCTGACTTGATGGTGGCTAGGCTATAACCTCGATCCCTAAATCTTTGTTTCATGACTAGTTCTTCTCTACTGTAGTCATCCTCTGTACTACAGTTGCGTTTTGCACGCAATAATTCCCCAAAGGGGCTGCTGTTTATGAGATTTTTAGGGTGACAACTTTGTGCTTGTAGTAAACTGTTACCAGCTGTGTTCTTTCTGTTTAACTTACTTCAGATTTTATTATTCACAATTTTCAGTTCCAGATCCAAAAACTCAATCCTTTCTTTATTTGTCTCTCTGGTAAATTGTAGATTAAAGCAGTTTTGATTTAATGTTCACACAAATTCATCTACCTGTACTTAGTTTCCATTCCAAATGCAGAAAATGTCATCAATTTATCGAGCCCAGAGGACGACATGGTCATGATATTGAATGATGTTCCGGACAACCTGCTCCTCCCACCAGCCGAGGTATAGACCTGCAAAGCTGGGGGCGAAGCAGGTTCCCATTGCCGTCCCCTGGGTCTGTTTGTACAAAACTTTATTGAAAAGGAAAAAAAAAAATTCAGACAAATCGATATTATTTCCAAAATCATTTCTGTATGCAACAGAAATGATAGTGACCTTCCTTTATGGAAATGTCTGCAAGCATCTACTCCTTCATTTTGTGGGATGCTCATGTAGAGGCTACACACATCCATACTGACAAGCAAGTATCCTTGTTTCCACTCGTGGCCCTAATGTTCTTCAAAAAATCACTAGTATCTTTAATGTATGCTGGCAGTCCCGGTACAAAGAAAGTTGTCTACATATTTAGACATATTTTCTAGGGAGCTGCCTCGGGAAGACACTATTGGTCTCCCTGGTGGTACAGTGGCATTTTTGTGTATTTTGGGCAGGAAATATAAGATGGGGATTTTGGGGTCTTTACAGTGCAAAAACAGGTATTCATTTTGCTCAAGTATACCCTGGTCCCGCCACCCAGTCAATTTTTCCATCACTTCCTTATTTGCTGCCTCATGATCACTCTTTGATACCACACTTGTACAATCAGATCATTGTTTCCAACCTTCATCCAAATAAATTTCTAGTGGCCAAAGTTTCGATATATCTATATCTATATATCTATATCTATATATGTATCTATATAGATATAGATATAGATATAGATATAGATATCTATATATATACTAATATTCTAAAGAGAGAGCCCAAACCTTAAAGGCGGTTAATCTCAGGAACCACAGCACCAATCACAACACCCAATACAGCATTGGAAAGGGCAGTTGCAGCAGAAGGACATAGGCTATACAGATGCCCACCATATACATTTGAAAGGTAAAAGAACCTTACCAGCAAAGTAGTCCCTTTTGGGCGTGGGCGTGGGCGTGGGTGGGGCGCGGCATGACGACAAAAAAAAAGCGTTGAAAGCGTTCCTTAAACGTGTGCATTGTGCTGGGGCGTGAACAAGGCCAATGGGCGCGGCAATTGCAATTGCGCGGCAGCAAAGGGTGTGGCCAATGGGCACGACAACCGGCAACAATCGCGTGGCACATCCCCAAAATAAAAGCGTGCCTTGGGGCCTGGCCTATGGGCGCGGCAATTGCCGGGGCTTAGGCGGGGGCAGACGCGACTGATTGTTCCTGCGGGGACAATAACTGCACAGTATCCTGCGCGCTGTCAGCCAGTCAACTCTCTGCATAAAGGACCGTGCCTGCGGGACACGAACTGCAGCGTCTCCTGCGCACCGTCACACACTCAACTCTCTGCATAAACGAATTGACACCAGGCGCACAACATCAACCAGGGCTGGAGCCGGGCTCAGGCGGCGGATGACGTGACTAAGCGCGCCTGCTGGGACACTAACCTTTGAACTGACTGCACTTTCCCACACGCGCAGCGTCTCCAGCGCGCGCTGTCACCCACTCAACTCTCTGCATCAACGACTTTACACCACAAGCACAACATCAAACAAAACTGGAGCCGGGCCTCAAGCGGGGGATGACGCGATTCAGCGTGCCTGCGGGGACACGAAATTTACAACTGAATGCACTTCCACACACGCTTACCTACGGAAGTGGAGTACATACACACTAGAGACATCTGCTAATACTTCTTACTCCGAGGTGCACACAGTATCTGCACAAACATGCCTAACTATTGTGACACTTCGTGCTAAAAATGTTCTCTACCGCGAGATTTTAAAATACATTTTCCTTGCCTATTACACACATTGCACACATTCTGTTTCATACCCAGACAACTTCGGGACGGGCTGCTAGTGTGTGTCATGTACCACGCTCTCAGATTCCCGAAAACACCACACAAATCAGCAGAGTCCAAGGGTGTTTATTAACACCTACTACATGTTTCGGCTTCCACGAAGCCTTGATCACGTAAGTGCTGTGCCTAGCATGCAGAACATAAATGCATTTCAAAAAGTGTCAAAAACATTAACAATGGACTAAGGTCTCAAGGTGAAAAACATGGCAGCCATCTTGGAGCAGTCAAAATTCTAATGAAAATGCAACGATTGCCATGAACAGCGAGACACAGCAAAATGCATAAACAATTAGAAAATGCAAGGCCATTATCATAGGGATCTGTGCATTCAGACCTCGAGAATGTATGCTGCCAATAATCAACACTAATCAATGAGCGATAATTTCTAATACAATTGATTGCCATAAACACAGCAAATGCATAAACAGAGCCATTGTCACGGGGGTCAATATAGTCAGCGCTCGAGAATATGTGCACACAATCATCATCTATCTTCAATGAGCGCTACCCCGGAGCTGAAGCGGTAGTCATGGGAAAACTTGCAGCGGGATCACTGCGTCTCGCGCAATGTGGGAAGTGTGAAGCTAGCGGGAAAAGATAAATGGGTCAGTGCCCGTCTGTGCTGCAGGTAGACCCGAGTATGTAACAGAGGGGGGGTCTGGCGTCCGGCTCGGTTCAAGAGCCCGCTCAAATCCCGCCATCCCAGGGAGATAACCAGGTGGATAGCCTAGTATAAACAGTGGGCCTCAAATTTGAGATGAAATGTGTGTTATAATCTAGAACAAATATCTAGTAAGGCAGGTTACCAGGTGAAATACCCCAGTGAGAACCAGGATAATCCGCTGGTGGGAGGTGATTCCATGATTAAATCTGAGAGTCCCGGATACTAAATATGACTGGAATGAGACCTAGTTCCATTGGATGTCTGTGGTTGAAGGTGATGCCTATTGTAGGCGTGCTCTTAAGGTGCTAACAGGAACGTGATTGACGCTGGGCTTGACGCAAAGTGCAGTATGGGGCCTCTGTCCCTGTGGTGCTCTTGTGAAATTAAAAAGCAGAATTTAAAATCAAACATGACAACATCGTATATATGCAGTTAATAAACAGGCTCGCTCATCATAGAAGAAGAGATTAATACAGATACAATGCAACAGATAGCAAAACACGCATCATAGATAGTCATCTTTAAGATGAATTGCCAGTTCTTCGTCGTGGTTTAAACCCCCAGGAACCTTGGTTTGAAAATTGATAATGTATCTGGATTCAGTTTGTCTCATCTTAAGCACTCTATTCCCACCCCTCGGATTACTGTTGGTCTGCTCTAGGATGAAAAATCTCATGAGTGCCGGATTTGAAAAATGATATTCGCTGAAGTGCCTAGCCACTGGATATTTGGCATCCTTGTGGATGATGGCACGATAATGCTCCAGTATACGTTTCTTGGCATGGGCGGTGGTACTGCCTATATACCATAGTCCGCAGGGGCAGACAATGACATAAACCACGAACATGGTGCTACAGGTAAGAAACTGTGTGATCTCTTTGGTAATACCATTGTATTCTACATGTTTGACCAAGGTGCTGTTCTTACAGGCTTTGCAGTGGCCGCACGGAAAATATCCTTTCAAACCTAAACCATGGTTGCTTGAATAATCAGTGATGTCACTGCGAACACATAGATCTCTTATGTTTCTGCTCTTTCTGTAAGTGATGCTGGCTCTATCGGGGATGAGATTCCCTATGGTATTGTCACTTTTCAGAATATTCCAGTTTTTTGCTACAATTATCTGGATCTGTTTGGACTCCTTATTGTATGTTAAAATGAGTCGTGTGATGTTGTCGTCCGGTATGATGTCATCTGAGATAGTCTCAGCCAGGGTATCAATGCGCATGACGGCATCGGCCTTTGCTTTGTCTTTTTTCAACACCCATGCCGGGTAGTCACGGTGTTTAAAACGATCCAGCATTTCCCCCGCTGTCTGTTGGTAACTGGCGTCAGTATTACAGTTTCTCTTTGCCCTCAGCAGTTCCCCGTAGGGAATGCTCCACTTAAGAGGTTCTGGGTGGCTGCTGAGGGCATGGAGTATACTGTTGCCGGCAGTCTCCTTTCTGAAAAGTGACGTGTGAATCTTGTTATCAATGATGTCAATCCTGACATCTAGATATTCAGCCTTGGTTTTGCTGATGGTACTGGTCAACTTGATGTTTCTATCGTTGATGTTGAGAAGCTCAATGAATCGGGAGGCTTCCTCCTCCGATCCTCTCCACACCAAGAAAAGATCATCAATATATCTCCACCAGGTGGCGATATGGCTCACCTGGTCAGCCAAAGATGGGTCAGCGAAGATCTTCTGCTCCCACTGCCCCATGAAGAGGTTAGCAAAACTTGGGGCAAAGCTCGAACCCATCGCTGTCCCTGTCTCCTGTTTGTAGATTTTACCATCAAAGAGGAAAAAATTATTTAAGAGACAAAACTCCATCATTTCAAGGAGCATTTTGGTGTGCTCTCTGAAATGTAAAAGTCGATCTTTCAGGAAATGTTTACAAGATTCCAAGCCCTGTTGGTGATTAATAATGGTATAAAGGGCCTGGAAATCCATGGTAATAAGAAGATAGTCTTCATCCCATATGAGATTCTGGAGTTTGGCCAAGAAATCTTTGGTGTCTTTAATGGCCTTGTACCCAGTCCCGGAGATAATGATCTACGTACTTAGATACATGTTCAGCCACACTACCCCTGGAGGAGACGATAGGCCTCCCTGGAGGATTTTCTTTACTCTTATGTATTTTAGGTAAGAGATACAGAACTGGGAGGGTGGGGTTATTGTTCTTCAAAAACCTGTACTCCTCCCATTCCAGTATACCCTTCTCCCTCCAAATCTCCAATTTCTCCCACAAAGCCACAACACTGTTGTTGTAGGATTCAAGAGTGCTGATGGTATAGAAATTGTCATCAGAAAGTTGTCTCAAGGCTTCGGCTATGTATTAGTCCCTGTCTGGGATGACGATGTTGCCCCCCTTGTCGGCGGGACGTATAACGATGGTGTCGTCATCTGTGAGAGATTTAAGTGCCTTTCTCTGGGTCATAGACAAATTGTCACGTCCGAATCTGTGCTTCTTGTTCTTGACCCTGTAGATACTAAATTGTTTACTGACACATTCATGGAACGTGTCGATGGCGTCGTGCGCCATGGTAGGGATAAATGTAGATTTGGGCTTAAAACCTGAGGCTGTACTGCTGTCGGTGATAAAACCTGCCTCACAGAGAAGTTGTGTATTGTTGGTGCATGTTTCTGCTGTCTCGACTGGGAAAGACTCAGTCATGGGTCGATCTATGTCTTGTTCCAGTTGAACAATATTGATGAGGGCATCTATGTCACTGATCAAGAAAGTATTGGTTTCATTGGCCACTGGTACCAGATTATTGATACCCGTGCGGCCTCTCAATTTATGCCATTTCTTTAGTTTTAACTTGCGAACATATTTAAAAAGATCAATTCTGGATAGTTAAAAGACATAGAGGGGCAAAATGATAAACCCAAACTCAGATTAGTTTTTTCAATGTCAGTAATATCACCTCTATATGGATAAATGAAAAGACAAAGATTATATATGTCAAATGGACACAACAGAGATCAAGAGCAAAAAGAAAGAAAGAAAAAAAAGCGAAAAAGAAAGACTGTGTGTATCCTGATGAACATGTGTATTTTTTCTATGTTTATTGGTGGTGTTCTATCACGTGGTTGAAGCATTTAAAAACAAGCATTTACATGCAATGGTTTTGCCTTTGTTAAAGTTAGAGCTATTGGCATTGCTCTTGACATTATTTTTATTTATGTTTTTTTTAACATAAATTAATGGCATTGTCATTTACAATGCCACTAGCTTTATCTCTCGCAAATGACACACACAAACACACACAGAGCCCCCCCACAGACACACCCACACAGAGCCCCCCACACACACAGCCACACAGAGCCCCCCACACACACAGCCACACAAAGCCCCCCACACACACAGCCACACAAAGCTCCCCACACACACAGCCACACAGAGCCCTCCACACACCCACACAGAGCCTTCCACACACACCCACACAGCACAAGCAGGCAACAGGGGCACACGGAGGCACAAGCAGGCAACAGGGGCACACGGAGGGACAAGCAGGCAACAGGGGCACACGGAGGCACAAGCAGGCAACAGGGGCACACGGAAGCACAAGCAGGCAACAGGGGCACGAAAACGGAGGCACAAGCAGGCAACAGGGGCACACGGAGGCAGAAGCAGGCAACAGGGGCACACGGAGGCACAAGCAGGCAACAGGGGCACACGGAGGCACAAGCAGGCAACAGGGGCACCCGGAGGCACAAGCAGGCAACAGGGGCACCCGGAGGCACAAGCAGGCAACAGGGGCACCCGGAGGCACAAGCAGGCAACAGGGGCACACGGAGGCACAAGCAGGCAACAGGGGCACACGGAGGCACAAGCAGGCAACAGGGGCACGAAAACTGAGGCACAAGCAGGCAACGGGCACGAAAACTGAGGCACAAGCAGGCGACAGGGGCACGAAAACGGAGGCACAAGCAGGCAACAGGGGCACACGGAGGCACAAGCAGGCAACAGGGGCACACGGCGGCACAAGCAGGCAACAGGGGCACACGGAGGCACAAGCAGGCAACAGGGTCACGAAAACAAGCACAAGCAGGCAAAAGGGTCACAAGCAGGAATTGTAATTTAGACGGGGCTGAAGTGGAGAACGGTCAGTAGGGAAGTAGTGCGGCTGGTGCAGTGGTACCAGGCCGAAAGGTGAGAGGGGCTGTCTGCACCCCAGTTTGGACAGTTTCCACTACCTAACAGGGATTGGTGGGAGGGGGGCGTACTTCTTGCTTGCTTTAGGGCTGTTACTTCGGGGACGCAGTGCACGCTCTTGCCTGCTGCCACCGGGACACGACCACAGGCAGGGAGAGGACAGGCTGGGAGAGGGCAGGGAGGGGACAGGCTGGGAGATGGCAGGCTGGGAGAGGGCAGGGAGGGGGCAGGGAGGGGACAGGCTGGGAGAGGGCAGGTTGGGAGAGGGCAGGGAGGGGACAGGCTGGGAGAGGGCAGGCTGGAAGTGGACAGGCTGGAAGAGGACAGGCTGGGAAAGGGCAGGGAGGGGACAGGCTGGGAGAGGGCAGGGAGGGGGCATGGAAGTGGACAAGCTGGGAGAGGACAGGCTGGGAAAGGTCATGGAGGGGACAGGCTGGGAGAGGGCAGGCTGGAAGTGGACAGGCTGGAAGAGGACAGGCTGGGAAAGGGCAGGGAGGGGACAGGCTGGGAGAGGGCAGGCTGGGACTGGGCAGGCTGGGAGTGGGCAGGCCGGGAGAGGGCAGGCCGGGAGAGGGCAGGCCGGGAGAGGGCAGGCTGGGAGAGGGCAGGCTGGGAGAGGGCAGGCTGGGAGAGGGCAGGCTGGGGGAGGACAGGCTGGGAGAGGACAGGCTGGGAGAGGACAGGCTGGGAGAGGACAGGCTGGGAGAGGGCAGGCTGGGAGAGGGCAGGCTGGGAGAGGGCAGGCTGGGAGAGGGCAGGCTGGGAGAGGGCAGGCTGGGAGAGGGCAGGCTGCGAGAGGGCAGGCTGCGAGAGGGCAGGCTGCGAGAGGACAGGCTGCGAGAGGACAGGCTGCGAGAGGACAGGCTGCGAGAGGACAGGCTGGGAGAGGACAGGCTGGGAGAGGACAGGCTGGGAGAGGACAGGCTGGGTGACGACAGGCTGGGAGAGGACAGGCTGGGAAGCAGAGAGGGTCTTACCTGAGAAGTCTGCCAGCGCGGAGCTCTCCGGGGTGCAGAGCAGCAGCAGGGCCCAGCAGAGCAGGGCGGGGGGCGGCAGGGGCTCGCAGAGGTGTCTCCTGGGGCAGCCGCCCAGGTCCACCATGGTGCGGCTCCGAGCCCCAAGCAGAGCAGCAGCAGGGCCCAGCAGAGCAGGGCTGGGGGCAGCAGGGGCTCGCAGAGGTGTCTCCTGGGCCAGCCACCCAGGTCCACCATGGTGCGGCTCCGAGCCCCAAGCCTCAGGTGGTGGTGCTGCTGCGCTCGGTAGCCCATTTAACTTACAGGGCACTCTGGCGGGGACTCCTTGCGATGGCGGCAATCTCTTGGGCACTTCTCTGGTCTCCCTCTTCGGCATGGGAGACCGGCAACGTCCTCCGCTTCTCCCGGGGCTCCCTCCAGGCCACTGGAGCCCCGCGTGGGCCGCCATACTTCTTCTCCTGGGCCGCCGTCCTGGCGGGGGCTCCTTGCGACGGCGGCAATCTCTTGGGCACTTCTCCGGTCTCCCTCTTCAGCATGGGAGACCGGCAACGTCCTCCGCTTCTCCCGGGGCTCCCTCCAGGCCACGGGAGCCCCGCGTGGGCCACCATACTTCTTCTCCTGGGCTGCCGTCTTGCTTCTTCCCCCGGGCTGCGGGGGGCGGGCACTTCCGGCCAGTCGCGCTAGGATTGGCCGGCCGGCTAGTCACTTTCGGGTCGCCGCGGGCAGCGGGGCGGCCCGTCTCTAGCTCAGGCAGGCGGGCGGCGAAGTTTCCCGAGGAGTGGGCTCCCTCGCGGATCGCTGATGACGATCTTGAAGACGAACACCACGCCCACGGAAGAAAACACAAAAACGCCTCCGGGAACGCCTCCGAATCTGGTCCGCGTTGACAGACAGATTCAGCTCCCAATGGCTAGCCTCCATTTATGGAGCTAGCCAATGGGAGCAGGAGGCGTGTACCCGAGTCCTTATTGAACTCATGAGGTTTTTAGCGCATGCGCACTTCGTGCGCAACGCCGAGGCAAAACCTAAAAAGGGGTTGTTTGTATAGAAATATATAATCAGAAAAGCCAACCCCAACCTCTGTGGTACGTTTTAAATCCTGACTTTGTGCTCTCCAGGCCACTCTTAAAATATATCACCTACTCATATGGATGACGTGATTCCTACACCTTGTAATTCTCATTGCCTGAAGTAACATTTCATATAGACTGATGTATTATACAGGAATTATTCATTATGTTTGTGTAACGTGTGTGATGTAAAATGCTCGGACACCCTACATTGCTACGTGCAGTGCTATAAAGCAATAAAATGCGTGTGAGAGGTGGCTTTGGGGAGATAAGGGGCGCTGGTGGAGGGTGGTAGTGAGGGATTCCTTGGGGACGAAAGTCATTGATGGGGGCACCAAAAAAGATTTTCGCACCTGGTGCCACCAGAGCTAAAGACGACTGCGCGTGCCTGAGTGAGCAAAGGATCTATTGGAGATAAGCGCGCGGCTGGGGGTCAGAGTGCGCTTCGGCAGGAAGTCTGGATGGGGCACTTGTCCAGTACATTAGAACAACAAAACGACGCTGAGGTGTGTGTATTTGAGGTCGTGGCGCTTGGGGGCAGGCGGCATCCGGTTGGCCTGGCCCTCGGGCGGCGTCTGCATGGTGTGAATTGAGAAGGGACGCGAAGGAAGGGCTTTCGTGGATCGTCTGAACCCAATCCACATCTGAACCCAGGCTCTTCACCAGACCCACCGACCCCTCCCAGCTCACTCCCCTCACTGTCACAATATTCACCACGGTACCGCCTTTTCCAAAGCATTTCAGGGCAGAATTTTGGCCATTTTTTTTCAGTATTACGCAGTAGCGCTTCGAAGTCCAGAGAAAGTGCGCTTTGTAAATAATATCCAATTCGTTATGTTTATTACGATTTTTTTTTGTGCGCAAACTTGAACCCAAAATACATCGATTGAACCACGTGTACAGGAAATCGCTGGCTCATTGGCATTAACTGGGCATCCAAATGGCACTACAATGAAATTCCAGAATATATCTGGGCAACTAGTGACGTATCGAAAAAGGATTTTTCATGGTGAGATGGGAGTCTTTTCATTTCAGATAGATGCATAGATCGCAATTGATTTTCTTATGGGTAGAGTTTGGAATTTGGGTGACTATCAGGAAAAGTCTAGCTAACTTTGTGAATACAAGTCTCGAGGCTAACCTTGTCAATACAGGCCTCGAGACAAATACAAGTCAAGCATAATACTATTACAGAGCATTTATTGATCCCGACCCCTTTAATTGGTCATATAGATTGCTGGTGATCAATGGCGGGAGTTAGTAGAATGGTGTTCACGTGATCAGCCTCAGAAGGATTAAATGCCAAGTGTCACCTGCAGTACTATTTTTATCGACCTCGGAAAGATGACATGCCAGATTTGAATTATGATATGTATTATCTCCTAGGCCACTCGAATGACGCGGAAAGGGAGGACCAAACTATGCGGCAAAAGAAGGCAAATAATGCAGTGTGATGAGGCACCATTTTTCTAATGTTATTGGCTCGTTATTTTGTGTTTTTACACTTGCCAACACTTTCTGAGCAAAGATTTTAACTCATTGGTGCCATTTTAAGAACCAAATATGGTCATAAACAACTGAAGGATGACCAGTCAACCTTTGCGGATTGCATTCCATTGCGCGGAAACAGGTGTGGCCACATATTTAATAACTTTTTAACCGATTTAGCTAGACACATTTTTTGGTTAAAATGCGCAGATACAGAAGATGATGAATTAAGTGACATATGCCGCAAATCTATAATCATGCGGAAAACGCTGCAGAACCGCACAATTCAAGTGGGCCTGATTATATCGACCTCCGAAGGGTAACAGGTTGGGTTTCACATATGGCTGTAAATATATCGACCTCGTAAGGATTGCGGCCTATATCTGCCCAATCATGGCAGCCTGAGTTTAACGGTACTCTTTGCAGTAGGGTCCCAACACACTGAGCTGTCTTTAGCAGGGTTGCCCCTTGCCCATCACACAATGGCACTGGGGGAGGTGCCAAGACTTGCAGGTTGGCCACCTCAGCGCCTCATGATAAAGGCACGTCCTCCCAGCTTGGCAGAGTCTGGTGGCTCTTACATTGCATCAGACGCTTGTTAGCAAACAATAGAGCGCACAAGGGGCCGGGAGGGGCCGCGGGGGGGGAGCGGGGGGGTGGAAATGGCGCTCTAATTGGATAGGGCGGATGCACTGTACTTAAAGGTAGGGGGGGATCCGTGTCAAGCACCGGTCCTGTACCATAGCTGAGAGCTCCGCAAGACTGCCTGCAGGGGGAGAAGGGTGCACCTGTGGCACCCCACACACTCACATCGCCCTCCCAGCTGGACCCGTGAACAGCGGCAGTTCCCCCAGGGGTGCCAGGGCACCGCGCCCACCCTTCAGAGGAGCCTTCGTTCGCCACCCGCTGCCGCTGCGGTGCACAGAGGAGGCAAGGGGCGCACAAGGAGAGGCGCGGGAGGGACCGACCCTGGGACCTCGCTTCTGCAGCTCTGCCAGCACCGAGGATATCCCTGGGTACGGGGGACCCCCACAGTGCTGCTTCAGTGCAGGAGGATGCAGCCTTCCAAGATAAGGCTTAATACTGGAGCTTAGACCGTTCTGGGGAATCCGCAGCTTTGTACCGCGAGTTAAAGTGGTTTGCGCAAGATCACACGGTCGGTACCAAGTGGAGAAACCAGGATTTAAACGTGTTATGGTTTGTGACTTGAGCTGGAAACAAACATCGGAGCACACCTCACCACAAGCGCCAGGTTGCAGTGACTGTAAGACGTGTATCTCTGCCAGTGAGCTCACAGGCTTCTCCGCGTCCACTCCGAGGCACTACTCACTGCGGGCGGCGTGGTGGTGCTGCAGGGCTCTCCCGCCTCTGATGCCGCCGGGCTCCCTCAGCTCACGGGAGCCCGGCAGAGCGTCCGCCATGGTAGTGCTGGTGGGCGAGGCTGCTGCAGGGCCCCACTGCGGCGGGACGGACGGAGGCGGCGGGACGCAGGAAGAGGTGGCCTGAGCTGCAGCCTAGGACTCGTGGAAGGGCGCCGAGTGCCGTCAATGCTAGAACAGATTCGGGGGCGTTCCCGAGGGCTTTCGGCTGACGTAGCGTGACGTAGCCAAAAGCCAAAAATTCTCGGGAACGCCCCCGAATCTGGTCCGAGATTGACGGACAGAGCCTTCTCCCAATGGCTAGCCTCCATTTATGGAGCTAGCCAATGAGAGAGTGGGGACGGTCCAGTCCCCACACACAGATATCATTAAGTTTTTCCTAGCGCATGCGTACTTCGTACGCATTGGCTAGGCAAAACCTAAAAATGGGGTTTTCACTCTCTGTTTGTGTGATCAAGGGCAAGTGGTGCCCCAAATGCGTAATCAAGAGGAATCGGCAATAAAAAAGTTAAATTGCCTGCAGTTTGGTGGTTCGTGGTTCCTTTGTGGCTGATGAGAGCGCTGACAACGCTGTGAGCTGACGAAGGATATTTTGCTCAAATTACATCTCTACCTCATTGACTAGCAAAGTTAACATGATCCATTTAAGCGCAGTAGTGCTGTCTGAGCCAAGTATGGTGCGTCACCTATTTCAAGTTCATAGTGGAAATGCATCAATCCGAAGGCAAAGTATTTGGTTTAAAAGACAAGCCAATAACAACCGGAGCATCTCGTGAGTTTCCTTTGAAAGGTAAAACAGCCTGATACTATGCTGTTGAAGTAATTTTTCCCAAAAAGCGTTGGAAATGATGGTATTGATCAAGCTGTTGAATTGGCCTGTGGTTCATATTATGAATGATGCGTCCTTCACTTTGGAGGATCCTGAATGTGCTTTTGTTGAGCTGTGGGACACTGAATAGGAGAGGAGCCTTACAAATACCTATTTAGTAATGGAACCAAAACTAGTTCTGACTTATCTTGGTTCTCTAATTACACTTGAAAGTTCTCACTTCATTGGCTGCCGCATATGGAACACACACACTATGTCTACCTGAACAGATAGTTAATAACTAAATTTAATGAAAAGCATCAAATATTCAGTGATGACATGAAAGCAATCCAGAACCAGCTTAGTGAATTACTCGTTGGTCCTTTGTAAATGTGTACAATTTAACCAGAGCAAATAATTTTAAACCTATTAAAACTTTTATAATTAACGTTTCTGATAAATTGCTCGTACCAAGCTTATGACAGTCTTTCCAAGCAGCAATTACACCTTGGGTACTACTCATGATGCTGGTTTGAATACACCTAACAATATCATGGCCCCTCCATGGGCACAGAAACACTAAGGTCTGTTGCAACTCTTGATAATATAAGGGATAAAGTACCCTCTTCCGTAAACAATAAGGATATTGCAAGTTACAGAGGAGTTCCATAACCATGTAGAGGAACTAGACAGAAGGCTGAGTTTGTTTAGAAGTTTATGGAACTCAGAGGTCACTTGCAATATTCTAATCCTGTATGGCAGGGGGTACTTTGTCCCATATAGTACATAGTCAAACCATCACCTTTCCCACAAACCCCTGAAATCCTTGGTGCGTAGCTCTTTTAGAAACAGAGAGAGCATGTTTGAAA
This sequence comes from Lissotriton helveticus, assembly GCF_964261635.1. Lineage (NCBI taxonomy): Eukaryota > Metazoa > Chordata > Amphibia > Caudata > Salamandridae > Lissotriton > Lissotriton helveticus. The sequence goes on along the minus strand of NC_136061.1, from coordinate 221,705,206 downwards.
ACCTAAAGAATAATAATAGAACCTCTATTAAACCCAAAATTAAACCCATCAAAAACCTGTTGGATATTTGTTGCAAAAAGATATTCGAAACAGTTTGATACAAGTCAGTTAAAAAAAAAAGCTGCATTAATTCATAATGTGTAGAAACATGCAGAAAGATTCTAATTTTTGTATGATTATGTTAGGAATACAAAAATACACCTGTTCTTCCTCCTGGTCACTATAAACTAGAAAAATAAAGCACAAAAAGGAAAAGAAAGTTTCATTTTCATTGCTTTAAACAGCTGCTCTGTGACTAGACCTGCCTTTCACCTTGGCTGCTAGCTCTGGCAGCAGGCATTGTGAGTCAGCACTCTACTCCAATAACGTATTAAAGTCAAGTTCTGACGTCTTTTCTTTAAAATTGGTGACTGGGTGCGTCACTAGGTGCCGAGTGTAAAAAAAAAAAAGTATAGATGTACATTTATACATCGATTGCATAATTCTATGTATTATAGGAAGCTTGGGGAAAATAAATCCAAAAAAATTACCCAGGTTCAAGAGAACATGATAATAATATAAAAGAGAAAAACAGAATTTCAATCATCTGATTAAGTCCTCTTTCTCAGTAGTACAGAGAAAGGAGGGTAACGCATTCCCAGATACCTGGACAGCAGTTGAGGCTTTAGCACCTACCTACTCTAGTCTTAGTAACGAAAACTTTATTGTAATGAAGGAACTGGTGACCAAGATATCTGGCTATGGTGAATAGTGCCCCCAAAAAGAAAAGTCTTACTTCCATGTCCAGAAGAGGGCTTCTAAAGGAGAGGAATCTAGCTTTGCACCAGAAGAACACGAACAACCTTTAGAATATCCCTAGCTCTGTTGATGAAATTGGCAAAGAGAATGGTTTCGTCTTAAAATCTAACATTTCATCAGACTTTGCCATGGTGACAATTAACAGTAGAGTTTGATATAGAGTGATTTTGAATCCTGATCGGAATACAGAGGATATAAATAAATAACAGAGCTACAGATAAAACAGTAGGCCTCCCAATGGCAATGAGATTGATCATGAAGTTGAGTGATCTTAGATTGAAATTTTGGCACAATTCAAGGCATACCTTGTAAAATAAACAGTAGTACTCTGTTTATGTTTGTGCATGCTGTCCCCATCATAGAACTAATTCATTAGCTTTAAGATAGCTGACATCATTAGTAGTGATGTAGCCAAGGGTGCTTTGTACAGAAGGAAGTTCGTAAACTGTTATGCTCTATATCAAAGACTGCAACAACAACAAGGTGATGGATGGAATGCTCAAATTTATCTCAGCAACTGGCAATCGCTTGAGGCCGTATTCCAGTCAATTGTGATTCACCCACCATGGCACTCTAAACAAAGGCCTCTTTGAGCAAATCATTAACGGCCCTGCTTCAATTTGGAACAGTGCATCACGATTTGCATGATAAAGCCCCCTGGAGGGACCACAGGCAATTCAAGAACTGTTTTGCCCTACTTTTGGCATGTCGGTTGGGTGCAGTAGCTTGAGTACTTTGGCACAGTGAGCCAAAGTCAAGTCTGAGCATACTCGTCGTTAAGGCATCATTTGCAACAACAAGAATATGATGGATGGAATGCTGAAATGAGTCTCCGGCTATGGTTATCGCTTGGGACGCATTACAGTCCTTCGTTTTTTTGCCCGCCATGCCACTCTAGACAAAAGCCCACCTTATGAAAACCTGTACATACTGTGCTCCTCTTGGGAATAGCCTGCCCAGAACTGCATCTGTTGAGATGAGACCTGCTTCTATAGAATAGAAATGGCAGGAAAAAGCGAAGAATGTACAAAAATCCCTGAGGAGGGTTGCCAGACTAGGCAGCATTTGAAGAGGGGGTCCATTGGGCGTATGGTTCAGGTCTTCAGGCTACCCTGTAGTGACTGCTTAACTTTGTTTTGAAAAACAAACTTGCTAGAAGTAGTTGTATCCCTACATATATAGTGTAGATGTAGACTTCAGGCGGATCCAATTTATCTGGTATCTTTTGGAATATTTTAGGACTGAAGCACAATCTTTTCCTTTGTTTGATTCTCCACAGCTCAATAGTTGTGATAGTTTTGTGATATTTACTAACCCAGGTCTTAAAGGGTTGAGTGCACACCCTGTTGCAGGTGGGTTAGATGACTTAAGTATCCAGAATCCTAGATTGCAAATTTGCCAGAGTGCTAGGTTCTTATCCTAAAACATTAGCATCATACTTTAAGGGGACATTTGATGGTGGTCTTGTGAAGTTAAAGGTCATTCTTTCGAATAGTTGTCTCCCTGTTATGGTGGCAGTGAAAGGAGCTTGGAGCAAAATTTGGTTCCACTCTAGAAATTGAAACAGGATTTCATCCAGAGCCCCTATTGTTTATGTGGTTTAAATCCCAGGATTCCAAATTAATCCTGAAATAGCAATAGATCAATACTTCTGTTGAGGTAATTCCTCTATCTCTCCGAAAATGTTTTTTTTTTTTGTTTGTTTTTTTGTTACTGGCTATGCACTGGCATTAGTTGCATTGTTCGCACTATTCATTGATTGTCCCTAGACTTCCGAATCGAAAGTGATCATGAACCACAGTACTATGTGCTTAAATGAAAGCTTTCATTTGGAACATCAAAACCTGGTAGCAGAAAGCTTGTATGTTTAATATTAATTGGTCTATGTCTGTGAGAGCGCTATGTGATATCCTCCAGCAGACCCTGTTTCAGACAGTGTGGTAAAATTATACTTCACAAATTACTGTCAGTACCACAGTTCAATTTAATGACATGCTAGACACACTAAGATTCAACATTTAAAGCAGACATATGGAAAGCTCAAAAGGTTACTTTAATTGACAATAACACATCCTTTTGGAAACTGGTATACAGTGGTCATTATCTTAAACCAGCTAAATTAATTAGATGGGGAAAACATGTGCTCTAAATTGATTTATGGTCATTTTAGAGCGTAACTAGTACACCTTACAGAACTGTAGTACAAGATGGGCTGTTTAATCTCACTTTTAAAGCAGCCATCCAGCGGTGGGCCATAGTGGTTCAATTTTGAAGCTATCCAGTGTACGATCTGCTATGATAGTTGGCGAGGGTCTAATGGAGTTCCGGTCATCAAGGAGAGTGTTATGAAGGATCCTCCACATTATGGTCTATTTTCATTATCATCTCTTCTCTACCGGATCTTTACTGCGTTTTTGTCAGACGAATTGCTCACCTGGATTTTGGCTTCCTCTATTATCCTGTCAACTCGGATGGGTTTTGTGATGAGAATAGTGACAATATACAAAGTGGTTGCCTCCTGCTTATGACCAATTGATATATGAAGGTTAGGAAGACACTGATGTATTGTGCACATGTGGTTCTTAGCACCACCTTTGATAAATTGGATCGTACACTTTAATGGCTAAGATTAGTCTGAGATCTTTTTTTGATTATTATTATTGAGGTGATATCTTTATCTGTGACTAGATTCCTATTGGCTGATTGCAAGCAGTGAATGTAAATTATGCTGCAAATAATAGCCTGTTCAGCAGTGTAGATAAATCCCTAGTCTTTTGCTTTGGTACCACAAGATGGAGAGACAGAAGGGTTGTTGGTAGGATTATTAATTGCTACTAGTATTTGGAAATAATGTTTGATAATAGGATGAACTGGTACCTAACATGGAAGGAAAAGTAATTGCAATGGGCGATGCATTATAAAGATTGCCTTAATCCTATTAGGTCCATCAGCTTCCTATTATGTCATGTAGTTCCCCAATTTGGCCAACCCAGATGTTGCAACCAATAGATGATCTGAACATACCAGTTTGGACACAAGTGCTTGGAGTGCTATATTCTACTGTGGTTGTGACAGTACTGTGAGAGCTTGGTTCAGCTATGTGATGGGGCAGAGTATTCTTTATTTCAAACTGGCCTCCTGTATGAAGAAATAGTCATTGAGGTTGTCATCTAGCAATAATTATGATACACTTTAATATGGCTAAACGTTTTAATTTTTAAGTGCATTTTTTAGATAGTAAGACTAATAGTAAAAGTGTGCTTGGATTAGCTGAGTGTAATGGATACAGTTATGCTAAGGTAAACATCAAAATACACTTAGTAGTATTATTTGTAATAATCTGGTATTGTGAACAGTTAAAGAAACTGCAGTGTGAAAAATCTTCAAAATTTAGATCAGGGCATAGAAGAACTCTTGGGCTATGAGGAAACTGAATATCTACTGACCCAAGGAACATATGTGTAGGTTATGTCTAAGAGCCCACGAGCATCTGAAACACATCATTGTTGATTATCCGGCTCTGCCGAAAAGGAGACATTCCAACATATTGCCTTTTTGTAACACCAGTACCAACAAGTTTGACATTGTTTGTCTTTTTCTTTTTTCTTTTCTAACAGATCTTTTAATTATATTTAAATATGTCTAAAATAAAAACAAAACCGAGTGGGGCAGATGCAGGCAATGTATCAGTAGCAACTCTTCAGGTTTTTTTTTGTTTCATCTGTTTATTGGCTTTATTTGTTTTAAGATAACAAACCAAAGCAAAAAGGGAAAAACAGTTGAACATATATTCAACATTACCAATCTCCACGAAAGAGTTGCAGTATATCATTACAGCTTACATTTGACATCACAGTTAATAATCCACATGTATTGCATGTGTAAGCGTGTGTCGACTAAGGGTAGGCGTAGTTGGCGGAGTACCGCTACGCAGAACTCCACGAAGTTGAACAAAAACTCAGTGAATTCCGCAGTTTTACTCCGTCAACAGAGACCTCATACATTTTTGGTAAAATAATGACCAGTATCTCTGTCTTTACATGCAAAAATGCATATAGTCATTTCACAAAAGTGAAAATGAAAGGTTAGCAAGCAGTGAGAGAGGTGAAGATGTTGGGATCCGCCCTAACCTAGGGGGAGAACCAAGCAGATGCCTTGAAAACAAAGAGCACATCTTGCTGAACGATTCAGTGATGGTCCCATCCTCTTAGGACCACCTCAAGCACAGTTAATATGGGCAAAAATACAATCCCAACCAAAGGCCCAGCAAAGCAGTATGGGACGAGATTAGCAGTGGGCAGTGAATATTATAGTATCCAATATGAAAATAATTCTACAAAGAGCTGCAGTTCAACTCGTCGTTACTAGGTGTCCCTCACAAGTCAAATGCAAAAGCATTGAATCAAGCTGCAGTTCCACTAGTCATTGAACCAACTGTCGTGGAACCAACTGCCTGACCCTCTCAGACACACAACTAACCTAACATTCTTCAAAAAGCACCTAAAAACTTACCTATTCAGGCAAACCGTGTAGTCCTCCTGCTCTCATTTATTCTCGCATTCTGAATCCTCTCCCGCGCCAGGACAGTCTTGACTAGCAGTGCGCGCTACAAGAAACCATATAACATAACTAGATGTCTCTCACGAGTCAAATCCAAAAGCATTGAAATTATTACATCAAGCTGCAGTTCCACTAGTCGTTACTAGATGTCGCTCATGAGTCAAATGCAAAAACATTGAAACCCTGAGCTGAGAGCTAATACTATAAATTCTACAAAGAGCTGAACTGCAGCTTCATGAAAGGGTTTCAATACTTTTGCATTTGACTTGTGAGGGACATCTAGTAACGACTAGTGGAACTGCAGCTTGAATCAATGCTTTTGCATTTGACCCGTGAGGGACACCTAATAACGACGAGTTGAACTGCAGCTCTTTGTAGAATTATTTTGATATTGGATACTACAACCTTTGACTGCAATTGCCAGAAGCAGAGAACTGACGGTGGTTTCCTACGCCGACGACACTCAGCTGGTGGTAGCCCTTTTCGAGCAACTTCAGGCACGACGCCGCTAAGTTTCAAGGTGATCTTGCGGTAGTTGCTGAATGGATGACAGCTAACTGCCTCCAGCTGAATGCCAGAAAGTTGGAGGTGTTTCTGGTGGGAAGGTATCATGTGTTATGGGTTGAATACTAGTGGCCCATGAATCTAGGCACCCACCCCTCCTAAACAGGTGGTAAAGAACTTAGGGGTTTGGATGGATTCCTCTCTTAGTTTCCAGACTGAAACGAAGAAAGTGGCGGGCACCTGTTTGGTTTACTACGCAGGCTTAAACCTATCTTAAGTTTCTTTGATGCCCCGACCAGACAGATCATTATTCAAGCCTTGATTACATCCAGTTATGCGAATTCTCTGTACCTAGGGGCTAACAAGGCTGAAATACATAGGTTACAGAGAGTACAGAACGCCGCAGCAAGAGCTCTTCTGGGTCTGCGTAGAATCTGTTCGGTGACCAGCACAATTCGTCGCCTCCACTGGCTGCCTGTGGCTCAACGAATCGAGTTCAAGGCTCTTTGTATAGCTTTTAAGCTCTTGAAACTGGCCTCCCCTAATATCCTGACAGATTTGCTCTCTTTTTATGTTCCTTCCCATCAGCTCAGCTCTATGGGCCAACACCTGCTGGTGGTCCCTCGGGACAGGAGAACCTGGGCCGGAGGCCGCTCCTTCCGGTACAGAGCGGAGATTCTTTGGAACTCTTTGCCACCCCATATTCGAGGTCTTGACAACTTTTCTGAATTTAAGAAAGCTGTTTAAATCTTTCTCTTTCCCACTGTGTAAACTGCTTCCTGTGTTGATGTTGTCTATTTTGCTGTTAGCGCCGGCAATCCTCTTGGCTGGGGCAGCTGTTGCGCTCTATAAATGATTTTAATAGAATAGAATAATATTCACTGCCCACTGCTAATCTCATCCCATAATGCTTTGCAAGGCCTTTGGTTGGAATTGTATTTTTGCCCATAATAACTGTGCTTAGGGTGGTCCTAAAAGTATGGGACCACCACTGACTTGTTCAGCATGATATGCTCTTTGTGTTCAAGGCATCTGCTTGGTCCTCCCCCTGGGTTAGGAGGGACCCCAAAATCATCACCTCTCTCATTACCTGATATTTTTCAAATTCAAAGTTCACTCATGTGAATTGATTATATGCTTTTGTTTCAAATTTCAGCAAGGGGAAAGGGTCATACTCCACAAGGGAATCAAATACACAGCGAAAAGCCTACAACCCTATTCAGGGCCGGCCGCGTGAAAGAAGAGCATATCAGATGGCATTAAATTCCAGGGGGGAGGAGAGTTATACACAGCGTTGCGCCTACAACCCCAGAGGGGACGGCCACGATCTAATGGCAGAGCACAACATTAGGTAGGCCTGTGGAGTGGTAAGACCCAGGGTGCCATTCTATGCTATAGACAGGCAACAGGCCCGTATGGAACAACCATTTCAACAAGGCATCAGGGCCCGAAGAGCAGACAGTATTAGCAAGAAGAGCACCCAGAGAAGGATAAGCAGGGAAAGGAGGTGGGATAGGAGAGCAAGAATAGAGACAGTGCGTGGAGAAGGGAGGGCTCGATGTTCCAGCCTATTGACGGCAGCGGTGAGGCGCAGCTTAAATTATATGCTTTTAACATGTAAAGTTGCTTTATCAAAGCATTTGTGGGTGCAGTTTAGAAGCTGACTCCGCTAGAGTGGAGTTCATTGCCCAGGGTTAGTGTTGTCTGTGCAGGTTAGCTGTACCGTGGAGGACTCGCCTGTAGGGATCTCACACTAGTCTGTGCGTATGCAACATAACAATGTACATGTGAGCCATGTACCCAAATGTTCAAATGAGCGATCTGGGTATTCTAATGATCTCTTGTGACTGTTGTTTCCAATAGCCACAGATCAATGAACTGCTTCATAACCTAGTGAACACAACAGCAACAACATAAGGAGGGGGAGATGAGGGCTTAACTTGTCATCGAGATGTATATCAGCGCCTGACTTTTTACATTTGCATTTTCTTCTTTATCACTCAAGCTGCGGTTTCTAAACCTTCCCATACTTATACCGTGTGTGATGACTGGTGTGCACTGAGGGTGTGATGCTATATGGGTGTTGATGCTGTTGTGGCAGAATTTTATTTTGGGGGCAGGGGTGTTTTCTTCAGGGCTGTCTGGGCTTCCTCTAGTGTTACCGCCATTTGGAATGTAGTTAATATCGGGTGCCAAGATGTGGAGATCGGGTATTTATATAGTACTAGGGTAGCTACCCTCTCCAGTGCATTACCTCCGCTTAAGCCCAATTTAGCAGTGATTGAGACCAAGCCTGTTTGGGGGTTCCGCAGCCTTCCAGCGCCTGGTGATGAGCCTCTTGGCCACCACTAGTCCCAAATCTAGAAATCTGGTAGTAGCTTTGTGTTTCTTCTCCCTCGGAAATATTCAAGTCAAACAGCCTTCCCATGTATTAGGGAGTTCTCTCTCAGTGCACATTGAAAGATGTCAAGCTACTCCTTCCCAGTAATCATGTAATCTAGTACACATCCATAACATGTGCAAAAAGTCTGCGTCCGTTTGTTTGCATTGTGGGCAGCATCTGTCTTGTCTGTGGTAGTATCTATTAATTTTGTCCGGAGAGAAGTATGCTCGATGCACTATGTAAAACTGAATTGATAGAAAGCTAGCATTTCTAGGAATTAATGTGTGGCTTTCCAATATTGTATTCCATTCTTTGGATGTACATGGATGGGCTAGATCTGCCTCCCATCTACTCCATAAGGAAGCCAAATCTATTGCAGAATGTGTGCCAAGTGTCTCCGCAGACCATTTGGCAAGGTGCCGTCCTGAACCCATTATGTGTATGTATTGCACCACTAGGTGTTTGAGGTTCACTCATGATATCACCCCAATTGCGTCCGAGTGTACCCACCCAGGCGGCGTGGCTAAGAAAGAGACCGTGACAGGATTCCCTCCTCATGCATCAGGTTTTAATATTCCCTCAGTGCATTATCTTTATAAAGATCTCCTAATGTGGAAATGCCGGCCTCATGCCAGGCTGTGACTTCAGCTGCCCTGGCCGTGCCACTCTTTTCTGGTGCACCCATGATCGGGAGAGCCGGTGTATACGGTGTCATTTGCTTGGTAAGATATGGGCTTCGGCGGTAGCACCTTTGGGCTACTTGCACCAACAGAGGTAGCGGCTCCTGCGTTTATGTACAGGGGTGAAATATGTGCGTGATCATGACTATGGTTTGTGGGGGGCTGTTCCCTGCTGCATCTGCCAGTTGTAGCTCCGCCATCCAGATGGCAACCCTTTACAGCTGGGCGGCTAAATATTAGTGCTCTGTATTTGGTAGGGCCAAGCCCCCCTAAGTTTGAGGCAAGTAAAGTTTTGCGAGTGCTACCTTGCAGCGTGTGTTGTTCCAGAGAAGATCCCATTGTATGCCCTGTGAGAATGGAAAAGACACTGGTAGGTAAAGTGGGAGATTAGTTAAATAATGTTGGAGATGTGGCAGGACTACCATTTTGATGAGCGTTACTCGCCCCGCTACTGAGAGGTTTAGTGTTTTCCAGAACTCTATTTGTGATGTTAGTCGTGACCGCCCTGGTGAGGTTGCCGTCTAGTATGTCCTGATCTGTGTGGTATACCCGTATTCCCAGGTAACGGAACATATCCGATTTCCAAGTCACCTGAGCTCCGTTGACAGATAACGGGGAGGCTGCACTGTGGGAGTCAAAGGGGAATAAGCATGACTTGTCCCAGTTAACATGTAATCCTGACAGCTTCTCAAAATGCGTAAGGGTGTACCGATATCACTGGATGTCGCTGATTTATAACAAGATGTCAGCTGCATACAGCGATATAGCATGTGTCTCTGGTCCCATTTTAATAACGCAGAGTACTGCGGAAGCTCTCATTGCCAGAGCTAACGGCTCAATTGCCAGAGAGAAGATTAGTGGCGAGAGAGGACCTACCTGTCTGGTACCACTGCTGATCTTTATGGGTAGAGAAAAAAAGATTGCCAGCATGAACCCTCACCGTTAGTGTTCTGTATAACAATTTGACTAGACTTAAAATATGGCTCAAATCCGTATCTCGGAAGTACACGAACATGTATGTCCGCTCAACAGTATTGAAGGCTTTTTCCAGATCTAATACCAGACATCCCACTCCTGACAAGTCTTGTGTGGAATACCGCATTACCCAGAACAGTCTGCGTATATTTAGTGAAGTATTACGCGTGTTTACAAACCCATTCTGGTCTGCGTGTATGAGGTGTGGCATGAGTAGTATCAGCTGTCCTGCTAAAACCCCAGCCAATATCTTACAGTCCACGTTCAGTGGCGCCAGTGGGCGATAATGCCCTGTGTGTGTGTGGGATCTCCGTCTGGCTTCAAGAGAGTAATCAACGTGGTCTCAGTAAGTGAGGCCATGAGGATTGAGGACTGTAATGCCTCTGTATATACCCGATGTAGTTGTGGGGCTAAAAGGTGAGCATATGCTTCGTAGAACTCAGGTGGGAAGTCATCTGGGCCCGGAACCTTCCTAGCAGCGAGGGCACGCATTGCTCCACTTATTTCTTCAAGTGTCATTGGGTTTTCTAGTTCCATGCATTGGTGAGAGTCTGGAAAGGTCAAGGTAATCCAGGAAGTGAGGTATGTCTAGCTCTGACGCTTCTTGGGTTGACTGATACAGCTTCCCAAAGAGTGTGGTTAGCTCGGCGTGTATTTCGTGTTGTGTGTATTTCATCCCTTCGTTGAGTGGTCTGAGCGCTGTGATAGGGCCTGGCCGTTTTTCCTGCTTAATCAGCCAGGCTAGAATTCGCCCAGCCCAGTCTGCCATGTCTGTTCTCGCAGAGTGCGCCGCATAGTTCAGACATATCAACCGCTCTATTAGTGACAAATGTTTATCGCGTGCTTCAGTTAATGGGGCTCTGCCTGCTGGTGTTGACGCTGTCCACGCCTCATGTTCTAACAAGTCTTTCTCCACGCCTAGCAGTTCTGATTCTGTTTGCCGCCGCATACCACCCCCAGTCCCTAGTCAAATCCCACGTAACGTTACTTTTAGGGCATCCCTCTTCACTGCTGCCAATGAAGCTGTGCCTGTGTTATGTTCAAAGTATTCATTGATAGCGTTGTCGAGCGATTCTCGGAAGGCGGAGTCCTCCTGCATCGCCGGTTGCATCCGCCATGTAGGGATCAATGGGGTTCTATTTTCCCATTTGAGTGTAACAAACTGCGGGTTATGGTCCGAATTTGTGCGTCCAGACCGACAAGTAGTGTGTGCGGTGCCGAGTAGAAGAAATAGATCTGCAACCTTGGGTTTAGATGCCTCCATATGCCCACCCAGTTCCACCTGCACGTGCAGTCTCTCAACTTGGTCATATTGGTGGATGCGGTGGGGTGTCTCATGGTTGGGAAGCATCTATCTTGATCCAAATCTAGGATGCTGTTAAAGTCTCCCCCCAGCAAACACTGTAGTTCACACCACTTAGCCAGTACCTGAGAGAGTGTTTTCCAGAAAGTACCCTGATCTGTGTTTGGGGCATATATAACCTAACAGGAGGTGACTTCCATCCAGCCTACCCTTTTCGAAAACGTGTCTACCTTCTTTGTCTCATACAACTTCTTCCTCCAGAAAAGAGGTACCTGGACGTATCCAGATCATGGCTCCCCTAGCAAGGAAGGAAAAATCTGTGGCAGATACTCTGCCCCTCCATTTCTTTTGCAGCTTAGCTGTGTCTGTTCATGGTAGGTGGGTTTCCTGCAAGTATTTAATGCTTGCGTTGTGCCTCTTAAGATAAGAGTATACTGCATATCGGCGTGATGACATGTGGAGGCATCGCACATTCCAGGTGAATATCTTTTGTCCCATCGTAGCAGTGGGTGGGGGGGTAACGCACACTCCCCGGCCCTTGTGTGTGGATCTGTATGTAAGGAAGAGGCTGTTCACTTTCCCAGGCTCCCTTGCCCTAGATACCCATGGAATTTGGCTTAAGATAATAAGGCCAACATGGCAACAATAAAATACCAGAGGAGCGGTTTCCATGAACGTACAGAGATGCCCAAACTTTAGGGGGGAAAGGAACGTCCAGTACTATTCACTGATTCCCTGGTGGGGAGGAGGGGGGTTTAGGACCTGCAGAGTGTGGCTGAAATTTGATCCCCTGGTTTCAATGTATAATATCTTGCTTACATTCTTGATACAGGTCCATATGCATTAATAACTTGAACAATATCTAAATATTCTTGCATTTCCCGGGCCCGTTAGTGAACATGGGTAGTGTAGGAGTGTGAATGGTGGTTGTAAGTCATTAATATGGTTGCATATATGAAGCAACAGTGTGGTGTCGGATTATAATGTTTGAAGTCTGCGGTTTCCCTCCCGGCAGGTTCAGTGAGGCAATGTCCGAAGGGCCTATTATTGATGGACACTCCTTACTCGAAGAGGGGATAGGTGTTGCCTCTCTGCTTGTGCCCTCTGGTGTAACAGGTGTTTGTTCCACTTCTTGCACAGCTTCCTGCCATTCGTGCATGATCTGTTCTAGGTCAGGCTTGGTGGGCGCTTCTTGCTGTGTTTACCTCGGGCCCAGCAGCTGCGCCACTCTGCTTGTTGGTTAATCCAGACGGGCGAGGTCCTGTGAATTGTCCAGTAGTTTATAGCCAGTCCCATGTATCTTGTGGTGTGTCAAAGAATCTTGTTTTGCCGTCTGCCACCACTTGTAGTCGTGCTGGGTGCAGCAATGAATATTGAATGTTTAATTGCCGAAGTATCTCCTTAACTTGTAGGAAAGAGCATCTCTGGCGTTGCACTTGCAGTATATAATCCGGGAAAAACATAACTCTTGCGCTCTCAATTTTAATGTCTGTGAGTTTTCTTGTTTCATGCAAAAAAGAGTCTCTGTCCCTATAATGCAGAACCTTGAAAATGAGAGGGCGGGCCCCCATTCCTGGCGCCGGTCTACAGGAGGGGGATATGATGTGCTTGTTCCATCGTGAAAAAGGGATGGAGATAATGCTGGCAGTATCTGTTTCATAAATGCAACTGCATCTCGGCCCTCCGTTCCCTCAAGAAGTCCAATCAAGCGGATATTATTCTGCCAAGAGCGCCCATCCGCATCTTCCAACCTGTCTTCCAGATAGCGTATCCTAGCTTCATGCGTGTTTTGTTGTTTTTCAATAAAGTCTGTAACTGGTTTGAGTTCGGTCAGGGTATGTTCCACGGTGGGTACTATGTCTTTCAATTTCCTATGATCTGCAGGTAGCAAAATCCGGTTGGCTGCCACCTTATCAATTTTAGATTCCATTGATACACTGGATCTTTCAGTGGAGTTTAGGATCGCATGCAGCCTACTATATGGCTGACTCATCCCATCTGAGTGCGCCGCCCCCTGCCTGTTCTCTGCATTTAGGGTTTGTGCGGAACTGACACCCCTAGTGAGACCCATCTCTGGAAGTTCACCATTTGCCAGTGTTGGTGATTGCCGCCACCCTGCCGGGCCCCAATGCGCTGCAGGTGAGACAGCACAGGTTGATCACGGTGCCCCTGATTAGATCGATCGATCAGCAGTGTTGAAGAGGGGGCCCGCAGTACAGTTCCACTGTCGTTCAGATATGCCACCTCCTGACCTGATCGTGCCTGTATTGAGCCTTTAGCAGCAGCGCCCATGCCTAAGGCTCCGCTTCTCAGGTGGGCACATACAGGTGCAGCCCCAACCGGAGCATGTCAACCAGTAGGCTCCAGCAATATACAGCAAAGCTTATGCAGGACTAACCTGGGGCCTCCTGGTGCCACTATACCTCTGCAGGACCGGAAAATGCCGGGTTAGTTTCTCAGTTTGTGTGCAGAGCTTGAGTCCGGCCGGTGGCCTAGAATGTGCTGGTGATTCAACGCGGGCCTTGTGATGTGTAGGATTTCCAACAGCTAATGCCTCCTTTATGGGGCAGTGCCTTCTGGCGTATTCAACCTGCTGTGGCCAGTGATGACCCACTCTTACCCTCCGAATAGCCTACCTTCGCTGATTTCGGGGCCACTGCTTTATCAGCTGGTCATTGGGGCATTACTTTTTGAAAAAGCTGCAGTGCAATGCATCCCATTTGAAATTTCAGGTTCCCCGCTCGGCCAGAAGTTGTCCGCCGCCTACCGGGAATTCGCCTGCTGTGAGACTTCTTGCGCGACCTCCTGCTACAGCTCCTTACTTGCTTTTGAAGGTTTCCGCTCACCCGGCGTCTTCCTTTGTGCCGCGATGCGCTGCCTCCAGCCTCCACAACGGCATCTACTGCCTCTCACTAGCTTCCCCCTGCAACCTTTTGTCGCTGTAGGGTTCGGGCGTGTCTGTTCGCGCTGGTTCTCATTTCAGGTTTACGCTGCTCCAGGGACACATTCTCTGGGCCCCATCTCTGCTGCCCACCTGTCTGGTCCTCCGCTGCAGCTCCTCTTCTCTGTTTGCACCCAGGCACCGTCCAAGCCCAGGATTCAGTGCAAATCCTCGGCAGGGCCCAGCCGTTCAAATGGCGCACCTCCAGCTTCTTCCTCCATCGGACCGATCCCTCGAGGGCATGCAGCTATTGCTATTGGAAAAGGCAGAGTCTCCGAGCCACTTAAGAGCACGAGAGGCACCTGAGAGGGGTGCCTTCTCTCTCTGCTATATTTATAGAGCTTATGGCTTGTTTATTAAGGGAAAGTGAGGGAGTGAAGGTGCTAATTCCGGGTGCTTAAATCTTAAATTATATGCTGATTAATTGGTATTATTTCACCCACCCGAAGTGGCTGTCTTTGATAACCTGTTAAGTACTTTCTCTTGCTTTTGAACTATGTCATGGTACCGGGTTAATGTTTCTAAAGTAGAAATAATGATTTTCAACACCAACTTTAAATCACTACCTCAATATTTACAGGCATCATACCAAAGAAGCCCCATAAGAGATCATGGGATTAGAGTTTCATAGAATCATGAAGATATATATAAATCGGATTATTTTCCTCTAATTTCTAAGATTAAAAGCACGCCAAAGAGATGGGGTAAACTACCAGTATTCCATCATTGGTTGGATTGCAATAGTAAAAGTACAGATTTTGCCCCGTTTTAATTTTTTTTCCAGGTGCAATACCAAGTACATTATTTCAGAAATTGAATTAACTTATAAGAACTTTTATTTGGGGTCAGCGCCAACCTACAATTAGTCTGAAAAAACTCATCCTGATATGTGAGGCAGATTAACTATCTCTTCCCGACTGGAAAGCTTATTATAAAGCATCCTTTTTTAATAATTAATAATCGATATAACAAACTAAATTAATCTAAGCTATTTGATAGCATTTAGGGTAAAAGAATGAAAATGGGGACTTTTTCCTACTAAGACGCCCCAAACCATTTAGTCAGGACTGCCAAATTGGGGAGATATCGAACATTACCCATTTTCTAACAGAAACAGCAGCAACTAGGTTGGTGGCTTTAGATTCCCAAGGTCCTTGCAGAAACTCTCCTTAAAAGCATGCCCAGCAGTTTTTGGAGAAAAAGTTAAACAGATGGGAAAAAACTGAATTTCGGGAAAGTGAGCGATTTTGTTAATTAATGACAACCTTTTTAACTTGGCAGACTATTCAGGCTAAACGCCTGCTGTCCAGCACCCAGGGCAAATGTTTTTGTTCAGATTGATGTTGCATTGAGAAAGCATTTGCTTCTTCAAATTGAGCACACAAGGGAAACAAAAAACTTGACCTGAGAGCAACAGATAGAAGCTTCCCAATTTAACTGCAGAGGGCTAAGATAATCTAACAATAGCAATATGCCTAGTGGATGGTGTAATATATATCCCCCTCACTCTTGAATACATGGAATTCCAATGTGTCTAACCAGTGCCCTAGGTGCTTGGAGCGTGGAGATTGGGTTCAAATGCCACAGGGATGCAGTAGACTAAGAACAAATTTAAAGGGAGGTTGGGGAAGACTAGTCGTTTACCTTTGTCATTGGGTTGAATTAAATGAATTGTTTGTTATAGCATATATGGAACAATTTGTATAAAATAATTTTCTGAGATTATATATTTTTTTCTAATAATCTGTACCCGAAAACAATCGACAACAAAAAAGAAACATTCCACCATTCTGCCTTTTCGTTACTAACCCAGTATCCAATAAGGGCGACATTGTTGAGCTGGTTAATTTGGAGGATATATTTACTATTAAGCCTGATTATATTATTATTTATTGGAGTATCAACTAAATAGGTAAATATCTCTCTATTTCAATTTATTGATTTTTCTGTATGTTTTTATTTAAATGTAAATAACGAATTGTGTATATGGTTTGTATTTCAAACTATGAAAACATTTATGAATTAGAATATAAAATGGGAGCAGAAATAATTGATAAATATGGTATCTTCCCTGTCTCTGTTGGAGGATGCTGGTGCAAAATGTTTATGTCCACTAAAAAATCCTGCCATGAACATAGAAGTATATGTTTTATACTGCCAATATATTGAGAATGAAATCATTTGGTAATAAGTTACATTGTTTCTTCAAGAGGAAAATTATCGAAAATAACACAATTAGGTCTGTACACGTAATTGAGTGACTAGGCCCAAAAATCCGAGCACAGGTATAACAAACTAGGCTACTGTTCGTGCTCTGTTGCATGTAGCACTATTTGCTTGGCGCAAAATGCATTCTTCTGACGAAGATACATGCTAAGGTGCATTTTGCCCTAAAAGGGGGGATAAATGCTTGAATACGCTCCTCATGTCCTTCCATATAATCTCCTCATGTCATTCCATATAATCTTGCATGATTTTGCTATAATTATGCATAACTACACTACAGCAAATTACGACCATCCATATTTTTTTAGTTTATATGTGTGCTAGATTTTGAATAGGTCTCTGGTCCGATTTACAAACGTTTTTTCTGGTGATATTTGACGGCACAACTATGGCACTCCTATTTATCAAATGTTGGAGTATACGAATTTAGATGCCTACATAACAATTGAAAATAAACATATGTTATTTGTAGCCTTTTTTGCCCACACTGGAGATAATGAAGCAAATAGATGATTATGCAACTCTTTCCTGAAGGTTCAAAATATCCATTGTTTAGCATGCAACTTTTTTTCCTTCTTCTATCCCTCCTCTATCCTTCTCAATCCAAATAACGGACTAATATCCACCACTCAATTTACTTTCAGATTTCACTATACTAATTCAACACTAAGCCTTTATGGGTTCCGGAGTAGCGTGCTACTCGCTGAAAAAAGCGCTTCAACACCACATCAGGGGTAATACGCTCTATATAAAAGCAAACCTTTTTCTCTCTTCTATCCCTCCGCTATCCTTCTGAATCCAAATAACTGGACTAACCAATCCACCATTCAAATTACTTTAATATTTCACTATACTAATTCAACACTGATCCTTTATGGGTTCCAGAGTAGCGTGCTACTTGCCGAAAAAGCGCTTCAACGCCTCGTCAGGGGTAGGAGGCACTATATAAATGCAATTACAATACAATGTGTTTTCTTTTTTGTGCGTTCACGATTGCACCATGAGGTGGTTGCTACTACAGCTTGTGTTACTGAGTTTTGTCAACAGAGGCTCTGTGCTTCGCTGTCCTATGCCGCAGTGTCCCCTGCTTTCCTTTTTTTTTTTAACCGCACGTGAAGAGCTAATGCTGTATTTTGATGTTTTCCTTGCTTGAGTGGTGACGGATGTATGGTTGGGTTTCCAGGTGCTATCATTGCCGTACTGCCTCTTGCGTATGTTGGGGTTTTGGTCAGGAAGACTTTAGTAGCTGGATGTCTCAGTGCACGCTATGACATACCCTTAAATGATCTATTAATAAGCATCCTATCACAAGGTGTCCTTATTTTTCATAGCTCTCTGGGCAGTTTTTCAGCAACGTGTATAGCAAATGCAAAATCTGGGTTTGCCATTTGACGGGCTTTGAACATCGCCCCACTTTGCCACCGAGTTAAGATTTATTTATTTATTTGAAAAGTTTTATATAGCGTTAGCTAGACCCGAAGGTATCAGAGTGCTTTACATGAGGACAAGCATTGTTTCATAGCATAGTTACAAGTTACAACGTTGCAAGATACACAGTTTCAGAGCTTAGATACCAGTTGCTGGAGCGCATTTGCATGCGATAAAAATGAATACTTAAGGGAAAAAGCAGGCAAGGGGAGAAATTCTGGGGAGAGAGGATAGGAGCAGGAGAGGGAGGCCAAGAATGAAAGCGGGAAAGAGGTGGCGGAGGGCGAAGGCAACTTAACTGGGAGACACGGAAAAACAGTGTCCAACGTCCGGTGTGCAATGATCCTAGTGGAAAAGGTGTGGTTCCCACTCCTCCGCTGTGTGTGGCTCCCTATACGCAGTGTGCTCTCTCAGAGGGGTCACAGACTCCAGGGCATAAATACTGGATCCCTCCCCAAGAAGGAGAAAGGGAGTGCTTTGGCAAGGGGCGCCATTCCCACAACTCTGCTGTGTGTGAACTCCCTTGATGCTGTGGACTCTCTTAGAGGGGGCTCTGAGACTCCAGGAAAAAATGTTGGATTCCTCCCCAACAAGGGGAGAGGGAGTGCTTTGGTAAAGGGCACATGGCTAACAATAGTTACACGATACACCGTTTCAGAGCATAGTGACCAGTAGCTGGGGCGCAGTTGCATGCGTTAAAAACGAGGCAAGGGGAGAGATTCAGGCGAGGAAGGATTGGAGCCAGGGAGGAAGACAAAGAATGAAAGAGGGAAAGTTTGAAGAGTTTTATAAAGCGCTGGCTAGACCCGAAGGTATCAGAGCGCTTTACATGATATAGGACATTGCATCAGAAACATTGTTACATGGTTAAATCAGTTACTTATTAATGCGTACACCTGTCTTATGGGGGGGTGGAAAGGTAGAGGGGAGAAGGCGAACAGGGGTAAGGAAGGCAAATAGTAAACACAATGGGGAGGCAAGGAGAACCATGTCCGATGTCCGGCTGGGTATGTGCCGGCCAAGGCGTGAACCAGAGCCAAACTTCTCTTCAGCTGCAAGAGACAGCTCCACCGGGCATCAGCCAAGGTTGCTCGGGCACCGCTGAAAATGAAGACAAGTTCTGGTTTCCACCCAGGAGGCATCGCCAAAAGTTCCATCAAAAGTATTGGTTAAGGTGTTGGTGGGGGGGTAAATGTCTGAACTGGAGATTTCCTAAGGGTTCATTGCCTTGGGCTAGGTGGTTGTGTTACCATCCCACAGTTGCAGGTCATTCTCATTAAGGTCAGGCAGCAATGGAGATAAGGACATCGAGCGACAAGTGAACTGAAGGTGATTTAACAATTAGGTCACGAGGCCACCTGCACCTGAATGTCCGCAATTAAGTATTGAGGCAGGGTCGGGCTTGTTCACAGAGCTGTGTCTCCAGAGATTGTGTAGCCAGGTACTACGACACTATTACAGGGCCTGATGTAGCTACATTCCAGTCCCTGGTCTGCCATGTTTACAGCCAGTGTCAATTCTGCAGTCAAGGCTCCCGCTCATTCCTCGCCCAAAGCCTCAGCGTTACCTCAGCGCCATACAGAAACGCCTCACCTACTGCTGACTGCTCGCCTCTGTCTCGCTTACTTGGGCCCATTCACAGCTCTGTTCTAGAGCAAACAAAGATGTTGGCTCTAGGTGCTGTTGTAGGTTAATATTTTTGTTTATTTAATTTTGTTCTCAGCCATGAGTTTATTCATTTTGGGAGTTACATTTACTCAATGAAAATGGTCATCACTGATACTGGAATATTGCATACATTGACGTTAATTGAAGGGTTAAACTTGTCAATGAGTGTTGGAATGGTGTAAAAGCATTGGGGAAAATCTTAACTAAGAGAACTTAAAGTTTTTAACGCAAAGTGAGTCCGTTAAACCCTAGACGCTGTCCATTCTGACACTGCCTGCTAAGAAACATGGATAGTTTATCACATGGTGCACTTTCTTAAGAAAGGTCAACTTCAGTGGCCTGAACTTGCGAATTCTCACTTAACATACACCCACCAAAGACTTTAGAATTACCCATGCTTGCCCCAATTGACTGTGTCTAGAGCCCCTATAACCACTTAGTCCCTGACCAAGCTTTTACAAGTATCAAATGTCTGTTGATGAATATTTAAAAAAGAACAAATGATGGGCTCAATGCTGAAGAATGCCAAACGCTGACCAGAAGTTTGGGCCTAAATCCATAGCTTTTTTCATTTTGTTTGCTCAGCTCACCTTTTCAGTTTTGGAATGAATCCCACGCAAATCAGTCTTGACCCATGGCAACAGTCCAGCCCAAACTGCCAGGCCAGGCCATGCCCTCTCCGGACCAGAAACGTTCCTAGGACTAGTTTTGGTGTATCACCCCTCATCAGGATAGCTTGACTCCTGTGGCATGGTGAGCACGGGACCCATGTCTGGGCATACCCATCAGGGCCGAAGTGGCAATGCCGTGCACCGGGCAATCCCCCGGTAGGCTGCCAGGGGTGGGGACTGTTTTTTTTTGCCGGGGGCGGTTTTGTTGCTGGGGGCCAGTTTTTTTATTTTTTTATTTTTGTACACACTCACTAGTACAGTAGTCACTGACTCGTCACTACTGTACTCTGCTGCGCAGCTTGCGTCTGCGTGACTCACTTTCTCCTGGCTCCGCGCTCCATGCTAAAACTTCATCAATCTCTGCTGCTAATTAAATAATGCATGGAGTGCGAGTGCCATTTTAGGGGGTGGGTCGCGCGCAGATGTCTCCGCCCGCCGCGGCGGCGTCGTGGTCTTGTAGTCTTCTTCAGTTCACCCTCCTTAGGGGGGTGTGGCTGGGGCGGGTGCAGCTGTTGGTGACATGCGCAATAAAAAGTTCGCTTGATTTGACCCGCATTCCAGAGAACTAAGCCAGACGTCGAGAGAGGCTCTTTCTCAGCACCGTCCCCATAATTTAATTATTTCTAGCCCTGGCCCTTGCCTGTCCCAGTGTCCCTGCTCCCGACTGTCTGCCGCCCGCCACACGCAGGTGAGTGTCATTTGCATTTTTGCACTGTGGACCAGGATTAAACAAAAGATAAAGGCCGCCGCACCCTCAACCCCCCCTTCCACTCCTCCCCCCCCCCCACTCCCCACAATGCCCAGGCCCGTCAGCCACCAAAGCGTGCAAGAAACACACAGATGAAGGATAGACAATGCACACGTCACTTGTATCATGCTTTAAAAAGGAGCACAATTTAAAGTGCTGAATCCGAGGCCATTACAGGTAAGGGGTAACCCGTTACAAGTTTGTGACCTGGGTAGTATTCAATATAGAAGAACAATGGTTCTCAAACCAAACATTCACGATCTCGGAATTAATCCTAAAATCATAATTAATGAGCAAAAAATAAATTTGCGCTCCTCATGAGTAATAGTACTTGGTACGGATTGGTACAATCACAGATTGTAATCATCTGTGGCACGTGTCGATGATAATGGGTCCAGGTACATGAATATATATAGTTGTCGACGTTTCGACTCGACATGCCACAAGTCGAGTCGAAACGTCGACAACTATATATTCATGTACCTGGACCCATTCTCCTTATCATTGACACGTGCCACAGATGATTACAATCTGTCATTGTACCAATCATTGTAAATAGACCCTGTAAAATAGAATTGGGACAGGACACCAAAATTGATACATCTGATCAATCTCCCCAAAAACCTCTACTCTTTTACTGTTTCTTTCACCTTGGGAATGCATTTTCCCCCACTCACTTACTTTCGAGCACCACTTCCTTTGTACGTTCCCCCCTGGAGCAACCACCAAATGTATAATGATTTTAAAACCTTAGATGTAAATAAATTTGCTTTTTGTTACATATGAAGCTCATATCTCTGAACATCCTTTCATGCATATCGTAAGAAATGATTATAGTGAAGTACTATTACTCATGAGGAGCGCGAATTTATTTTTTGCTCATTAATTATGATTTTAGGATTCATTCCGAGATCGTGAATGTTTGGTTTGAGGACCATTGTTCTTCTATATTGAATCCGAGGCCATGTCATCATAACCACAGCACACAGAGTTAGAATGTATTATGCCTCTTTTCAGTTAAACTGGAAGAGTTGTGTAGATTAGAACATGAGCTGAACAATAGGATAGCTCAGAAGTACGAGGGTATGATTGCTGCGGCGGTATTCTTTTTTTTTTTTCTTTTCTTTTCTTCTTTTGTTGCAGTTTTATATAGCGCGTACTCGACCCGAAGGTATGAAAGCGCTTTACATGGGGAGATTAAGTGATTTGCCCAGAATCACAGGATGCTTGAGCATCCAGCCAAATTCAAAGCTGGTTCCTCACTGCCACGATTGCTTCAGAACTGTGTTGTGCTACCTGCAGCTCATTTACTAATTCAGCGTTTCTGAGTCTGGTATGCTCCTTAAACAAGGCAAATACTTTCAATAACACGCACATTGAACCAATAGGCAAGGCGGCCGGCCCTCTTTATCAGCTGCTGCACTTCATAAATGTAAAAAAAGGTTTGTATGTTACTGCAGAGAGCCATTTATGTTATTAGCAAAACAGGTACACAAAACAATCAAAGAATGACGTTCATCCACTTAGCAGGCTCTCTAAAATGTATCATAACATCTAATTTGCTTGGCACGTCTTGTTGACACAATCAGCTTCTAAATAGTATGGTGTATCCTTCTGCCTAAGACGAATTCTTCGAAAAAGCAGGAAGTCGATCACTTGTTTTTCGTATTTTTTTTTGCAACCAGTCACATTACAAAAAAACACATTCATTTTTGGTGGGCACGGGGAGATGAAGTGATTTGCCCAGAATCACAGGATGTTGAGCTGACGCCAAGGCTCGAACCCGGTTCTCCAGCGCCAAAGTTGGCAACTCTGGCTGTTAAGCCACATCCTCTCCTTTGACTCAACAATGATTGACATCCACTGAGAAGCAGCAGATTTAAAGGCGCTGTCCAGGAAATGATTTCAAGATGGGTCTCAGATCCCCATCAGACTTCAACAAACAAAACCGCATTCTAAAATGGCTACGTACGGTTGGTGCGTGTTAGTGATGCGGACTGGATAAATAAAACTGTATTTTTTCCTCTTTCTTGGGTGGCCCCTTAAAATAGGCAAAAGAGCAGAATGGGAGTAGACAAAATGAAAGCAGATGGTGATCTATTAACAGAGATTCGAGGTGGGAAATGCATGTTAACACTCAATTAAGGCCCAGCCTGGGCCCTGCCCTATACCTTTTTAGGTCGAGCTGGTGTTAGCAGCGCGAAGCGCTGCATCCAGCGAAAGATCTTTTGTTATCCACTTGCTGTGAAAGTTGGACAGGAGATGGGCACGCGCGGAGCCGTCGGCGATTTCAGCGTGTGCGCGCGCACGTTCACCCACACGCAGTGCACATCTCTCGGGTATAGGCGTCCGAGCATTCTTTCAAAGCACATCTGGGCAGTCAGACCCTGTGTCCCCCACGGCTTCAACTTCTATAGCAGCACATTGCACGACTAAAACCCCACATTTTTGTTTAATCCCCGGCCCGGTTCTGCGCAGGCAGCACAGGCGCATAGCGCACTAGTGCCCTGGACCTTGGACCCTGAGTGTGAATTTATTTGTGAGTAGGCCTGCATGCTTTGGTTCCTCCTGCCACGCCCCACTGGCCGCCCGCTGCCCTCAGCAGTGCAGCACTGACCTCAAACCCTGATGAGCTCTGGTCACATTTTGTAAAAATGGGTTTTCTTTTCGTCAGGGTCAGGTGCTGTCTGTTGTTCGTGTCTGTGTCAGACTCTGAGCAGGGCCAGGCCAGCTGAAATGTTCAGAGCCAGCAGCCAGCAGGCAGGATAGATGTTGTGTGCACCCTTTGGTGGCGCTGTGCTGCTTGACTCTTGGGGGCTGTAACTGGGGCAAGGTTGTGGTCGGCAAGTCTCCTTTAAATATATTTATCAGCACAAGCCCCAACTTGGGGCCTGTGCTGAAAAATAAATTTTAAGCAGACAACAGGGCTTTCTAGTGTTTATTTTTTTTATTTTTTACACGAGTGAGTCATTTTGTTTTGTTTTCCTCTGCCCACTGGTGTTGCCACTGGCCGCTTAGGCTAACGTGTACATTTCTAGGAGCCCTCGGTGCGTTCCCTTGATGCTGGCTCAGTTGGTTCGTGACCTACATTTTTTGAAATTGTTCGGATTTCAGTCCGGATTTCACAAGAAAGGAGTTTGCGCTGTTAATTGTTCAGCGGATGGTTCACTTCGAAAAGATGCAATCAGGCCACAGTGATGGTAGCTGCAGTTCCCAGTGTGCAATCTGACAGAAGTTTTCGAAAGAGACTTGCTGTTTTATAATACCCAATTCTTGTGTGTTCTCTGATGTTTCTATTTCAATGTCTAAGGAACAGAATATCCAGCTGAATAGTATTCATGTTTTTTGGCCTCAGAAAGCTGAAAAGGTTGGGTCTGCCTTGCATCGATTCCAATCTGTAACAAATTAGCTGCACAGAGTTCTCTATAGAAGGCGCAGTGTTAGGCAAATGACATTACCAATCCTCTGATGACATCACAGAGTTGATCTCTGATCCCAGCCCAAGCCCTTCAACAGCCTCCTGCTTGCTCCTAAGGGCCCAGGGGCAGCAAGGGCAAGATCAGATGAGGAAGCTAGAACTGCTACCTCCCACGGTGTGAGCATGTGACACACTATTGGCTCCCTTCACATTGTTGGGAAGGGCTGTTATCATCGTGCTAGACTAGGTGAGCTGGAAACCCTTGCACAGAGCAGCCTTCCAGCTTTTGTGTGGAGGCTCTGCATTGCTGACGTCTATAAAGGGGGTTGCAACCTCCCTAGGAAATTAGTGGTAGCCTCAAGCTTTTGCTAGAGTTTTAGGGGAGAGAGAGGTGCGTGGCTCTAAGGCTACTTGCTAGCCATACCTCTCCTTGTTTATGCCCCCTCCTCCTCCTTATAGTGAAAAGTTTTTAAAGTCATCAGGTATGGGGCGCTTCACACACTAATAGGCCCTTTAAAACCCTCCTTAGTTTCTTTTCTGCTCCTGCCTTCTTCATTACCCCTGGTGCAGGGGTAGACACCAACAAGGGCAGTGCCACCATGAGTACCCACGGTCACTTAACCACCACTAACCAGTGCTAAAGTGCTTGCGCTCTTTCCTTTCAAACATGGTAAAATTGGCTTACACGGAATTGGCAATTTTAATTTACTTGTAAGTCCCTAGAAATGTGGTTCTACATGTACCCAGGGACTGTAAATTAAATGCTGCTAGTGGGCCTGCAACACTTATTGTGTCATGTGTGATGTTTCCATTGTTTCTGGCCTCAGTGACCTGGAGCTGGAGGCTCATGTGTGACATTTCCATGCTTGCTGGCCTCGGTGCTTGCTCGCTACATACCATGTGGGGGGCTGGTCTCACTTTTACTTCTCTCTGATTCACTTCTTGTGTCTAATTTTCGCGCTCTCTGAAAGAATGTCTATGGGTACATATGACTGGGTGGGTAACATGGTGCTCTTTAAGGTAATCATCTACTATTTACTGTGCTTTGAAAGTTGATACAATTGAATATGTAACGAAAAATGTGCTGTAAAATTTACCATTTTGATCTGTCGTTTTCCGCCTAGTAGCGGTCGGGCTCGCACGCTACGTGCCGGATGGGGGCTGGTCTGCCAAAATTTGCCAGAGCTGCTTTCAGTTCCCAGTCCTGCCCTGATACCCATCCCACTTAGGGCAACAATGCAAAGGAACAAATGACGGATGAAATGCTGAACAATGTCCAACACTCACTCCCAGGACAGAGAATATTTAACACTTAAATGCCCACCTAAAGCATTAGAACCAAGTACTGTATGCTCTCACTCAGCAAGAAATAGCTATGCTGTTACCAAGCAGATTTCCTGATTTATTCAAATAAATGCCACAACCCAGAAGGTTTATGAGAGGAGGGGAGTATGCCCCCTGATTTGAGGAATGTTACCACTCAAAGACACCCCGTCCAAATGGTACAGTCTTTCAGAATTCTTATGCAGAATGCAGTTGAGGTATCCTTGTTCTTATCCACAAAAAGCTACAACACAAAATATGTTTGGAAAAATGTAAGTTTGTTTCTCTCCAGTGTCGACGTATTTGTGTCAATGAACTTCTCAAACTGTATAGTTAGGCTTGTTTTGTCACTACGCTTTCCCATCTTTGATGCCATAATATACGTGACAGATTATAGTCTGTGTATCCAGAACAACAAGGGCACCCATACGAGTCAGCACAGGACCTCGGTGAACATACTTTTACAACAATGGTCCCATGCAAAAAAGGGGGATACGGAAAAACAATGAATATAGACACAATGGAAACTATATTGAGTAGTATGACCTGTCCAGCCGGACAGAGGTCAAGAATTTGTACTGTACATTTAATAAATCACATAAAATACCTTCAATTCTTTAGAGTAGGACACAAGCCTGTGCCCTTACGCTTACAAATTGGCAAAGAGAGAAGGTAGTGAAAGGACAGAGAAGAGTATTTAGGCAGAGGAGAGCGATTTCTGTAAATACAACAGTGACAGAAATTCAGTTGACACCATTACAAGCATAGCACATTCGGTATACATTTTAGGAATATGGTGTTTAAACAAGTCGACGGCGTTTCGATCCCATTTACAAAATAACAGGGATCATCATCAGGACAAAAGGTATGACTAAAAAATACCAGTCACAATAGCCTGGTTGACTGCGGATAAACCAGTCAAGCAGAGTGAAGGGATAAGGCGGGACATCACGGCATCCGTCCCTATAAAGGCGATGTCAAACACCGGCCAGGGCTCGGTTATAGAAGAATTGTTACGCGCGATAGGGCGAACAATCTGGTCATCATCCCGTTTGGGGGTGTGGGAAGCGATGAGTCTAACCCGAAATAGGGTGTAGGTTTCGCGCCAGCGGATGGCTTGGTCGCGTTACACCGAGCTGATAGATCAGGCTTCGGATGACTTACCTGGCAGTAGCGCTTTATAGTCTGACATAAATATTGTGTCCTACATATAATTTATAAAACTATATCTGCATTGGAGTTAATATTAGAACATCTACATCCAGTGGAACAATATTTTGCTAAATGCTATTTGGGACTCAGTATTTGTCAGACTAGATTTCCGTAGACTTTATTCTAACATATAACATTTTCTCAACATCCATCCTGCCATAATTGATGAAAAGCCTTATTATATTAACATACTTAGTTCATTGGAGTGTCTTGTATGCTGCAGGTGATGTATTTCATGCTGGATTAATCTCTGTGGGCCAGAACACTATTTCCTACTTGGACAGTAAATATTCTACTCTCACCTGTTTCTTAGTTTCGGTCGCTATAAGGTTTGCGGTGTGAGAACTACAACAACTTTTAATAATAAGGTGATGCACGAAGCAGTAATACAGTAGTTTGCCTAGTAGGGGATTAAAAAAATGAGAGGCATAAGATAAGGGGACCTGGTCAAACAGTGAATCTGGATGGAAACTACTAAACATTTATTTAGCTGCTGTATGAAAGCAAAAACAATTAAATAAAGTGTTTCTACAGGCTATTCACTTCGCACAGTCGGAAATATTGATCTGAGGCTTTAATGCAGCGTTAAAGTTTTATAGCCCCACAGTACAGCATAGTAGCAGTTGTGTATCACTTTCATGTTCAGTCAACCAAGGAAATGTGTAAAATTATTGTGGATCACCATAGTAATATCCGTGGAGCTGGCTTGCATGTGCCACTTTTAAGAAACTGGTCGAAAGAATCTAGTGAGGAGAGTTCTCTTGTGACTAACGATGTTGACTTGACGTGGGCTTCTAGGGTTCAGGTTTTCGAGTGACTCGTTGGTTTTCTTAAATGTTCTGTTTCTGCCTGACTTTTCAAAATTCTATCACATGTACACAACATTCAATTTGTCTTCTATGGGGTGTGTGTCCTTCCTTGGTAAATTGACGAGTCTGATGCTAGAGTGCACTGTTCTATGCGGGCATCTTGGTCCCTCGTTAACTTGAGTACTGTGCAGTGGGGCTTTCCACATACTGCAAAATCAGTATGCATGAGTCTTTCAAGGGGTGGGTATTTTACGGCTTCAGTGAGAGAAGTGGTAAAGTAGCAGTATGCACTACAACAGGTTATGGACTTGTACTGTTTTACTCCCTTGAGATTATAGCTCTGTGCAGGGGCCAGTGTGGCAGTGAAACACTGATTTTTTGCAATTACTTTTCTGTGCGTTATGTATCATGTGAGTATGGTTGTGCTGCCATCATGGCTGCCTTGTGTTGAGTTTTATGGTGTCCAGTGTCATTGTTTTGTGGGTTGTGCTGTCTTAGTTGGTGTATGTTGCAAATGGAGATTTGCTCTATTCCATGATTACCTGTATCGTTGGCAATACTGTTATTAACCTAGTGCACCGTGTTGCGTGAGTTGGTCGCCTGTATGTGTTTCAGTTGAGGGAAGATTTGTATCCTCTGGGGCGGCCCACTTCCATCTTCTGCCATAAATTATACATATGTAACAGAAACAACGGTTGCCGTGGAAAAGTATACTAATCTATATTGGTAGTGATATGCACAATCACAATAATAAAGGGTTATGATGATGTCAGAAGGAAAGGAGACCATGAACATATCTGTTTGTATTTACAAAAATTATTTTATATCTTTCAAAGAATATATGGGTATGTACAAACAGAGAAAAAATAGTAGTGCTTTGTGTCCCCAGTATGAATGGAACCATAAAACAAGAGTGGTAAATTTGTGACCTATAAAACATGGTTTCCACAATTTTTAAAGGCAACCATCCATAACTTCACAATAATCACAGCTGCTATGCGTAATAATAAGAGCTGATTAGAAGTTTCCCCTTTAAATAGCTGTCGACGACGTTTCAACTCTGTGTGCGGTGTATGTTCTCCTCAGGACCTAGGGGTGTAGAGACATCTGTGAAGGGGGTTGCGCAGCCATGTGAAAAATGTGAAACACCGATCAAGTGAACAAAAAGATAGAGAGAATACTCACAAGGGACCCAGCCGGGTGCCCAATGTGAGAAGCGGGATGGGAAGGCTGGCAACCAAGGATATGCACAGTACAACGAATACCAATACGTTGGAAGCTTAATTGCCTGTTAGCTCGGCCTGTGAATGGTCTGAGTAGATCTCCAGAACCATGTCTAATGGGCAGGCGGTGTGACAGCTCCAGCCTGTGCAAGTTAATTATGTACCGAGGACTCAGTCGTACCGTTGGTGCGAGTTTTCAATCTTTTCAGTGATAAAAGGATACAGATTGGTAGCGTGTGCCTCTGCTATGCAAAGGAGGTAGAACCACTAAATCAGTCTACCTGGGCCTGAATGACCGAAAACTCGCACCGACGGTATGACGTAGCTGCGCAACCACCTTCACAGATGTCCCTACACCCCTAGGTCCTGAGGAGACCTTACACAGCACACAGGGTTGAAACGTCACCAACAGCTATTTAAAGGGAGCCTTTTAATCAGCTCTTATTATTACGTATAGCAGCTGTGATTATTATGAAGTTATGGATGATCGCTTTTAAAAATTGTGGAAACCACGTTTCATATGTCACAAATTTATCACTCTTATTTTATGGTTCCATTCACACTGGGGACACAAAGTACTACTGGATTTTCTCTTTTCGTACATACCCATATATTCTTTGAATAATATATAATTATTTTTGTAAATACAAACAGATGTGTTCCTGGTTTCCTTTCCTTATAACCCTTTATTATTGCGATTGTGCTTATCACTACCAATATAGATTAGTATATTTTTCCACGGGAACCGTTGTTTCTGTTGCATATGAATTACCCTGGTTCCACGTGAGTAGGGTGTCCCTTGTTCTTGTTCTCGATAAATTATATATAGGCTTCTCCTGTTTTCAGTTTCTATTTTTGATACCTTCTGGTGGATATTTTTATGTGTTTTTCAGTGATTTCAATACCTTGAAAACAAGTGGTTACATATTTTTGCCCCCTTAAAAACAGAAACTGTGTTTTTCTGGTGTTTTAAGGAATGTTTTGCTTTTATTATTGCTTGCTCTCTGTACAGATATTGTATGGTATACAGACTGTGTAATTATAGTGTAAATGAGGTCCAAATACATTTCAAACTTATTGTAGTGCACCATACAATTCTTGTTAAGTGAGTCTTTGGTCATGCGCGTCCGTTCTTTCCTTCCCATGTAAACTTTTATCTGTGAAAAGGCCCTCTCAACATTGGCACTTGAGATTGGCAATGGAAAAACAGCCGGTACACAATTTGTTAACTCTGGCCACTGACCTAGCTTTCCATGCCAATACTGGTGCACCTGAAGATTGCGATTCTCTGGGACAGGTTTTGCAATATATGTGATGAACTGGGCGCATATGCCCTCAGAGTTATTGAAGCTGTGAAAAATTAAGCAGTACTTTTCAAAGTCCATAGAAAATCTAGAGAGAACGGGATCTAGAACTTGTGCAGAGTACCACAGTGAGGCTTCAGTGACTTTAAGTGCCATGGTTGGTGAAGGGAAATTTCTATGCGTCATTGTATGTGTATGCAAGCCATTTATCATGCATTGAAAAATACAATTTCCTGAATTGCTCCTTAACATTTTTTGCTTACCAAGTGGTACCCATTCTAACATGGAACATGTTGCAGTGCCAAAGTCACTAAAAGTGTCACCCAACCTACTCCCAAGGAGATGGTTTCACATGTACACCAATTACGCTGAGCACTTGGTAGACAAGGGTCTTTTCAGACTCTAGTTGGGTCTCGCCTGGTGTTGCAGCACGCATGCGCTGCTCGTTCGGCGAGGGCTTCTCGGAATCAATACGGTTTCAGAAGTTTTCAGAAGCGGACTTGAAGCCCTGCCCATCTTTTTCATTTGCTGGCGTCCTGCTCCATGCTAAACGCGCGCTCACATTTGCAAAGGAGGCTTCTTAGTTCCTCCTTGTTACAGCCACGGTCCGCTTTTGGCCCGCTCAACCGGGACTGAATTTTGTACTCGCTAAGTTACACGCACTCCTTTATAAGTCCGGAAGCACTCTTTCTTTGTCATTTTGAGCACGGGCTGCCTCGGCCGCGCTTGTTTAAGTCGGTAACCACTTTTTTTTGTAATTGAAAGAGGACCCCGCTTGTTTGGTTTTGTTATTGATGCTCACTAGCATGCCGCATTTTAGCTGGAACAATGGGGGCTGCACGCCATTCTTCTAGCGCGACTCGCAAAATAATTTCTATATTGAAATTAAACATTGTTATCCAGCTGCACGCCATGCTTAATTTTCAAGGGTGATGCCTTCTTTCTCCGTGGCTCGAGCGGCCTCCTTCCCCTGCCACCCAGGATAAAGGGATGCTGCCGCTTGCGTCACCATTACAGGAAACATGAGAAAGCCGCTTCCAAGCTGACAGGAGAACGGACACCAGGCAGAGAGTGTTTCCCCCCGCTTTCGGTATCTGGCTGACTAGTTACCCCTCCCCAACTATTTGTATTATCCCTCTGGACTGGTGCGGAATTTTCACTATACCGGGTACCGATTTTTACTCACTAATACCATCCTTATCACTTCGGCCAGCAATGTCCATTGTAGCATGCTATTAGACATTATTATGTACGTATTCAGCTGTACAACACCCGTTCATGCACAACCACAATTTGATATGACGGCGGTTAACATTGACCAGGGGAGCATGAAGTGTGACATTTTTTTTATTGTATTTGGCTGGCCAACACCTGATCATGCACAAGCATGGTTTGAGTGTCTCCTTATCTCGCATGGTATGAATACATTGCCTCCACTTGACTTGGCTCTACACTGCTCATGGCATCGTGTTTTTGACATTTGCCGATATGTATATGGATGCACGACACCTGATCACATATGTGCATGGTTTGAAAGCGTGGCACCTCTTATTTCCCCTGGAATTTCAATATTGCCTCAGTATGTTGCAGTAATGTGCGATAATGTGCTGCATCGGTAAATAATTATAAGGTCCCAAAGGTGAGACCGATTGCATTGCAAATGCTTGTTTATTTTATTATGTCCACTACAGCAGTTATGTTTTCCTGAAAAAATCTTAAGAATGCAGTAGTGTACTTTTTTTCTCACATCACTAGCAATATGCGACTGAAGATCCTCACATTTCTTGCCTTTGGCATCATCACCAAGGAAACTTCTGTAAACTGTCCCGCATGGAAAATATAGCATTCACAGACTCTAGGACTGAGAACAACCGGCTAAATGACCCAGTTGGGATTGATCTTTCTTTGATGCCTCACAAAGCACAACATGAGAAATATTTGCATTTTAGTTCCTGTGCATAACCAAACAGTGCACCAGAATAGACTACAAAGTTAATAGCATTCTTCTTTAACCCTGAAGATTGTAAAGATGCTTTCAGCATATCATCTAGCAAGTGGCAAGAATCTTTTACAGAGAAGCACTTCAGCTCAGGTATCTGTTTTGAAAGGTCATCACACAACATTTTCATATACGTAGCTGAATCACTGCATATACAAACAATATCACTCCAATCTTTGTTGAAATTGGTAAGAACTTTTTACAGCAGCAGTCCAAGTGACCCTGTAGTTCGTTTTTTCCAAAAGTCTGGTGTCATGTTTTCACCACTATTCCAGATGCTTTGTGACAGCACTCTTTTCACAAATACCTGTCACTGCACTTGAATGTACAAAGCCTGGGGTGTTTGCTAGAAAAGGGGTTTGTTGTACCCAAGAGTTTCACTCATTATCTGTGTGTATGTAAACATGATAGTACATATTGGGAAAGATTCTTATGAAACCAGCCATTTTACCCATCAGTGAAAAAATCAAACGTAGTCAAAATATCAAATATGATTTTGATATTTCCTGATTCTCAACAGTTCATAAAATAATTAAATAAGACTTAAAACATGCTTCTAGATCAAACAGTCAACCTTGCTTTTTCACTCTAGATTGAATAGGTGGATGCAAATAAAACTGAAACCAACTGATGACGAATAGCTTGTGATAAGGCTGACGTTTTGGAGTTAAAAGGATAAAAGGATGCAAAGGTTGCCAGGTCTTATCTAATTTATTAGATTTATAAACTTTTAGAGTTCGTGTTAAAAAGCCTAGCAACTAAGGAATGATACTTCACAGGGCCACATTGATCCGATTGGTCTGGGTTTGTATGTTGAGAGAACATTTAACTTTATGGTTTGGAGCGTAGCCACACAGTGAGGTAAAATTGCCTACAATTTTTTTCCTCTTTGTATATTTTTAAATGGTCAAAACACTTCCAAACCTGGGATGAAGATAAAGCAACCTTTGAAGGGTTTCCCTAATGTACTACATTAGAAGCTATTTGAACTTGAAAATTCAAGTTCAAGGAGTTGCTGAAGGCAAATCCATGCTGTCCAATTCGAGGGGCTCTGAGATGGGGAGAAAACTCACTCTACTATATGCCACATCTTTCATTATTAGATTTATAGGCATGTTACCTATTTCAGAATACCCCAAAGTCTTTCATGTTAGTGTATGTCTTAAGTAAGCATAAGAGCCTTCAACTGCTAACATGGTGCACTATCTGCAAAAGGTGGAACTATTTTTCTGTGATATTATTTATGGAAAGACAGTTCTCGACGGTTGCCCATTCATTGGTGCCTACATACTTTAAGCACTCTTTAGTAGACCATGATTGTCAACAAGGAATCCTTGCCACTGGATATAAGGGATTGGAATTGAGAGGGTGGCACATAGGGGAGTGTTCAAGCACAGGGATTGCTCACCTCAGCCTCCCATCGGTCAGCTGTTTAACATCAGAAGATTACCAAGCAATTTTTCCCTCTCTTCTCCTTTTTTCATGGGGAGTATTGAAACATACACTAGAAACCAATATTGTAGGAAAAAGTATGTGTATATACGGGCAGTCATCACAATGTAGTTACTATTCAGCAGCACTTTCCATTGAAAAGGCATTTTTTGATTTGGCTTTAATCTTGGCCACTGTGGACGAGTCTGCAGCAAATTTGGCATTTGCTTAGTGTAGTCAACTATGGTCTGGCCTTCCAGTTCTCGTTCAGGTCAGTACAGGGCAGCAAATAGTTAAAGGCGTGTGGATGGGAGCAGTGACAATGTGTTTCCCATTGTAGCTCCCATAGGAAATTATTCTCTGACCCACAGCAAATACAGCTGAACAGATTTACAGCAAACTTAGCATGAAAGTAGGGTGGGCTTTAAAGGGGTAACTCTTTTGTATATCTCTGTTGGTTAAAATCTCGAATCTAGTCAATCACATTAAGGTTTTTGTCAAATGAGATTAACTGAAGAATATTCTTTTTTTTTGGGGGGGGGGGAGGTGTTGTGATCTTGAAGATCAAATTTTATTTTGACGAAACTGTGGTTTTCACAATATTTGGATACCCCATAAGAAATTTATGATCCCAGGAGAGTGCTTTAGGCTCTCAGAGGTGTGTAAAATGGCGAGAAAAAACTTGAATAAACATTCTTACAATGAAAAAGAAAAACTCTCATGCCTCATAACGTGTATGATCAGAAAATAGTGTTTATTTATTTTTTAAGATAAATAATATTTGTGAAAATATTTTCCAAAAAAGTAGGAAAAGAACCACGTAGCACACAGTCAAAGGATGTGCTCACCAGTGATATGCAGCTGGCGGCTTGATGTATATAGTGCCTGACCACACATGAGCATATAGGATACAAGGCCAACCCCTGCTGTGCATAACCATATGCTGTGCTTCAGCTATGGTTGGACGCCAGCAGTTGGCTGGATGCAGGGCCTGGCCCAAATTGTGCAGCCGGGTTGGCTGCCCACAGCGATTTGCGTGTCTTCTCATAGAATTTCACTGAAAAAAACAGTTAAACCTTAGTTGTAGCTATCATTATTTTGTTTGTGAGGTGCACTAACCACCCATAGGTTTGAATAAGGAAGTGATCTGACCCCTCTAAGGGAGTCACTGTTGGCCCATGGAAATATGATCAAATTAGATCCGAAGTATGTCTTTCCCTGTTGGTGGGCTCTTGTACACACTAGTTTAGACTGAAGATCTTTAAGCATTGTGAATATGCAATTGCTTTAGTTAGAAAGATCTAGATTAAAATTGCCTACTAAGTAAGATTTTATCTTACAAGCATCCCTCTCCTAAAAAGGGAATGCTATTTATAGGAGAATTAGAGTTTGGAAGATGATATAGAGCATCAAATCTGATAGAACAGACCTGAGAGAATCGCCTTGTGCAGAGTAGAAGGTCCCAATCTAAAATGTATTTCAATGGCATAGTTCTGTGTTTTTGCGCCTATTGGGGCTATTTATCCCCATCATTTGCACATGGGAATTCTGGAAGTCGCCTGATAAAGCAGTAGCCAAAGCAAGTGTAGATGTTCCCTTCAGAAAGGTCTCCGCATTAGAGTATAAGGTGAGAGGAGATGCCTACATCAGTAACCGATCGTTCAATTTGATGGTTGATGGATCTTTCACTTGTGAGTTTAAATTGGATTGGTTGGAACTCAAATCGTAGTCCAGCAGAACTTCCTGCTAAGAATGTGTTGATATTCACCTTCACTCTCTCCACCTGCTCTGTTTTGCTCTTGGTACTCAAACTTACATTTTTTCCTGTACCATTGCCATAGTGGCATATTAAGCATGCCATGCCATGCGAGTTTAAACTTGCAGAACCATAGCTAACCTTTAACAGGATTTTTACTTTTCATCGAAAAATATTTTCACTGAAAAAAAACAATGTTAAATTGAAATTCTGGTTAGATTAAGTTTTAACACATTTGACAGATGAGAATAAATAAGAAAATCACTTTAAAAACAACTAAAGTGTAGTTATAATTACCAAACAAATTTGCTAGTTTCTCAGTAACTCGCACAACACCAAATGCAATGCTCAAGACTGCACCCTTGATATGACAGGTGTAACTGCAAATATAAATCTCCCAGTTTAAATTACATATCACTTTACCCTTCAAGAGTGGGAAACGACTATGGAAGTGGTATGTATTGGTCTGAATGTGTTATTTAACTACGTTGTGATTTTAGGTGTAATAATTAATGATATAAATAATATGAGAACATAACCAGTTGCAGGCCCTACACTCAGCCCACCACAGGGTTGGCTGCAGATCGTACACTCCCCGGGGGAGGTGGGGGGGGGCACATGGAGGAGCTGTAAACTTGATGGAAAAGTCAGCATTTTTCCAAACTTCTTGTAAGAGGGACTGCAACATTACTTTTCAAATTGTGGCCAGCCAGCCAGAGAACATCAGGTGTGCATATCTGAAAGGGATGATGTTCAATCAAATTCAATTCTTCTTTTACAGTTTGGTCACACAAATAAGTGGTTAACCTGTGGATTAAAGATCCAGGTAATTGAAACTTAATTGACAGCTATCGCAAATTCAATGCCTTCCCAGCACACTTTTTTAACACTAATTTATCATGCTATTAAACTGATTTACATCAAACCAAGCAAAGTTACTACTTTGAGTACAGATCTACTTTCCTGCCAACTTTAGTCTAATCACTTCATGCTTTTTTTTCCCTCTGTAGCGGAAACTACATTGTCCTAAGAGAGATTTAATGGGAAATATCACTTCTTTGGGAAGTTGCATGTATATTTGACGAATGGCACCCAAGTTATTGAGAAAGCAAAATCGCATCTTTCAATGGAAAGTCGCACCTACCCATAACTACAAAGGCTTCCTGTAGAGGCTTATAACCCCAGAATCATCACCTTAGAATATTCCCCAGGCATCGGGCTAGATCTGGAAAATCTTGAGCAGTACCTCTGCGGCTTTTGTGTGTCTTAAGTGATGCCGCTGTGCTCATATAAGAGCAATCCGGTACACTGACTTCAGTTCCTTTCCTTCCGTGCCAACAGGGCGGATCCGATGAGCTACCTTGGTCACTTATTTTTTTCGAAGTTTTGCCAATCCTTTATTTATTTATTTTGTTAGCATTTGCTCCCAGTGTTTTTAGGAACTTGTCCCCTTGAAAGCCTACTGGTTGTAAACCTGTAGGGACTGCCATAGACAAATGTTGGTGTTGGATCCTGACTTGGTTTGCCCCTGGTGCCCGCTATGTCGGGCCACGACCCCAAAGTCTGTGCTGAGTGCACGTCTGTGTACCCCAAGGTGGTCTGCGAGCGATTGATGAAGATCCTGGTGGCGCGGCAGAAGAAGGCTCCTCACCATTCCCGGTCCAGAGGACATTCATCCTCTTTGAAGTCTGGTATATCGACGAAATAAAAAGAAGTCAAAGCATTCTTGGTCTTCCCTCTTCCAACCTCATACTTCGAGGCTCTGCTCCCACACTTCAACTATGGAGTAGAGCTGGTGTCTGGCCCGCTGTGAGCTTCCTAAAGTTTCTTGGTGCTGGAGCGAATCCTGCTCAGCTGAGCAAGATCTACAATGCCACCCACTCTTGTGCGCCTTTTCTCTATAATGAGCCGAGCCGTACCCCAACTGGTTTACCGCTGGCAGGTCTTCCCCCCTAGTGACAGCCAGACCCTCTGGATCCACTCCCATATCTGAACTGATACTGCCTCAGGTGCATTCTACCACCCTGACTTCTTTGCATCAATGCCCAGCCCCCCCCATGCCACTAGTGCCGCTCGACAACAAGCCTATCACTATCCCCAACTCTGATCTGGCATTGTTTGATGTCAGTGCCAGCGATGTCCAGGCCCTATCAACCCCTGGACTTACCTTCCCTAGATAAACCTTTCTTCCTGAAGGGGGAGATGAAGAGGAACGCTCAAGGTATCTTCCAAGAATGCAGAGAACCTTGGCTTGATGTGTTTGCCACCTTCGAGAAAGCCCAATATTCGCTCTTCTGCACGTTCTGTCTCAAGTGGAATTCAGGACTCTATGCCTTTCAGCCGACACCACTTCTGCCTCGTGTTCTCCAAAAGATCAGAAAAGACTGGACACAAGTTATCCTACTGGCTCTGGATTGGGCACAGAGCGTATGGTATCCCGAATTCCTGAGCATGACCATTGGCCCTCCAATCGGGATGCCCTTTGGACAGGATCTCCTGTCGCAGCAACAGGGCAGGGCCCTGAAGCTTCATATTCTCCCCCTTCATGCAAGGAGATTGAGTAGCAGCAGGTGAGGGCTTTAGATCTTCTCCTGAGCTCTGTGATGTCATCTTGACACCCAGACATCCCTCAACTTAGATTGTGTACTCCTGCCGATAGGTTTGTGGCTTGGTGTTCCTCATGGCATGTGCACCCCCTTTCTGCACCGCTGTCGGAGGTGTTGCTGTTTGTTGTATCTTTAGCCTGGCAAGTCCTTGCCGTAGGCACTGTTAAAGGTTGCCTGCTGCTATTTTGACTTTCATGCAGTTGGCCGATTAACCCTCTCTGTTCAAGTACCTGTTGTGACTCATTTTCTGAAAGGTCTGCAACACTTGTTCCCTTCCACCATTTTTATGATACCTGTTGTACATTATTCCTATCTCTGTTTCCATTATTCCCTTACCTCATTGTATTCCAGAATGTATGGCTCTGAACTCTTCCTAAGATTATAGGTAGAGTCAGTTTGTGCCTGGCCAGCTCCTTATGAAGATGTCTACTTATTATACTACGCAATAAACTTACTTCACTGCACTGGAGTCTTGGAGTTATCTACAACAATTCTTGGCGACGATTTGTAGCTGGTCAGGAGTGTCTCCGGTGATCTTCAGCGGTCCTTAAAGGGTTAGTACTTAAAAAAAAAAAAAAGCGCTGACAGGAAAACAGACTAATCTTCATAAGGAAAGAATTCAACGCGTGCAGCTTCGCTTTTGTCCTCTGCCGATGTGTGATAATTTCTACGGGATATTCAAGAACTGTGAGTAGAAATCTCTTTGACTCTTGCGCGAGCGCACATGCAACCGATGCTGTTGCTAGGCGCATAGCGATTGACGTCACCGCGTTACTTCAGGCCTACGGAGAGACAGTCCAGTCATTACGCGCATGCGCGCAAACAAAGGAAACCTTGCGCTAGACTTCCATGCGTTTCAAGCCTCATTCCAGTGCGCTCCAGGCCTCGATCTAAAGCGGCGGCCATTTTAATATATTTCACATCGCTATTAACCGCGTTTTCCTGTATTTTCATCGTGAAACGATTGTGAAACTGGAAATTATCCACACAAGTTAAGAAACAGTTGATCTGAACAATATTTCCCATGTACAAAATACAGACAGTGATATGCCATAAAGAAAATTTGTATTGGTGAACAAATACTTATTCATAACCTCAACTAAAAAAAAAAAAACATTTCTCTGACCATAATTAACTAGAATTATTGAACATGTCACAGCAAATTCTAGTTACTTTACCACCACAATTTTTAACAATACCCCAATGGGATCTCAATCTGGTCCTCGATTTTCTGTTGTGTTTCCCTTTGGAGCCCCTGCACAGCTATTCTCTGTTGCTCTTGACTATCAAAGCGGTTTCGTTAGTGGCTTTTACATCAGCCAGGAGGGTCAGTGAGCTTCACTCTGTCGGTTTACCCTCTGTACACCAGCTTTTTCCCCTGACAAGCGTATTCTTCGGGCAAGTGCCTCTTTTCTGACAAAGGTAGTCACCCATTTCATGTTGGTCAGAGCATCACTCTGCCTACATTTTTTTTATCCAGCCCACCCTTTCAAAAGGAGGAGAGACTCCATTGCCTGGGCCTGAAGAGAGCTTGCAAAGTCTTTTTACATTGATCGTATCGAAGACCATCAGGGGACAATCAGCTAAGTAGCAGCCACCTGAGTCTTAGAGGGCCAATCCCAACAGGACTAAGGTTGCTACTACTGCGCTGGTATGCATGGTACCTGTTAGAAATGGGATCTCCGGCTGACTAGGGCTTGCGCCAAAACCAGTCAGAGACCACCATTCCTACATCAGGGCAAGGGAGTTACATGCCAAGATAACCCCTGCTCACCCCCTTGGTAACTTGACACGCGCAGTAAGGCTAAACTCGGAGGCTATGTAAGTTAAGTGTTTGCGCACGCACCCCCAGTAACAACACCCAAGGCCCACCACAAAGGAAATTCCACACAAGGTTCTATAAAAAAAAAAGCCTTTGTATTGTACAAAACACATTTGATAATAAATACACACTTTACAATGTGCCATAGGCACGGGCAGAATTTACAGGGGGTTAGGTGCATGGGACAGGGCCACGGGCGTCACTGTCAGGAAGAAACACTTTTAGAACTAGCACTTGGTAGAATTAGCACTCTGTAGGGATAACCCTCTACACATAGAACAATTGTAGAACCAGATAGAAAATAAAGCACACAACCAGTAACCACTCGTAACAGGTAAGTACCACCTACGCAACCCTAACCACCTTAGGAGAATGTCACGCAGGGAACCAGGACCTCACTAGTACACCTATACTAGAAGAACAACCACCTAAGCATCACAATACATGTAGGGGTATAAGCATGAACACATTACACATGATGCGTCACAACATTCAGAGGTGTAGGGAAGAAAACACATGATGCATAAACACACATTCAGAGGTGCAGCAAAGAACAATTGCACAGAAATCACATAAGGTATAACCTCAAACTGTCCCCAGGCCAACTGACCTCTCTGGGGCTAGGACGCCCTGTGTCCCAATGTCAGGGGGGCCTAAACGGAGCAGCTGCCCACTAAGTGCTGGACAGCTGTAGGATCTCTTCTGGGCTCTAAACAAACAATGGGGCTCAAGACAAAGTGGGAGGCTGGAGCCTCTAGTGGGCTCTTGCAACAAATATGGCCCCCTCTGAGCCTCGTGGGCTCGAAAGAAATGTGCCAACACTGGGGGAGCAGCCCGCTGCCAGCTGGGGCAGCTCAACCACCCTTAATGCCCCTCAAAACATTGGAGTCCCTCTCGGGGGACTCGAGAAGTAACTATGCCCTCTGAGCCTCGCAGGCTCTAAATGAACAAAATGCCCCGGAGCCCTCGTGTGCTTGATCGAAGAGGGCACCTTCATTGGAGCCTCTCGTGGCTCGGAACAAAGAATACCCCCGGAGCCTCTCGGGGCTTTAAGCAAACCGAATGCTGCCATCGGTGGAGTCCCTCCTCTGGGGACTTGAAATTAGCAAAATGCCCCCGGAGCCCTCGTGGCTCAAAAGAAGATGGCCCCTTTCGTTGGAGTCCCTCGTGGACTCGAGAGAAACAAATGCCCCCACTGCTGTTGGAGCGTCCCACAACGGCAGGCCTGCTTCGCACCGGAGCCGGGTTGGGACCGGCTCCACTATCACGCACACGGAGTCCCCACTAGCCCTCTTTTACTCACCGGGTGGTTCTCGGGGGACCTCGGTCCTCTCTTCTGGCTGCCGGGCTCTCCCTCCCCTCGGGGAGCCTCGCTGGTCTGGCGGCCGGTTCTCCTCTTGCTGCCGGGCCCCCCCAGCAGTCAGGGGCTTAACTTGGCTTCCCAGGACCGGGGGAAGCAGGAAGAGGAAGCGGCCGGTCCCATCCCCGTCCAGCGTCTGGTGCCTGGTGCCTGGCTTCCTGTTACTGAGGGCCGCCAATGGCAGCGCGGCCCTTGGTAGGGAGGCGGGCACAGGGCCTCCTAAGCTATCTCCGGGCTGCGGCGGCGAAACACGGGGCTCATGAGGGGTAGGCTCCCTCTTTTAATTTAAAGATAAAGCGGGGTGAGCACCCGCTAGGGCAATAAAAGAAATAGCGGCAAGGTCCCTGGCGGGGTGGGCACCTGCCAGTGGATTTTAAATATCGGCAAATAAGCGGGGTAGGCTCCTGCGCCATAGACCAGAGCAAAATATGAAGCA
The DNA here is from genome assembly GCF_964261635.1 of Lissotriton helveticus. Lineage (NCBI taxonomy): Eukaryota > Metazoa > Chordata > Amphibia > Caudata > Salamandridae > Lissotriton > Lissotriton helveticus. The sequence goes on along the minus strand of NC_136061.1, from coordinate 221,663,622 downwards.
GGCAGGGGATCCCCACACCGGGGAATCCCTGAGGAGGGCGATCGCCGCCCTGGGCTGCCCTTGGAACGTGGAAGGGCTCCTTGGACTAGGAAACAGCGCTTCCCTGGCGCTGAGAGGAGAAATCCTGGGGCACCACAGGGCAAAGTCCAGAAATAGTCCTTCAGGATGTGGGGGGGCAAGGCTGGGCCCAAAGCCAGCTCACAGGGTCCTCCTAGGCAGGGAGGCAACCCCCAGTGGCGGTCCTCCTGGCGCCCAGCAGCAGCAGCCCCCCTCAGGAAAAGGATCCAGGAAGAGAACACTTTGTAAGGAGACACAGCCCCTTTTTATACAGTAAAAACCTTTGGGTGCAGGGTGGGGGAGAAACCAGTCGCAGCTGGTTTTGGAGCACTTTGTTTTCCGCAGCCACCCTTTCCATTCACTAGGCAGGCTAGGGTCATTAGACGCACCACAGAGGGCGGAGCCAGCATTGTGTGGGGAAAGCCCAGCCCTATTCAGGTCCCAGGTGTACTCCTCCCTCACATCACTCATGCTAATCTCAACACTCACCACCGGGGCAGACCCATCATGACTCATGGAGCCAGGCTCACCAGCCAGCTCCAGCCAATCACAAGCCAGACACAAATTACACAAACATGCCAACTTCTAGAAGTGGCACTTCCACACTAGACACAATCACGCCGCTTACATCATTGCACAGCATTTAATCACACGAGTCCGCACATACCAAACTCGAGCCTGCACTCCCCACGCATCAGGAACTACCAGGGACACATACATTCTCCATGCATTCCTATGGGAGGGCAGGCCAACCTCACCTCACCACACGCACGCACTTTACCCTGGGACACAGTGGTAAACTGCGCAGAAACCAAAAATCACTATCGCCAGGTCACCATGAAAAGCAAAAAGTTCAGGGGTGAACCTGCCAGAAGGGCCAAGTCCAACAGTACCTATCCTGAACATCTGCCGCAATGTGGGTGTGACTCCACACACACACACATTAACAAGGCACTACTGCTTGGACTGTCATGTCATTCGAGACGGTCTTTTGCTAGTTTGGTACTCCAGGATTTTCTGGTGTGAACCAGTTCACCGACCAACCCCTAAGAAGTATTGCTTGGGTATCTATTCTAAGCTGAAGAACCTGCTGTTCAATGTTTATTTATTTATTTATTTATTTATAGCATTTGTAGAGCGCTTCTGCAACCCTACGGGCATCCTGGCGCTGTGTACATATTGCTGAAAATACTGTGCATCAGAGGAGGGGGATAGTATAAAGTTCTGGTGAGATTAAACTTTGGGGAAGAGCCATGTTTTCACCTTTTTACGGAAAGCCATCAGTTCGTCTGTTTTCCTGATGTCGATAGGCAATTTGTTCCACAGATGGGCTGCGGCTATGCTGAAAGCTCTGCCACCATAAGTGGCTTTCCTGATCCTGGGTATGCTTATCAGGTTGGAGGATGAGGAACGGAGGGACCGTGTGGGTATATACCATTTGAATTTCTTTTATCAGAAGAACAAGTTACTTTTCTGGTAAAGATAATCTAACTGCACATTCCTCACTGACCCTCCCATTCTCTCTACTTTGCAAACTGTGCTCTTTTCCCTTAAGATCCCTTTAGACACTGCACACTGGTCAAACCTTGTTTTTTTTGCATGGCTCTGGTTTTTTTGATGCGGAAATAGTCACGAAAGAACTGATGCCAGTACACCAAGGTAGCACTTATATGGATATGGCGAGATCATATGGACGACGCCAGCGTGAAGTCGATGGGACCCCACGTACCGGCCTGCAGATGTACAGCTTAAGATATTCTGGATTAAGTCTAATGCCTGGGGAATATTCTATGGTGAGAAATCTGTGCTTAGTTTGTTAATGCTGCATGTGTGGTACAAAACCAATGTGGAAAATATTTCCTGAGTCCCTGTGAAGTAGAGGTTTCATTATAATGAAAGCCTCCAAACCACTCTTAAGAGCACTACCATTCACAGGCCACTGGGGTTATGTGGACACTGAGGACTAAATTATTTGACTGTTTTCAAATTATGCTGCAAAAATGTAAATTATTCGTCATTGACCCATTATGTATTGTTATTTTTACGAATAAACGATAAGAAGTGGAGGGCTGCGTCCTTATGGTAGCGGGAATCTAGGAATTTCCCCTCCACCTGTCATTTACCTATCCTCATGTCTTCTTCAGAGAGTCAATTTAGAGTGATGGCCTCAGTCTGTTTCCATGATAACAGGAAACCCTATACACTGTAGGTATGTAGGTGAAGAGAGGATGCCTTGGTAGCAATTACTGAATTCCCTTGTGGGCCCTCAGCCTGTTAGTTATTGGAGAGGGAAAAACATGTCCTTCGCTATGGCGTCTTCCTTGGAGACTGTGATAGAACTGGAATCCCTAAGCAGTATTCCCTGCATTCTTGGCACTAAGGACATGTCCTGGTGTAGCATACCCTAATACTGCCCTTCACAAAGCCTGTCCACTCCACTCCACCCATCTCCCCATGCCGTCTCTAGCCTCCTCTCAGCTGTGGCCCCTTGCCAGGGGCTCTAGGGAGCAGCTTCATGTGAGGCCACACATTCTCCACCTTGCCTCTGAGTCCTGACACTGTATTATTTAATTTAGCACTGCTCATGAAAAAATACTTTTGTGTTTTCATGAACCCTGCCATTAGCACCAGGGACAGCAAAATTGTATTCTTCAGAGGAGACTTTCTTCTATTTGTGTGTAATGTTTCACTCTTCTAAAGACTTTACATCCGAATTCCCGTTAAATCTCTTCTCTGCGATCATCTATTGCAGTTTGCTTGTTGGTGGTACCACATGCATGATAATGGATAAGATTGTTGAAGTATCTGGAAGGGCTGGTGTGCCAATTCTCGTGAAGCTTGAAGGGCAAATCAACACTCACAAAAAAACTGTGATCCTACCACCCTCTGGTAGTGCAGTTCGGAGAATCTTCTGAAAAGGCCTCCATTTAATCTGGATACACCTTCACAAACCATAGTGCTGGACGCCTCAATCCTGGGTTGAGGATCACACATGGATCATTCACACATTTTTAGGAGGATGATCAGAAAAGGGAAAATCTTACAAATCAGTTGCCTAGATCTGAGCATAGTGCACCTGTCTCTCATAACATTTCTTTCAGCTGTCAAGTTTCACTCTTGTTTAGGACAACACAATGACAGTGAATGATCTAAAACAGGGAGGTGTTTGATCCAGAATTATGCCTCTTGAAGCTCAGAATATCTGGAACTGACTGATTGTCGGGCAGACTCCCTGAGGAAAAGTTTGCAAGAAAATCATGAGTAATAAATTGTATAGTGCTGCCCATCCTCTTCTGCGAATGGGAACTTCCGTAGATAGACCTGTTCTCAAACATAGAAAACAATAATACCCAAACTATGCCTCCAGGCTTTACCAACTAGACATATATTGAAGACTGCCCCTTTAAATAAGTTGTTTCCAGCTGTCACCATCAAATTGACATGGTAATTCTTGAATGATTCTAATCCCCCCCCCCTCATCCCCCCCGAAATGGCATTCTTGCAGGCCAGAGGTTCTATTCCTGTCTGCATGTTGGATCTTGCATCACAGGCTTCCATCATTGAATTTGGCAGCGTAGCTGGAATTCTTCCAGTATGGGCATTTAAATCTTCCACCATTACGTCGTCCTGCTTTCAAACGGTGCATCCAGAGGAATATCGGCCTATCCTGCTGCCATAGGGTAGTGATATTCCCCTATAGTCTTTCTTTCCCGGCCAGGCCAGGGCTGGGCTGCAGGTTTCCTCTATAAAGTGTACATATTATTGCAGCAATTACTGCTTGCAGAAACCGTCTTGCAAAAACATTTTTCAGCGTCCCTCTCTTCACGGGTTTTCTAGAAGACATTATTAAGAGGCTTTTCTGCACTAAAGAGACCTCCTCCTCCTAATCGTGCTTTCAAAATTCTTGTACCTTCCATTTGAACCAATTTGTAAGGCTACAGTGCAGCCAGCATTCATCATAGAAAGCAGGTTTGTTTGTAGTCACCATTTCTGCCAACTAGTTATTGAGATTCGGGCACTTTGCTCTTGTTTGTAATTATAATGGCACTTTACAGCAAAAGTAGGTATGAGAAATCCAGTTTCCTTCCAAAGGCTGTGTCTGCGATAAGTCTCAGAATATTGGTCAATCTAATCATTGTTTTGGGAATTATGTGCCAGTTTCTGTGGTTTAGCCTCTTCAAAAGTATATTTATATGAACATTGTTATAATTCTAGCAAAACATGATCTAGTAAGCCCAGCGCTCATTCTGCAAGCAGTAAATGACTACTGCTGCCTAACTAATACATTTGTATTTCCGTTTTGGAATTTGTAGCTATACCTTTTGCACCATTAGGAAGGAGATTGAAAAGGATTGGACGATGCCCACCCTAGGGCACTTTGATTGTATGTAAGAGAAAAATCTTAACTACAGATGCCATAGTCCGAAGAGAATAGGTGCAGTTTTGATACCGTATCTGGATGGTGAGGAAAGAGTAATTGCCGACAGAGATTTACCCTGGACAGCCGATGCAGGTGAACGGAGGTGAAACAGCTTTTTTTGAAAGCTGATCGGGATCGCGGCTGCCGAGCCAAGATGGTGGACAAATCCTGTTGCGGCTGAAACGTCTGGCTTCCCGATGGTCGGAGAGGGGCACAGGTGCCTGGGCAGCTGACCCAGGACGCTGGATGATTGGCGGATGGATCGGGGTCCCCAGTTTTGAAGAGGAGACCGGACAAAAGACCTGACCAAACACACGAGATCCCGAAATGTCGGCAGCGTATAGCAGTAGCACCCAGCTGCCATAGAGTTTCCCTAGCAGCGCAGACCACGTCTGCTCCCAGGAGGGGAGCACGGCATGAGCTTTCGCCCAGATCGAGTGCAACTGTGGATGGGAGACCCCGAGGTGGCACCGGGCCCTCGGGAAGCGACGGCGCATGAAGTTGAGAATGGGGCCCCTTCCCAGGCTCGTGTAACTACTGGGGCTGCAGGCAATGAACTCGTTGGGCTAAGGAGGATTGAAAACAACAAGAATGTATGACATTACAACGCATGCTTTTACATCGCATGCTTTTACAACGCGGTTTTTACAACGCATACATTACAACGCATAGTGCTTTGGGGCGCTGGATAGTGAATAGTTTAATTTACTATTCCAACTCCAGTCCCCGTGGATAGTAGGGAAGGTGTTGGATAGTACATTAAACCTATTCCCTATCCTAGAGCGCCCCCCAGCGCAATGCGTTGTAATGGTTTGCGTTGTAAAAGTTGCGTCGTAAAGGCACTGCGTGGTAAAAGTTGCGTTGTAAAGGATGTTTCCCAAACAACAAGGACCCCCTGAACAATAGTGTCAACAAACTCCTAGAGCAGGGAAAACAATGTGTGCAAAAATTCCTAGGCAGTAGAATAGTGGACAAACAAGTCATATAAATTAACCGTGAAAAGTAACAATCAAGAAAGTTTTTCATATAAAACAACCATGATTTTAATAGATACAGTTAAAAATCATACAGGTTACTGACTAAACACCAACCGTATGGTGACAAAAACAATAATTGAAATTCATATAATTAATACACAAAATGCATGATCATAAAACAAGGACACCACAAAGACTCAATATCATTGGTGTCCAAGGACAGTGGCGAATAGAACTCGACGCGCGTTTCGGCGTAGAACAAGCCTTCTTCAGGAGCCACACAGTATTATCTGAAACATATATATAAAAATATTCTTTTCATAATTTATTCAAAATCATAATACAAGGCAAATATTACAACTTAAAAACACATGATTATTCCTCAAATTACATTTTACAAAAAAATCCAACTTATCGCTGTCAAGTTAATAATTCCCATCTTGTTTCCACAGCAGACATAATAAGACATGATTATCAAGATTGTACAGTACTCATATTTAGTTATATCGGACAAAAACCTACATTTAGCAAAAATATACCCCAATGATATACAAAGCAGGGACGGGGTTGGAGTGCCCGACATATACTTTTATCGTATCTGTATTAAATAATAACAATACTCATTTACCTAATTAGTTTGTTCATAAAATGTCAATCATAGTAATTATATGTTTGTTAATACAAACTCACTGTTAAGGAAGGTTGACCGGACTTGTTTGAAGATATACTCTAAAAGTCCTGAATTCAAGGTAGAGCAGTGGCTAAAACAGATACAGTCCTAAATAGGAAAACACATATAGTGCCAGGGTTAGTTATATAATCCCTAAACAAACCTGCAGAGTGCAAGAATTGCTGCAGTCACACGAGCAATGGATGTCACAGGAGTGTGTGGAAATCAACCTAGGAGAACGGAAGTGGCTCGTGTAACTACTGGGGCTGCAGGCAATCAACTCGTTGGGCTAAGCACAGGCAGAGAAGAGGGTGGTCTACCCTCACCAGTCCCGTTGGGCCATGCAGTGCAGCAGGGAATGGGGTGATCCCCGAAAGAGATGCCTGGCCTTTTGCCTGACCCTAAGATGGCAACGGCTGTTGTACAGCCTAGAGCATGCGATGCCCAGCGCAAAGAGTGAGCTCAGAGCACACGCTCCACGTGAGAGAGGGGTACGCCATACTTCAGCAGGTGCTACAGAAACACGTGGCCCATCTGGAGATGGAGATAGGCGCCCGGAGGTACCATCACAGGTTTCTCTCGACAAAATCGCTTTTCCCCTCTGATTCTGTGACTTTAGAGTAGAGGGCTGCGAGGTTTGACACAAGAGTTGCCCTATGCCACCCAAAAAAGCTCAGCCCAACAAGGTCCCTAGCTACTTTGAGGCATCAAAAGCAGGAGGTGCAGGAGAAGGAGGGCGCCAAGGGACCGAGAAAAATGGCACTCCCCCAGGAGGACCTACTTGTAACCCTGGGGGACTTCAAAAGAGAGCTATGAGAAGACATAATGGCGGACATAGGGACTTCCTTTGAGTCCTTCAAATTGGAAATTATTGCACTTCAAGCGGACGTGGACTCGGTTGGGGCACGCACCCCCTACCTAGAAGCAAAAATGCCAAGATTTGGAAGGCCACATCCAGCCGCTAAAGGAGGGGGCGGAATCCCTTACTGCCCAGTTGAACTCCGCGCTTCTCAAGTGTGAGGACCTGGAAAACAGCTCCCAAAGAGAGAACATAAGGGTGCGGGCCTGGAGGAAGGGAAAGAAGGAACCGACATAGAAGCATATATGGTGCGCCTATTCACCAGTATTTTAGACGAGGGGGCACGTAAAGTTCTTCTGGAACGCGTCCACAGGTTGGGCCCCGCTTTACAGGGGAGAAATCGACATCCGAGAGACATTTAGCCAAATTCACCTCCTTTAAGGTCAAAGACATGTTGTTCCGGAAGGCCCAAGACCGAGACTTGGTGGAATACCAAGGTGCTACCTGTGCACTATTGCAGAATGTCGGCCAGGCCACGCTGATGAGACGCCAACAATTCCGACTGATCACCTCTGTCCTGAGGGAGCTCCACATTAGTTAAAGGTGGAGCTTCCCCTACGGGCTGGCTTTCTCCTTCAATAACAAGCACCAGCACTTCAGAGGTCAAGGAGGCGGCGGCCTTGCTAGATCTGGGGAAACCTTTGCCACAAAAAGAAAATGCCGAAAGATACCTCCACCGACAATATCACCGGCCGGCGAGCTACAGGGGCCTGGCAGACACCTAGGAAAGCTAACATGAACTCATCGTTATGAGATCTCATGCCCATCTCACTCTTTGCTCAACCTACAGAAGCGTCTGCCTGCCCGAGCAAGCGGAGGACAATGTAGAACCCTCCCCCGAGATGTTGGAATCCCCCCTTGAAAGGGGACAGGGCCGATGAAAGGATTTCCTACTCATTTGTTTTTCTGCCTTCTATTGCCGCAAACCGGATCACATCAGCCAGCAAGTGCCACTTCGATGGCTGGATCTGAGAAATGACTATACCAGGAACAAGGTCTCCCAGAAATCTCTCATGGGGCTTTGGGTGCGGAAATGGTCTTGCCCCAGTAGCTTTCCAAGGATACGATCCCAAGGAACTCTGCAGACTCCTGAACAGTTCATGTTTTTCGTTCATGTAGTTGTGTTGTCACTTGTTTTACTCAAGGATCACAGCCTAAATGCGATGGGGAGGTGCGGGAGGGAGAGACGGGAGGGTTCTCTGCTACTGCCTAAGTCTGGACGAAAGGACAGATGGGGGTTGAATTATTCTTGTGGAATGTTAGGGGCCTTAACTCCCCTAACAAAAGGCAACTCTTCTGGAAGTTTCTAGGGGATCAGGGCCGGCAGTTGGTGGCTGTGCAGGAAAGGGAAAGGAAGCGAGGCTGAAGCATAGGCACTATCCCCTGATATTTAGGCCGGCAGCCAACACCAAAAAAACTAAATGGAGTTGCCCTGCTGTTCCATTCCTCAGCTCACTTTCTCCTGGAAGACTCAAAAAGCGACAAGGAGGGGAGAATTATTATGGTTAGGGGCTTACTACTGGGCTGGCCCTGCACGATAGCCGCAGTGTACTTGCCTAATGTAGGACAGGCAGAATTTCTCCCAATCTTTCTCCTATCCCTGGCGGGCTTTGCTTCGGGGGAAATTGTTATCATGGGTGACTTTAATCTCATATGGCACTCACAGATGGACACTACGCGTCCACATAGAGCCGAGGGGGGGGGGAGGTGTTCAGCAAGGCTCTGAAACTATCCATGCAACAGCTGGGCCTTCTAGACACCTGGAGGACGCTTAATCCCAACATGCGTGACTATTCCTTCTTTTCACATGCCCACCACAGGTCGTACTCTAGGATAGACCACATTTTTATCAGTCAATCACTCGCACATGCCTGTACTACCTCCCTCTCCCTCTTCCTCCCCTAGCTATCTCGGACCATGCTCGCGTGACCTCTGTACTAAATTGGCCAGCCCCACGCTCTATATTGACCAGATGGTATTTTCCAGAGGTGCTGTGCAGAGATAGATAACACAGAGATGACATCCAGATAGCTAATAGTAATTTCTTCACTAATAACGATCCCACGGATGCATCCACCGCTGACAATTGGAATGCATTAAAAGAGCATATATGGGGTCATTGCATCTTCCTAGCCACCTCCCTCAGGAAACTACAGACGAAGCAACGGTTGGAGTTGGAACAAGAGTTGCTCAAGGTGGAGAACACCCATAAGGCCACACCCTCAGCCCGGCCCTTAGGAGGGTCACAGCTCTTAGGGGGAAGTTGAATGCCACACTAATAGAGCGGAAAAGACGATATTGAGGATCCAGGCCCATGGGTACGAGGGGAAGGATAAGGTAGGCTCCTGCTTAGCGAGGCAGCTTAGGGTCAAACAGGAGAAGGTCTATGTAAAGCAAATCATTGACAGGACTGGGGTCACAAACACCAGCGAGGCGGGGAAAGCCAGAGCATTCCACAATTTTTTTTATAGCACACTATACCAGGCAGAACTTCCCAGAGTGTCGGACCAGACGCAATACCTAGATGCATTGGAACTTCGTCAGATGCGAGCATCAACCAATGAGGAGTTGGGCTGCGCCATATCCCTGTTCTCTCTCCACAACTGTTCAACATATATATGGTACCCCTCACCACCATACTGAAAAAAGCCAACATCCCCTTCCACCTCTATGCAGACGACACGCAGATCTACATTGAAACCTCCTCCTATAATGACATTCTAAGGCTCAACAACACTCTCAAAGAAGTCCAAGACTGGCTAGCAACGAGCCACCTTAAACTCAATCAAGGAAAAACCGAGATCCTCCTCATCTCTAACAAGGAGGAAAACCCGCAAATCATTGAATGGGTAAAAGCCATCGATGCCCTCAACGGAAACCTCACCCTAACTAACTCGGTGAAATTACTGGGAATCACCCTCGACCACAAACTATCAATGACGAACCACATCAAGAACTCCGCTAAGAGCGCCTTCCTCAATCTGAAACTCCTCAACAAAATCAAACCGCACATTCCACAGAAAGATCTCAAACAAGTCACCCAATCACTGGTGCTGTCCAGACTCGACTATGGGATCGCAACCCTGTCCGGAACAGCTCTATCCCACCTAGCACCACTCAAAACTACCCTCAATGCAGCTGCCAGAATGGTCTCCGGTGCAAAGAAATTCGACCACATGTCCCCCGCGCTCAGAGATCTTAAATGGCTACCAGTGGCAATGCGAGCTAGCTTCAGAACAGCCTGCCTTACACACAAAGCCTTACACACAGGGAAACCAGAATACTTAGCATCTAAACTCAAGAAAGCTGGTCAATCCAGAAGTCTCAGAAGCTCAAACTCCTTACTACTCATCCCAATGAAAACACAGAAACAAAAAACTGCAGCCCGCTCTTTTGCAGGCAACGCTCCAAAAATCTGGAACTCCATCCCTGTGGACATCAGAACTACCCCTTCCTTTGCAGAATTTAAGGCTTGACTAAAAATACTCTACCTCAACCGTGCATTCCCGAACTCAAGCACATCCTGAAACTCTGACTACCTCAAAGTCGCCTCTCAGGCGCCAGACTATTTTAATCCTGACACTTGTATGACTTTATTTTGTTGAATTGTTTTATTCCTGTCTTTTCCTCCTACTCTGTAAAGCGCTCCGATACCCTCGGGTCAGGCCAGCGCTATAGAAAACTTCTAAATAAATAAATAATAAATAATATCCCAGGAGGAAGTGCAGTTAGCCTTTGACTCCCTCAAGCGACATAAAGCCCCAGGCCCAGATGAGTTTACGGCGCAGTTCTACCGAACCTTTGTTGCTGACTTAGCTCACTGTCCTATTCAATGATATTGCGGCAACCCAAGCAGTTTCACCCTCTATGGGGGATGCCCTGATATCGATAATCCCGAAGGCGGATAAAGAACCTCAACAATGTTCCTCCTACAGGCCTATCGCTTTGTTAAATCTAAATGCAAAACTTTACTCCAAAATCCTTGCCTCAAGAATAGAGAAAATTCTACCCACTCTTGTTCACCCCGACCAATCGGGCTTTATCAAAGGGCACCAGACCACGACTATCTTCGCAGGGTTTTTCACCTTCTAGATAAAGTCCAGAAAAAACTGATCCCGGCGGCCCATTCATCGCTCGAAGCAGAGAAGGCCTATGACCGGGTCGACTGGACTTTTCTACAGCTCTCTCTGCGTCGTTTTGGGTTCTGTTAGTCTTCTTGGGGATGGTAAGAGCAAACTTTAGTGCCCCGAGATCGGGTTATGGTGAACTGAGTGGCCTGATTTCTTTTTTTTTTAACTTAGCCAGGGCTGCCCCGTCTCCCTGATACGCTTCACTCTCAGCCTCAAACCTTTCGCAGCTAGGGTGAGGGCAAACCCGCAGATTAGTGGCATTCAGTTTGGTACAGATGACCATAAAATCTTGCTGTTTGCCGACGATGTGCTCCTGCCAATAACTAACCCAGTAGCCTCCCTGACCCAAATACACCAGGAGCTTTTGCAGTTCGAAAAGGTCTCAGGCTTCAAGGTTAACCTCTCTAAATCCTTTGTACTAAAGGTAACATTGCCTCCAGAGGTGCAAAGATTGGTTGAAGGATTGTCTTCCTTTCGATGTGCACGTTAGGCAATCCCATATCATCGGGTACAAATCACCCCCAAATTGTGCAATCTATATAGGGGTAACTTTTCTCCATTGCTTAGACAGCTTAAAAATGACTTTACAAAATGGAGTGCAACCTTTATCTCCTGGATTGGCCAAATCAACACAGTAAAGATGAACATGCAGCCACGCCTTCTCTGTCTTTCTCAGCGGCTCCCTATCCTACCTGATTATTAACTTCATATGGCAGGGGCAAAGAGCGCATCTTTCTCACTTCCTCCTGACGAGACAAGGGGGTCTTGCTCTCCCAGACTTTTTAATACATTACAGAGCAGGCCAGCTGCGGGTCCTGGGTGAATGGTCATTGAGGAAGTCGGAGAAATTGTGGCTTCACAAAGACAGGCAGGTGAAGGTAGAACCGTTTGGGACTTGCCTTGCAGGCAGAGAGCTGCCAGATCAGCTAACGCTTATTTGAGCATTCCCACAGCAATGACCCTCCAAACCCCTACCGGTGACCACGTTTCCATCACCCTTTACTACCATTCACTTTAGCACTGCCTTCCCTCCCCCTCCTCCCCCCCTCCCCAGCGCTACATGAGGGGCCCTTTGATCGTTGGAGGGAGAGAGACTGCCTCATGATTTCCGGCCTCTTCACTGGAGGGAAGGTTCGCTACTTTACAGACTGTGTGAACCATTTTCAGCCCCACAAACTGAAAGCTTCCATTATGCACATTTAGTACACTGGCTTCAGCAGCGGCAAATGTGGCAGGCAGCCACTAGAGAACTGCTCCTGTTGGAAAAATGTATCCAATCTGGCAACACAGGGAGGGGTTGCATCTCCTTTCTCTATACACTCATGCTCATATTGGGTTCTTCGCCATCAATGCATCATAGAGCATTTTGGGAGGGTATGCTGCCAACCTCGATAAGATAAGCAATGGGAATACCTATATAAAGACATAGCAAAATACAGTCGATCCATGTTCCTGAGAGAGGCCCACTATAAAGCATTATATGACTGGTATCTCTACCCACAGAATCTACATTAAATTTTTCCCAACACGCCGATCGCTGCTGGCAAGGTAACGGCCTTCTGGGGGACTTTAAACACATATGGTGGGATTGCTCGGCTATACAACCCTTTTGGAAGGGAATACTCTCCCAGATTAAGCTAATATCGGGGTACCTGATTGGCGATTCCATGGAACACATTCTCTTGGGGGTTCGCAATCCAATTCTCAAATATCAGACCGATCCATCATGTAGTTATGTCTAGGTGCGACTAAGATGGCTTTGGCAGCAGCCTGGAAGAAGCCGGAAGCTCCATCACTCACACAATGGCATGCTCACTTATGGCGCGCATTGACCCTGGAACGATTGGCCGATATTGTTGATGACTCTCGCAAGGGCTTTGACTATGTTTGGACCCCGCTAGTAAGCTACTTATTGGAGGAACTCCCTATGTTTGCATGCAGGTCCAGGCTACGGGCACTACACCTCTTTCTGATTTAATAAGGGATTCCCCTCCGCCGAGGTTGGGCCCCCGGGTATCTTCCCCCCCACATATGAACACTTCTGCGCTGGTCACATGAGTCTAATTTCTCGATCCCCTATCCACATATCAGACTATAAGCCTCTGTGTTTTCCTGGGTTTGGTTGTTTTTTTTGTTCTTCCCCTTGTTATTTCTTTCTTCTCACTTATCCATTGGTGTTTTTGTTTATCTACAAATGAAGAGGTTCAAATATTTTAGAACTCAACTTTAGGACCCTGTGCTCCACTTCTGTGGAAGCCCATATGTTCACCTTTGGACTCAGCGCAGGGTTCTCCTCTCAGTTATTTGCAGGGGCAATCCGACACTTGTTACAAAACTGTGCCTATACTATAGCTATCCACTGCATGGATTATGCTCCTGTGAAAAAGGATTGAACACACCATGGTTTTTACAAAATGTTTGTAATCTGTGAATACAATTCAATAAACCGATTTTGAAAAAAAAAAGGAAATGCATTGAAGAAGTAGACCATAAAACATTCCCCTATCATAAATAATAAAACAAACCCAATTGAAGCAATTTCTAAACATAAAAATGTTAAACCCTGGAACCCTTTGAAGATACTAAGTAATCCAGGATCGGACTGGGACCAAATAAGTGTCCCCCAAAAGGAACAGATCTCTTTAAAAAAAAAAAAGTTGTAATATCACTGAAATCAACAGTAAAAAACATTAGAACTGGCCAAAAAACCGGCCTAAAACTGCTAAAAAATAGTGGTACACACACTTATCTTTCAGACCAGGCCAGTGGGCACTGTCTGATTGCTATATAGGCCAGTTTGACCCTATCTCATGTAAATTAAATAGGAAATACATGGTTTTCACAAAGTCTTTCCTCCAATTAGGCTTCCTTTTCATAGTGAGACCTACCCAAGGTAAGTGTTGTTGATAATTATGATGAGTAGAATTTTATCAAAGGGCCCTTGACATCTTTGGTTATGCCTCCTAACTTCTGTAGAATGCTCTGCATCCAAACTTGATGGTTGGGATGATTTTACACCCTTTTCATTAAACCTTGTTAACCTAGACATGCTTCAGGTATTGCCCTTGTGTCAACAACCATCACGTTCTTTTCACCTTTGCAATAATAAATGCTGCCATAAATTGCGACTTGCCTTTTCTCCCATATAGGTTTCTTCACCAAAATCTTCTCGTGAACCATGTACCAACCAATCCAGACAGAATATTTCTAGTACATGTTCTATACTTTCCTTGATACTTGGCATGTTTGTCTCCTCATATACCCACAGATATCCGATACCTTTTCTTGCATTATATGTCAGTATTCCCCACTAATATAAAGGGTAATAATCCATAAGGAAATATATTTAAAAAGTAGAATTTAGTAAATTAACCATAGCAGTAACAAGTGGCCATTTGCAGGTCTGTGCACGCCTGTACAAGTCATTTTGGTCCAGATCCCACGGCCATGGGCGTCTGCAGGGGGGGCAAGGAGGGGCGCTTGCCCCCCCTGGAGCGCCTCTCCTTGCCCCCCCTGCGCAAGCCCATCTTCCTGGATGCATTGGTACAGATGCCATCTGTACCAATGCATCCAGGAGTGAGGCCTGACGCTGGGGCCTTTAAGCATTGCAGGGGACAGAGCTGTTCTCCTGCAAAAGGCCTCAGCTCCCTGATGGGGCGCCTCGAACTCCTCTGAGCACAAGAGCAGCTCCACCCCGCCCATTATCATTCTGTGTGGGGCTGATTGCCCCATACAGAATGACAATGGGTCAGTCTGGGCTGGCACAGCATGTGGTGGCCTCCTCCAGCCTCGGTCCAGGGCAGGGCATTCTGTCACATGAAAGTGCAAAAACGCCCATGCTGCTGCTAGGTGAGAATCCACTTAGCCAAAGGAAGGCGGAGAAAGAAGTTGAAAGGAAAGGATTATAGTTTTAGTACAGCAACCATGATTGCTGCTTTTTTATTTTATTCAACTAACAACCATTGACAAAGCCAATAGTTCTGGCTTGTTGTAGGTGTAACGTTACTTGTTCTAAGTGTAACGTTACTTGTATTATATATCTGGATGCAATGACAGAAGCAACAAAAATACCAGTCAGGCGGCACATTATATTAAGCACAGAATTTTGGCTTATGTGTTTTAAGGCACACATTTTGTTACATCAAACACCCTTTTGAAGAGACCCCCTAGTTTTCTCACCCCACTTAAAGTTCTGGAAACACCATCATGTCAGTCGCCCATGTCAAGGCCCTGCGCATCATGCATGACTCATGCCCTTCACTTTTTCAGATTGCCTATGTGCAGGGGCATAGTGAACCCTGCTCCACCCCACCCCTTACTTTAGGAACTGCAGCGAGGGTGGAGTCCTTGATGGGTCTCATAATAATGTGAAAAGGTGAGTGAGTAAGTAAGTTAAGGGATGAGTGGATGGATGGATGGCTGGATAGATGAGTGAAATGATGGATGGATGGATGAGTGAGTGAAAGGGTGGATGACGGGCGAGTGAATGGGTGGATGGATGAGTGAAATGATGGATGGATTGATGAAATGATGGATGGATTGATGAATTGATAAGTGAAAAGGTGGATTAATGAATTGATAAGTGAAAGGGTGAATGGATGGACGGATGAGTGAAAGGGTGGATGTAAGGTTGGATGAATGAGTGAAAGGGCGGGTAGATGGACAAAAGGATGGATAGATGAGTGAAGGAGTGAAAGGATGGATGGATGAGAGAAAGGGTGGATGGATGAGAGAAAGGATAGATGAATGATAGGTTCAATGGATGGATTCATGAGTGGATGAGTAGATGGATGGGAGGGTGGATGGATGGAAGGATGGATGGCTAAGTGAAAGGGGAATTGAAAGAGGAAGGGGGATGTGTAAATGGATGACTGAACAGGTGAATGGCTGGATGGATGAGTTAATGGATGGATGTGTGGAAGAGTGGATGGATGAGTGTACAGATGGATGGAAGGAAACGTGTTGGATAGGTTTGTAAATGGATGAATATGGACATGGATCGGCACACAGATGGAAGGACAGAATGAATCGTGAAAGACTGAATGATGGATGAAAGCATGATTACACATTGTATGCCCCATTATCTTAAGCAACATTTCCTACATATTGACTTTCTCATTTATATGAGTGATTGTCTCTATATAATATGTGTGTGTTGTAACGCACTCCAAAACTCTGCCCCACATATTTGGGATGAGTAGCACTATACAAGAAGTTAAATACACATGAGAGAGGATCTATGTGAAGATGAGGGGCGCCATTGGAGGGTGGTATCAAGGCCAGACTGGCTGGAACGGGCATCAGGCGTTTTCTCTGGGAGCTGGAAAGGTGGGGGCGGTTTTGTTACCATAAAAAGACCTGCACATTTGCTTAAAGCTGCACGTATACTGACAAACCATGAAGTGCACAATTGTCTCAACCTAATATAAACTTTTTTTCACTTGTACTTTAGTGGTTGTCTATTTACTTACTTATATACTATTGTGCAACCTTCTCTGATGTGTCTTTAAACCTTACCTTTTGTCCTGAATTTTGACCTCCTGTCTTGAATTTTTGTCCTGAATTTTGACCCTTTGTCCTGAATTTTTACACTCACTCTCCTTAATTTGCACCCATTCCAGTTGGTCACTCTAGGCATCACATCGACCCCTCCAGGTACCGGTGGTTGGGTGGGGCGGTGATCCTTGGCGTTCAGATGGAGGGGGCTACCAATGACAGAGGCGACAAGTGCAGGCGCGCTGCAACCCACTCATCACCACCACATGAAGGAAGAAAATAACCCGATCAGCTCGTTGACCCAACTTCCTGAAAAAAACTTTCAGACACCATGGAAAGGCAGCAGCATTTGCTGTCTGGAGTATGTCAAATTAGATTTGTACAATAAACCTATTCAATTCCTCTCCCTCAAATTTCGGGAGGGGGGGCTAATTCATCCAGCCAAATCCATGTGCAGAGTGGAGATGCAGGGGCTCTAAGTAGGGGTGAAAACACAACAAAGCCTCATTACCAAGTAAATGGTCTTTTAAAGACCTGTGTGAAGTACTCGGGTGCGGCTGTGTGTGTGTGGTGTGCGGGGAAGCTGTCTCAGCCGGGCACACACATTCTTATAACATTCACACCCCTCAGAATGACAAATCACCACTTCTAGCTGCCTGGTCATGGCGTGGGAGTGGGAAGATGTACACAGCAAGGGGAAAGGGATGGTGACGCTTTTCTTTTGTATAGGAATTTCTGCTGGCATCATAGCCCAGGGTTTGCTGTCTGTGCACTTGTATATGTGTGTATCCATACAAGTGCACAGACAGCAAACCATGGGCTATGACACCAGCAGGAATGACTTTACAAAGGAAAAGCGTCACATGCACTGCCATCCCTTTCACCCTGCTGTCTGTGCACTTGTATGGAATACACATCCATGGCGCTGCTCACCAGATAAATGGTGAACAGGGCCATGGATCTGTCTCTTTTTGCATCCAAGGGCACAGACGAAGAAGCAGAGGAGGCCCAGGCAAGGAGAATCCAGGAGACATTTGACCAACACCTATCTAGAAAGTGAGACCTTCGGGAGGGGCTGGATGCCAGGACAACAGTGCTGCTGATCAGCCCTACTCCACTGAATAGTATCAGAAGAGCAGGCAGCAGTTTTTAAGTAAGTTCCAGTAACTTTAATGCATTCTGCAGCATCACCAGCATTACCTACTGGCTGCATATCTAGGTTACAGTGTCTTAGACTTACATGCATGGAAACCTCAAGGAGGACAGTCCCCTCCGAATATGCGAATGTAGTGTAAGTTTGTAGGGATAGATTTACAAGCCCCTTGGGCCACTTTTGCGACACTTTTCCCATGTTAATAGTGACGCAAAAGTGGCGCAGGGGCTTGTAAATCTGCCCCATAGCGTTCAGCTTTTGGCATGCCAGTGGGGTAATTTTAGGGTTTAGGGTGGGTATGGGTTTTGGGGTGGCAGGGATAATTTTAGGGTTCAAGGTGGATATGAGTTTTCTGGTGAGTATGGGGTTTGGGGTGCTAGGGGAAATGTTAGGGTTCAGGGTGGATATGGGTTTTGGGGTGCCAGGGGTAATGTTAGGGTTCAGGGCGGGTATGAATTTTGGGGGGCATGGGTAATTTTAGGGTTCAGGGTGGGTATGGGTTTTGTGGTACCAGGGGGTAATTTTAGGGTTCAGGGTGGGTATGGGTTTTGGGTTGCAAGGGGGGGGGGGTTTAGGGTTCAGGGCAGGTATGGGTTTTGGGGTACCAGGGGGACAATTTTAGGGGTCAGGGCGGGTATGGGTTATGGGTTTTGGGGTGCCAGGGGGCTAATTTCAGGGATTAGGGAATGTATGAGTTTTAAGGGGCCAGGGTGTAATATTAGGGTTCATATGTGTGCTCTAATTGTTGTCCAGTTTCAAATGCAGAATTCACCACTTTTTTTTTCTCAGCTTGGCCTGAGCATTACCCGATCTTGATTGTCTGCCATGTTAGCCTACCCTATTGATTAACATTAGCCACGCCCCCTCATTTGCCAGGTTAGCGCCCCCCCCCCTGGAAAAATTTCTGCGGATGCCCATGCCCACGGCACATGTCCAAATAGGCCAAACCTCCTTACTGAAATCTCTTGGCTAAATAAATTCTTTATCCTGGTCTACCTCTTTTAGAGATGGCTTGCTTCTCTATTCAGTGCTAAAGATAATAATTAAAGATGCCCCAGATATGAGACCATGACATTGACTGTTTTTTCTATCAGGAACCTTGGTGCCCATAAAAAGATGAATTTATGTACCTCCAACTGGCAGAGTATGATATAATGTTGGTGGAATGCTCTTCCTTAAAGGATCGATGCCAGTTTCCCAGCCATTCCAGAATTACAAGTAAATAACCATTACTTCATTAGCCTCATAAGCTGAGAGTGGTTATGGAGGTGTCAAAGGTGACAAATATGTCTAGTAGTAGTAATGACACAACTTCAGTTCTGTGCAGTTGCTTTCATCCCAGGCGAAAGTTACTGTTGATTGAGTACATCTCCTATGATGGAAAACCTTTTGTTTATAAAGTTGACTTTCTTCCAAGAAGTTTAACTTTCGTTAGGCTGATTTGCCGCATACTGACAAGTGTTAGGCCAATCAATTTTTAGTGGCTGTCTGCTGGTGCAGTCCAGGGGATTCTCCAAGCTAGAAGTTTATTTTCCATCCTGCCTGGTGACACATTGTTTTGCTGGTAGGAGCATACCTTATTCTCGGTAAGCTCCACCCGATGCTTGCCAGGTCCAGCCTGATGCTTGTGACTTCCAGCCCTTGTATGGCCGCTCATGCCCTTTTTAGAGGTGGCACTGATGTTCTGATATCAGGGGATTTCGCTTTCCTTTTAGGTGTATTATTTTACCTTTACCTGGATGATTCTTGCTTTATTCTAAAGCTGCACAGAGAGTGTATCAAATGGTTGCTTAAGTAATGATGGCAGCATAGAGAAGGGTAGAGAATTGAAATGCATAGATTCTTCACCTTTGAATACTACCGGACTGGATCCAGAGAAATTTTCCAGTCATACTCCCTCTCACCAGTAGGTGATGCCATGCAGCTCTGCGGTGATACCATTCTGCCATGGAAGTGAAGATACTAGCCACATATAACCACCACCCCTTTACACACTGACATCAGTTCTTTTCTTTCCAACCATTTGTGGATCCAGACCTCTGTACCCAACTTTTTTGTTCTGCCGATGACTTAAAACCTTTTGTACAACAGATTTTTAGGGAAAATGACTACTACCAAAATGACAGGATTCAACGCATACCCGAAAGCAGATGGTTGTCTCGGAGCTGCATGACTTGACTTGTATCTATGATTTTGGAATTCAGTCACAACTTGAAGTGTGCCTAATTCACCCGAAGGGAATCCAGGAGCAAGAGAAGTAGCTTTGTGTCGCTGAACATGAGTAGGTCATAGACAAAGCACAAGTTCTGCTTCTGCTTTAAGTTGCGCTGCCGCTCATACACCCATTCACTGTCATTCCCGCAAAAAGTTGACCTGCTGATCAAAGTTTTCCAATAAGGCCAAGCCAAAAAGGTAGTGCAAGTGCAAAAAAGCTAAGCAGGACTCAAACTGTTTTGCACTTCAAACTCCGGTAAAAAGGCACAAGGACTCAAGATTAAGATTTCACCCTTCCTGTGTTGCCTGTATTAGACCTAGTCCTACATCTATTCCCAGCTCAACCCTGCAACAAATAGCGACGTGCAAAGAGGCCATGCTGCAGATGTTTTAAATGCTTCTGGCTCCCTCTGATGCAGTGCCAAGAAATTATACAACCAGACTCTAATCCTTGTCTTCTGCCTTAACGGCAGTATTACCAGAGACTTCAGACTCTTTATTTCTGATTCTGATTAAGTTAAGAAAATATCTACTGGTCCTTGAGATACTAATGTAGAAGTTACACTGATTTTCTTCTATTTCTTGGGGCAAAACATGTCCCTTGAGATGGAGGTAGACTGTCCATCGGGGCCGCAACTGAAGAAAGTGGGTCTTTTGCATAAGTGGTACAAAGGGCAGCAGAAGTCTTGAACTTACAGTTGCCTACTATTGAGACAAGAACAACTTTAACTAAAAATTCTCCCACCTGAGTCTGATTTATCCGAGCCACTCTTTCCATTCGGTGAAGCCCTTACCGATACTTTGATGGTAACATAGGCTAAGACCAGATGTGAACCTATGGTCAGTTGACGTGTGGCTAGGTAGACAAGCACCTAGGGATCATGATTTATTGACGACAATCTACATCTGAAAGCCTGGTAGTGCAAGCTTGAACTTGAAAGGTCAGTACAAATTCTTTTCTGGCAATCCTTCTGCTACAGGGTCGAAACAGGTTGATGATTTTTAAAAGAAACTGTTCTCTGCAAGCTTGGCCCTTTGATCTCTTAATGTAGTTTGCTTTTTGGGTAGGCACACCCAGGCTTTGTGGGACAAGGCCAGATAGATCGTACCGTACGGGCTTTCCTGGATGATCTAAGGGCCTTTATGGCTCAAACCATACAAGATTATCAGGAAGCGACCAAAAATTAGCTCCACTCTGGCTTGGACACCACAGACTGCGCTGGAAGAGCCATTGGTCCCAATGTCATGCTTTAAAGGAATACCAGGATGAGATCAATCGGGTGTTCGGGAGACCTGCAAGCGTCCTTGATGGCTATGCCCTTCGATGGATCTAAACTGTTTGGTGACAACAATGATTTGGCTCTAGAACGATTTAAGGATAGCAATGCATAGGACAATCTTTGGGACTGCTGTCCTGCCAAGCAGTGTCTCAACCATAATGAAAGTTCAGAGGCAAATTCAGAAGGCTGGGTACATACAACACCAGCCTTCCCAATTTTTACTACAGCAACAGACCCGGTCTTTTCGAGGTAGAGGACATGGTAGCATCTGAGGCCACTTGCACCAGCGGTGATAGAAATCCTCCAACTCTTCCTCAAAAGCTGCAGTAGCTTTCAGGACACTGTAGCTTTGCCTTCACAGGCTCCGCACCAGTCGGCGGGAGCCAGAATACGTTATTTTCTCCCTGACAGGAGGTCTATCACATTAGGCAGGTAGGTCTTGCAGATTATTCCAAGGGGCTATTTCTCTGATTAGAAAAAACACACATTTACACTCTGTTTTTGAATCACATGAAGGACAATTATGTGGCATATGTAGTTTCTGATAGATGACACCTACTACAGATGACACCTACTACAGCTGACACCTACTACAGCTGACACGTTTCATCACAGATGACTTTTTCAAGGCTGGTTATGATTTGAAGATAGAGTAATGTCCAAGTCTTGCATAAGAATTATTAAATGTATATGTAACCGCCAATTAATATGTAGATTATGTAGTATTCATCAAATAAATTTGGAGCGAAGAGAGCTTAGCAGACAGAACCAGCTAAGAATATTGGTATGATATTCTGGGTACCTGTCCGTAATAGACGTGCCGATGAGCATCCATGGTCTGAATGGTAATGATCACAGCTGGTATTTGTAGAATTATACTAGTCTTCAAATGAGACTACTGGGCGCTGTTTGTAAAAATGAAAAACACCATATTGTACAGCTATATGATATTTTTGGTCCATTATCAAAAACAGACTGTACCTATTGTTGCTGCTAGATGTGCTCCTGACATACTTTGTTTAGCTTAAGGAACTGGATGGACCACTAGAGCATCTTCTTAGTAGCCAGCCATCTGGCAGGGTCTCAGACTGCCACAGCAAACAAGCTATGCAGGCTCTGACTGGTTGATTACTAGTGACATCACCTCCCGGAGGTAACCAGCAGGTTGTCCTCTCCGCCAGTGACAATGCACAGCGTTGGCTCTAATGTGCACTGGTGTCTGCTCCAAGAAATTTACTAGGAGATGCATTCCAACTGCTATTGGATACAGGTCTCATGTACATGTTCCTGCCCCTGTTTCATCTGCTTTCTGTTCTGAGTAAAGTTCAAATCGATTAGGCTCAAATCATCTTGATAATCCTGGACTGATGGGTATGGTTCCAGGAGTATCTAAGCCCAGAAGCATCTTGAGTGAATGATTTTTCCTCCGATTTGGCTACTACTCTTAGAGGATCTCCTTTTTCAGCATCTGGGTGTGTCCTGCAACCCATCCTGTTTGGTGACAACAATGATTTGGCTCTAGAACGATTTATGGATAGCAATGCATAGGACAATCTTTGGGACTTAAAGAAAGTTCACAGGCAGATTCAGAAGGCTGGGTACATACAACACCAGCCTTCCCAATTTTTACTACAGCAACAGACCCGGTCTTTTCGAGGTAGAGGACATGGTAGTATCTGAGGCCACTTGCACCAGCGGTGATAGAAATCCTCCAACTCTTCCTCAAAAGCTGCAGTAGCTTTCAGGACACTGTAGCTTTGCCTTCACAGGCTCCGCACCAGTCGGCGGGAGGCAGGATACGTTATTTTCTTCCTGACAGAAGGTCTATCACATTAGGCAGGTAGGTCTTGCAGATTATTCCAAGGAGCTATTTCTCTGATTAGAAAAAACACACATTTACACTCGGTTTTTGAATCACACGAAGGACAATTATGGCTCAACTGCATGTTTGGAAATTAAGCGGAAGCAATTGCTTTCATTTGATTTGCCAACTGTGGTGCTTTAAGTCATCCTTACAGCCTTACGACCTTCCGCTTGTCTACACTGGGAGAAATTTGTTGCCTAATGTGGTGTTCAATGCACCAAATCTTTGCATGTTAAAGTTTCAGATGGTTTGCGATTTGTTCTTTCATTCGCTCTGCAGGGCCTTTTGTTGGGTACAATTAAAGGTTATTTCTTGGCCCCATTTGGCCTTTTTGTGTTTACATGCCCAACCTACTTTATTCAGATTGCTGGTTGTAATATGTGTTATTAAACCTAAGATTGTCATTTCTCCCAAAACTTTTAATCATGCCTCAACATGATTTGAATTTAGATAAGAAACTTCTCAGGTGAACAACCCTTTTAGAAAATTGCACAGTTGCTTATTGTGACTCCTTATGATCAAGGCTGTTTTTCCTCATTGATTGCTGCAAGACTTATTGGTCTGAGTCTACAACCGAAACCCTCCACCTTTTGGGGATGTACTGCTACTGCTACGGTGTCTGCTCTTAAGTTAGGAATCTATAGTTAAAAGTGTTCATCAGAGGAAAAAAATACTTTCTTTCGGTTGTAAGCCATCTGGTAGACACTATCTAATTGTAGATTCCTCATTGCTCTCCTGCGACTACTCGCTCTGTGGAATGGACTCCTGACCAATATAATAAGGTCCCTATTTAGGAATTTGCAGAATGTCATTGACAAATTGTAGAATGCTCGCCACTTGAGGGCATAAAAGGAAAAAGGTTGAAAAAATTTGTTCAGAGCGTGCTGTGGTGGCTCTTATGTGCGACTTGGCTCCTTCACTTCCAGGGTGATGTAAAGTCACCACAAAGCTGCAAGGTGCCATTTATCAGCCCTAGGGAGCATTGCTGGAAAATGTCTCCAGATCCAGTCTGGTTCCTGGAAGTATTCTAAAGGTGAGGAATCTGAGGTTAGATAAATTATTATAAGAAAAAGCGCAACCGAAGGTAAGTAACTCCATCTGCACTGTGACAAATCTTATGACTTCACTCTGGTGATTTTCCCGTTTGCTAAAGGGCATGGCTATTGCTTGACAAATGAAGTGTTAAATGCTCCAATCTTATTGCTGCAAAGCTGATGCTGCATGTAGTCATTCTTATGCAGGACAGCTGTGTGAGGCTGGTTGAGTTGTGCCTTATTAATACATCCATTCACCAGTTCGGTCCTTAGTGATTATACCTTTTTTCACACACCTTTTATACTCTGTTAGGGCCAGATGTAGGTAAATTTTATTTACCGACCTCTTAAATACCGAGTCATACCGACTCGGTATTTCAGAGGTCGGAAAATAAAAATACCGAGATGTAGGTAATTGCAGATGTGCAATTACCGAATCGGAAACAGTCGGTAATTTCCGATGTGGTAAATACCAACCAGTTAATGCCCATGCATTCCTATGGGCTTTGAAGCCCATAGGATTGATTGGGCATATACCGGTCGGTATTTACCACATCGGAAAATACCGACTGTCACAAGGGTGCAGGGGGTGTCACTTTGACACCCTCTGGCACCCCCAAAAGAGGCTCGGGTGCCATGTGGCAGGCATACCTGCCCTAAGGGCAGGTCTGCCTGTCATATGGCATAGGTGTGCATGCACACATGTGCATGCACACCAGAAACGGTATTTTACCATCAAGTAGTATTTGATGGTAAAATACCGATTTTGTACTGCTTGTGGGACTCAGAAGAGTCCCACCTACATACCAATTTTCCGGAATCAGTAATGATACCGACTCGGTATTTTACATACTCGGTAAATTTACCTATCGGTAAATTTACCGAGTCTGTAAATTACAGGGACCTACATGTCAAATTGCTTTTACCGGGTGGTAACGGCCGAATTCGGCCGTTACCACCCGGTAAAAGCCTACCTACATCTGGCCCTTAGTGTTTTGTGGCTCTTTGATCCTCCTTTGATCCTGCTCTTGTTTTATGCAAGTGAAAGGTTGTCAGTAGCAGCATACCGGGTTTCATTGGGGAGTGGGGAAGATCTACATTGTATTGAAGCGATCGGTAGCAGTGAATGTGGGGTTCATCAGGGAAGCATGTTCACTGTTGTGATCGTCTGGTTTTTCCCTGGTCGTGCATGTACTCGGAGACATCTTAGTCTGTCACAGCAGTCGTAACCATTCAATGGTTTCTCTCCCTAGTTTAGCTTAAAAGATATATAGATTACCAGGGAAAGTGTATGTGTGCTATGGTGAGACTCAAGTTTCCCCGACCCATTTGACAAGTGAGAACTAAATTCTATTGCATTCCCTCTGGTGGATGAGTGTGATGAACTGAAAATGATTCCTAGTATCGAGCAAAGTTGGAAAATCATGACTTATTGGTTAAGAAAAGTGGTATTGGTACAGCAAAAACGGACAGAGCTTCTCTAGGCTCTCTTACAGAAGTATTATTCAAGGAAGGAAGAGGGACACCCAGGGCCGACTTTGGCGCAACCACTGAGTGTGCTACTTCCCTGCTGTAAAAATTGGATTATTTATTGAAGTAGGTGACTAACCCCCCTCAAGAATAATCACAACGCTTGTCCTAGTGAACTCTATTAGTCCCCCAAGTTAACTGGATTTCAGTCTCCTCCCTCCCTTGGTAGCTGTGGCACAGAGCAGAAGGCTTAACTTAACGCAATCTGAAAAGTGTTTCTGTAGTACCCAAACCATAACAGTCAAAATTCAAAAATCCCAAACCAAATTTTAAAAGTACAGTAAAAGTTAAACAAAATTACGCCATAACGACAAAAATCCAATAAGGTGGAAGCATAAAGCACAAAGTGTAAGTTGTTCAGGTAGACTGTTATCTTTGCCCAATTTGGTGCTGACCACAATAGAGTGCGAGTCAGATTCATCAACCAGATTCGTCCTTGTCAAAGATCTTAACTTCTGATTTTACAGGCACATGCATCAAGAAAAGCTTTTGCAAGTCCTTAATTGCGACTATTAAGGAATCGCATTTGAGGACTCTCAAAGGCCTATGCATGTAGAAATCGCTATTAAAATAGCGATTCCTAAACATTCCTTAATTGCGACTCGCAAATTGCTACTCGCAATTAAGGAAGGACCTCCTACTCTTTCCCATGGGCCTACAGGCCCTTAGGAATGAATGGGAAAGTGCATATGCAATTTACGAGCACCAATAGGTACTTGAAAATTGCGCATGCAATTTGAAGGGTATCAAAAGGACACCCTGTTGTACCTCCGAAATTGAACTGTGCACACATGTTGCGCACACACATGCCCTAAGGGCATGTGTGTGTAACCTACAACTTTGAAAAATGCACTTTAGTGCATTTGTAAAAGTTTTTGCAAATTACAATCAAGTTCAAATTGATGGTAATTTGCACCCCCTATTAGAAAAATCGCTATTAGCTATTTATTCATGCATTGCATTTAAGCAATCGCAATTTGCGATTCCTTAAATGCAATCGCAATTTAAGAAATCGCAATAAATAGCGAGAGCCTTTTAGTTTCATGCACCGCAGAGGCCCTTTTTGCGGGCTCAAACGGGCGATTTTTGCGAATCGCACCGTTTGCGCTCGCAAAAAAGGTTGATGCATATGCCTGTATGTCCTTAAAGACTCAGGAGAGGCACTTGGAGACTCATAAGATGTCAGAGGTCATCAGCAGGGTCCTGTGACCACTGGTCAGGTGGGCAGTTGCAGGAGGCAGGTGGGCAATTGCAGGAAAAGGCCTATTTTATCTTGTTGTGTTCAATAGCCTTTGCTCTTGCCTTATGAGCTTTGGAGTCCACTTTTTACTGGGTTCCAGACTGAGCAGATCCATTACTTCAGGGCTGCTCTCAGGAGGTCACAGACAGCAGGTTCAGCCATTTACTGTTCTTGCTTAGGTCCAGTAGTGTTCTGAAGTGGGTGCCTGGAGATGCTACATTCATGCCTGATATGAGCTAGTGGGTGGGAACATGCCATAACCAATGGGCTTGCTGTTTCCATCATCAACCCTACTCACTTTGAGCATTTTCAACATGGCAAAAGGCTTCCACCACACTCATCCTGGGCTCTAAGGGTAGGTGCTGTGTGTGAGGAGTGTACTATAGTAATCCTATTGTCCTCCCACATCTAACACCCAAATCAGTTTGCGGGCAGCCAGTTTACCCACCGTAGGCCCAGAGACAGAAGTATAGTCAAAACAAATTGGGGTTCATCAGCAACCAGATAGTGGGAAAACAATAATTGTCTTGCCATCCTCCTTTCTTCCTAACAGGTGCACCCCCTATGCTATATGTAACACCCCAGTAGGCCTATAAGGCAGAGTATGACACTGCATTGGATGCTCATAGTCCCTACATTGCACAGTCTGTGAGGTTCACGGGACTCATCCTAGACCATTTAGGTAAACCTATTGTTTGCTCCTGGGAGGTATTTCACACCTTTCTAATACCTATTCAAATGATAATCCCTGGCCTGGAGAATTTTGAGAGCATATGCAAATTACCTTCCTGGAAATTTGGGCAGATAAAAGGTAATTTTCAAAAAATTACTTTTCCTTAATATTTATTAAAACTCTGACTTTGCAATTGAATTCAACTTTTATTAACTAATAAAAAATAGCTGTTTAATTATTTGTGTAGCTAGTACCATTGCTGAGATCCAGTATTAGGCTTTTAATCTATTCGTTGGCTTTCTACATCAGACATCCAGGCTTGGCACAGTTAAAAATAGCTTTTGGGTGCTAGTCACGAAGAAATGTTGGCATTACATTTCTAAATGTCCTACATTTGAATACCATGCACCCTGCCTTGGTAGCCACATGGCCTGGATAGGGTTGAAGTAATGATACTTAAAAGAGAGGCTGTGACCTGTCAGAAGGGTTTATTTTGACAGGCTAAGGTCAAATTGCAGTATTTAAGCTGGCACAGTGGGGTTACAGTGATAGACCTGAAGCCATGTTACCCTGTCACTGTAATGGTTTGCATAATAGGTGCTACTGTCTACTAAGGACTTGTAGGTAAGTTGGCTAAACCAATTTGGAATATGCCAACTCGTCCATGTTTAAAGGGGGAGCACAGGAACTTTACCAGTGTTTATCAGGGATAAAGTGCACAAAGAGCTAATGGCAGCAAAAATATAAAAAGGCAAAAAATACAGGGTGACCACGCAGATGAGACGGGTTGTCTACACAAACCCCGTTACAGCAATATTTTCCGGAGAACAGTGAGGGTCCAACCAAAGCTTCCACAAACCGGACTGTAACATTTTTACTCACAGGCTATGAATTCTCCCAGTTTTGGAGTGATGAAAACGAAATAAAAACACAGCTCCCTGAACCTAAGGTACAGGAGAAAGATGGGAGGTCAATTTTGAAAATTTGCTGCGGTAGACCTGGTATTTGTCCATCAACTGCCTCTACCAGCTATTGTGTCTTCCTGGAAATAGGCGGTTGTAAAACGTGCTAAATGTGTAGAGAGATTTCTTTATTTGGTGTGATAGCAAATGTGTGCCACACTTTAACATTTCTTGACACAATGTGTTTCAACCTCTAATTTAGGGCCCTCTCCTTAATACAGGCCTCGCTTGAAATGATCATTGCTACTTGATGCAGTGTTTTATTCAAGACACTTTTCCTTTGACATTTCTAAATTCTGTGAAATCGAGTGCAGGCTCTTTGGAGTGTACGTGCTCATTGCCCTACCAAAGACTGCATCTTGGGTGGATTTCTAAAGTTGTGTCATTATTTAAAAATAAACAAATCTTTTTATTAAACATATGTCATTTACAGCATAAACCTTTACACGGACGATCGCCTGAAGGCACCAATACAGTAACTGTTACGTAAGATTCCATGTTTTGTTACAGTACTCAGGATAGATCTCCACTCTCCTCCCCCACTATTCTATGTGACCATCCCCACCCTGCTCTAACTCCCTGTCTACCCTCCCTCCCTCCCCTCCTTCACAGATTCCTAATTGTCTCCCATTGGTTCCACACTTTCTCCCATTTTGTGGGGCAACCCCCACTCATATATTGTTTTTTTCTGCTGCACAGCACCAATCAAGATCTGCCTTCCATTGGCCTACTGGCGGGGGGGAGGGCAGCCCCCCACGCTCTGGCGAAGTTCCTCTTGGCCACCATCGCCTCCACTAATAGCCACATTTTCTGATATTTCTGCCATGTCTGATCACCCGTTACTCACAATATGTGCCAGCTGGCCTCAAGCGGCACGGTCTGTCCAATCATCTCTGACATAACTCGTACCACCTGCCCCCAGAATTGTTGTATGGCTGGGCTCCCCATGATAATGTGGAAAAAGGTACCTCTTTGATCGCAACCCTTCATACAGCGATCCGTTGGGGTGCGTCCTATCTTGGGCATGATCGTGCTAGTAGAATAGGACCTATGGAGAATTCTTAATTCTATTAACCTGAATTTCGCCCTGATTGCTACCTCTCTTGGGCACTGTATGGCCTCTCCCCAGTCATCTTCTAATAAGCCGATATCTGCCTCCCAACTCTCCCGCTAGGTCATTGATGATCTCCCTCTATTTGCAGGATAGTGCCTTTTCTGGGATAGGGTCTAGTATGAGTCGATCCTCCTAGTTTTATTCAGAAATGTGTTCCCCTACTCATGTGCCTCCGCAATGCATGCCCTATCTGCATGTACCTATATCTTTCCGCGTCGGCCAATTGGTATTACCTTTGGAGTTCTTCAAACAAAATTATCGCCTGGCCCCTCCATAGTTCGTCTAGGTCTACTATATCAGTTTCCACTTATCAAAGCCCTGTAGGTTGCCCACCTCCCTTAACATATCACTGTCCAAGTGCGGGGTTTGTTCGGTCAATTTATTGTCCCA
This sequence comes from Lissotriton helveticus, assembly GCF_964261635.1. Taxonomy (NCBI): domain Eukaryota; kingdom Metazoa; phylum Chordata; class Amphibia; order Caudata; family Salamandridae; genus Lissotriton; species Lissotriton helveticus. The sequence goes on along the minus strand of NC_136061.1, from coordinate 221,633,559 downwards.
CCCAAGGAATTTTTGGGCCCTCGTCCACACCTCCAACACAGTCTTCATGTGTGGGAGCATGCATTTCCTCTCCAACCTCCAATATAGTGCTCCTGGATATCCTCTGATCCCCATTATCCAATGATCTACCAAATATGCGGGGTCATTTCTGTCTGCAAATACCCAATCCTTAATTATCATTAGTTGTCAGTTGTGACGCCCAATAATATTTTGGGAGATCTGTTATTGCTAGTCCACCCTCATACACCCCTCTCAGAAGTTTGGTCAATGCAATTCTTGCTCCACCCCGTCCCACAGCAGTTTCCGCAGTTCGCTATTCACTTCCCTAAAGAATCCGTCCAATACTGGATACAGAGTATTTTGGAGGACATAGAGCATACACGGTAGTGTCATCATTTTGAACAAAACAGCTCTCCCCATCAGGGAGATCGGTAGTGTCCTCCAGTAGGTGACATCCCTCTATAGGCATTCCAGTTGGGGCAACAGGTTTCCTTTATGAAACCTGTTTCCGTCCTGGTAATGATGATGCCCAGGTATTTAAAACTATCTTTGATTTGGAGCTTTATTTCTCCCCTAGAGCAGGCATGGGACCATCAGAGAGCATAAACAAGAGGGACTTGTCCCAATTGATTTGGTATCCTGAATACCCCCCAAATAGGTGAAAAATCTGTCATAACCCATTTATTGTAAAGCGAGGCCTTGACGCATATAGAAGGACATACAGGGATATGCATTCTTCCTATTGCACACCCCCTGCAATTCCGGAAACAACTGGATCTTCTCTCATTCATTCCGCGAGTGGCTCCAGCGCCAATGCAAATAGGATGGGGAGATTGGGCACCCCTTATGGAGGGCAAAGGAACAGGAGACCGAGCCATTCACTTGAACCCTAGCCAATGGGTCATTGTACAACAGTTTGATCCAGGACTGAAAGAGAGGACAAAACCCAAATTGTTCCAGGACTGCGGAAAGATATTCGTGCCATTCGATCCTGTTGAAGGCCACGCATGCATCCAAGGACAAAAGTGCTGCCTCCGCCCCAGGACGGGTTTTGATCAGCTTCATTTTTTGACTACTTTTTGAGACTTTTTGTCTACTTCTCTTGTCTCCTGGTGCATGTAGGGATGCTGAGCTTTAAGTCTTGTGAATTGTGTCGCCGTGACATGTCGGTGGCGAACCCCCATGATGTCTGCCTCTACTGCCTGGAGACCAACCATGACACTTGAGACTGTCGAGTCATGGCCCCGAAGGACTTGCGGGAGCGGTGCCGGAAGCTGCTCCTCAGGCTTTAAGTCTTCACCTTCAGAGTCCGGTAAGCAACGCCATAAAAAGAAGTCGAAGAAGCGTGTTCGCTCTCCGACATCCCCTCGTCGCTCCTCAGAGCCTGGGAGTCCCGCGGCCTACCCGCCATACCCGGGTTCGTCGGCGACTCCCGAACAGATGCAAGATTTTCTTGCTGCCATGGACTGCCTTTTTAGGCCTCGGGCTCCCCCCTGTGGTCCTGTGTCCACATCCTGTTGGCCCGGTGGTACCACCTCTGACGCCGGCCTTGGAGCCACTGGATCCAGCACCCTTGACTCCGGCCCCGGGGCTGCACTTGACTTCGGCCCCAGCGCCGCCACAGGTGCCGCAATGGGTGCCATTTATCCAGCCCCAGCCCCTGACTGGCGTCGTTCCCGGCGCCGCTGGCCCCCTCTCCGGCTCCGGCCCTGTCGCCGCTGCCGGCTCCTTCTAGTCCAGAGCCAGACGAGGACTGGCGCGGCTCCGAGGACCCCCTTGGGCAGCCATGTGACTCTGAGCAGGATTGGGTGGATGACTTTCAAGATGCGGGTGAACCGGATGTGTCTTTTGACCCGTGGTTTGCCTCCCCTCCTCCTACTATGGCGGAGGGCCCTTCCTACACTATGGTGTTACGTTGGGCTGCGGAGGCTCTCCATCTCGACCTCCCTACAGTGGCCCTTCAGACCAACCTCCTTACGGAGGTACTCCAAATGGCGTCTATGTTGTCGGAACCGCTGCGCCCTTTTTAATAAGGCCCTTACCGAAGTCCTCTTGGGCACTTGTTTGCGGCCAGCCACGGTGCCTTTCCCTCGGCTCCGCCAGATAAGGACTCTATGCGGCTGGACCAATATGGCAAGAGGTTGTTCTCCTATGCCAGCTTGGAATTGTGGTCGGTTAACACCGCTTGCTTGTTGGGCCATTACTCCCACGCGGTGTGGGATTCGGTAGCCGAGGTCTTGCCTCAGTGTTCTGAAGAGGTCCAGGCTGTCCTTTCCTGAGCGGTTGCGGAGGGCAAAGATGCGGCGAAGTTTGTCATCAGGTGTGGTCTGGACACCGCTGGTTCGTTGGGCAGGACGATTCCCAAGACTGTGGCGTTGCGACGCCATGCCTGGTTGCAGTCTACCGTGTTTTCGCCCAATGTCCAGAGCTCGCTCATGGACATGCCCTTTGATGGCTCCCGCCTCTTTGGCGACAAGGCTGACAATGCCCTGGAGCGCTTTAAAGTCTCGCGGGCCACGGCCAAGTCTTTGGGTCTTTCCACAAAGAGCCCTGCCATGTCTGTATTTCGTTCCTTTTGTGGCCAGGGTAAAAACACCCAAACACTCCCCTCCACTAAGCCTGTGCAGAACCAGCCCCAGCTTGGCCGTGGCCGTGGCTTTCGCAGGGGCGGGTCTGGTAACCAGCGAGATGGTCAGTCCATCTCCACCCCCTCTGCTTCCGTCTCTAAGCCTTCCTAATTCGAGCTTCAGGGAGCACCCCACGCCGTTGGGTGGCAGGGTCAACACCACCTCCACCACTGGCACGAAATGACCTCGATAAGTGGGCGCTGCAGATAATCTGCCACGGTTACTCACTCCCCTTTCTGTCCCCCCCCCAGCCCCCCACCCCCCTCCAGCCATGCTACCTCGGTACCAATGGCTGTAGGGGGATCATTTTGCTCTTCTCAGTCAGGAAGTCACAGCCCTCCTGTCCAAGGGGGCCATTGAATACGTTCCCGGTCAGGAAGTAGGGAGTGGTTGTTATTCCCACTACTTCCTGGTCCCCAAGAAGGACAAGGGGGGGCCTGCGCCCCATCTTGGACCTCCAGGACGTAAATCACTTCCTCCGGAAGGAGAAGTTCAAGATGCTGACTCTGGCTCAGGTCCTGGCTGCCCAGGACCCAGGAGACTGGATGGTGGCATTGGACATGCAGGACACTTATTTTCACATCCCCGTCCTGCCGGCCCACCGGTGGTTCACAATAGGCCAGGAAGATTTTCAGTTTGCCGTGCTCCCCTTAGGCTTTACTAGTGCCCTTCGGGTGTTCACGAAGGTGATGGTGGTGGTCGCAGCTCATCTGCGCAGGTCAGAGGTGTCCGTCTTCCCCTTCCTCGACGACTGGGTGTTGAAGGCGGGCTCGCCCCGGCAGTCGACACCCACCTCCAGACTACGGCCGACCTCCTGGATTTGCTAGGGTTCTCCATCTACGTGCTGAAGTCGCACCTGAGCCCCTCTCAGAAGCTTCCTTTCATCTGAGCAGTTCTGGAATCTGCGCTGTTTTAGGTTTATCCTCCCGAGCAGCGAGTCCGGGATATTCAGGCTATGAATACACTCGTTCAGCCTCTATCCTGGGTTTTAGTCAGGATGATCCTCCGGCTTCTGGGCCTGATGGCCTCCTGCATCTTGCTGGTGACACATGCAAGGTGGCATATGCAGGCTCTGCAGTGGGACCTGACGTTCCAGTGGGCGCAGCATCAGCGCAACCTGTCCGATCACGTCCAGATCTCGGAGGGCGCTGCACGAGAGTTGCAGTGGTGGCTCACGAATCGCGATTGGGTCAGTGGCAGATCCCTTTCTCTTGCCCAACCGGAACACACAGTGGTGACTGATGCGTCCCTTCTGGAATGGGGAGGCCACATGGGAGAGGAGGAGATCAGAGGCCTCTGGTCTCCGGCGGAGTCCCGGCTCCATATCAATCTTCTGGAGCTGCGGGCGATCCGACTTGCATGAAGGCATTCCTTCCCACTGTCCGGGTAAGTGTGGTGCAGGTGTTCACGGACAACACCATCGCCATGTAGTATTGCAACAAGCAAGGCGGGGTGGGGTCCCGGACCCTTTGTCAGGAGGCTCTGCGCCTCTGGACATTGCTGGAACATCACAGCATTACCTTGGTGGTTCAACACCTGGCAGGTTCTCTGAACGCCAGGGCAGAAGAACTCATCCGCCGGTGCATTGATGGATCATGAATGGCGTCTGAACTCTGACGTGGCGCAAGGTCTCTTTCTGTGCTGGGGAGAGCCTTGGTTAGATCTATTCGCCACAGAAGAGAACAGGCAATGTCATCGATTTCCAAGGCGGCACTCACTATTGAGCACTGTGACTGACTGTGGTGCGGTGCAATTACTTCATTTCAGTGTCAGGCTGGCAGCAACGTCACTAAATCAGCAGCAGAGCCTAGTGTAGCTCTGTGTCACTGCCACCCTGCTGGTGCGATCTGTGCAACTGGCTGTGGGGCTGGGCAGCAGCTGCAAGTGCCCGTCTGCCCTCTGTTACTGAGAACTGCAGTCCTGCAGTAGTCAGTCGCCGGTTAGTTTCCTTCCATTTCTCGTGCTTTGCATCAGTTTCAATATCTTCTGAGAGGTTCTTTTTGCTCAAATGGGTGTGATTTTTGATATTTATGTGTTTACCTCGTCTTCATTGCTTCATTTTGCTTGTGAGAAAGTGTCACTCATAGGGGTTGAAATATCACTCATAATTACACTAAAATTATGAAAATTTCACACATAGCAATCAAACATTGGCAGCTATGGTTTACCTCTATTGTCTTGTGATTCAGCACACCTCATACCTGTTCACAGCAGAGCAGCTACTGCTTTTAGCTTTGGCCCGGAAAGAATTTTCCCTCAGAAGCAAAACACACATCAGCTGGGCTCTCCTCCTCTCCCCCCTGTATCGGGTTTCAGCATATGAATGGATGCTACAGTCTGCAAGAACCTCCTGCAATAAACTGGGGTGAAGACCTCTGAATTGGTGGTCACCTCGTGTTTTCTTTGGGTTGGACTCCTATAATAAGTTACAAAGATTCCAACCTGGGAGTCTACACACTGACCTATTCTGAGTTCAGTGGCTGTGCACCCGTCAGCGTGGACTAAGAGCAGAAATATACTCACTTCAGCGCTCAGAGGTGGCTTACATATTGGGGCCTCGATGTCTTGTCCAGAATGGGACAGATCCGACGTGGAGTCACACCATGCCAGTCTGTCGACGTGCAAGGGAATTTTTCAAAGACTTTCCAGATCCAATCTGGCGCATGGGCAAATACATAGATAAGAGTCTCTACTAGAAAAGGAGTTACCAGAGTAAGTAACGTGTTCATTTGTCATACTAGTTCTCCATCACAGGAATTTTCCTTACATTTTTAAACACACCCTCCTCCCAAGCAATGGCTTTAGAGTGGTAAAAGGAGCAAAAGTGTGGATCCCTTTGTCCTAGTCAGAATGAACCGATGCAGCTGGCAGTGCAAGGCATGATGAGATATGAAAGCTGCTGCTGTCCTTAAAAGTTATGTATCCGATTTCACCTTCTCAGAGCTGCTGCCTCTGCTCTGACTCTATTTTCCTCATTACTTTAGGCCGTGTGGGGGAGGCTTAATAAGTCACAAAACATTACACGCTGAAATAGTTCACCACGCTTCCTATTCCTATATATAGGGCGGATCTAAACACAAATCTTTCTTTCCGTCATATCTACTTTGCTGTGGAATTAGAGTTGTGTATCTTAGCCAACCCCATTGTATCAGGTGGAGTTGTAATTGCATTGGAGCTGCTGGTGCCCTCTTCACCTAGTTGCTCCGGATTGGGGGTGGAGTTGTGCTCATGGTCTTCAGGGTTTTAGCTTTCATCATTGTATTACTTGAAATAATGAAAATATTTCACTCTGTAATAAATGAAGACTGTACAGGTTTATGCACTTGTTTACTACTGTCGATTCTGTTTGTGTGCCTTGTGAAATTATGTAACGCTATTATATGTAAAGCTATTATTGCAGCAGTGCCGCCGGTGTCCCTGTCTGATAGCGGTCCTCTTAAATGTATTGTTTCATTTACATAGCGCTTCAAACCCTTGTGTGAGGCACCAGACAACATTGCCGGACAGGTAGCCCTCTATAGCGTGGAGGATTGAATGGTTGGCAGTGTTAGATTTGTTATGATCGTGTGTCGGAAGCGTTTTGGTGTTGTGTGTGCTATGGCCAGAGAGTGGCTCATATGTTTACTTTTGGCACGGCACACAACAGTATGATGGAAAAGGTGGTGTGCTAGTTAGGTGTGCAAATTATGATTCTAGTCAAGACAGAAACATAACAGGAAGCTACACATCCCCTGCCTAGCCATCTGAGCAGCGCCTTTCTGTAGGAGTACACTAAAAACAAAAGCAGGGTAATTGGCATAGGCCCAGTAAGTCATTTGGCAGCATGCACCAGGCAGAGATGCCATTACATGGGTAAATGATACTAAGTAGGCAAGAGTGGGGGTTGGTGACATGAGCAGCTGCCATACACATTTTCTGAAGTGAAAGTACTGTTTACTGCTGTAAATGTACCCCCACCAGAAAAGTGGAAACGGAATCCCATTTGGTGGAAAATACACAATTTTTTAACTCCAGATTTCACCTAATCCTGCTGGGCCGAAAGCTCTTGGTACGATGCTACCCTGTCCGCACGAGCGAATTGGCCTGTCACATGTTCACCTTCTGTCTTCACCCTTCAGACGAGTCCAACCTGTGCTCATTTATTGCCTTACATAAGGAGGCAGACTCTTGTTTTTCTCCCAGACTGCTTCCACCTTCATTATTAATGGGGATTGATATTTATTTCAGGGTGAAGATAGAGGATGTAGTGAAACGAGACTTGCTTCCATATTTCAGCTACTACCTCAGCTTGAATATGACACTTTACAACGCACGCGTTACAATGCGTGTCATTGCATCAGTTTTTTTACATCGCAGAATCCATTACAACGCATGTCGTTGCAACTCATAATCCATTACAACGCAATTACTATTCTAACTCACCTGGGGCGTTACTTTGGGAAAGGCGTTGTAATGGATCATGCGATGTAATGACCTACTATTCAACTCCGCTGGAGCGTTACTTTGGGGAATGCGTTGTAATGGATTATGCGATGTAATGACATGCATTGTAATGGATTTTGCGATGTAATGACATGCGTTGTAATGGATTTTGCGATGTAAAAAATGTGTTGTAATGACATGCTTTGTAAACTGTTTCCCCCTCAGTTGAGGACCAGTCTCTGGGTGCCGCCAGCAGCTAAAGAAAGGCTTGATGCATGGTAGTGAGGAGCAGGGGGTGAGGTGCTCACTAGAGCACGGGGAGAGAGAGGTGGTTAAGCACCTGCGGCGAGATGGGGAAAGGTCTCCCCTGAGGGAGGAAACCAATTCACATAAACAAAGAAAAGTATAGACCAATGGAGACGCAACACCTAAAATGAGCTTCTGGCAGCTTTAGCAACTGAACACAGTTGATCTAATTAGAGGAACAGACCATCCCTAAGATTGCCTATGTCCTCCAGGTTAACAGAGGCACAAAGAAGAGTTCTGTAAGTCTCACAAAACGCATCAGAGGTAAGCAGAGATGACCAGGTGGAACAGGAGCAGCAAGGGTAAAAAAAAAGGCAGCAGTGGAGGCTGTGTGGAGGGAAAGATGGGTGGCTTCTGGCATCTTTAGCAGCAAAACGCAGTTGTACAGTATGATTTATTTAGCGCCTAATAATAAAATGTGGGGCCTTATCTGAAGCTTGCCTAGCTGTTCATCTGAGCTGGGTGTTAGTTTTCATGTGAATTACTCTTTTCTTGCTTTTATTGTGTTTATGGTCTTTTAAATAGTGTCGCTTACCTCATGCAGTTCTAAGATCTATGGTAAATGGTGGCACTTACCTCATTCGATGCTGAGAACTATGGTATTAAGTCTCAAGCTCTTTGATATAAAGTCAGCCTACAAGAGCTGTGCCCAAATGTGGGAATGGGCTCACTCTACCACAAATGTTAAACATGTTACACTGTTCTGGTGTACAGTGAGTGAGTCTTGCTAACCTTAAGAATAGCTCAGTTATGGTAAATACCATCGGCGTCAGATATAGCACTAACGTCTTACTACTATTTATTTATTTATGCATTTTTATATAATAATAAATAATAAGTCCATTTGTAAAGCGCAATGGTTACACTAATGCCAGTGTGTCCCCGCGCTGCGGTAAAGTCAGACAAAAATCAGAAGCCCAGAGCCCTCACCCAACTATACTTGGGGAAAGAGAAATGTTTTTAATTTTTTCCTGAAACATCTCTCCTGAGTCTCCATCCGGAGCTCCGTCAGGAGGGCATTCCATTGTTTAGCCGCCAGTAGTCGGAAAGACCGACCACCCATCCTGGCCTTTTTAATGGTAGGAACGCACACCAAGCCTACCCCACCTGACCTCAGCTGCCGTGTGGGAACATACGGGGACAGGAGTTCAGACAGATATAGAGGGGACTTTCCCTGCAAGATCCGGTGGCAGACACATAGTGCCTTGAAAGTGACTCTTTCTTTTATCGGGAGCCAGTGTAGCGCAGCCCGAGCTGCCCTAGCCGATGATCTTCTCGGGCGCCTCAGGATAAGGCGGGCTGCTGCATTCTGCACTCCCTGCAGACGGAGCAAGCATTTGGCTGCTGCGCCTAGATAAAGAATGTTACCATAATCTAGGCACAACATCACCAGCGCATGGACCAAAGTCTTCCTAGCCGCCACGGGTAGTAGGTCCAAGGTTTTATGCAGGACCTTCAGAATCCCGAAGCAGGCACCTGCCACACCCGCCTAGTTTGATAGTCGAAAGAAAGGCTTGGATCCAGCCAGACTCCCGGGTTTTTTGCCTGCACACAGGGCGTAGGTGTCACAACCAAGTCCTGGGGCCACCATGCCGATGACCACACAGTGGGGGCCCGACCACCACCAGCACCTCCGTCTTGTCGCCATTCAGCTTCAGGCAGTTCTTAGCCATCCACGCAGCCAATTCTTGCATACATGCCCTGAAGCTGGAGGCAGCCGACTCTGGAGCCTGGGTCAGGGCGACGACCAACTGCGTGTCGTCGGCATAGGATACGACCCTGATCCCAAACCCCTCTGCAATCTCCACCACGGGAGCTACATAGATATTAAACAGGGTTGGGCTCAGGGTCGAGCCCTGCGGCACCCCCTGGTTCAGCTTGATGGCCCTGGAGTAGTGTTCGCCATATCTCACCTGGAAGCACCAACCCGACAGGAAAGATTTTAGCCAATCCAAGGCATTACCAGACACCCCACCCTTCTTCAGACATTGCACCAGCGTGTGATGAGCTACAGTGTCAAAGGCGGCACTTAGATCCAACAGGATCAAGGCCGCCGTTTGACCTGCATCCACAAGTTGCTTGATGGATTCGGTGGCAAAAAGCAAAGCTGGTTCTGTAGAGTATCTGGCTCGAAAGCCGGACTGGGTGGGGTGAAGATCATATTCCTCAATGTAGGCCGTTAGCTGTGCATTCACCACTTTTTCAGCCACCTTTGCGAAGTACGGCAAAAGGGAGAAGGGCGTAGGTTCTCTAAACAATGTAACCCAAGGTGCGATTTCTTAGGGAGCGGCAGAACCACTGCTTCCTTCCAGAATCCGGGGACGCAGCACGTACCAAAAGAAGTCACCACCAGATGTCTTACGAAGGGCTCCAGGCATTCCAAACTCCCTTTTAACCTTTTTGGAGTAGCCGGGTCCCTAGGGGATCCAGACTTAATGCTACTACAGATGTTAATCAGTTGTTCCGGGAGAGGCAACGAGAATTCCTTCAGCCCTCCTCCCTCCACCACAGGTTCCCTATCTTCCAGCCCCACCTCTCCACCCCTTAATGCTTCCGGGAAGGTGGAATACATTTTTTCCACCTTCTTGGAGAAGAATTCGGCTATCTGATTACAGAGCACCTCTGAGCCCACGACTGGTGCTGCTAAGCTGGTGATAGAGGTTAACTCCTTATAAACCTTGAAGAGCTCCCGGGTTGAGCTGCTGGCTGAATCGATTCTCTCCAGAAAGTGATCAGCCTTGGCCCTTCTGATTAGTTTATGGTAACTCCTTAGCTCCTCTTTATAAAGCTATTTCCCCTGCTCTGAGTAGTCTACCCTTCAGAGCCTCTCCCAATGTTTACACCCCGCGTTTGCTGCTCTAAGGGCCTCTGAGTACCACGGGGCCGATTTATGAGTTCTGTACTGTTTTTTCTTAGCCCATGGGGCCGTACAGTCCAGAGCCTCCGTGATACGTCTATCTAAGTTCTTACTAACTGACTCCTGGCGGGCCATCCTGTACCAGGGCCTTGTTAAAAAGTCCCTGCAAGAAGACCCCCCACCTCCTACAGACCGCTATCTTGCTGCTAGGTTCCGATTTCTTAGGCACCGGGGATCTAATCACAAATTGTACTGAGTAGTGATCCGTCCATGTGACAGGGAGAGGGGTGTGGGCCACCATATTGGTGCAGCCCACAATATCCTCCCAGTTCGTGAACAATGGATCCAGAAGGTGTCCCTTTATGTGAGTAGGGGCAGTGGATCTAAAACCTAATTGCAATGTGGCCATTTCCTGACAGAATTCCATGGCCGTGGTGCAGGTCCTATCCTCAAAGTGCAAATTGAGGTCCCCAAGCACCATGAATTTCTCATCGCGCAAAGCTGGTTGGGCCAGGTAATCCAGTATGCTGGACACAAAGCCTGTGGCGTGACCCAGTGGTCTGTAAATTAGGACCCCCTTTAGAATGTAGCTTGGGTCTACCGCAAGCGTGATAGACCCTGCCTCACTATCGGGCAGGCTAATATCCTCCAGCGTGCAGTGGACGTTGTGTTTATAAATAATTGCGATGCCGCCTCTCCTATCCAGATGGCTAATCGCATAGCCCTTGGTAGCAGCTTCTATAATATCTGGGGCCGACTCCTCATCCAGCCAGGTCTCTCTAAGAAACAGAATGTCAATTTGGTCGTCAACCACTTGGTCGTAGACCTCCAGTCTGTTTCCTCAGGGACCGGCAGTTCACTAAGCAGCACTTGAGTTCACTGGTCATCCCCTCGTCCCCCCACTTCCACCGAGGATGAATGAACAAAATCTGCAGCTTCTCCTTTTGCTGTCACTCACCATACTATGTTTGCAACAGTCCATATTGTGGGTGCGCAACTCATGAAGTTCTTGGGAGCCATACTGAAATTTTACTCTGTCCCGAGAAGGGGCTCGGGCCCCTGGCCCCGTCCGGCCGCGGACGGGCGCAGACGGGCTTACCTTTGGCGCGCCTTCGGCACGCCCGCTGCGCGCGTCCGCTGCGCGGTTGCGGAAGCATCTCAAAAAATAGCTACCTGTTAGCAACTTTTACCACTAACCGCCCCCCCCCGGAAGTGCCTGGCTCTCCCTACCCCGCCCTCCGCGCAACGGTACTGGTTACCGCGTCGGACCAGGGCGGGTAGGCGTCAGTCAAGCCCAGGACACAGCTAAGGTAGGAATTTCCCCCAAATGATTAAAAATAATATTTTAAAAAGAACTCGGTGCAAGAGCTTAGCACCGCAGTGTAGGCACTTTCACAAAATTAAAATCAAGGCAGTAGTGTGAAGCGGCAACAGGGCTCTGCCACCGCCCGAACTCACCGCAACACGACCACCAGCTCCCCTTCCTTTATGCCTGCCTGTTAGCAACTAGACCGCTAACCGGCCCCCCGGTGGCAACTCAAATTCAGCAGTTACCAGCCTCACCAAAATACTGTTTTTTTCAGGGGAAGTGTGGGAACAATGAATATTAAAACGATTATTATCAATTGAAGTTCTCTCCATTTTGTGCTATCAAAATGGTAAGCCACTGTGCGAGAAATTACATATTTTGCTAAATGTCTTTTGAATCGCATGATAATGTGGGTAACCCCAAATTCAGAGTTGTTCAAATAACCACTATACTGTAACTCCATGTCTAGGGCACTAAGAAAAAGAAAAAAAAAGGTTTCCTTCGTACCCAATTTTCATTAATAACATTTTACTATATGAATTGCTTCATGGCCAATAAACAATAAAATATATCCATAAACTGCAGCTGAAATCTTGCCTCTCAGTAGCGCATGTTTTTGTACAACTGACCGGAAGGGTCTGATACATGTAATGGTACACTACTTTTGAAAAGTGGCCATTGGAGCAAAGAATTACTTAAAAAACGTCAGCCATTTCTATTTTTTTTTTTTTAAATAACCAAATTTGATAACTTTTCCAAGCTAAAACACACATTGAAGCAAGTGTGCATTTCCAAAATGTAAGTACAGAAATCAGATACCGCACATCAGGATCACACATCCAGTCCATGATACTACTACCACTTACCCCAACTTATCTTGTTTCAGCAAGCATCCTTTTGCTTCATAAATCAGACGTTCCTGGCAAGCACACCATTGTTTTCTTTCTTCCTTTTCTTTACTTATTTTTTAACATTATTTTTGATTTAAGTTTATCTGGGAAAACCATACGTGATCTACACATCACTGAATTTGACTGGTCTACATCTCAGAAATGTATAGCTTTTGCAGGCTTAAGTATGGGTTTCCACTACTTTTTAGAAGGCATAACTTTCCAGTTTCACCTGTGGAATGCCACCATAAACTGCAATTAGGTTGAAACCACAAAAACGGGTAAAAATGGACTACCACTTAAACATATATATATTTCACAAATTGCTTGTCCTTGAAAGCAGGTAAGATGATGATCTTGGCACAGCAAACTGTTGATGGCGTTTTTAGTATAAAAGAATGTTTTCCTGCAATTCACCCTCACCGCCCCCCTTTTATATATTTATAATAATTATATTTTGGCTTTGTCTCTGTTTACTTCAGGGGATTCCACAAACCCTGGGTACCTTTAGACTCCTCAACATGCAGGGAGGTATAGTTGTCATGAAAACCTTTTAGGAAAAGAAGTTATGAAAGCTGAATCTTAAAATGACCCAAACATACAAAAGGGCACAGCTTTGGGGTTTAGTAAAGCCTCAGAAGCAAAGGGGGTTAAGGGAAGAAGACTGTACGTGTCCAAAGTCAGCAACTTCGCATCTCTTCTCCTGTGTGTGTGTGTTATTATGGATTGGGCAAAAGTATACCTATTTTTTCTTTAATCTGCACATTTTGCAGTAGAATACATGCAAAGTGCGACAGACTGTAGAGCCGTAGAAAATATAGTGTTTCTAATAATTGTTGAATAACGGTGTTGCAGATTTGCCTTCCATTAATCCACTTGTACCGTCTTTAAGTAGTAGCACTGGTGGGTGAAAAATTAGCAAGCTATAACTTTTCAGTACTTCATAAATTGGAGATGTGCTCATTTTTGCTCCCATTTACCTTTTATAGTTAGATTGAATTAAGTTCGATTTGATTACAAAATATATATATATTCTGTTATCACAATGGACTCTTTAAATTTCCTTGGTCATACAAACATCGTACCTTCACCATGCATACCTTACCCCAGCCGCATACACTGAGCATGTCTCCTTCCTAGCCCTACATGTTTCAGGTGCCCCATGCCCTGGCAGACTGCTACCATATGGTATGGACATGTCCATTAATTGTCTGCTACTGGGGTGAGGTGACCCAGACGCTATCGTGGGTGTTGGACTGGGAGGTGGAGATGTCACCAAAGGCCTTCCTCCTTGGGATTTTTGAAGGGGTGGGAGGTATGAGAGCTGACCAGGCACTGATCGGAGTGGCCAAAGTGGTTGTAAAACGTGACTTAGCCTGGGGATGTAAATCACCCTTCTACCCCAGTACGTGACGGGATGTTGACTGGTGTGTGCAACAAGAGAGCCTGGTGTACGTGGTCCGGGGCTGCCCAAACACACCAAGATCTGGGGTAAATAGTGGGACCACTTTGGGCTTGACATGCTATATTGCAGCTGTTAGGTGCGCTCCCGCATGGACTTTGATGATGGTAACACATGCTGAGGGGTATATTCTGAGACTTGAATAATATATTGTGATGGTGGCCATGCCTGGCTATTTTCCATATATGTTTTTACATGTGCAAAAATCAATAAAGTTGGTTATAAAAGAAAATAAATCCTGAGTATGGTTACATCATATCAGGCATGGCCAGCATTGGTATATTCATATTAAATAAGTAACACATATGTTACTGATTTGGCTTTTATTATTGCATTTAATTTTCTAATTTGTTAGTAGCTTAATATGTAAGCCTGCTTCAAGCCTGAGATACAGTAAATGCTTTTTATATGAAACTCAAGATCAACTTGGCTGATGTCAAGCCGTGTTCTCCCATGGGCTACATTCAAATATGATGTGCATGCACCACTTTGACAGTTTATTGGTGTGTATCTGTAAATAGATCCCTAGGCAGGATCCATTACATATTGATGCAATTGCAGAAGGTCGCGCTGCTTACCATTGCTAGGACCGGTCTTATCCAGTTGTTTTACTCACAATCCTGCCCAGTGTCTTTGGAGGGCAAGCAAGAATAGAACAGTATGTCATAGGTCATTCTGGCGCCTCTGAAGACCAGAAAGAGCGGGTCAATGTTACCGTGCTGCTGAATGGTTGTTGGTCTAGGGGTTAAAGCCACTCATAAGCCAATCTAGTACCTCTGGAAAGGCAGTATGGTTACCCTGAATTACCCCAAGTATCGCACAGTTACTGGCCGAATGATTTCAGTTGTGGAGTGGAACTCCGCTTGCTGAGTGCTCGGGCAAAGTGGTCTGTGAGGAGGACTTTCTCAAACAAATCTGTTTCTTCACTTGGCCTATTTGCTGCCTACACATCTATGGGTGCTTGACAAAGGTGAGGCGCAGTGGGTGGTTGAGGAAGCTGCAATCTTATAGATGTTGTGACCCAATCTCTGCCGGTGCTGTGTGCTTTGGGCGAGCAAAGAAAGATGTTAGCCTTTATGTCACCATTTGTAGCTCTAATGCACTTTTCCTTGACCAACCGAGTGGTGTGTCTTCAGACGAGGGTCACGTTTGCACATTTGCTAACCACTCTACTGTCTTACTCTGCATTCTTTATGGATTTGACCCATGGTGTGCTGCACTGTATTCTCTTTAACCACTTTGCTAGCACTAGCAGTGACCTCACACCACCCCCGCCACATTCTAGGGGCTAGGGATGTTGTCTGAGTGTTTTCTCGGTTTTCTGAGAGTGCCTGTCTTCATGCCTGCCCTGTGAATGTGATTTATCCTGTCCAGTCGGTCTGTGACCTTGCATGCAGCCTGCTTACTTGTTCAGTGATAGCCTTTGTGCCTTGTGTATGTGTTTTTGTTGGAGTAGTTCTGTGCTTGTTGCGTATGTGCATGCCTTTTGTATGTCAGAAGCGTGTGTATAAGTGGCATAGTGTGTACTGCTACTGGCCATGGCCAGCTTAGGCCTGTGTGATACGCTTCAGTGTGGAACATGGGATTGTAGTGAAAGGCTTTGCCTGCATAATCTCCAAATGAAATTCTGCGAAGCAGAGGGTACTGAACTAACACGTGGAGGGCATCCTGTTGCCAGGATGACCATGCTCCAGCTAAAGAGTGCCTATACCCACCCTTTGTGTATCTGAAGATTACTATTGATGATGTTCCTCAGATCTTAAAATAAAGGCAATAGTGCATTGATGTGGCTAACTCTTACTCTGTTTAGATCTATATTGTGTCATGTATTCTATGCAAGAGCTGCGTAATCTGGGGTATTTGATGTTTGGCCACCAACATTTTCAGTTTTTGAGTATCTTTGCAGGTGGAGATTTGTGGATGCAGTACTTCAGTATTATTTTTTGACAAGTGATTTCTTTCCCCATCATCTGAAGCAAGAAGGCTTTAATAGCAAATCACTGTTTTCTCTCCGATGCAAGCAATACTTTTAGGGGCGGGGCAGTGTATAGATGAAATATAACAGTCATGCGATCCAGGTTTGGATTCATCAGTTATACATAGATGCACCGGTTATAATCAAGAACAGTAGCAACTGAGAATGGAGGCATTACCACTTGGAGAGATGGTCTGTTCCACTAAGTAATTATTTTATACAGTCAGTTTCTACTCTTAGCCTATATAGACTTAATATAGGTAAAATTACAAAATACGTAGTTGAACAAGTCAATCTATCATCTAAAATATCGTATAACATCTTGCAGCATATCATTTTATATTCATCTGCAAATTTACAGTACTATCACACCAGACATTATTTATCACATAATTCTAGGCCCTGGTGTAAGCAGTTAATTGCATGCAGCAATTTCTTTTTTATCAATTGTGGGAATTATTTGCCAACTAATCGCAAATCCTTCAGCTTGAGCAGCTTGTGCTGCATTGCTCCTCTTTGTGTCACTTAAATTTACAACAACTGATCTGCATTACTTTTTCATCTCTCGTATGAGGGACATTGTCGTCCATTCAAAGGAGCTCTGTGTGCTACCATAAATATGGTGCCCATCTGGAACTACCTAGCTTGCGTTTAGCGTATAGGGTACACCGCACCAGAAGGATTCATTGGAATCCACATTAGATCATTGTATCAAGCTGTCATTAGAGTGTCTCTGTCACTAAGTGCCATACATAATTCCCTTTGTTGTGGGAAGATGGGCATTGTGCTCCAGGGAACTCTTGTTCAACTGATGCATGCATGTCAACCTCACCTGCCCCCCCTACTCAAATAGTGTGAATATTCCCAGGAAATGTTAAAGTACCTAGTCAGGAGACCGGTTTGTACCCTCTAACTGACAGTTTGTTTCGGCTAATCCATTGCAGGGAAAGAAGATTAAGCACTTGAAAACAGAGCCCTTCGGAAACTACATCTGTTCTTGATCCATTGAGATATTCAGATGAGAAGCAGAGTTTCCTGATTGGGTTTCACGATTGGGCCACAATGATGCATTGAAGGACACAAGCCTTCAATGCATCATTGAATCAATCAAGTGAATCATGGACCAAGTGGTCAAAGATCTCTCTCCCTAGTCGTGGGCAAGGAAACAAAGTCTCCAAGACTTGCACCAGTGAGTCTCGTCAGAATCCTCTACAGTTGAGCCCAGGGTCCATTGGGTCGATGTGACATTTGAAAGGTGGAATGTGTCAGTAAGTGAACAGTTAGGGGTAGATGTATCAAGATACCCTTTTGCGATTCTCAAATAGCGATTTTTAAGGAATCGCTATTTGAGAATTGCAAAATGGTATGTATGTAGAAATTCGCTATTTTTTAGCGATTTCTTTAAAATTCCTTAATTGCGAATAGCAAATTGCTAATCGCAATTAAGGAATAATTTCCCATTCATTTCTACGGGCCAGGAGGCCCATTGGAATGAATGTGAAATTATTCCCAATTTGCTAAACGCAAATTAAGAATAATTTCAAGGGTGCAGGAGTGTCTCAAGGACACCCTGCTGCACCCCCCTGAAATTGACATGTGTGCGCATATAGCGCACACATGTCAATGTCAATGTTAGGGCATGTATGTGCGCATATAGCGCACATACATGCCCTAAGGGCGGCACCTTTACAAATTGCAAAAAGTGCATTTGTAAAAGAATTCGCTATTTACCACCAACTACAAGTTGGTGGTAATTTGCGATTTCTTAGCCTCAATTCGCAAAACTGAAATGCTTAATACATAGCATTAAAGAAATCGCAATTTGCGATTTCTTAAATGCTTACGCAATATTAAGGAATCGCAAAATTTGCGATTCCTTAATATTGCGAGGCTTTTTGCATGATACATACCATTTCCCGTTTTTTTTGTCGCAAACGCTGCTATTTTGCGATTTGCAGCGATTACGACAAAAAAAAACGCTTGATACATCTGCCCCTTAGTCTCACAGCCCAATTAAATAGTGTAAAAGGCAGGCCTACCCAAGTATTTAGGCACTAAATCAGCCATCCATATTACTTACTCTGGAGTGGTAAATGAAAATAAATGGAGGTGCAAGCGGCTCCAAACTTGGCTGTCAGGGCACTGAACTGTAGCAGACTTATTGATAGTTAGCCCTGCCACTTTAATTGTACTAAATGGGTATGTGTACTTTCCCGCATATCCAGATCTTGGATGAGCAGGAGTTGGTGCAGCCTCCCTTGGCTCACCCACAGGTCTGCAACGATACGGATGACCCAACTTGCTCCTTCCTCTTTTTTCTTGATGGAACAGTTTGACATTTGACAGTACAACTGTTCTTCACATTTGGAGGCAGTGCCAGAGAATCTGGTGTCCAGGTAGACATGACAAGAGCTAATGTGGCCTCAGTGGCACTCTGTATTAATGTTTTTGTCTGACACGTGCTGCCAAACAGGTACTCGGCCAATATTACACTCTCAAGTCTTCCTCTGAACCACCCCATGACCCTACACCACTCTTTCTCGAATGCTACACTAAAAATGGGAATTGCTTTGATGTAAGACTAAAATCAAATTGATAGGTTCTAGCTTGGTTTGTAGTCTCATTCGAATTACTGATGCCTGCCTAATGACCCCAGGCCCATACGCCAAATAACACACGCCAATTTTCTTCTTTTCTCCAAGAAGAGAACTAGCAATGTTGGCAGGTGTTTTAAGTTTTGAGGGTGGTCCTTATGACGTATCCATGCGTGTTCGGCATTGGTGGGCAAAGCTCTGCATGTTATGTATATTTGTAAAGCATACTATCACCAGCAACATTATCCTGGCTCTTAGCAGGTGTGTGTGCTAAGCCCTGCCTATGGGTGGTTAGTTAATTGAAAAGCCAGGTTTGCAGCTTACAGAGTTCAAAAAGATAGGAGGCAGCTCTGGGGTGGAGTCTGAGGTCGTTCCATACTTTAGCAGCGATGTAAGATATCATTTTTCCTCCTGAAGTAGTTCTATGTATGCGTGAAATATGTGCGAGGAGTCCTGCAGAGGTGTCTTGATGGATGGCAGAAGGAAATGCATCTGTTTAGGTAAGTGGGGCCTGACTTGTGTAGTGCCTTGAATGTGTGTAAGATGAGTTTGAATTGAGCGTGTTTGTGTATCGGGAGCCAGTGTAGTTCTGGATGATATCTAGTCCTCTGGTGAGTTCCTTGGTGATCCTGGCGTAGAGGGTGTACCCATAGTCCAACTTGCTGGAAACTAGGGTGACGGGACAGTTTTTCTAATGTTGCTTGGGATCCATTTGAAGATTTTTCTCCGCATCTTTGGAAGTAGGATACACTGATGGTGTTGACTTCTATGGTCATGTCCAGTTTGTTGTTGATGATTAGTCTGAGGTTCCTGGCATGGGTCCAAGTACCACTAATTAGAGCGCCATGATGAGGTGTTCTTCCGAACATCACTACTTCTGTCTTGTCAGTGTTGAGCTTGAGACAGTTAGATTTCAGCCTGTTAGCGAATTTGGTCATGCAGGTGTTGAACTTCTTACTTTATTTGGGGGTTTTGACCAAGAGGAAGAGTATGAGTTCTGTCGTCTGTGTAGGAGAGGATGTAGATGAGTGTTACGGATGACGTTGACCAAGAGGATCATGTATGTGTTGAAGTGGGCATGGGCTGAGCAATGCACCTCGAGACACTCTACAGAGGAGTTTGCATGCTTCTGAGGATAAATGTGCCAGGCTGACAGTTTGTGTTTGATCTGTTAAGAAGAAGCCGATTAAGTGAAGAGTGGATCCTTGGAGGCAAATCTCGTCCAGGCGCATAATGAGGATTGAGTGTGAAATCTTGTCAAATGCTGCAGTAAGGTCCGGGAGAATGAGGGCTACTGTGTCTCCTTTGTCACGGAACATGTGGATGTCGTCTGTGGCAGCGATAAGTGTAGTTTCTGTACCATGATTGGGCCTGAATCTGGACTGTATGGTGTCGAGGAGCTGAAAGTTGCAGAGGTGGTCGGTGAGCATCGGTTGGTTAGTTTCTCTAAGACCTTTGCCAGGTATAGTATGAGTGAGAGGGCTCTGTAGATGGAAGGTGTGGCTGGGTCAGCGGATGGTTTCTTGAGCATCGGCATGATGGTGGCATGTTTCCAGGTGTCCGGAAATGTGGCTAAGTAGGATGGGTGTTAGTGCTTCACTGGATCATTAGTAGTCCTTTGGGGAAGGCTTTGTGGGTGTACAGGGTCAGATGGAGACTCGGAGTGGTGGGTCATAAACAGCTATTGAAGTTGTTTTGTGATCCACCTGAGAATAGGAACTAGCTAACAGCATAAGAGTAAACGAGCTACCATAAAGGTAAACTTATATTGTAAGGAAAAGAGGTAGAAGCTGTACGATTCATTCTGTCTTCTGTATACACTTGATAACTTATATAATTATTTTCATATAATCTACCGGAATATAATCCTTTAGTATGTTAGAACCATTTACAGAGAGTTAATGAACATTGAAAAACCTTGGTTTGAGCTATTAAGTGCTTTATATTTCGAGTGAACAATATATTAGATTAGAGTAAGACTATAAGAAATGATTGTTTTGCAGTTCTATCTTTACAGTATTAGCAGTTGGATAATGCAGGAGGTCATGCAAGGTCTTTGTCTCAAACGTTAATAAAGACGGAGATTGCATAACAGCTAGAAGACCTGGTCCTCATTGTGCCACAGCAAATTCTGCCTACCGAGAAGTGGTTCTCTGCCTATGAAAAAATCTCAGTTCTGCTGAAAAGTATAGGCATGCCCCCTTTCTAATCATGAAGTGTACATGTTTGGAGTCTGTGAGAGCCTGAAGCCTGGAAAGGAGCTTTTGGGTAGACTACCAGTGTATACATGCGTAGTCCTAAGAAGGCTCTCTGGGTATACAGATGCAAATGTTTTCTAAAGAATCATAAGTCATTTATGAGTATTTTTGGTCAGAAGATGATTGCTAGTTAAGGTCCGAGCATGTTTGAATGTGAACACTGCTGGTGCACATTCTCATATGCAGTGTCCTAAAATGGCAATCCGCTTCTACAAAAATGTTTTTAAATGCTTATGACATTTTTCTTAATACATTGAGGTAGCAATACAGTAGACATCAAGTAGATATTATTGTTACTTGATAAAAACAATTCTGCTAATTGGAGGCATAACCTTTTAGAGTTATTTACCTTAAAATGCTCATGTTTATTGATGGAAAACGAAGTCGTGAGTAGGTGGACCCTCTCAATAGGTGCAATTGACAAACCCAGGGGTCCGTGTACTACAGGCTAAGAACCACTGATCTAGAGTAAAACCTAGAGATTTTGGCATTCTGTTTCACTGCAGAGCAGAGGTTTGCAATCTGACGTCTTTGGAATCCCACGAGATCACAACTGGAAGCCGGGGCCTATTCCAAGCAATATTTAAATGTGAAAGTTAAAGCAATAATAAAAAATACACGCACTAGAGTAGAGTAAACAAATACAGAGATTATAAAATGTTTTGTTTCATTCAGAAACCAAAGAAATACAAAAAATCGTAATTGTTATTTTAACAGTAAAGTTGGAGCTTTTCAAAATTTTGTTTTATTACTGAAAAATTAAGCAATAGGCTAGACTCCTGCATATCATGCACACTTTTGTGCTGCTACTGCACGTGCGCTTTTATTGGTATATCAGTGGTTTAATTAAGGCCACCAGTCCTCCATACTAGATTCTGTTTGCTATAATGAGTATAGCTAAAGATATCCCCTTAATTTTTAGCTGCTAGTTGAACATTTTCATAATTACAGAGTTAAAATTTCATATTTTTATGTGTATATATATTTTATTACTCTGCAATTATTTAGTTTTTTTATACTCCTGGACACCCTAAGGTGCATTGCGTAACCTGAGGGGGTACATGGATCACAGGCCAAGAACCGCTGTTCTAGAGTTAAGGCCCTCAAAGGAATTCAGTTTTACTCTTCTTTGTTCTTAATAGACATCCAGTTGTGCATTTTGAAATGAGTTCTCAAAGTGACTGATTGTATCATGATTAATTCTTATATAGATCAGCTCCTTGTCCACATTTTAGTGGTAAAAAAAAAGAGGCCAAGAGTATTTAAAGTCTGCACTTTCATTTCGATACAACATGATCCACTGTAATATCGTCCCACCAGTCCAAACTGAGGGTGGTAATTAGTATAGTATATCACCGCCTCTGTTGTTAATAGCTGCCAATAAAGAGTCCCAGTATACACCCAGTAAGCATTCTTGGATATTGAGCATCTTGTATGCATCATCAATGAGATTGAGCATAGTTGTTACAATGTTTCAGTGCTGTGTCCTGATCTGAGACCTGACTGGTAATTGTTAAGAAGGCTATTTCTGTTGAAATGTTGATTATGGTATTGAACTCCAGGTTTCTCTGTGGTTTTGACAAAAAAAGCTAGATCAGAAATAGGATTGTAATGTTGTTGCTTTCTTTTTTAACCCGTTAAGTTTTTTAGCATAAGTTTGAGAATGCACATTTTTAAAGATTCATGGTACAGTGAAGCACTGTTCTTTTAATGTGTTCAGTGGCAGCAGAGAGGAAGTAGTGTATGAAGCTGCAGTAGAAGGTGTTGAATCAGGTTGGTAGCTCAAGAGATTGTTTGGCGAGGGAATGAAGGATGTCTTGTTTGCAATAGGCATTTTATTGGTACGAATAATGTCATTTGGTTAGGTGTATCCTTGTTGGATGCAGACTCTTCTTGTCGCATTTGTGAATCATATCTGATATTTAGCCCTAGAGGTAGCAGTAGTTTTTGTCCTAAAGATCTCTAATAGTTTGTGGGTCTGCTTTTTGCTGCTTTTTTTTGTCTTCAAGTGCAATAGCTTTAGTTTATAGTAGATTGTGCATCCTTTTTCCTGTTCTACATTTTTGACATTTATGGGATAGTGGTACATCTCCATACTCGTTCATGGGAATGCATCCATTCTCTTTTTGTGTCTTAGCCTAATTGGGAACCAGCCCTCTTTCTATTCCTAATTGTTCTTTGAGGAGTATCCTTGATGGTCAAAAGATTTTTGGTGTTCTGCTACTGAGTAAATATTCTCATGGTCCAGGCACAGTAATGTTGATATTCTAATCAAGGAGTGTATTAATTCAGTGTAGATATTTTTAGTCCTCCTGACCTAGACGTGTATTTGGGATTAGGGTGACAATTGAGGAGACATTCCATGGCAGGCAATTGCACGTCATTCTGATGGACAAAGGCATATAAATGTTTAGTACGAATATTTATTTATGGGAAACAACTATTTGTTCATTTTACTTTAATATTCACATGATTAAATCACAATTTGACTTTGTTCCTCTTTTTCTTCAAGGTGACTGAGCTCAATGAGGCACTTTCCAATGAAGAAAGAAACCTGCTGTCCGTTGCATACAAGAATGTGGTTGGGGCAAGACGCTCTTCCTGGCGGGTAATTAGTAGCATAGAACAGAAGACCTCTGCGGATGGAAATGAAAAGAAGATTGAAATGGTGCGAGCTTATCGTGAGAAAATTGAAAAGGAGTTGGAAGCAGTGTGCCAAGATGTTTTGAATTTGCTGGACAACTTCCTAATAAAGAACTGCAGTGAGACACAGTATGAAAGTAAGGTTTTTTACCTGAAGATGAAAGGAGACTACTACCGCTATCTAGCTGAAGTGGCAACTGGTGAAAAGAGAGCCACAGTGGTGGAGTCATCAGAGAAGGCTTATAGTGAAGCCCATGAGATCAGCAAAGAGCACATGCAACCAACCCATCCTATTAGATTGGGATTGGCCCTTAACTACTCAGTGTTTTACTATGAGATCCAGAATGCTCCTGAGCAGGCATGTCACCTAGCTAAGACTGCATTTGATGATGCTATTGCTGAGTTGGACACTCTCAATGAGGACTCGTATAAGGACTCAACACTTATCATGCAACTACTTCGTGACAACCTTACACTCTGGACAAGCGACCAGCAGGATGACGATGGTGGAGAAGGCAACAATTAAATCTTTGAGGACTGATAGCCGCACGCTGATGCTACTACCGCAGTCTTTATTTTTTTCCCACAAGTGGGGTTTCAGGGTAGGGGAGGGGAGAGAAAGGGTAACCTTTCCAGGGTGAACCCCACCTCCTGTCTTGATTGCCTCGTCGACATTTTGCCAAAATACCACTAGTGGAAGTCAGCCTGGCTGTGCTGGTATGGAAGGGCAGCCTCACACTGGCATAAGGACTGCAGTTTATAAATACAGATGGAGCTGTTTTTTTATTTATTGCTAGGTAAAAGATTTGCAAGATGAATGATATCGAATAGAGATGGCCCTTATTTAAAAATAGTTTTGTGGTTCCAGTAAGTTTATGCTTGTGCATTTTGCTTTTTCTTTCATTCATTAAGTGCCATGCTGTATGTTTTTTATTTATTTTTTATTAGTGCCTCCTAGCTGACAGTATTAACTATTTGTTTGCAACCGTGTTACATCAAACATTGAGGGAATATTTATCTTGGTGGTAATCCTGAAGTCTGGTCGCATAGCACAAACTGACATAGCGACATTGCCCCCAATAATCCATTCCATTTTCCTTTATAGAAATTCAGGGTGTTTCAAATGGACATAACTGAGGCCTACTTTGCTGTTTGTTTCTCTTTTGTGTAGCTATATAAATGTACATCACTCTTCACGTAAAACAATTTTGACCACTGGAAAGTGTCATGTGGGTTGGGGGGGGGGGGTTAAAGGACAAGGAACCTTCAGATCTGTATGTCCTGTTAAGTAAAGCAGTTTCATCTCCTATGTTGGGGCTCTGACTTTCCACTGCTCACATTTTTCACTTCAGTAAGTTTTCTAGTAAATCTAAATAGATATACTTCTTCAAGTATGAAAACCTGAGGCGTTCTGTTAGGGTGATGTGGGACGTGAAAATGCACATAGGTCAAATGTACATAAAAGCAGAGTTTTCGTTTTACTCGAAACATTTCAATACTTGGTTATTTCGCAAACCAAACAGATTGTCCTTTGACAATTGGCAGGTAATCCGACTAAATTGCAGTTCCTGTGCCCTTCGAATGCTGAGGATTAAGAACAGCATTTTTTGTGAATAATTACTGTAGTCAAAAATAAAATTATGGTACAGGGAAATAAATGCATTATACGATCCGCATTCCACATTCATTTCCTAGAGATTGAGTGAGCAACCAGTGTCAGCAGTTTATAGGTGTTTTACAGATCCTCCAATATGTTGTGTGATTTGGTAGCAGGAGAGGTTTTCTTCATTGTGTTGGTGTTTGACTGCTGGTCTGGCTGTCAAGTATATGAAAAATAGACTTTCTTTACAGTGATACTGGTTTTAACTGTAGCTAGTGAAAATGCAGTATTAAATGGTGCACTGTGATGGAATTATTTTTAAGATTAGAGAAAATCCATCGATTTGGAGGGAAATTATTACGGAGGCCATTTTGCAGAGGCCCACACTTTGATTAGCCAGTGGCAAGAAGTAAACGTCTTTATAGAAGGGAAATATACTGACTGCCGCTTACATTCATAACAGAAAACTGCTCAGTTATCACTGTTGCTGTAAGTGAAAGGGGAACCTATAGTTGCTGAACCAAGGCTCTGACCTTCCATAAGTTATAGGTCGCTAATGAAGAAGGAGCACGGACACTACAGTATTTAAATTGAACCTATGAGTAGATAGATTCTTCATTGGCAGAAAAAGCATTTCTTCTTTTTTGTGACATCTCATTGTCAATGCTGCACACATTATACACTTGGATGTGCCATCTGTTTAGCCTTTTTCTAGAGCCAGCCTTCTGGCGAGTTCTGCATAATTTGGTGAGCACACTCTTATCTCGAGAAAGCATCTCGTGTAGTATATCTTCCAAACAGCCCATGAATGTTTCATAAATTATCGAATTTGTACCACAGTTTTTCTTCATAAAAGAAATTGACGCAGCGGGTTATCCATATCATAAAATGATATGGGTCGGGTGGCTTAGTGGACTAATATCTCCACAGCAGGGGCCTGTGTTCGATCTCATGGTCACAGGTTGAAATCCCGGCGAACCCACTCAGCCTTTCATCCATCTGAGGTCGATAAAATGAGTGCCATTAGGCAACAAGAAACATCCGTTATTTAGCGCCAAGATACCTACGGGTGAACATGCGCTTTACAAATACTTATGTTATCCTTTTTATTTCTTGAATTAATTTATCATTTGATATAGTTCAGGAGTGCATACATTCAACCCCTAATGTATTTCGACAGTGCTCTTCATCAAGGGTTAAAATGTATCCCTGAGAGAGTCGGAGGGTGTGTATCGACATCCCTGGGATGCGTGGAGCTAATGTAGGGGAGGAATCTTGTTCGCATATATGTGCTGAACTAAGTGGTTGTGCCTTACATCTGTCCTCCTGTAAGTTTTATATGAGACTATTGAAGAGGGAGCATGGACACTACTGTAAGATATGGATAATGACCAGAGCTGTCAACTTTGAAACTGGGTGTACCATGTTTGAGTCCCAGCCTTGGCTCAACATCTTGTGATTCTGGGCAAATCACTTAATCTCACAGTGCCTAAAAAATAATGATGATAATAATCTGACCTTGTGTAGTGTAATCTGGTGTTCATATAAAGTGCTCCAATGGTCTTGGGCTGAGTATGTGCTACATAAAACTGCAAACATTTCCAAAAATGCAAACTCTGTTTGCAGATGGGTCATGAGTATGTGGATTCGTTGTCAGAAAAAGTGTTTGCTCTTTCTTGTGATACATTTTTCTGCCAGTGGTAAACTCTTTTAACAATTTGGTGCGCCAACTATAAACCCCACCTTCTAGAACCATCCTTCTGGTGAATTTTGATTGTTAAAAAAAAAAAAAAAAAAGTTTTACCCACTCTGACTTGTCACAATGGGTTTTGACCTTTCATTGGTTGCAAATTGTGTGCTTTAACTGTTGGCTGCTTTGTGTATGATTTATTTGATTTGGTAAGCATTTCAGGGCTACACAAAGTGTGCGTTGCAGAAAACCTAGGTGAAAAATATCCTGCTCAATGTTTAGTTCTTCAGACCTATTCTTGAGTGTCTTGTGCTCTAACTCTAGGGTACTAGCGTAGCTCTGGTCCTGCACTCATCTTAATGTTACCAAAGAGTTTTGAGTGCTTCTCAAAGTTCTACAAGTGAGTACATGGCACGTTTCCAGACTACAGTGACAAAATTAAAAAGAAGTAATAAAGTTTAGATTATTGTGGGGTATTGGAATGTTGTAAGGAATAATGTTTAGTTTGATGCACTTGGGAATTACTTGACATTCTCAGGAGGACGTTAAAGATAACCTCTGCGTACAACAGTAGGTTTTGGGGAGGTATCACAACGCTGTTTTTCACATGTCTCTAAAAGAAATGAAAGATCAAAAATTAGTTTGTTACAATTCAAGTGGATACATACCACAACACGTGCGCATATATTGCATCTGGACATACGTAAATACATATATTCATATAATCTACATATATAAACTTGTTTATATGTTCACTTTTGCACAGTTTGACAAAAAACAAATAGATTTTCCAGAGCAAGACATTTATTATTTGCGTAAGTCACTGTGAACTGTCTTTGAATGTTCACTATGAAAGATGTGCCTCTTTTGCAGCCTTTTACAAAAAATGTAACTAACAGGAATGGAGTAGCCTAGGAATTAATTGGATTTTGGGAGGTGGGGTAGAATTCAATAACATTAAAACACAGCTATTTGCAGTGAGATGGGGAAAGTGTTGTAATGAAACGTCAGGATACTCTCATAAGGTAAAATTAAGTGTTTATTTGTAAACACAACCTGAGCGTGGATCACCTCACTAGCCAGTTGTCAACTGATTCCATTTAGAATCTCCAACCTCAATCAAACTCATACTTAGTATTTATCAAAATGTATATCTGTGCCTTAAAGGCACAACACATCGTCTCTTCTCCTAATACATTTACTTAAACCTACAATATACATATGACTAAACAACGAAGAAGAATCCTAGAAAGAAATTTACATTCACTACAACACATAGGTGGGAATTCTCAGTTCTTCATATAATCTTGTAAATAGGCTGAATCTCTCTGAAATTCCTGTGCTCTAGGCCACCTATCCACGTCCCTAACATATTGTTCCACATGCCCCACACCTACACCTGTTGCACTCCTTGCTGGGTGGAAATCATCACCAAAAATGTTGTAATGAAACATCTATTACTTCCATAAAGTAAAACAGTGTTTATTTGTAATCACAATCTGAGCATGGATCTTCCTCACCAGTCAACTGACCAAATTATGGCCCAGTTGTAAATAATTAATATATGGATTCATATGGTGACCATAGGCACCTTAATAGATTCAAATGAAAATTTCTTAATATGGGCATGGTTCCAAGGCCTGCATCTTAAAAGTGGGCCTCCAGGGCTTAAAGTTGTATACATTTTGGTTATTATGCTGCAGGCATCCAAGTCTCCAATTTCTTCTTGGTGAAGTTTTTTAAATTGGGTTGTTTGGATTCCAAATACACAAGTACAGGACAGCACATATTTATCAGTATTCACCTACATCCCATAGATAATCTTGTGACGTCCTTCCCATTATCTGAGGACGGAGGTCTTTGCCATGCTCTAAGAGGCGCAGTCAGTGGTGTTTCGTGGTTCTGTTCGTTTTGATTAACAAGACTGGAGAAAGATGATGGTATACTGTGCAGAATGAGGCCAGGGCTGTTAAATTTCTAGTTTTAATCACTGGAAAAAAGTCCCTCTAACAACTGGTTAGTGATATATAACTAACCTTAAGAAGGATTCAATTTAATCTTGTGTATAATGCTAGAAACCAACCAGACAGAAAAAATGAAGAGAAATCACAGTGACCCTCGTTCACAATTTGAATATTTCCACCGGGCTTGAAGTATATTTTCTTCCTGCATTGCTTGTGTTCTCTTTATCAGTAGCATATTGTCAGTTTAACCACTTTGTCTTGTCTACCCATTTTAATTTTAAAAGAATTTACTGGAATTACGCAGCTATTTGTTTTGTATGTTCATGTCTGCTTGAGCTCTGGCTGCTGTTGGAAACCTAAAGAAAAGATGGCACGAAGATTACACACAGTTGGGAAATGGATACAATTGATTTTATAAACAGCTTGAATGAAGTTTGTTCTCGTTTAATTTTCAGAATTGCACTTGCCTATGATAACTGTCTCTCCAGGAAAACGATTACTGCTGCATTACTCTTGACAATACAATATTGTGCATGCTAGTGTTGTATTTCTAAACGGTAGCTTGACATTTATTAACTCATGCTGTAGGTGTTATGTATTCCTATGACTTAAAAAAAATAGGCCAACAATTTCTAAAGCTTTTTTAAAATGTTATTTATTTTCTTCCCTGTTGGAGAGTTAAAGCTTGCTCTACCAACCAGTAATCGTACCAATTGATCTGTCATGGAAGTTGCTGTAGTGACATGCTATATTACTGTGTAGACACTTTCTTTGAAATACTTCAACCAAAAAAAAAAAAAAAAAAAAAAAATGCAAAAACACCAGTGTTAGTTTGATTTTAATGTCTGGTGTTCGTCATGGTGAAAATCTAATACCGTGTAAAAAAAACTATGAATGTTTTTGAATGAGCTGATGTTTGTGCTTTTATTGTCATGCTTCTGCAGTGAACTATTTAAGGTCTGATCAGTGATTCTCATTTTCCCCTTTATTATGTTTCCCCAAATTATTTCTGTTGGCGATTTATTTTTGACACGGACCATTCTTAGCAGTTTTTCCTCAGTGATGGAATAACATGAATGTGAGTAATTATGTAGCCGTCGCACATTGAGCAAATAAACTTACAGATCTGATGCCTTTTGTTGTATGTATTGTATTTTTTTGACCTGGTAGAATTAACGATGGTGAGAGAGTTCCTGACTCCTGTTTGACCTTCCAATGTTGTCAATTTCTTTTAAGGTCATTTGAGAATCTTTCATTTTTACACGGTCAATGCTCTGTCTTTTCTCTCAGTACAGACTACATCATAGAAACCCAAACCGATGTACCACAGTTTTTTTTTTTTAATGCTGTTGTCCAGGTGAAGCACCCAAAACAGTGTCTTTTGTTCACAAAGAACGGCGTCACTCCACAACGTGTTCGATTGTTTAGTGGAAAATCACATCATAAAGATTGTCTACAAGTTTCAGCATCATTATCTTGCTCACAACTGTTCCACTCCGAGTAACCAGAAGAGGCTTCCTCTAGAAAGCCACCTCTTTGTGGTGTTTGTTGGCCACATTATAATGTCCTAGTATGTCCACCTAAGTGGATATTACTCTTCACCCTTTAGAGTAGACGGTAGAAGACATAAGTACCCATTCTTTATCCCCCTTTTTTGTGCTACCATCTGGTATATTTTTCTCTGTCCACACTATAATGCTTTATACTCTTTACCCAGAAACTGCAGTGACCTTGTTACTTGCCTGATAGACAAAAGGTAGGAAGCCTGAGCACACGGATTAATATCTTTCTCATTTCTCCTTTATTGGCCCTTCTGTTCATTTCTCCTCTCCTACGGACTTTTAGGTCTGGCGTTAGCCAAGATCTTTTAATTTTGCTAAAATATTTACAACGTGCTTAAATATAGGGGCTTTCAGCAACCTCTCTTCATCCATTGGTCTGGTGTGTCATTCACATTTCGCTTCCGCCCACTACAGAATATAGCAGTGGTTGACCAGCTGGACTAGCTCCATAGCGGTCGCTCTCCCACGCTCCCCGCCACGATCTCCTGGCTGATTGCTCACCTGATTGCTCACCTGATTGCTCACCTGATTGCTCACCTGATTGCTCTCTGTGCAGAGCTCGCCCATACTGCCGCTTGCCTGCCCCAGTTACTGCGCCTGACACCCTGTGCCTGCCTGGGTGAACGCGATCGGTAGCAGCCTGCATATGCTGAGTGCCTAGAAGCGACCATAGCGCCTGGTATCGTTGGTTTTCATTTCTCAGCACACTATATTGCGCTGCATTGCCTGTTTGTGTGTTTATTTGGTCTGCTCCTTTGTGGTCCCAGTTTCGTTTCCTCTCCGTCCATTTTGAGAGTGGTCACTCGTGGACCGTGCCTCCTCCCCGCTCCCCGCCTCCCAGCTGCCCCTCCCACCCACAAGCAAAGTAGCCCCATCCTCCCTACACTCCCCTGTGACCAGCTGGACTAGCTCCATAGCGGTCGCTCTCCCACGCTCCCCGCCACGATCTCCTGGCTGATTGCTCACCTGATTGCTCACCTGATTGCTCACCTGATTGCTCTCTGTGCAGAGCTCGCCCATACTGACGCTTGCCTGCCCCAGTTACTGCGCCTGACACCCTGTGCCTGCCTGGGTGAACGCGATCAGTAGCAGCCTGCATATGCTGAGTGCCTAGAAGCGACCATAGCGCCTGGTATCGTTGGTTTTCATTTCTCAGCACACTATATTGCGCTGCATTGCCTGTTTGTGTGTTTATTTGGTCTGCTCCTTTGTGGTCCCAGTTTCGTTTCCTCTCCGTCCATTTTGAGAGTGGTCACTCGTGGACCGTGCCTCCTCCCCGCTCCCCGCCTCCCAGCTGCCCCTCCCACCCACAAGCAAAGTAGCCCGATCCTCCCTACACTCCCCTGTGACCAGCTGGACTAGCTCCATAGCGGTCGCTCTCCCACGCTCCCCGCCACGATCTCCTGGCTGATTGCTCACCTGATTGCTCACCTGATTGCTCTCTGTGCAGAGCTCGCCCATACTGCCGCTTGCCTGCCCCAGTTACTGTGCCCGACACCCTGTGCCTGCCTGGGTGAACGCGATCGGTAGCAGCCTGCATATGCTGAGTGCCTAGAAGCGACCATAGCGCCTGGTATAGTTGGTTTTCATTTCTCAGCACACTATATTGCGCTGCATTGCCTGTTTGTGTGTTTATTTGGTCTGCTCCTTTGTGGTCCCAGTTTCGTTTCCTCTCCGTCCATTTTGAGAGTGGTCACTCGTGGACCGTGCCTCCTCCCCGCTCCCCGCCTCCCAGCTGCCCCTCCCACGCTCCGCCCCCTCCACTATCCACTTAAGACAGATGTCCCAACGCGCAGCGTCCACGCGCTGCGGCCGCGCCGAAGGTGCGCCAAAGGTAAGCCCGTCTACGCCCGTCCGCGCCTGGACCGCGCCCAGAGCCAGACCCCCTGGCCCCCGTACCACCCACCCCACCCGCATTACATACAACGCCTCCACCCTCTTAGCCCTTAACCCCGGCCGACTCCCCAACTGCGCCCAAGCCGCTCCTGGACACACCCATGGACCCTTCACAGGCATCTCCTGCAATTATGACGGCACCAAGACCAACTCCTCATCAAATAACACCAAACAGAGACCTGACTCCAACCACCTAAAATGCATCCTGCTCAACACCCGCTCGGTCCACAGACACACCATCGACCTATGGAATCTACTAGACACCATCTCTCCGGACGTCGCCTTTCTAACAGAAACATGGATGAACGCCTCCTCAGCCCCAGACACCACCATTGCCATCCCGGAAGGCTACAAGATCATCCGTAAGGACCGCACCAAGCAAACAGGAGGAGGCATCGCCATCGTCCATAAGAATTCCATCCGCATCTCAACCAGCTCAGACGCCAACCTCGCTAGCGCCGAACACCTTCACTTCCAGATCCACACCGACCCCAAGACCACACTCAGAGGCACCCTCCTCTACAGACCACCAGGACCCCGTGCACAATTCAGTGAAGACATCACTGACTTTATCACCCCACACGCCCTCCCGTCCGAGGACTACATTCTACTGGGAGACCTCAATTTTCACCTGGAAAAAAACTACGACAGAAACACTACCACCCTTCTGGATAATCTTGCCAACCTCGGACTCAAACAACTTGTTAATACCCCCACTCACTATGCAGGTCACACACTCGACCCTATCTTCACCTCCAGCACACATATCTCCTTCAGTCACACCACAGCTCTCCATTGGACGGACCACAGCTGCGTTCATTTTATCTACAAAAAGACCATAACCCACAACCATCCTCAACCTACTCTACAAAGAAACTGGAACAAAATCACCATCGACCAGATCTCCTCATCGCTTCTTCAAAACCCCCCTACCCACTCTTCGAACGCCAACCAAGCAGCCATCAACCTCACTCAATGGCTAACCAACAGCGCCGACAACCTAGCACCCTTGAAAAAACGTCAAATCAAACTAGGCAGCAAAAACGCCCCCTGGTTCAACGAGGATCTCAAGAAATCCAAGAAACTCTGTCGCTCCCTTGTGAAGGCCTGGAAAAAAGACCCAAACACCAGCACCAGGGACGCCTTCAAAAACGCCAACCGCATACACCACCAAATGATCCGAACTACCAAGAAAGCCGCATTCAAAGACCGACTAGACAACAACGCCCACAACAACAAGGAATTATTCAACATCGTCAAAGAGTTTACCAACCCCACTGCCAACTCTAACGACATCACTCCTTCTCAAACCCTTTGCAACTCCCTAGCTTCGTTCTTCCACGACAAAATCGCAGACATCCACAACAGCTTCCACAACCAACCCGGAAACCAACCCACCCAACCTTCTGCCGCTCCTTCACCCCCCATGAACATCCTTAATGACTGGAACCCAATCTCCACTGAAGAGACCATCCGCCTGATGAACTCCATCCACTCAGGATCCCCCACAGACCCATGCCCTCACCACATCTTCAACAAAGTAGACACCATCATAGCACCACACCTCCAAGACGTCATCAACTGCTCCCTCAACTCCGCCACCTTCCCGGAAAGCTGGAAACACGCCGAACTCAGCGCCCTTCTGAAAAAACCTACAGCAGACCCCACCGAACTCAAAAACTACCGCCCCATCTCGCTCCTTCCATTCCCGGCCAAAGTCATCGAGAAAGCTGTCAACAACCAGCTCGCCGCCTTCCTCGAAACCAACAAATCCCTTGACTCCTCACAGTCCGGCTTCCGAGCCAAACACAGCACTGAGACCGCACTCATCGCAGCAACAGACGACATTCGAACTCTACTGGACAATGGAGACACAGTCGCCCTCATCCTCCTCGACCTCTCAGCAGCCTTCGACACAGTCTGCCATAGCACCTTATTACAACGCCTCAGAAACATTGGAATCCAAGGAAAAGCACTGGAATGGATCACCTCGTTCCTTGCCGGAAGAACTCAGAGAGTCCGCCTCCCACCATTCAAGTCAGAGGCCACTGAAGTCATTTGCGGCGTGCCACAAGGATCTTCACTCAGCCCAACCCTCTTCAACGTATACATGAGCCCCCTCGCGGCCATCGCACGCCAACACAACCTCAACATCATCTCCTACGCTGATGACACTCAACTGATCCTCTCACTCACCAAAGACCCTAACACCGCCAAAACAAACCTACATGAAGGAATGAAAGATGTAGCCGAGTGGATGAAGCACAGCCGTCTGAAACTGAACTCAGACAAAACAGAAGTCCTTATCTTAGGTACCTCCCCCTCCGCCTAGGACGACTCTTGGTGGCCAGAGGCCCTTGGAAAAGCACCCATCCCGACGGACCACGCACGGAACCTGGGCGTCATCCTGGACTCCTCACTATCGATGACCAGACAAGTCAACGCCGTCTCATCATCCTGCTTCAACATTCTCCGCATGCTCAAAAAAACATTTCGCTGGATCCCCACCGAAACTAGAAAAACGGTCACCCACGCACTGGTTACAAGCCGCCTGGACTACGGAAACACCCTATACGCCGGCACCACCGCAAAACTTCAGAAAAAACTCCAACGCATCCAGAACGCATCAGCCAGACTCATACTAGACATCCCGTGTAAAGACCACATTTCTGGCCACCTGAAAAACCTCCACTGGCTCCCCGTCAATAAGAGGATAACATTCCGCCTCCTAACCCACGCACACAAAGCACTGTACGAACTTGGAGCCGAATGCCTCAACACACGACTTTCCTTCTACACCCCCTCCCGCCAGCTACGTTCTTCCAACCAAGCCCTTGCTGTTGTACCTCGCATCAACAAAACCACCATGGGAGGAAGATCCTTCTCCTACCTGGCGTCTAAAACCTGGAACTCACTTCCCATTCACCTTCGCCTCACTCAGAACCACCTAGACTTCAGAAAGCAACTTAAAACATGGATATTCGACAAGTAATTCCCCACCCCTCCTCAAGAGCCTTGAGACCCTCTGGGTATGTAGCGCGCTATATAAATTAATTGAATTGAATTGAATTGAAGTTAGCTTACTTAAGCCACTGGTTAACTGCACTTTGAGTAGCTGCTTCTTGTTCTCTTGCAAGGAGCACATCTGCACACAATCTATATTTCAAACTCACAATCCCGTTCAGACAGGAAAAACGCTTACTCAGGAACGTGATCAAGGCCCTCTTGTGTGGAAGAGGTGTGGCGCAGGTGCCTGACTCTGGACCACAGGGTTCACGGTTCGATCCCCGGCTCCGGCGGCAGGTTAGTCCAGCACCATGTGACTCTGGGCAATAGCTTGCTTAATCTTCCCGACGGCTCCCAGCGCCGGGACACCTCCGTCGGAGGTAGCAGGGCACTTTACAAATGCTGGCATTTACATTGACATTTTGTGGCCGAAACGTGTTAAGGGCATCCTTTGGCATAAACAGTTTGGAATCTGACTGACTGTCCTGAGTGAGCGTCTCTCGTCCGATTGAGATTGTGGATTTTAAATAGTTGTTGACTGGCAGCCGCTACCAGTATAGACGATACACTGCCGTGGGTTCCGGTTTTAAGCTCTGTATTTCATTTGCTCGTGTGTGTGTGTGTGTATATGTATGTGTGTATATATGTGTATATATATATATATATATATATATATATATATATTCCCTGAAAAAAACATAGGTTTCAGGAGTTATATAGTTAGGAATTGGCTTTTACAAAACCTTTGAAATTCACTCAAAAAAATATAAGTTTTAGTGGTGTTATAGTTAGCTGGACATTTTACTCATACAAAACCATTGAAATTGCTCCTATATAATTAGTTGTACTAACTATATTTCGCACACCCGCAATCCACTGCTGATGATGTCACATATTACATTCTTCAGAGCAAGAAACGATATCTCGCCAAAAGGATTGACGACGCTGCCAACTCCTGTAAGGAGATTTTCTCAATCGTGCGGGAATTTACTGGCCCTCGGTCTGTTTCCACTCAGAGTGCCCCGACAGAGATCTGGGCCAACACTATTGCCAACTTTTTTACCACCAAAATCAGGCAAATCCAGGCCTCCTTTCCGCAGAGAGACCTGGATAATGTGTCTGTGAGGCCGATTGAGGCAGTGCCTCTGTCTCCACCGGGCCCAGTCCTGCTCGATTTTCCTCCTCTCTCGGCTGACACATCTTTAACCCTGATGAGGAACCTTAAGTCGGGCTCACCATTAGACCCATGCCCGGCAAAATTTCTGGCGAGAGTGGCAGATGCTATAAATCCTATAGCCAATCCCATCCTTAATCTTTCTTTGAGCGAGGGCTTTTTGCCTCCGACCTGGAAGCAAGCCATGGTCATTCCTCCGATCAAGAAACCTAATCTTGACCCGGAGGCTCCTTCCAACTACAGACCAATCTCGCTCCTCCCAGCACTGACCAAGATCTTGGAAAAGCACGTACATGGCGTGCTCTCCAATTTCCTGGAGTCTAATGATCTGCTCCATGAGTCCCAATCGGGATTCCGTTCCAACTTAAGCACCGAGACGGCGCTCTTGGAAGTCTCGGAGATCATTAGAGAGGTGCTGGATATGGGAGGCAGGGTGCTGTTAGTCATGCTAGACCTGTCGGCGGCGTTTGACACCGTCCCCCATGAGGATCTCCTCATTAGGCTCCATGACATCGGGCTTGGGGGGACGGTGCTCAACTGGTTTTCTTCCTTTTTGGCCAGCCGCCGCCAGACGGTCTGGGTTCCACCCGGATCCGCCGAGATGCCGCCATTGGGAGTCGGAGTGCCTCAGGGCTCTATCCTGAGCCCCACTCTTTTCAACATCTTGATGACCCCTATGGCGGCATTGGCGGAGTCCTATGGGGCCCGGATCGTCTCTTATGCTGACGACACTCAGCTCCTCTTCACCTGTCGTAAGGGTGAAGAGTTTGATGGCGAAGGGATCCGCGAGTGCCTTGGGGCTGTTTTTAGCTGGTTTTCACAAAACAGCCTCAAGTGCAACTCGGATAAGTCCGAGATACTATTCTTCGGATGCCCCTCTGAACCAGATTGGCGAGGCTGGTGGCCTGTAGACAAGTTCCCTCCCACACAGTCATCTAAGTGGGCTAAGAACCTGGGAGTCAAAATCGACAATGAGCTGTCGCTCAAATCCCAGGTGTCCACCCTTACGGGAACCTGTTTCGGGATCCTCAGAATGTTGCGCAAGTTTTTCCCCTTACTTTCGGAGCAACATCGGAGGATTACCGTTCAGGCCCTCATAGGGTCCAGATTGGATTATGCTAACGCTCTTTATCTGGGCCTGCCTGAATACCTCCTCCAACGCCTGCAGATCACCCAGAACGCTGCTGCGCGTGCCATCTTTGGCCTTCATCGTCGGACTAGTGCCTCTCATCTTCTTGCATCCCTTCACTGGCTCCCGGTGCGGAAGAGGATACTGTTTAAGACCATGACTCTTGCCCACAAGGCCTTATATGGCACTGGTGCCAAGTATCTTCAGAGGAGGCTGGACTTTTATCGACCGGCACGCTCCCTTAGGTCAGAAACTTTGGCCTTGGCTCGGGTTCCACGTATCAAAAAGGCTCGGCTAGGCGGCCGGTCTTTTAGCTTTCTCGCTCCTAAGCTTTGGAACTCATTGCCGTTGTCTCTGCGGAGCACCTCTAATTTGCTTATTTTCAGGAAAAACTTGAAAACTTGGCTATTTGCCGGATAATTCTCCCCTCTGTGGCCCCTTTTTTTGTTACTGTTATGTTTTCTGCCCCCCTTTTGGTTTGGAGCTCAAAGCGCCGGGACACTCCTTTGGAGTAGCCGTTGCGCTATATAAGCCCTAATTTAACATAACATAACATAACATAACATAACATAACATCATTCATGACATGGTCAGTGACATCACTGATGACATCTCAAATGACATCACTGATGACATCATCCAGTGAATGTGGTTTGCTTCGTTATTTAAATATGCATTATATATATAGCAATTTGCATTGAAGAATGAGTGGATATATATAAATAAATATTTGGATGGAGGATTTAGTAGCAGTGTAATTGACTGTTTACTTGACCAATTTATAATGTCTCACTAAATATAGTTTGGGTGAGGGAATCTCTTTATGGGTGTGGTGATGAGCAAATATATTTCTCAAAGGTACAGGTCCAACAAACTAGAAAAAGAAAAGGCAGTGTATGTGTCAGTTGTTGTATATAAATAAGTATACATAAGACACAATGATTGTGTGAGTGACTGTATGGATAACTGTATACTTGTAGTAATGATTTTATAATTCACTAAGTATGACTTACTATGTAAATGAATAGAAGAAGTGGTGTTTGTATAAGTGTTTTGCTAAGTAAATATGTAAGTATGATCCATTGTTTGCATAAGTGAGTAGGATGACTTCATATGTGAATAGGATGCGTGCTGTTGTTTAATATCGATATAGATGTATAAGTATTTTTGAAATTGTTCTATTGTTCATTGACAGCATGTATGAGTGAATCCATAGGTAAGTGATTAGATGTGTGTATATATCTATGAATCACTGAGTGGATTTTTAGATACTTGTATTGCTGTGACAATGGATTTAAATATGATATTCTGTATTTTACAAAGAGTGATGAAAAATTGTAATAGTGTATGAAAAGGTGTATGATTGTCACATGGATGATGTCATCAGTGATGTCATCAGTGATGTCATTTGAGATGTCATCAGTGATGTCATTGACCATGTCATGAATGATGTAATATGTGACATCATCAGCAGTGGATTGCGGGTGCGCGAAATATAGTTAGTACAACTAACTATATAGGAGCAATTTCAATGGTTTTGTATGAGTAAAATGTCCAGCTAACTATAACACCACTAAAACTTATATTTTTTTGAGTGAATTTCAAAGGTTTTGTAAAAGCCAATTCCTAACTATATAACTCCTGAAACCTATGGTTTTTTCAGTGAATTTCAAAGTTTTTTTTAAATGCTAATTCCTAACTATATAAGGCCTGAAACCTATGGTTTTTTCAGTGAATTTCAAAGGCTTTTTAAATGCTAATTCCTAACTATAAACGACCTGAAACCTATGGTTTTTCAGTGAATTCGCAAGGTTTTTTAAATGCTAATTCCTAACTATATAAGGCCTGAAACCTATGTTTTTTTCAGTGAATTTCAAAGGTTTTTTAAATGCGAATTCTATTAGCGGATAACGTTTAAATATATTAATATCCTAGTGGGACCACCTGAGCAGCCCTAAGGGGTCAGGGTGTTTCTACCCTGCCCCCTTTTTGTGTTCTACACGTTTATTTTTCTGCTTTCTTGTGCCTCAGTCTACTAAGACCCAAGATGGATGCCAACACTTCCTGGTTAGAAGTGTTGACAGCCAATAACCATGCAGCTTTCTCGGGAAGGCATGCTGATTGGCTGACACTGTCTGTCAACACTAGCACAAGATGGATGCCAACACCTCCTGGTTAGAAGTGTTGACAGCCAATGACCATGCAGCTTTCTCGGGAAGGCATGCTGATTGGCTGCCACTGTCTGTCAACACTCAAAACCAGGAACTGTTGGCAGCCATCTTGTGCCTTGTTAGAACCATGGCACAAGAAAGCAGTGAGACAAAGGTGTGAAACTCGCAAAGGGGCCAGAGTAGAAGCACCCTGACCCCCTAGGCCTGCTAAGGGGGGTCCCACAAGGACCCCAAAGGCAAAACCCCCCCTTTTTTTTTTTTTTTTTTTTTTTAAAGTCGCGGGGTACGCGTACCGTGCGCGTACGGTACACGTACGGTACGCGTACCCCGCGACTTTTAATTTTTTTTTATTTTTTTTTGCCTTGGGGGTCCTTGTGGGACCCCCTGAGCAGGTCTAGGGGGTCAGGGTGCTTCTACCCTGCCCCCTTTTTGAGTTCTACACATTTGTTTTTCTGCTTTCCTGTACCTCACTCTACCGAGGCACAAGATGGCTGCCCACAATTTCTGTTTTAGAGTGTTGACAGACAGTGGCAGTCAATCAGCATGCAGCTCGTGCACGTAGGGGTACGCGTACCGTACGTGTACGTGCACGTACCGTAAGCGCACGGGTAAGCTCACGGGTAAGCTGCTATAGATATATATATATTTTTTTAACCTAAATTACTCAAAATCCACTGGAGCACATATCTTGAGACATAGCAAAGGCACATCGGGCTACCAGTCCCTACAATGTTGCCAAGTTTAGTGGCAAACTATTCAGCCGTTCGGGCTAAAAGTGAGTTCGAACGCCCTATGGAAATTAACATGGCGAAAACACGTTTTGGGACCCCCCTTTTATCTCGGCCCCCGCTTGACGAATCCCCCCCCAACTTTCAGGGAAGGACCGGAGCGCCGCGAGGCAAAGTTAAGGAAAAATTCTGGAAGATTCCTCAACCGGCGCCAAAGTTATTCCCAATAGAATGTTGCGATTTCCCTATGGAAAACAATCCGGGGGGGTGGGTGGGGTGGGGGAGGGGAGGGGGGGGGGGGGGGGGGGGGGGGGGTGTGTGTGTGTGTGTGTGTGTGTGTGTGTGTGTGTGTGTGTGTGTGTGTGTGTGTGTGTGTGTGTGTGTGTGTGTGTGTGTGTGTGTGTGTGTGTGTGTGTGTGTGTGTGTGTGTGTGTGTGTGTGTGTGTGTGTGTGTGTGTGTGTGTGTGTGTGTGTGTGTGTGTGTGTGTGTGTGTGTGTGTGTGTGTGTGTGTGTGTGTGTGTGTGTGAATATATATGTATAGAAAGGGAAGAACATCACAGCAACAGCCACATAGAAAAGATCAGTCTCCTCAGTCACAAAACTACAGCTGCTTTCGTTGCATTAATCTCAACACAAGAAATAGCCCTCCATTTCAAATCCTGTAGGTCTTCGTGGCCATTAGGAGAATGTGGTTAAAAAATGTGGCAAAAGAATAACAAGACAAGAAACCCACCCAATTAAACAAACTAACACTTCCTCCCAGAGTTTGGCCCTAGTGCACCTAGCAAATGACTTCATCCCTTCTGTCCCAGCAGACTTCATTCAAATAAAAAGGACAGCATTCTTTACCGAATTCCACATTCAGCTAGTGTCGAAAGGTAGGAGACTCCAAGAAAGCTCTTGTTGTGTTCACCTGGGCAGAAAGAGTTTTCCTACTCTAATCCAATGTACTCCACTACCAGAAGGGCTCACTTCTTAACCAGTGATTCAAAAATTACATTCAGAAACAGTAGAAGACCAGCATTTCCAATCCAAACGAGCTCTATTCGACACTTTAGTCATAAAAGCATAGTATATAAATATTTAATTACTCACAATACAACACATAACTATAGAGCCTGTTTGGGGAAATTAGGTCAGGGCTCTCTTCTTAACCAGGGATTCAAAAATTAAATTGAGAAAGAGTAGAAGACCAGCATTTCCCATCCTGATGAATTTCTTACTCATACCATCAGCAGACTTTTCACCAATCTGCTGTTGCCAAAATAATATTCACAAATGTACTGATCATCAAGAGTAATCGACCATATATTCAGGTCAAGCGGGGTCACTCAACACTTTTTACAGTTCCTCAGCAAGAGACTCGAAAGAGACCTGCAGGAATCCTTAGCATTCTCAAATTGCCCAGTTTTGTATAATGCTGGGCATTTTTGGGCAATGCCCTCCATGGCGTTTGCTGTGAAAGTAAGTAGGTCTGTGATTGCTTTGTTAGTCTCCTATGGGCCTGGAATCTGCCCCTAGTTTGTTCTTGGACTCTTTCCACTTGCACCCCCATTTGTGATAGCTCCTCCAGTGCAGCCTTCAGCTTCCACAGCAGATTTACTGCTGCTCGTTTTCACTGCTAAATCCTCCTGCGTGCCATGTCATATGCAGGCCCTCACCAATGGTATTCTCTAGTAGGCTTCTACCAACCCCTTTTCTCAAGTTCTATCAAGAAACTACCAAGTTTTCCTTCTTTTTCAGGAGCCTCTCCCCATGGGAGCTACGGCATTGCCATACAAGAAAAAGTGAAGAGAGTAAGCAGTTTTGGAAAAGTACCTTTATGTTGAGGGTTGTGTCCCCTGCGGGAGAACCTCCAGTGGGTCTAGCTTTAAGGTAAAGTATGTTTGAAAGTACTTTGACGCATACTCAGTTTTTGCCCAAGTTACTCAATATAAATCTGCAGTTTGTTCTTCGGATATCCGCCCCACAGTTGTGCATGCTCCAAGGACTCTCACTATGGTAGTGCAAAAGAAAGAGTCTCAATGGGAGATCTGTGGAGTGATCTGAGCATCATTCCAATCCTCCATTGCCCAAGATGCTGTCAAAGCCTTACTTCCCTATGCTTGCTTAGGCAACGTGACCTTAGCTGAAGGTGTGAGAAGGTTACTGTCCAGGCTTCCTGGCTCTTTAAGCCATTCCAAGAAGACCAATCATTTTTCATAATGGCATTTTAATTCATATTTAATATCCCTGCTTATATGAAGGATTCCAGACCACTTTTAGGTAAATTATATTCATAGCACGTGTTACTGTAGACACACCTGCTCTGCATGCTCCTGCCAACTAGTGTTGGGCTCAGACATTTGCCAGTTGTTTTTCATTGAAGAAGTGTTACGAGCTATAGCATGGCTCCTCCCTTATTTGTCAATGCGCGTGGGCACTGACTCCATTTTAGACACATTACTCTTGTTTGGGCCTCAACTGGCAAATTGGACTCCAGTTCTCGAGGGGAAAAAAGTTGTCATCTATGTTCCTCAATGACACCTTTTGGTAACTGATCCTCAAAAAACTTCTAACCACCAGGACAGTGGGCCCATGATGCCCTTTCAGAATTGTCCCCAGTGTCACATGAAGTTCCCGTGGATCTAACACCTCAAGGTGTGTAACCTCTGCCTCTCTCCCTGCCACAACCACACAGCGTGCGACTCCAGCCTCACCCTCTGCTCAAAGAAAATTCTTCAGTATTGACAAGTGAGAAGTTGGGCATACCAGAGGATGCAGTCTCAAACCTCTGAAGATGGTCCCCGGATATCTTTAGGAAACTTCCCTCGCCCGATGTTGAAGAGAGCAAGGAGCCAGAATCTGGCGAACTTTGCCCTCCAGTTATCACCCATCCCAGAGGCAACCTTTTTCTCGAACTCTGATTCATTTCACAAGGTGGACATGCATGTCTTCCAGGAGGGAGGTGACAACCTATTGAAGACAATATCTAGATCAGAGGACAGTACAATACCTCCCCATGCTGAGGGGCATGATGAAATTTGCCACAGACACCCAGAAGGAACCCTACAAGGCAGGAACACCATGGGTCGAAAATATATATGCCGCACCCTTCACCAGGAGACACATCCTTCCTGGCTCCCTGGTGGTCCATACTGCATGCAAACAGGCGTCTGCTCAGGCCATGGGTGACACTACACCACCCAATGAGGAGAGCAAGTAGTTCACGGCTGCTGGGCAGCTGCAGGAGCCCTCACTCACTGGAGGTTCGCCAACTCAGTTGGCTGCCTCTTCCATTCTGATAGGGTCTAGTGGGATAAGATGATGGAACTGGTTAAGCATCTCTGCAAGGAGTTCTGCAAGAGGGGTGAGAAATTAGTGGCAGAAGGGACGACTAGGTCCGATGCCACAACTCGCTGCACCCTGAAGGCTGCTGACAAGACATCTTGAGTGATCAACACCAGTGTCCATATCCGACACCATGCATGGCTCCATATCTCAAAGTCCAACATCTGTTCAACTTGCTCTTCGGTGGCGAAAAGCCCTTCGGTCTGCAGGTTGACCAAATGTTCAAAAAATGTAGTATTTGGATGCTGCCAAAGCCTTGGGCACTCTCGAGTTTTCATCTCCTATTGGTTCCTTTCAGAGTCACCAATATAGGCCGGTTCTAAAGCCATCTTCCTTGACCCTTGCCCTCCTACCACAGGCAACAACAATCTTGCCACCAGCAGTTGCCACAAGGGTCCTTCAGGGGTGCCTAGAAGGGCAGTAACAAAAGGGGCAAAGGAGGTTCTAGCAACAGGCCATCCATCTGAAGTCCCTTACTCTTGCCTGCCAGCCACCCCACCCCACTGATCACACACCTGTCGGGGAAGACTACTGAATTTCTGTCCTCGCAAGCAGGAAATCACATTCGCCAAGTGGGTGTTATTGGTAGTTTGCTACTGCCTAAAACCTCTCGCACCTCCCTACCAGTATCCCACCCCTCAACCACACCCTCAGCAGCAAACATCTCAACCTTCTAGAGGAAGAGGTACTAGTGCTCCTTCAAAAAGGAGCCACAGAACTAGTGCCACCCCCCAACCAGCGGGGCAAGAGGGTTTACTCTCTCTAATTCCTCATCACACCCACCGATGCAACCTACACATCACTGTCTGTTCAAAGTACTTCCATTCAGCAT
This sequence comes from Lissotriton helveticus, assembly GCF_964261635.1. Classification (NCBI taxonomy): domain Eukaryota; kingdom Metazoa; phylum Chordata; class Amphibia; order Caudata; family Salamandridae; genus Lissotriton; species Lissotriton helveticus. The sequence continues at coordinate 221,589,133 of NC_136061.1, read as the reverse complement.
TACCACTGGCCCAAGAGTCTTCCCCAAGTGCTTGGTTGCCCACTTAAGGAGGGAGGCATCCACATCTTCCCATACCGCGATGTTTAGCTAATCAAGAGGAGAGCCAAGCAAATGTTATGCTCCTCCTAGGCATGATCGTCTAATCTTTTGCCATAGTCCCCAAACCTGGCTGCACATGGGGCCTGTTGCAGCAGTGTCTTCCAGTTCAGTGGTCACAGGCGGAGGATCTAGAGTTGGTAAATGCCAGTGGACGTTGCTCTGCAGTGGTGGAACACCAACAACCATTTGGAGGGCAGGCCTTTCCTAAACACCATTTTACAAGTTACCATTTCCACTGACACCTGTCAAGGTGGTTGAAGGATGTATCTCAACCTTACCGCTGAGCAGAGTATGGACCCCTCATTGACAGAAGGCAATACATCAACTATCTCGAGCTCCTCGCCATACATCTCTACCGTAAAACCTTCCATCCTTTAATTCAGGGCAAAATAGTCCTAATCAGGACAGACATGACTGCCATGTATTACCTACAGAAACCATGTGGCACTCACCCTCTATCGCTCTCTGTTGGCACAGAAACCGTGACAACGGACACTGCGCTACCACATCCACCTGATGGCGGTGTACCTTCCAGAAGTGGACAATGATCTTGCAGACCTGCTCAGAAAGATGCATCAACAAGTCCACAAGTGAGAACTCCACCCACATGTCCTCAGCCACTATTTTCAGTGCTGGTGCACTCCACAAATAGACTGGTTTTGACAGCACCCAAAACATAAAATGTCCAAGCTTCGCTTTCAGGTACACATACCCAGAGTTCATGGGCAATGCACTATGGATAAACTGGTCAAGGATCTTTGCTTATGCTTTTCTGCCTCTCCCACTCCTTCCATTGGTGGTGCGGCAGATGAAGCAGACATTTCACTCTCCCTCCCACCCCCCACTCCGGTAACCACGCAGCGCTGGTACTCTGCACTATGTGTGATATGAATCAGCCCGCGCAAGAAGCTCCCAAACGTGCTAGACCTTCTCACCAGGAACCAGGGTAAGATCAGACAACTAGACCTCACACAGGTCAATGTAGTGATTTGACAGCTAAGGTTCGGCTACCTGCATCTCCAATAGAAATGCATGGACATCCTACGGGAGTCCCAGAGACCTACCTCACAAGCTTGCTATGCAGCAAAGTGGAAGAAATGTGTTTACTACTGCATCCATAAACACCTGCACCCCTCAAACCTTCAGTCTGGGATCCCAACTGCTACCTGCTCCGTCTCCTAAAGTCTGGTCTAGCCTACACTTCCATACATCTCCATGTAGCAGCTTAAATGCAAAACAAGGAACATTTCTCCCTTTCAGCATAAACCCTCATGGAAGGTCTTAAGAGTCATTCCTCCCAGAGTTCCCCTTGCTCTGGTGTGGAATCTTAATATATTTCTTACCAGACATATGGGTCCCTCTTTTGAACTCTTGGCCGTTTCAGCACTTCTTTTGGAAAGTGTTCTTCCTTGTGGCCATAATGCATTGTAGATATATTAGTGAATTACAAGCCCTCACCTTATATGAATGAACCTTTCATGCAGGTACAGAAAGACAGGGAGGTACTCGGCACTAACCCTAAGTTTCTACCAAAAGTGATCTCTCCTTTCCGTGGCAACCAGGCCATAGAGCTCCTCTTTCCACACCTTATAAGTTAAAATGTGCTCTCATGTATTACATCTTCTGAGCACTACTTCTAGCCGCAGATTCCTCACCTTTTGTATTTTCCCCTGGTGTCAGACTAGATCTGGAAACATTTCAGCAGTACATCTGCACCTCCATAGGTAGCGCTTGACTGCTCTGCATCTCTGCCATTACGCTCCTAAAATTTGTTGCAGAGCCGATATAAGCGTCGCCACTTGTGCATGCTGGTATCAGTTCCTTTTTTCCAGAGTTTTCTGGACTCTTAGAGATACTTGACCTCAATATTTCACCACATTTTCTACAGTGTGCTAGGTATGTCAACTCCTAAAATGACAGGTTTTAGGCCATTTAGGGACTGTCTCAAACAAATGTCTATGACCGATCCCTTTCAGATGTGCCTGGGGTATCTGGGGTCCAGTCACAATTCCAACACTTGCAGTCATTGCATGTCAACTAACCCGTAGGCCATCCGGGACCACGAGGAAAAACTTTACATTGCTAAACATAAGAAGGCTCCTCGCCGAAACTGATCTAAGTCACTCTCAAAGTCGCTGTAATCCGGCGACTTCGGAGTTGATCCAGTAACTTATTCTGGCACAAATAGATTTTCTGAGGCTGCCTGGCACTTCACAACAGATCTAAGAGTTCCACGCAGCCATGCTCCGTCTCTTCATATCCTTTATGACTCCTCCTGGTTCACATTTGTCCCCCAAGGAACAGAGAGGCTTTCCACCTGGAGTACCACAGGAGGGTTCGCCCTTGGTGCCAGTTGGAACCTCTGAGCCAGTTATGATACCTCTGGTTCCAGTCCAAACTTGTCTCCAGTGCCATGGTCCACACTGTTCCTTGGGACTTCGATGCTAGTGCCAAATCCATACATGACCTATGAAGAGCTACTGTCTGACTCGAACACAGTGCCGGTCCGACCTCTCCTGACTCTGCACCCAACAACAGTTGAGGCACCACTTCCTCTGCCTGCTCTGTTGCCGCCACTGGTAAGGCAACACACCCTACATTCACTTTTCGACCTAGACTCCGGTAATGATTATGACGTGTGTGGTGACCTTGCTTAGCTCTACCATGACTAAAATTGTTATGATAGCTTGCAGGAGGCCGGTTGTCTCCATACCTCCCCTGAAACAGGCCTTCTGGGGCTGGAGCTTGATGCTGTGGTGAATGGTGGCACTTGGCTGAGGCTCCGAAGGGGATTATATGGCCAAGTCTTTACTCCCCCAGCATGTTCCAATACAATGAACCATCACAATTATTCAGCGAAAGGTATGCTTAGCCTTTTATGCTAATTTCTGTTGAGACTGAATGCCCCGTTGCTGCGTGAGCTCATCGTTGATCTTGCGAGAGTTACTGCACGCCCTGGAAGGTAGCAGACGCGATTTGGCGGACACGCTGGTTTACCGGCTCAAGATCTCCCACGGCCCTGAACAGGCCATGAGGACAGCTACCAGCTCTGCAGCAGGTTTCTCTCTTCTATAATATGCCCTGGATGAGTATCTCAGCAATTGTCTGAACTTCCAATTATTACTCATCATTGTGACCCGACTCAGGGAGGCTATTTACCTTGCATGGAGGGAGGCATTTACATTATGCCTTCAACGGCTAGTACTATACTGCTCACCCATTCAAAGGATACAGGAATAATAAACAACTAAGGAGTTTCCTTTGCACTAAGATTGCATCATTTTTTACAAGGGCTACATGGAACTCCACTGAACAGTATATAAAGTACTTTTCTCCTTAATCGTGGCAGCCATTTTCGTTGAGCATTACTCTCAAATCAGTCTTGCCTCATAAAACCATCATCTTGGCCTAGGCTCATTTAAAAAAAAAAAAGCATTTAATTTACCCATACTCACTTTTTTTAAGAATGTGAGCCAAGATCATTTTTGAACAGAAGCAACAATATATTTTCTGATCTTTTCATTTTTGTTTATTGCACCATTTCTTTTCTATGTCGCAGTTTGAGCATGCCAGGCACGAGTCGTATTCTGAAGCTTTACTAACCAACTAGAATGACAAAGAACCTTCCACTGCTCTGGCAACTCCACAGGATATTGAACCGTCTGCTCTAGATACTCTACTCAAAGAACTGTTGGACCTAAAATGTTCTATTTTTTTAGTAAACAATGAAATAACTACAACTACCATGGAAGTGCAATCTCTGAGGGGTGAAGTCAACCAGTTTTAATCATGCATGCCAATAATAAACAGTTGTCTCACAGAATTAAAAAAAAAATGACTTGACAAACTCCCCAAACACAGTCAAGACATCTGGTATCGCCTACAAAAAGCGATTGATTTGGAAGACTGTTGCAGAAGAGATTATATTAGAAATATTGGAATACCAGAACAATGAGAGAAGCATGACATATTTCAATTCCTCACCAATCTAATTCATATTCTAATGAATCTTACTATTTCTCCACAGCTAAAATTTCAGCGTGCCTATTGAGTACGATCACAAAACTCTGCTCGTGCTCTGCAACCTCGTCGTAACTTGGCAGGTTGCTTTCACCACCAACAAGCATGACTAATAATAACTGAAGCAAAGAAACAAGGCCCACACCTTTACAACACAGCCCTGATCATTATCACTGCAAATTTCTCAGCCCCCATCAAACGCAAGAGAAAAACATTTCTAACCTGAAGACCTAGACTAAAGAGAAGGGAAATCAAATATGGGCTTTAGAAACTGGCAATGATGATCATAACACACTAAGGAATTCCTTGCCTCACATGACCTTAAAGTCTTTTTAAATGACTTGGACAATGCCAAAACACAGATGGAATAAAAGGAGTCCTCTTCACGTATCAAACAAGGAATGGATAGTGACACTGCTTCAGATCAGGACAAGCGCTGCAGATGGGAAACTGACTCGAATGTAGTCACATGATGGCAAACACAAAGCTTGGAAATTTTCCACACAGAGATACATCAACGTCTCCATTAAAAACACAAATATGAGGAACTCCTAGGACTAAAATGTCCTATTATAAAGACCTATGATATATTACTTTCATTACTTTTCTTTATGCTATTCACTTCTGCACTACAAAAGTAAGACTTAATATACAGCATTCATGTGAATACTAAGTTATTGAAGGCTTATTTATAATTGTTTGCTGTGATATGACTTATTGGACTCCGTTTCACTGTTATTATATTAATGCACTTCTCCTTCTGATATTCAACATTAAGTTTGCATGCTGGGTATGGTTATTCAATCTTCTTGGGGCTACTGGCGTTGCCTCTCCTCAATCCCTCATTTTTTAAGCACCTCCCCAGCTGAAGGTTATAAGTAGACCATTCATCCCTGTCTAAACACCTTTGTGTTGGACACACGACTAAACACTACTCTTACACCAATTTTTCATATCTACGTATTGTCTAGTTGGTGAACTATTCTACACAGAATTTGTCTCATCAGTTATGTAATCCATATTAAAATTAAGATTATATTGTACAGTTTCATATACAAAACTTCTGAAGTACCTTCTTTCTTGTGACAATACAAGTACATATTCTCATCCTAACACCTAAATGTAACAATGCAACAAACAAGTCTTCCCAGAGCGCTCATACAATCATTAGTATAATGTCCATATGACTGCTTTTTCTTTGGATTTTGGAGCAAGAAAACATTATTTTGGAGATTATATGAACTGGCCCTTGTTTGGACACAGGATACAGATTTTTGGACCTACTGAGAGATACTCTATTGGAAAGTGACTTCATATGGACATTATACTAATGATTGTATGAGTGCTCGGGGAAGACTTGTTTGTTGCATTGTTATCTGCATCTGCGGATTATAGTGGGGTTGTATGGTAACCAGACCCTCATCCCCTTTGAGCACCACTTGACACATAAGGTTTTGACTTTCCCCCGATTGTGCTGAGCGCCCGTTTTCATTACTGGTTACCAGTCATTAAGGACCTAAATTTAACATTTTGGGAGTGTGGAGTGCTCTGGAACATCGGGGCTGTTTGGAGCGGTGTCAAGGCGGTTGGCGGCCGTACTCAGAGTGGCTGGATCCGGAGTTGTTCTCTGTGGCTGCCATCTTGCGGGCTCCGAGTCTGAGCGGACTGCGAGTGGGGACATGGCCTCCGTGGCAGCGGGAAGGGCCAGTAATCGCCTGACCATTTTGCCGTAACGATTGCTGTATACATAGCGCAGCGGCGCCTAACAATCTCGCCTTGAGCTGTTGGGGGTCCTGCGGCACGGGCTATATGTATTCTCAGGAACGCTTGACCTACCACAGACCGGAAAAGTTTTTATCATTTAACTTTGATGTATATATGTCACAAATTCCTTTTCCCTGCCCTCCACTCACACGTTACCACTCAACACCCATTCCCTTCCTGCTTCCCCTTCTGCACCAAGAGCACTGCAATATATTGCACTGAAATCATAATAAACAATGGTGTTGCCATTATTTGCGAATGCTTTGAATATATTGCACTGTAATCATAATGAGCAACAGGGTTGCCATTATCTGCTAATGCTTTGAATACAATTGCATTAGATGCTCTGTCTCAAAAAGTGAATACATTGGACTTATGCCATAATGATCAATTAGTGTTTGCTACTATATATTTGTCTCGTAAAGAAGTTCTTTGTTACCTTGACCACATCTTTTTGTACAGCATTATTGACCCAGGTTGGGTAGTATGTATGGGTTACCCCCTAATACTCAATACTCCTCACAAGTCAAGCAGGACATTATCCACCATTTACACTCTATGGATGGGGAGAAGTGTCTTCCCTTTTCTGAAGCACAGGAAGACTGATGGAGATCTTCTACACCAATGGGATTTACTGTGTTTTACTATTAACATTTCTCATTGAAGCAGGGGTGGTCCCTTCTGCGCTCTGCTTTCTGCTTGTTCCGACCACAGCGTGGCAGCGGATCCGGTGACTCTTGTTCATCATTTTTGTATCTCGTTTCACGAGCCTCCCCCCATCTTATATTCCTATCTCTGGAATGGCTTGTGCTATTGAACCTAGTCCATTCTCGGACTGGAATATGTCCTGTTGGCCACGTTGGCCCTTGCTTCTTGTAGTTTTGCTATGTACTTCCTTTTCTCTTTTTTTTTTTTCCTTTACTTCCCTCCTGTTTTTTTTTTTCTTCTCTCCACTGGGGGGGTGGTGGGATATCACTTTGGGATCATGTCAATCCCTCGCTGTCGATTGTCATGTGTACTGCCAAGCTCACTTCAGCTATTGTTGGATAACAGGGGGCCTTTGGGTCTCGGCCATTTTGTTTGGTGTTTTGTGGGGCTCTCAGTGGGCGCTTGGGGCACTGTGTTGCTATTTCGATGTTTGTCTGCGAAAGTGTTTATTTGGCGACTGATATGAATACTGTACATAAAATTGAGGAATTAGAAAATCATTCCCCGCGCTCAATTCTCCGGATCCTAGGTATTCCCGAAGGCCTGAGGGGCAGCAGACCCTACAGTGGGTCGACATATTTATCAAAAAACTGTCCTCCCAGAGTTTAATGGCGATCTCACTCTCATGCGAGCACACAGGGTGCCGGCCCATCTCCCTCCTAATTCTAAGTTCCCACGAACTAAGCTGGTTAACTTTGGAGATTATAGGGTTAAGGAACAAATTCTAACCAAGGCAATTAACCTCCGTCAGTTCACCTCAACAGAAATTTCACTGTGCCGCATCTTTCCTGACATGTCGGCTTCGGCAGCCAAAAGGCGGAAGGAATTCGTAACCATGCTACATCTATTTAAGGAACAGGCCTTGATTGCTCAACAGAAAATTCTCTCTCCTAATGTCAAAGGTCTCAATGCCCCTCATAAGCGTAGTCAAATTTGGCGTTATTTGCTCCAACGGAGTCCGGACATCGTCTTCTTACAGGATACTCCTCTCTTGCAGAAGGATACACACTGCATTGCCCATCCTAAGTACCCCCTTCAATATTGGGGCTCTGCTTCTACAAAAACGGTCGGGTGGCTATCTTTTGCAGTGCAGGCATACAGCAGTGAAACACTCAAGTGGTTCAAGGCAAGAAGGGTCAGTTTCTTAAACTTGAAATCAAGATTGGAACACAGACATTTACTCTTTGTAATATTTATGCCCCCAACCAAGCTCAGGACCATTTTGTTAGGGAACTCCTACACGAACAGTTGGCGCGGGATGAACCTTACCTAATCCTGGGGGAAACTTAAATCTGGTGTGGGATGCCAGATTGAACTGAAGTACTAGCACATTCCATGGGACTGGGGATATGTCTGCTTCTTTAAAAAAAATATTTACTGATTGGGTCTGCTAGATATCTGGCGCTATCACTCCCCAGTTGCGCGTGATTACTACTACTACTACTCGTGCACTGCTCCTACTCATGCATATGTGATGTTCTTTCTACCTCTAAGTCTGACACCTCCATCTCTGACCATGCACATGTAGAACTATTATTACAAAACCACCCACGCTGTTTGAGATGCCCCTTCACTGGCGACTTTCCCCTCAAGTTCTCTGCAACCCTGTTGATGTAGCTGAACTTCGTGAGGCTATTACATCCTATATTCATCCTATATTCAGACTAATGACCTACCAGAGACACCGTTTCCTGTGGTCTTGGACGCATTCAAGGCTACCATCTGGGGTCACATAACCTCTATAGTGATGACCCGGGAGGCTCGCTTGTTTGAGGACAGGTTGGCCACTGATATTAAAGCACTTCAAAAATTAGACCAGGACTCTCCCTTAACCATACACAAGCGGCGGTTGGCCATGCTTCGCAGTCAGTTACGGGTTCATAAGTCCAACAGGGCTGAACAAGCTTTGTTGGCACTGAAACAAAGATACTACGAGGGAGGGGGCAAGGTGGGAACCGTATTGGCGCGTTGTCTCAGAAAGCGGGCAGCGAAGGCTCATATTGCAAAAATTGGGCTGGATGATCGTATGTGGGCCACCTCCGAAAGTGTGAAGCTTAAAGCCTTTCACAACTATTACACATTCCTTAACACGCAGGAGGCCTCTAATCCGACTCAGATCATGGAATCTCTCCCCATCTCGTGGTTGCGTCGTGTAAATGCAGTTAAAATGTCAGTGTTGCGGAAAATATTATATATATTTCAAGCATTACCCACCCATATACCACACAGTCACATCCAACACCTTCAACGCAAGCTTACTACATTTATCTGGGGAGGGAAGCCGCTGCGTTTTTCCAACAGAGTGCTCATACTGCCTCGGGATAGGGGAGGGTTGGCGTATCCTAATCTGCTGGAATACTACTGGGCCTCGCATTTGCGTTATGTTTCTGAATGGGTTGTACGAGAGAGCGAGGAAGTCTGGTTTCACATGGATAGAGCGGTGACATTTTGTCCTCTTTGGGATTTTTCCTGGCTTCTGCAGGTGGCTAGACCACGTAGCGCTTACATGGCCATACCCACAAAAACTGTATTGGACATATGGGATTAACTTGTACTATCTAGTGGCCTTACTTCCTTTGCTTCCCCTAATACGACCATTGCTCGCAACTCGCAATTCCACCTGCCCTACAACCACGCTCCTTCCAGGCTTGGTTTGAAGTGGAATGTCGCACACTTCAAGATCTCTTCCAGGGGAGCACCTTTAAATCCTTTGATCAATGCAAACAGGAATTCCATCTCGCTGAAGGCGCTCAAATAGAGTACCTCCAGCTTCGACACTGGGTGCAGGTGTCGTCTGCGGCCCAGGGTGCCACTCCTTTCTCTCCTTTTGAACAACTGGTTCGCTCTTATGACTGGTCCAGGGGTCTGATATCTTGCACGTACCAGATGCTTCAACACGCCCCCCGGATCACTGCACACTCTTATCAATCACAGTGGCAATCCAGTAGTCACAGTGATCTTTTGCCTAAACAATGGGTACAGTTGTTGCGTTACATACTGAGGGTTTACCGCAGCATGCCCCAGAGAGAAACAGGCTACAAGGTTATGACACAATGGTATTACAAGCCCCACAGGTTACACAAGATTTTCCCCAACTCCTCTCCAGTTTGTTTTCACTGTACGAGTGCAATAGGAGATTTTCTTCACACTTGGTGGCACTGCCCGCTACTGGAATGAGATCCTTAGTCACATTAAACGGGTGATTGGCTACCCTATACTTGAAATTCCAACTGTACTTGTTTTGGGGGCTATGGCGTTTAAATCTTCTGGCAATGACACACAGACTGGCGCTTAATCTTACACATGCTAGGTGCAGCTAAACAGGCGATTGCGTGTATTGGAAAAAGGCTGAGACACCCCTGGTGAATGTGTGGTTCACTCACTTGTGGCATGTTATGGTGATGGAACTTCTCACAGCACGGCTTCAGTCACGTCAGACTAAATTTACAAACACCTGGCGACCATTGATAGATTACTTTTGCTTGATTGAACATGCCTCCCCTTCAGCCTCCGAAACTCCGAGCCCTGCGTCTCTTTGAGGACGCCATACTTACTGCTTGTACGGATGGACTTTGGGGGCTGAGTGGTGATAGCCCTTAAAACACTCCACATGTTACTTAGGGCATCCGGGGTTCCTCGATTTCCCATAGGTCCCTCTTCATTCTGTGGTCCCCCCAGGTATAAGGACTTACCTTTTTACTAGTGGACATTTAGCCCTTGTGTGTTCTTCGCCTATGTCAATATTTTTTCTCTATTTTCCTTGTAGCATTTAACCTTTTTTTTGCATGTTTCACGCTCTTGTATGTATGCATGTCCCCATCTTTTGAAGAACTGTGATATGCGATTTCTTGTATGCTTTCGCTATAACATGTGGATATTCTTAAGCTCTCATTATTATAGTCCTTAATATGGTTATTTAATTTTTCTTGGCTCGTCTTTCTCAACCCCCCCCCCTTCTTTCCTTTCTAGTTTTCTTATTCTCTCTTTTTTTATGGATGCTGATTGTTATATTGTTTTTGTTTGAATTTTTTTTTTTTTGTAAACTTTTTTTATTGTTGCAGCATATGTATCACAAATGAAAAGGTAACGATACGGACTGGCTTCAACATTCGGCCAAAGTCCGTCAATTATGCAAAATTTTTTGTCTCTAGATCCCAAAGCTTCCCCATGGATAAGTATACACGAGGGGTTGCAGCACAACTCCTAGTCGGTACATAAGAAATGAGACTCGTAATCCCCGAAACAGCCACTTCCATGCCCACCTCCCCCCCCTCAGAACATTCCCACCCTTTCTCGACGTATGTTCACCCACTAGTCCTAACTGGGTTATGTAATATAGTCTATGTCAGTGCCGCTCCAAATCACCCCCGTCGGGTCTGTATCGCCCGGCAGTTCTACTGAGACCCCCCCTCAAGTTCTCTGTGGCTTCATTCCAACCCGTGGTATTGTCTCCACTTTGACCATACTCTCCGAATTTTTTTGGGGCAGCCCCTGGCGTTGTATGTCACTCTCTCTGCCGCCATGTATAAGTCCAGTCCTCTCCTCCATTCCTCCAGATCTGGCGGTTTGGCCGCACCCCAGTATCGTGCAATGTCCCTCTTTGCCACCACCAGAGCCAGCACTAGGAAGATGATCAGGGGGCGGGCCAGGTCTACTTCGGTTATTAACCCCAATAAAGCCAGCCTAGGATCGCGTGGTAGGGTAGTGTCCAGTATCTCATCTAATTCCACAAATATGTCTTCCCAATATGCTTGTATGACATTGCAACCCCACAGTGTGTGATAGAAGTCACCCTCCTTCTGAAGGCACTGTAAGCATGCTGTGTCCGTGATCTTCCCCATTCTACAAAGGCGTACCCTGTCGAAATAGGCTCTGTGGAGCACCTTCAGCTGTATGAGGCGAAGCCTAGATTTAATCGCTACCTCGCGCGGGTGGATAAGAACCATCTCCTAATCTAGGTCTTCCATCGCCCCCGCGTCTGCCTCCCATTTAGTTCGTAAGTCTTGTAGGGTACCTAGCATATTGTTGGTCAGTGTTCTATACGTGAGGGATACCGCTCCTCCCCCTATCTGTTCCTGCAATAACCTACCCTCCAGTGGTGCGTATTCTGGGAAGTCTGTCTGAGTGATATTTTGCGCCCTCCATGCATAACTTAGTTGCGTGTATCTGTAGTACTGTGTGTTATGTAAACCAAAATCTTGCTGTAGTGCGTGAAATGTTTTTAGCTCTCCCCTTGTAGTCACGTCCCCTATCGTTGAAATGCCAATGTCGTCCCAACGTCTGAAGCCTTTCAATTTGTTGAGTTTATCCAGCCACCGGCAGTGCCATAGTGGAGTCTGCCGGGTGGGCCGTTTGTCCCATCCCATGCGTTTGGTCGCCCTCTGCCATGCGGTCAGTGTAATCTGTGTGGCCGGCAGAAGCTGAGTCATTCCGGTCCCGCCGTACAGGTAGGATAGCACGTTAGTGGTGGACCATTTCGATCCTTCTAGTGCATATGTAGGGTGATCTATTGCCGCATGGAGCCATTCATTAATCGGAGTGAGATGCTCCGCCCAATAGTAAGCTTCTAAGTTGGGAAGGGAAATTCCTCCACTGTACTGGTGGCGTTGCAGAGCGGTTAAGGCTACCCTCGGCTGTTTTCCCAGCCATAAGAATGCACGGAGGTCTGAGTGGATTTTATTCAAAGTTTTAATTGGTAACGGATAATATTCATTTTGTAGGGCATAGAGGAACTTCGGAAGTAGTACCATTTTATACAACGCTGCACGGCCCAATAGAGTGAGCGGGAGCTGTCTCCATCGATCCATTTCCGTCTTTGCGCTTACCATAATTCGGGCCACATTATTATGAAAGGAGAGCTGCCTATCTAGAGTTATGTATACTCCCAGGTATTGGAAGCCCTCTGTAGTGTGAATGAGGAGTTCTGGCAGGCAATCCCTCCGCTCCTTACCTTGCGGGTCATACAGAACCGATTTATGCCAATTAATAGTATGGCCTGCCCTTGCACCAAAGTCAGCCAGTTCTTTGAACAGCTTCGGGATTGTGGCGTCTGGGTCTGTAATAAACAATAGGACGTCATCGGCATACAGCGAGATTTTCTCCTGTGTATCCTCCGACTCTCCCCAAGTGAAGCCTCTAATTCCCTGATTATGACGGATCCTGATCGCTAATACTTCTATTGTCAGTGTGAAAAGTAGGGGGGATAGTGGGCATCCCTGGCGCGTTCCCCTGCCAATGCTGAATTCGCGCGACACCCTGCCATTGACCCGCACTCGTGCCCTCGGGGTGGAGTACAGTAGTTGGATCCATTTTAGAAAGTTAGGGCCAAAGCCGAACCTCCTCAGCGTCTCCAACAGGAAGGGCCAGTGGACCGCATCAAAGGCCTTTTCTGCATCCAATGAGAGAAACCAGTGGGGCTCTTTCCTCTCTCGGATTTCCTGTAGCCAGTTATGTGTGCGACGGAGATTCAGTTTAGTCGCCCTGTCCGGGAGAAACCCAGACTGGTCCGCATGTACTAGATCCGAGATTACCCTCCGAAGGCGTCTAGCTAGGACCGTGGCCAGAATCTTCGTCTCCGTATTGAGGAGAGAGATCGGGCGGTAGGAAGCACACGCGTCTCTAGGTTTGCCCTCCTTGTATATTGGTACAATTGTGGCCAAGGCAAGGTCGGGTGGCAGGCTCGACGTCTGGAATGCCTCTACAAATAAGGTTTTTAAGTGACGTTGTAACAGGTCGGCCGTCCGTTTGAAGAATTCCGCCGGGAAGCCGTTGGGCCCCGGTGTCTTCCATGGTTTCAGGGATGCTACGGCCTCTGCTATTTCTTCTAGCGTAACCTCCGCATCTAGCTCTGAGACGTCCTCAGACAATAGGATTGGGATCATCATGTCGCTCATATAGTTACGTGCTTCTTCCTCGTCACCCAGAGTCCTAGCCCGGTAGAAATTTTCATAGTAAGCTGCAAAAGCCTCTGCTATAGCCTCGTCCGTGCAAGCCTGCCTATTCTCCGTCAATGAAATCCTCTCAACCCAACGAGCTGCCCTTTCCTTCCTGCTCAGCCACGCCAGTAGTTTACCCGATTTATCCCCCACGTCATACAATCGGTGTAGCGTTGCCAGCGCCTGTGTGCGTGCTTCTCCAGTAACAAGTTCCCTATAGTGTCGTTGGGCATCCAACAGTTTCCTGAGAATGGCCTCTTCCCGTCTATGTTGGTAATCTGCTTCAAGGGCTAGGATCGAAACCTCCGCACTAGAGATCGTGGCCTGCTGCTTCTTCCTGGCCTCTCCCAACCTGCTCTGTATGCGATCCCTGAGGACCGGCTTCATTGCTTCCCGGAGCGTGACCCCTGACTGGACCGTGCCTTCGTTTTCGGCCATATATACCTTTATGTCTGCCCTGACACCCTTTATTATTTCCGGAGTTTGGACCTCCCAGACTGGCAGGCGCCATTCTACTGTCCTTTCCCTCCTCACCCGTCCCAAGTGTGCATACAGTGGGGAGTGATCTGAGATTCCCCGTGCCTTGTATTCTGCTAAATCGTTCGCAGCGATATCGTGACGGGATGTGAAAATATAATCTAACCTGGAGAATACTTTGTGTGCCCCCGAATAGAAGGAGTAGGCCTCCCTTGTCGGGTGGAGCAATCTCCAAACATCTGTGAGCCCTAAAATTTCCATCTGCCGGGCTAGCGGTGTGACTTGCCCTATTGCGGGTGATGTCCCCGATCTGTCACTTGAGATGCACATCACGTCATTGAAGTCTCCCCCCACTATTTGAATCGTGTCCGCTGTATCTAGAAGTATCGCAGTGATTGCCTTGAGGGTGCGTGCCTGCAGTTTTGGCGGGGCATAAACTGATATGATCGTGTACCTGCGCCTCCTCCATATTCCCTGTACTCCTGCATAGGTCCCCTGTGGGTCTAACCATGTACGAGTAGTAGTGAACGGCGTGGATTTGTGCACAAGGATCGCCTCCCCCCTGGAACCCGTCGTGTAACCTGCGTGCGCTAGTACTACGTGTCTGCCTCTTGCTATAAAGGCGCAGTGATTGCCTCTGAGGTGGGTTTCCTGGAGTAGGATTATGTCCGGTGCTAACCTTTTAAGGTAGGCATTTACCAGGCTCCTTTTAATCCTTGACCCTAGGCCATTCACGTTCCATGACAGTATGGTGACTCCTGCATCACCAGTGTGTGCATTGTCTAGTGCGTCTGCCATTGGATGTTCCCTCCTGTCTTCCAAGTGGGTCTCCCGAGCAAGGGTGGCATACGGTGTGGCATGGAGTGGTGCTGTTGCTTCTCAACTGGTGTCCCCCTCCCTCCCCAATTTCCCTGTTCCCCCAACTGACGCGTGTAGAAAAACCATCCCTTCCCTCCCTCCCCCTCCCCACCTCCCCCCCCTTCCAGTTGCGTCCCAACCGGGGACCGAACCATCCGCGGGAGAAGGCCTATCGCCCTCCCACTTAACCTCCCCATCACACACCTAACAACTGTATAGACAAGGAAAACAACATAAGAGGGCGTGTCAACTTGCGTGGTCCCGGAGGCCGGGCTGCTATCTCAGTGTCCCTCGGAGGTCTGTGTTCATGAATGCGAGTCCTGAGTGTCCGTTGCTGGACCCCTTCCCGACGAGTCCTGCTCCAGAAGCTGTATTTCAGTTACTAGAGGGTGGATTGAGTCTCCACTACCGGCTTCGCCTTTCCTTCCGAATTCTTGATCCTCTGACTCGTCCTCATCCCCTTCAGAACGGATGCCATTCCTCAGGCAGCTGAACCTGGATCCCGCCACTGAGGCATTACTCGGGGACGTCGATCTGCCCCCTCTCCTTTCGTTGGTACCCCGTGTCTGATAAGGCGTCGCCGGCTTGTGCCCCCGAGACCTTCCAGATCGACTACGTTGTGGCTTTGGTTGCTCCCAGCGCGGGTTTCCCCTTAGTGATCTGTCCATGGCTTCTCTCCCGGCAGTTTCCCTACTGTGCAGGATGGGTCGTTCTTCAAGCCATTGCCAGGCATCGTCTGGACATGTGAAAAAGACGGTCTTGTCTTTGTAAATTACTTTGAGTTTTGCCGGAAACAGCAACATGTAGGCTATATTCAAGGATCGCAGCTTCGTCTTCACAGAGTCTAAGGAACGGCGCTGTTTGGACACTTCCTGGCTGTAGTCAGGGAAGATCATGATCGTGGCATTTTCGAAGCGGATTTCCCCCATTTTCCTGGCTTCTCGAAGTATGAGGTCCCTGTCAGCGTAGTTCAGGAATCTCGCTATGACCGGTCTCGGTCGCGCTCCCTCCGGTGGCTTTGCCAGGAGCGCCCTGTGCGCCCTTTCGATGATAAAGCATGTTGAGAACTGTGCAGCTGGGAAGGTAGTCTGTAGCCACGTGTGGAGGAAGGAGGCCATGTCTCTCCCCTCAAGTCCTTCTCTAAAACCTACAAATCGAAGGTTATTGCGCCAAGTTCTATTTTCAGCATCGTCAACTTTCCATTGTAGGTGGCGATGCGAAGCCTGAAGCTCTGCCATGTCCTTTTTTAATGCAATGATCGATGCCTCATTATCTGTGACTCTAGGTTCGGCCACTGTAACTCTCTCCGACAAATTTCGGAAGTCCTGGCGCAGCAACGTTATCTCTGAGCCTACTTCTCCGATTTTTACTTCCAGTGCCGCCCGCGATTCCTGGATATCACTGCGGGAAGCTTGGATGGCCGCCAGCAGCATCGCCGTTTCTGTAAGTGGTCCAGGTGTTTCCGGACGCTGTTCCGTAGCTGGCCTTGTGGTCGCAAAGGTATCCATCGGACCCTGTTTCGGCGTCTTAGGCACTGTGTCTCTCTTCCCCATAGTAATTTTCGAGGCGGGGCAGGCAGCGCCACTGAGGAACCGCCTGTTGCGTTTGTGGCTCTTCGGGTAGAATGGGTTATATTTCTGGCGTTTCCGCTCTTGCAGTCGTTTCTACTTCAGCTTTGGCGGTTGTGCGGCAGTACCTTCAGGGGCAGGTGGGTCTTGGCACTCTGTGGCTTGTCTAGGTCTTCACCCTCCGCCGGGGTCCGGGTAGGGAGACCCTGTCACTCCACCTCTTTGTCACCAGGTGTCTTTCTATCCTGTGCCTAGTCTCCCGCCACTCCGAGGCCAGTGTCTCGATACTGTCCCAGTTGCGTGCCTGCGATCAGGTGGGTAGGGAGAGATGTTGCGGAGACCACCACCGCGCGGCCCCCGGGGCCAGGGTCCCCAGAGGTGGCTATCTTCTCCACTTCCCCCCTTTCCGAGTCACGGAGCCCGTCCGGCCCCTCCCCTTGGAGTGTCCATTCACAGCGAACCCATGTGTAGGGGCGATGATGAGTGCCTCCGCGTGGAGTTCGTGACAACCCCCGTGGTGTTTCAGGGCCAGGTCCCTTGTCAATGCCTCCACTAGTGGGGTCCGCCTCCGCTGCTGGAGTCCTATATGAATTGCTGTCCGCCTCCGTGCCCCCGGGGGCCCGCTCCGCAGCGCGGTGGTAGTTGCAGGCGGGAGAAGGGGGGGGGGGGCAGAGGGCGCCTCTGCCAATGTGCGTTTCACCGCTGGGAGACTCAGGGCAGTTACCGGCTCTGTAGGTCGCCTCAGCAAGGCCTCTCCCTCGGCTGTCCCCTCCTCCGGCGAGGCTTTCCCCGGGCTCACCTCCCTCGCCGGTGTTCTCTGTTGTCTGCGGGAGCGGACAGGCTCCTCCTATTTCGCCGCTCGCCTCCTTCGTCGTTTGGGGGGGTAGGGTGGGGTGCCCCCCTCGCTCTCTGCTTCCGCTTACCGCCTCCTCAAAGTGCCGGGACTCTCGGGTGGGATCCGCTCTGTTCCTCTCTCTCAGGCTCCGTGACAGCATTTCGGATCCGCACTTATTCGGCCGCCATATTGGTAAAGGCTGCCGATGTGCGATCCGGAGCTGCCTCCACTGCTCCGATACCGCTCAGCTCACTAGTAGGGGTCCCGGACTGGCACTGGTCGCGCCGTGGTTCCGACTCCGCCACGGCAGCCGGATAGACTTTCTGGGCAGGATCGCTCCACTACTACGAGCGCTCAGTCCTCCGGCGCCATCTTGACCTCCACGGGCGCTCCCGGTCCGGTTTAGATTTGGCTGAATTCGGGGAGTTGCACGTGTGTGTCAGTGCCAAAAAACGGACCTCTGCCGCCTGGTATGCGTGTCCACCTCCTGGTGCAAGTTGCTTTCTCCGGGATTGTAATAAAAGACGGATCAGTGTGCAGTCCGGCCGGAGCTCCGGCAAGACACGTCCTAGCCGGCCATGCTGTTGGCCACGCCTCTTTGTTTGAATTTTCAATAAAAGACTTGACTATAAATGTTTACAAATTTCACGCAATTAACACGGACAAGACCACTAAAGGTTGCTTCCTTGAATGCAAATGGTCTAACACACTTTATCTAAAGAAAATAAATACTCGCCTATATCAGCCAAAACAAACCTGATATTGCACTGTTGCAGGAAACTCACCTTCCCCCGCACAAAAGGGACAAACTACAATGAGAGTATGTGGGTCAGGTCATGCATGCTAGCGTTTCATCCAAAAAGGAAACCAATGATCCCATACCATAAAGAAAACGTGGTATAGCTATTCTTTTTAACAAACTTTTACCTTACAACATTTTTGAAAAATGGGAAGACGCAGAAGGGAGATGCGTCTTCGTTAAAGTTCACATACGCAACACCTTTTTAATAGTGGGATCAATATATACTCCTACGGATTCCAAAACTATCTTTATATCCCATCTTAGTAGACTATTAACATCTTTTAGCTCCGCTTAAGTAATAATAGGGGGAAGACTGTAATGTTACCATTGACCCGTTTATCTACAGATCACGTAAACCGGACATTCACCATAATAGAGACAACCAGGTCCCTATGGAGTTCATTAAATATCATTCACTAAGGGAACCTTAGTGGATATTAAATCCTAATGAGAGAGACTATACTTTTACCTCATGCCCCCACTCTATACATACGAGAATCAATTATTTTCTAGTCTTACCTTCTATTTTGCAATGTGTAACAAATACAAACATCTGACCATTATCTCCTAGATATCCAAATGGATCACGGATTAACCCAACCCTTGAATCCTCAATGGAGGTTGAACCTGACATCATATAAGACTTCACAAGAAAAACA
The DNA here is from genome assembly GCF_964261635.1 of Lissotriton helveticus. Lineage (NCBI taxonomy): Eukaryota > Metazoa > Chordata > Amphibia > Caudata > Salamandridae > Lissotriton > Lissotriton helveticus. Next base: position 221,570,408 of record NC_136061.1, on the reverse strand, counting down.
TCAATTATATCTATACGTGTACCAATTCCTGAAAGATAACAAACAGTCTGTATTTAATGCTCACACATTATGGGGAGCAGAAATAGCAGTGCTAACAGGCTTGATTACGAGGGATACAGCTGTTGCTAAAGAAACAAGCAAACCACTATAGAACCAGTTTAGAAAAATAAATCTTGAATCTCACATCCATTTATTCCCAAAAGCAATTCCGAGACATATTGAGGCCATTGCTATCTGCAAAATGTGTTCTTAAAAACATGTATACTTCTCATGCAGAGAAATGTCTATTTTGCATTCGCCAGTCTACTTACGATTGAGGGCGAAAAGGCTGGGAGATTATTTGCTCATCACCTTCGTCCGCAACCGTCTTTCATAAATACTATGAAACACTTTACACATCCATCCATTTTTTTTTGGGATCAGACAGAAGAAAATACCTTCTTCTTTACATAAACGTGATAGCCCTAAACGTCAGTCATAGCAAGAAGACAAATTAGAGGGAGAAATCACTATAGACAAAATAGTCAGGGTGATTGACTGCATAGCCACCTGTATGGCACCCCACCCGCGAGGATGGCTTCTACATCAAATATTACAGGATTACTAAAACTCACACCATTTCGATTTTTAGATAAATGTTTAAGAAAGTGCTGTGAATGGGACACCTTTCACCTGATGTTTTTTAAGATCTTGCATTACCGTCATCCCCAAACCAGGGAAAGACCCCTTGGCGAGTACTCGTTATATGCTAAATTCACTAATAAATTTGAACATTAAAATTATGGCAAAACTTTTTGTCGCTCAAATCGTTCATTACCTCTTTAATACATATCTCTCAAGTCAGGTTTGTTCTGAGATGATCTTCCGCAGATTATCTCGGAACTATTTCACACATTTGATGGCAACTAAGACATGACACAGAAGAAAATGTCCTCCTTTCCCTGGATGTGGAAAAAGCCTTTGCCTGCGTAGAATGGGGTTACTTGTTCCGCCCTGTGGAAAGGATGGGCTTCGGGAAAGACTTACTCACTTTAACTAAAGGCATGTACCATAACCTACAGCCCCCGTGATGTGCGTTGACTTTACTTCTCCATTTTTTAAGGTTAATTTGGGGCACAGGCAATGATATACACTATCCACATTGATATTCCTTTTGGTCCTTGAACCGTTAGCTCTATCCATACGAAGCAACACTGATATTAAAGGGATTCAAACTGCCACTGGTGAAATCAAAGCCTTTAATTATGCAATGGTATCCTCCTAACCCTTTCACAACCAACAAAATCCACACACTCCGATGACAGGGTGCACTGATGTTGCCCTGCCTTATCCCAAGTGGAGTGCCTGCTGTGAGCTACAGCCAGGGTAGGACAGACGGATCCGGATGGTGGTTGCCTGATTCCTGCTGTCAATAGTTACCCTGGAGGGGGTGTGGAGCCCTAGCCCCCAACTGGAATGTTGTCCTGGAATTACGAAAGGTGAAGCCTAGCAACCGGACTCTAACATATTCTTGCCAAGAGTTACGGGTCTTGTGGGGGGGGGAGGGGGGGGCGGGGTTGTCAATATTTAGGGGAACAGGGGCCCATTTGAACTTGTAAGCCCTATCACACTTGGGTTAGGAATAACGCCCTTTGGCTCTTGCGGGTTGGGCGGGCCTCCCCACCTCCTTGGCATGTAGAAAGTGAGCTCTCCATTGATCGGCAGCGTGAGCCTGGTGGACCAGAGTGTGACTACCCTAGATAGGGTTGGGCAACTTGTGAACGGTCCCAACTGGAGGCCACAGACAAACAGTTCACAGCTGTGGCTGCGGGAATGGGTAAACCCAGGGGGAAACACGCTGGGGCAACCCCAGAACAAGAAGGTGACCAGCGAGAGCTGGTGTGGGGCAGCCCTGAGCCCCAGCCCAAATCATATAGAGGCCTACCGAATGGAGACAACTGGGTTGGGGCCAAAACCCAAGCATGTAGTGAGGAGCCGGGGCCCCAGGAAGGGCTCCCTGTTCCAATCCATGCGGATTGAAGCAAAGAAACCAAACTCTTCGTAGATGGAACGAGAAGGGGCCGCAACGCTAAGAGAGGTTGCCGAAATTGCTCACAGTAGTGGCTCCCCATCTGAGGTGGGGTCTGAGTCCATGAAAGGGACTGAAGGCTCAGAATCGTATACATCAGGCAATAACAGTTTGGAACTTCCTGTGGTGATGCCGAAAACGGCAGATGACATTTCATAATGGGAGGTGATCAACCCGGGCTGGTAACAACCCTGGGCCGGTTGGGATGACACCACCACGTGTTGCAAAGGGTTTTATATATTTGCTGAACTCAAAGCAGCAAGCAGTCTTCTGTGTCTATGACCCCCCCGGAAGTCTCGCACCAAGACTGGTTTGGGCCTTCAATGTTTTACACTACAGTACACTTTAAGTTTGGGCAGTTGGCTGTTGCCAGGATGTCCAGGGGCCGTGGAGTTGTATGTTGGAGTTTGTTAAGTTTGTTTTGTTATGTTCCTCGTGAATGCAGGAATGCTCTGTTTCCATTCTTCAAGGGGTTCGCAACAGTGGGGGACTCCAATGGGAAGGGAGCCTGTACCTATTTGAGATGGCACCTATGAACCAGGACCTGAAATTACTCACATGGAATATTAGAGGGGTGAGATCCATGCCTAAGCGCCACAACATACACAGCTACCTGAAAAGGTGGGGAGTGCAGATAGCGCTGTAGCAGGAAATGCAGCTCACATAGGTTGAGGTGGGGAGCCTAAGAAGGAGATTGAGAGGGTAGATTTTTGCCACTACGTTTTCAGTATATGCCCCAGGTGTGCTGATCTGGGTTCGTCCAGGGGTTCCCAATGAGGCAAAACGTATGTTAATTGACAAGGAGGGAAGATTTGTGTTGCTAGCGGGCGCCTACTAGGTCAGGAGATTACATTGGGCTGTTGCTATGCCCCTGACTAGGATCAGGTGTCTTACTTGTCCTCTCTCTCTCCGAGAATAACCCTGATAAGATTAATACAATCTTTCAGGGATACTATGAAAGTACACTGCCCCTTTAAGATCAATGACACAGTAAATCGTGCGCTTGAGCACTCGGCAGAGGTATGCCTGCTTGGCCTATACTCTAGACCAGCTAAGCGTAAGACTGAGAATACATTTATGGATTTGTCGCTGGCATTGCCCAAGAGGTGAATAGCAATAACATGGAAGTCTGCCATGGGACCTCAGAATAGCACATGCCATAATATCTTTTTTTTTACAGAACCATGGTTTTAAGACATCCGTGGTGTTTTTTGAAACACGAGCTATGCTTCAAGTTCGAGAATGGCATTTGCGCATTTCTTTTGTAATGCACGGCTCACCCAAATCAATCAACACACACTGAACAATGGTGTCTGTGTGGCGTGGCTCATAGGCCCTCATACCCATCCCACCCCTGAGCACCGCACTTTAGGTGTCAGCACGACACCGGCTTTCATATTAACAACACAAGCACCACACTTAATATTTTAGCAGGTGCCCGGTTATATGATTGGGCAGCATAGTGAAGCAATCAGCCACCACAAGGGTAGCAAACCAACCAGCACTGCAAGCCAGGCACTGCACCCCAGTACTCCTCACCACAAATGCCCAGTCTAAGCAGCCAAGCATTGATCTTAATAGGGCTGAGTACGCAGCCCTGCGTCTATGTCATGTCTTTTCTGTAGGGGGGATAAATGTGGTCACCTCAGGGCTAACAAACTGCGCATCTAGCAACAAATCTTGGGAGTACATTCACATTCACAGACTTATTCAATAACTTTTATGCAGAGCTATACACTAGTCAACGGTTAGACCTCGCAGACTGTGCTTCATATCTCGGTGACTCTCACACATATCCATTATCCCCTGGTGAAGTAGATGCACTAGAGCATGATATTCGGGTGGAGGAGTTCATCTCAGCCATCTCTCAACAGAAGACCTTAAAATCCCCTGGTCCAGATGGATTCCCATCTATTTTTTATAAAACGTTTTGCCACCATCTTGCCCTGATTCTCACGATTCTTTCTAACTCCTTTGCTACCCCAGGTGCCACTCCCACTTCGATGCTGACAACCTCATTGGTAGTCATCCCCAGGCCTGGCAAAGACAGACAGCAGTGCAGCTCATATCGTCCAATTTCTCTTTTAAATGTGGACCTCAAGCTGTTAACCAGCATCTTAGCAGCTAGACTGGGTCCCCACATGCCATCCATTATAGATCCAGACCAATCGGGCTTTATTGCCCAATGTCGGACCAGCTGCAACACTAAGCGCATCTTGCATATCATAGAAAAGGCCTTGTGCACGTCAGGTGAGTTTATGCTTTTAGCGATCAATACCGAAGAAGCTTTCGACAGGGTCCACTGGCCCTTCTTAGAACAAGTCGTGGTCCACTTTGGAATAGCGGAGAGATTTGGACATTGTGTTTTAAACTGTTACCACCTTCCTACAGCATCAGTCAGGGTAAACAGTTGTATGCCTGCTCCTTTTCCTATCAGCAGTGGCACTCAGCAGGGGTTGCCACTGTTGCCCCCGTTATTTGCTCTTTATATGGAGCTCCTGGTTCAAAGGCTCCCTGGGAACCCCGAGCTCACTGGGGGCCACCTTTGGGGAGAACAACACACGATTAGCCACTATGCCAATGACGGGCTGGTGACCTTAGATAAACCGGCCACGGCACTTGAGGTCTTCTTGTCTGAGCTCGAGGCGTTCGGCATGGCTTCCGGCTTTCAAGTCAATGTAATGAAATCTCAGGCAGTGAACCTATCCCTAACCCCCACACTTGAATCTCAACTCATGGCACAATATCCTGTCCAATGGGTGAAGACCACGGTCCCATATTTGGGGATTCGACTGGCTTCCTCTATACAGATGACCTCTTCAATTAACTACCAGACCCTGCAAAGACACATCAAACTTGAACAATCTCACTGGAGACATCCCCAGATCTCCTGGCTCGGAAGAATTGTGACCCTTATCTTACCTAAGATTCTTTATCTTTTCCAAACACTCCCCTTGACACCTCTGAACGGGATGATCCTCAAACTACAATAAGAATTGCACCCGTTTTTCTAGGCAGGGGAGAGACTTCGAATGAGGAGACAAATCGGCTACCTCCCTCCGAGCAATCGAGGCCTCTGCATCCCAAACCTTCAACCATATTTCCAGGCAGCTCAGCTACGTTATTTGGTTGAGTGGAATAAGGAGGAATCTGAGAGACATTGGCTCTTCCAAGACAAAGCAGTGGCCGGCACTTCCCGATGGAAAATCCCCTTCTTCAAGAAAACACATAGGTCCCGGAGTCTCTACCAATCCCCAGTCACGAAAGTGACTGGATGCCAGGGACCAAAGCAACATTAGGTGTGGCCTCACGTCCTTACCCTCCACTCTAATGCCACTGTTTGCCAATCCAGAATTCTTGCTGGGGCCTGGTTCAGTGACATTTGCTAAATGCCATCAGACCAGTTACCATTCAGCGGGGCATATGACAAATGAGGAAGGGGTGATCTCTTTTACGCCATTGTGCACAGACTTTGCACTCCCAGAGACTGAGCGTCTACACTACTGGCAGCTCCGCCACTGGCTCCGACACCGGACAATAGGACTGCTACCCAAAGACACCTCACCCCCTACAAAAGATGACTGGTTACTAAAACCTCAGACAAACGGCCAATCTCTGAGATGTATGCCCTCTTAATCCAGTCCACTAGGCACATATATAAACCTCACTGAACCTGTTGGGAGACAGTTGACCACCAAGGAACGGGAGGAGATATGTTATAGGGCCACCACACCGCCTGCAACATAGCCCTTACCGAAACGTTTAACAATACGTATACCTACTGGCATTTAACTCTATAGCAGCTCCACAGGATTGATCCGAACAGAAGTGTGGACTATTGGAGAGAGTGTGGAGCTACAGGGACACTAGTGCATCTTTTATGGGACTTTCCACGGATTTAAACATACTGCACTCAAGTACTCGATGATATTGACCAGCACCTTGACACCCAACTTCCCTGCTTTCCCTCCTATGTGCTTTTAGGCTTACCCAATCCTCTCACTTACCCCCTGAGGTCTAGATGAGGGCAACAGGTTGGCCTGGCTTTAGGCGCAGCGATCCAGAACATTCTCACATACTGGGGGTCGACACCAGGCTCATACACTTAGGATGGCTTTACTAGCTGTGGTATATTCTCGGTATGAAAAAGATTACACTCTCAGCAAACAAGGTGTATCTTTTGGTGAACTTTGGCTTCCTTACTTGTCTCTCCTCTCACAAGACTACCAGGAACTAACATGCCCTAAATACTTTTGCATTTAGCGGCTACCTGAGCTTGTCTCCACCACCCATTCAGAGGTTGACTCATAATATGGTGTATTGTGCTATTATCTATATACCTTTACAGAAGCAAACTGAGTTAACTGGGGAGGGAGAGGGAGGGAGATTGGGGTGGGGCAAGTTTTGTTTGGTTATGACCCAACGCCAAGAACAGCAGGCCTGTATGTAGCGATTGTGTCCTGGGTTGCACTTATATTGTACCAAATGGCGTAACTGAATAAAAAGGTTTGAACCATAAAGCCCCAGAACCAAGAAAGAACCACAACATCAAATCAGACGTCCCATACTACTCCCAGGAGTTGGGAAATGGAAACTTCCAAGTATGCTAGAGGTTCCATACCCGAGAGGAGAGGCTATAGAAACCTCAGCTCAACTCGCAAACACGGTACAAAACATAGTTGTACATTTAAACATACGAGTAGAACTCGAGCTGCCAATTGGTACATACTAGTAGAGCTCTTGCTGCCAAATTGCAAGTCTCACCATTACTAGATTCTGGAGCTACCTGAAACTTTGTTGATCAGATGTTTTCCACACTGATGGATTTTCCCGTAGCAAAGAAAGCAGTGCCAGAACCAATACATTCTGTAGATGGCTCAGTCTTAATTTCTGGACCAACATGCTATTACACCCAGGAATTAATCATGAATATTGGCACAAGACATATAGCGACCATTCAATTTGACATCATAGATGCTCCCCAGTTCACTATGATATTAGGCACACCATGGCTCACCCTCCATGACCCATTAGTACATTCAGCCCCACGCTCCATAAACCCACCTCTAGGTTTTTTGCAAACAACGCTGTTGTCCCACTGAGTTTTATCAGGGCCCTGGACAAGGCAGGCCTGCCAAATTGCTGTCACATGTCAGTGTGAACGCACAGATCTGATGCTTAATCACCGTACCCGTTACACCACGTACAAAACAGTGTTTGATAAGGAAGGAGCCAGACAGCTCCCTCCGCATTTCAACTATAATTGCCACATAGATTTCACAATGGGGGCCTCCATTCCATGTAGTCGCATTTATACAATAAGTGAATCAGAATGTAACATCTTAAAAATTATATAGAGGAAAATCTAGCATCAGGGTTATTCGTCTTTCTCAATACCCGATGTCCTCTCCTCACATTTTTGGCCCAAGAAGGGAGGGGAGTTATGTGCATATATTGATTATCGGGCCATAAACAAAATAATGGTTAAAAACAGGTACCCAGTGCCACTAATTCCCATCCTGTTGGTTCAGATTAAGAAGGTGGTGATATTTACCAAACTAGATCTCCAGGGAGCATACCATTTAATGAGTATGACAGGATGACGAATGGAAGACTGTGTTTAGGACAAAATTTGGACTTTTTGAGTACCAGGTCATGCCCTTCTGACTCTGTAACGCCCCAACCGCCTTTCAATACTTTATGGATGTTGTACTAAGAGGCTACTTTGATGTCTTCTGTATCGTCTATATTGATGATATTCTATTTACTCAAACACAGTCCAGGATCACATAGGACCTGTAAAGGCAGTCCTGGCTCATCTCCAGCAGCACATTTTGCAAACTTGGGAAATGTTTGGTTCACATCACCAAGATTGTGTTTTGGGTTACGTAATAAGGCCAGAATGTATTCAAATGGTTGACAGCAAGGTTAAGTTGTTTCTCCAGTGACCCGTGCCTACAAGCGTGAAAAGTTTACAGAAATTCTACAGGCAATTTATTAGAAACTTCTCCATCACAGTGCTTCCTCTGACCAGACTACTCTGTAGGGGGGTTTGTGCAGGCGCCTATTTTGTGTCACCCTGATATCACTTTGCCCTTCATGCTAGAAGAAGATGCATCCAGCTTAGCCTTAAAAGCTGTAAGGTCTCAAAGACACCCAGAAACAGGCCAGATACACATGTGGTATATTATTCACAATGATTGACACCTTCCAAAATAAATTACAGCATGTTCGACAAGGAATTATTGGCAATTAAGCGAGCTTTTGAAGAACGGCACCATTATGTCATGGGGGATAGATATACCATTGAGATTTACACAGACCATAGGATTTTACAATTTCTTAAATCAGCCCACACCCACACTCCTCACCAATTGTGTTGTTCTTTGTTTTTCTCAGATTTTGATTTCACCATAGCTTACAGGCTGGGGGGTTCCAAATGGTAAGGTAGATGCCTTATCACGGTATTACCACACACAAGAAGAAAAGCCAGAAAGTAAGCCTCCTCTTATTCTGTGAGAACGAGTCATGCCTGAACTGGTCTGCACAATGTCAGACGGTCTTCGAGGATCTGAAGGCAGCACTATGCAGTGCTAATTTGCTGAAGGCGCCTGACTACGTTCAGCCCTTCAATGTGCAGAGTGACACTTCCGACTAGAGAGTTGAAACTACTCTCACCCAACTTGATGATAAAAGGAGAGTGTCCAGTTCTATTTATCAGTCATAGACTGCTTTTCAGGGATGCCAATGAGAAGGAGAGCTTTATGTAAGTCTGGACTCTTCGGAGGTTCCGACCTTTCTTGTTTAACACCAAGTTAAAAGTCCAGATGGATCGCAAGCCACTCAAGGGGGATTGGTGGCAATAAAGTGTGAGAACATTAACTTGTTCCAATGGTCTAGTTCATTACAGGAATTAGACTTTACTGTGCAACACAAAGCTGGACTGTAGCACAGGAATGATTGTGGACATTGCTGCAGTTTTGTCAATCTGATGACCGGACTTCTTGAACTGCGAAGTAAGGATCCGGTTTGTCAGATTAGAGAAGGGAATCTGTTGAGACCAGGATATCTGCTGCATGGCTTTGCAAATGTGAACACCTCCCCTAAGGTATCCAGCTATGTTTACTCTGTAATTCTGATATTTGTCTTCCCAGCTTGCATGAAAATCATGCCAGTATGCTGAGGCCTGGTATGTGTAAAGGTATTGAGAGCAATGCATTACACTGATTTTTGTTTTGTAATAAAGAAAATAAAAAGAGGGCACACAGCTGAAGTATTCTGAGACAGTGAATTGTGCTACTATAATGATCTGAGGTTGTACCAGTTTGGGGTGAGTAGGGAGGGAATCCATGTCTGTTTTTATTTTACTTGTATTTTTGTTTCTACCATCCTGCACGCAGAACCTCAAATAGTAAAATGCAAATATAAGCCATTTTGGGCAAAATCAATACGTCTGGCCTATTTTACCTTTATTTATTCATTGTTGCATTGCCCTTATGTTGTTTTGTTTTATGTTCGAATGTCAGACAGAGCATACACATACAGGCACACATAAATACACAGCTTATCCCAAGAGTCACACACATAACACTCTAACATATACACACAACAAATTCAGTAGGGCAACACACCTTGCAGATGTATACATACATAGATAGATGGTCAGATGTCTATGGGAGCAGACAGTGGTGTATGGGTGGGTAGATGAATGAGTGTTATTGTATGGATGGTGAATGCTTGGGTACAGTTAGATGGATACATACATGATGATGGTATTATTGGGTGGTGTATATAGGTGTGTGTCACAAAGCGGATGGATGTTTGTGGAAGGAAGGATGAACAGATGCATGTATTGGTAGATGTGTAGGTGGGTGTATGCATGTGAGTTGAAGGTTGTATGGATCAATGCGTGACTGGGTTTAGGGGCATGCATGAGGGTGGGTTCACAGACAATACACAAGCGAGAGAGAGAGAGAGAGACCAAAGGTTTAGGTGGAGGGAAAGTGCTGGGAGCGAGGACATGGTCAAGTGGTTATCAGCATAAGCTAGCATTCAAGCAGACAGGGAGGGGTAGAGTGTGGTTAGCAATCATGGGCACATTTTACTTCGCAGAAGTGACACAAAATGTTCAGCAGTGGAAGCACTCATTAGCTACCAGCATCCAGTAACCAGGTGACTGATCAGAGACTTTTAAATTTCGTCACATGACTGGGAGTTTCCTTCACTGTCAATTCTATGGAGGATCTCACAAAACGACAACTCCGAAGAATTCCTCTGCCACCTGATACTATAATTGCAGACAGAGTCCACAAGACCATTATGGCAGGGGTTGCAAGGCACTTGTGAGAAATAGTGAGGTGCTTTCAGTGAAACCCGAAATCCTACTTGGGCCCCTTCCACCAGGATACCTCTGTCTTCGACTAGTACTGTCCTGTATGCTCTATATCTGCTGCACCAGCTGACTACAGCAACACTGGTAGTTTGGTCAGAAGCTCCACGGCAGTTAGTCTCCCTGAGTAACCACCTAGAGTCATTGAAAGGTGTGCAACAAGCGAAAAGAGTGCAAGAGCATGTGCAGCTTCAGCACCAGGCAGCACTCCAAGAAGGACAATGGGGGACTTGGGTGGGTCTTGTCATAGAGCTCTCCCCCTGGGCTTTTTAACACATGTGCTGCAGCCTAGGTCCAACAGCTGGCCATATTATGGGGGGTTTTGAAAGTGGGCCTTAGGGATGCATTTAATGGAAGACGGTGTCCCAGAGGGTCCTTTTGTTCCCAGTAGATACTAGCACCTTGGGGTTACCTGCAGTTGAGGCTTTGTTTATTCTATGACTAGGGTGTCGGATCAGAATATAGTTGATGCAGCAGAAGTGGGGGGATTTGCAACCTACTAATTTTCAGGGGTCTGGGCAGGGGAGTATAAATTGGTATCTCAGGGACGGCTCCTACAACTATATCACTAGCAAAGTTCATGTCATTATTAGCAATCATCTTGTTAAGAGCATCCCCAGAAGCAGTATTTTTAAAATGGGTGATCACAAGACCAACTATATCCCCTACCCCACAAATGGCTGCCCACTAAATGTACATAGGGGGCTATTAAAGTCCCACGTCCAAATTATAAAACACTGGCGGGTATTTATTGTACTGTAACTTGAAATAAATACATCCACATGCCAACAACATCAGTGTGCTGAGAAACAAAGATATTGTGATAAAAATTGTCGATCATTCTGTCAAAAACCCCTGTAAGAGACGACAGAAGTAGGTGGTACCAGTCAGTGGAGCTGATTACCTTCACCTTTATACTGTCAAGTTTAATAGAAACAGGAACATCCAAGCTGCCCTTTGCTCTGCCAGAAGGGGATGGGGTTGTGGGGTTGCAATAGGAATAGAATGCATCAACATAAAAATCACGCGTCATCCAAGTCTATTGAAAGTCAATTATATTGAAATCTTTTATACAGTTTAACCAATATTCTTTAAGCAATTTAGATTGGACTTCTGCTACATTCCTTGATAAAACCCCATGATCCTCAACATTCATGTGAGCCTTTGTTTTTGATATCAAATTGATATGGGAGTCCAGGAGTCCAGATGTTCTACCTTCTCCCCTATAATCAAGAACGGTTCACTGACACAACATCGATGTCACAAACATCCTTGTAAAAAATATTGATGAAAAAATATAGACTACAAAAATATCGACTCCTTATACTTAAACAGGTAAGTACAAAAACATTGACTAAAAAATATAATTGCAAAAATATAGATGGGCAAAATATCAATATATATATTACCTACTGGCGGTCGCAAGTAGGTAGTTATAGTTAGGACCTAGTTACCATAGGAAAATCGCAACATTCTATTCCCAATAACTTTGGCGCCAATTGACGAATCTTCGCGAAATTTTGAAAACTCGTGGGGCTTTCCAGTCCACTCCTATCTTGAAAGTTTCAGGGTGATTTGGCAAGCGGGGGCCGAGAAAAAAGGGGGGTTCCAAAACGTGTGTTCCCCATGCAATTTTCCATAGAAAACTTTAGCCGTGGCTACAGCCCGAACTGCTGAACAGAATTACACCAAATTTGGCAAAAAGGTAGCTGTTGGTTCTGAAATAACTCTTTTTGTTAAATGGTGTACATTCGTTCAGTAGTTTCTGAGAAAAACAAATGTAAAAAAATAGTGATATCTATGGCCGCGGAGGATCCGCGCACCCTACAGATTAGGATCCGCGCACCCTGCCGATCACGAGCTGCATTCTAATTGGGGCTGTCAACAGTCCAAAGAAGGAACTTGTGGAAAAGTAAATTTTGCCATGTTCTGTGTCCCTACGCCTCATCCATCATATGTTATATGTGCATGATCAATATGCATATGTTATTCCCCATTTCTGATTAAAGACGCAATTACAGTTGTGTCCACCCCTAGTATGCTATTTTCCAGTCCTCGTGAATACTACGAATATCAGGCCTATGTAAGTAATGTTGCCACGTTTCTCAGTGTGCACGTTATTCAATTATAAAGTCCCCGTTTCCAGGCCTCAAAAGGGCCCGGACCACAGATTCAGCTCCTGTCTCCTGAAAGCCTCGCTGAGGAGCGATACAGCCCCCACCTGTATCCTCGACCCTTCACTTACTTCCTGCCTTGCAGTGCCCGGTGCACCCCGGCTCTGCCTCTGAGTCTGCCAAAAGTATGTTATAGTTCCTGCTATCAGTTCAGTCCTCCTCCTCTGCATTCCTAAGCTACTGAACTGCATCAATAGTTCCCGTCATTGTCTAGCCTTCTCGTCTCCATGTTAGAGAAATACTGTATTTAATGGTCATTTAGTATTCTTCATCACGCACTACATGTAGAATAATGCATGGTCCAGTCTTAGAATCAAGTTAGCTTTTCCCCTCATGACTTCTAGTTTATATCAACACGTTCCCTAAACATTAGATACCAGATAGGGTTTAGGTACATGTCGCTCCGACCCTCCAGACTCTAGTCTCTGCTCCTAGCACAGAGTTCATAGCCCCCAGCTTCTCCTAGTAACACGTCATTGTCAGTTTTCGCGCACCATTAGGTTAGAGGTCCCGGCTCCTTAGGTAGCCCCCTCCAAAGTTTCCGCCCATTCATGACATATTCTGTTACGTTTTGCATCACATGTCTATGTATACTCCCAGTTACACCTCTTTTTACTGTTATCTCTCGCGACTGCTACGCGTCACGCCTTCTACTCCACCTACTGTTACGCCTACTGCAATGTAATGCTATGTGTTTGCGCTATGTATATAAGTCAATGTTTTGTTATTAAATGTTAGCGCGCTCATCCCAGACCTAGCCCCAGCAGCTGCTGGGCCTCTTTTCCCCTGCTGGGCCTAGTTGTCCTGCTGGGCCCTGTCATTCTGTTCCTATGCAGGTTGTCCTGATCCTGTCCTTATGCTGTAATAAACCTGCAGAAACTCCTACTACCTCGAATCTTGACTCTTATTTATTGAGCTATCTGTTATGCTATAAGTCTAGTCAAAAATAGGGTATTATTTATTTATTTACCACATAATGGCGCCCGAATAGGGACTTGCCCTTTCCCCACGCGTCGGTGAAGCCACGCCGACCCCCTGACCCTCTGCAGTCGTGACGGAACCATACTGGCCAAGTGCAGATATTTCTGCTTCAAGTATTCCTCAGGCCCACGGAGGAGACGGAGGAGGCGGTCCAGCATCCGAACGAGACGGTGGAGGAACGCGGCGAGTCCCGACCAGAGCCCAAGCCGAGAGTCCAAGGTCCGAGGTATCCGGAGGCCCACCCGTAACTGAAGTCCGAAGTCCGAAGTCCGAAGTTCGTCGTCGTAGTCCAGTCCTGTCCGAGGCCTTCCGTTCCGTGCTGCCCGGTGAGTACCATTGCTGGGGTAGTGTCTAGACAGGGTCAGTCTAAATTGACTCCTGGTCCGTGGGTTGGTGGTACCCAAGCCCACAAACGAAGTGTTCACCTAGGTGGATACGGGTCTTGATGCGTTCCTTTATGGGACCGGTATGTTCCGTACTGTTTCAGCAGTGCATCCAGTAACTCTAGTCTGTTCCGTTCTCGAGAATTCTGTTCTGTTTCTGTTTTCAGTATTTTCAGGTAGTATTCTGTTCGAACTGTTATGTTATGATATTGTTTAATGTATTTCCAATGTCGTGGTATGCCTGAATTGTTTTCCCAATTGTTATTGTTTTTCGTGTATTGTATTGTGTTCCGATTCAAGTTTAGAATGCCGCTCTTTTCCAAGTTACGTCAGTTAAAAACTAGAAAGGGTCTGCTGGAAGCAGCAGTTCCTGTTCCGCCTAGGGACAGTCCAGGTCACTTTATGTATCAGAAACATGGCATAAGCGCCATATTGTATCTAGATTTATGGGTAGAGTATACCAAACAGTTAGAAGAAAAGTATAGATGGCCCGTATCGGGTACATGGGATGCCGAATGTATCATGCGAGTAGAAGAAGCATTATGGAAAAAGAAAGCCAGACAGTCACAGAAAGATGCCATCGAGTTATGGCGTAAGGAAGCGCATAGAAGAACGGAAAAGGAAGTCAGAAAGTCAGAGTTAAGTAGAGAATCCCAAGAACGAGCCCAAGAAAGAGAATTAATCGAGATAGGTGAACAAGTCAAAGCCGAACAGTCAGACAGACAGAGGCATGCCCTTATTAAGGGTATGTATCCTCTCCTTGCCGAAGGTTTGCCAAAAGCGACCCCAGAGGCACCCAGTAATTTCCCGCCACCATTAGTTCCGACCAAGCTACGTCACCAACCGACCGCAGCTGATATTTTTATTTCGTCCTATTTGGACGACACAGTTCCAGAATATGCCAATCCTGTTCGCGCTCCGCCTGTCCCTGTAAATCAGGCACTTCCCGTTCCTCCAGACACCGGAGTACCTGTCACGGTACCCCCGGGTCAGCCTGCCATACAAGTTCAGCCCACGTTACAATTACCGACCCTGCAAGCACGAAGAATGTCAGTCGACGATTCTAGTATAGGGGCCGCAGGAGGAGGTCCTCCTCAAACCCCACCGCCACACAAGCGTTTATCAGCACTCGAATTACATGCTCAAGCATCACAGCGTACTCCTAAAAGTAGTAAGTCTGTCACAGAAATCAGACAAGCCCTTGCCGAATGTGTCTATGACGCAGTCCCAGGCGAGTATAATATGGTTTTATATTCCGTACGCGTAAGAAGGGTGACCGAGTATCTAGTCACCTTACCAAATATGAAAGAAGATCTAGACAGAATATATCGTTTCATCCGTACAGGGGATGATCCAGAAAGTATTGGCGAGATTATGTCTCAAAGGAAAGTCGAGATTCAGCTCATGATATTAAAGTTCCTGATCAATTGTTTAATAAGAGAACAAGATTACCCGTCTAAAGATCCCGCCGAAATGAGAATCCTAACAAGGTGGAGTGATAATATAGCCGAGGGTAAGCACAAGACCATTAGTGCCATGGAAAGTATGTACAAGAAAATTCGTAAAGAAATAATAAGGTTACACGAACAGCGTAAAGCAGCACAAGTAAGCGAGAAAGAAAGTATCTCTGATCCTGAAGAGGAAGACGAGAATCCCGCCAGAATAGCGTATGTAGGAAAATCCAGATTTCCAGATCGCCATTTACGTCCAGAACCTAAGTCTATTTTTCATCATCTAGCACCAGAACAAGGCTCCCTAGAACAAGTATTTCAAGCTACCGATCACATTCTGAAATCACGAGTCGGATATAGCGAACTAAGTACTATGCATGAACAAGAACTAGCCCGATCAGCAGTCCGATGGATTACTGACTCTACCACTTTTCCAGACGAAATAGTGGCACAAATGTTTCTGAAACTGCCCCCAGCCGAGCAACGACTGGTGGGTATGTATATGATCCAGCACCTCATTACCCTGTATGAGGGTCAACATTCTGATCCAGGCCCGTTACATGATATCCTGAACGAGTTACTCCAGTACAGATGGAGAGGTCTAGGTACCGATTTAATTAGTGTCATTCTAGAACAGCGTCACAAATATAGAACGTTCCTGAACCCACACTTTGTTCATGTCTCACCCCCAGAAAGTAAACCATTTTACATAGACAGACAGAATCCGTTACGAGAAGTCCACCCAGTCCAAGGGGCGGGTGGCGTAATGCAACGAGTGTTTGTATACACTCCGATATCAAAGATGGAACTTCTTGAAATGAAGAAATTAATTCCCTGTCACGACAAAGATCCAGCAGGGTTCCATAGAGAATTAAAAGACATGCTCCGTATGGGAGAATACACTTACCCAGATATCATTAAAATGTTAAAGGTCCTGCTACCCGCAGGGGTGTATGAAAAGTTAAAGGAAAAAGAATGGGAGGTGGGAGAGAAAAAGATCGATTGGGCAGCTCTAGAAGCTGAAGACAAGGCACGAGTACCAGGTACCGGTCTTGGAGATAAATGTAAAGAATTACCAGAGTTATTGATTCAAGTTTTACCCAGATTATTGACAACTAGGAAAGAAGACTGGGATGCAATCTCAGCCTGTAAACAGAAACAAGAAGAGGATATTAGTGATTTTTATTCTAGATTTGAGAAATGTTTCAGTATTAACAGTGGTCTCAAGACAAGTAGTGAGTCATACCCTCATCTTTTCGTTACCAAATTAGTCGAGAATTCAAGTCCACCAATTAAAAACCGAGTTTTGAAAGTCGAAAGCACCTGGCAAGCAAATACTCCGTCCCAGATGCTCCAGATGCTTCAGTATCACCAGAATAGAATTAGAGAAGAGCAAGAACACGAAAGAAAACGTATGAAAGACACGAAAATGAAAGTGCTAGTTGCACAATCTATT
The DNA here is from genome assembly GCF_964261635.1 of Lissotriton helveticus. Classification (NCBI taxonomy): domain Eukaryota; kingdom Metazoa; phylum Chordata; class Amphibia; order Caudata; family Salamandridae; genus Lissotriton; species Lissotriton helveticus. The sequence continues at coordinate 221,553,506 of NC_136061.1, read as the reverse complement.
CCTCAAGACAGTCAGAAGAGAGGTCCGAATCAAGCCAGTCACCCTGCGGCTCCCGTTAAAGGGAACTGCAATTATTGTAAACAGCCAGGTCATTTTATAAACGAGTGTGCAGTTCTGAAACACAACATAGCTACTGGTAAGACTAAAGAAAGACCACGTCCGCCGAGACAAGAACAAGTTTCACAGACTCCTCAGTCACAGAATGCACAACAGACAGTAACAGCACCGCAGCCCATTGCTGCAACACAGCATGTTACATCACAGATGTACCAGTATGCACAGTCTGAGTATCCAGAGTACCAGTCATATTCATGAAACAGCCTAGAGAGGGAGGTAGGCTTGCCTCTCATCGAGATACCTGTAGACCAAGAAGGTCCCTATGTTCACAGTCAAGTATTAGGGAAAGACAGAAAGTTTTTGATCGATACAGGGGCAAGTAGGACCACAATTAGTCATGCCGAAGTTCCAGGGGCTCCGCTCTCAGGCTCAAGAAATGTTTCCCTTGGATTTTCAGGAAAACCCATAGTTAATGAAATATCTAAGCCAGTTACTCTAGAAGTAGGTCCATTGTCCCGTACTACTGATCTGTTACTTACTAAGTCATGTCCAGAAAATCTATTAGGTATTAAGACACTGAAAGAATTAGGTGCAGTTATTTGCTGTTCCCCAGAGGGAATACGTCTGTTCCTACGTGACTTTAAGGGTCACTATGTATTACGAGATTTTGATTCAAGATTGTCTAATGTTCCGCAGCATCTATGGGCGCAAGGTCCAACTGATGTAGGTTACATGCAAATCACACCCCATCGTGTGACTCTCAAACCAGGTGTAGTGTTACCACGAATCAGGCAGTACAGATTGCCACCTGAGGCTGTAGCAGCCTTATCCAAAATTATTGACGAGCTCATGGCTCAAGGAGTAGTTGTAGAAACTGACTCCAATGTATGCAATTCTCCGATCATTCCAGTCATGAAACGTACTGATCCAAATGCACCCCCAGTATATCGATTAGTGATTGATTTGCGAGAGCTTAATAAATGTATTATTCCTCAGTACCCAGTCGTCCCAGACATTTCTTCCCTGTTAACAGCCATTGATTCCGAAGCCATGTTTTTCACTGTTATTGACCTCAAGAATGCATTTTTTAGTGTTCCAATTCATCCAGACAGCCAGTTTCTTTTCGGATTTTGTTTAAATGGAAGGAGCTATATGTTTACACGCGCTCCTCAAGGTTTCACAGAAAGTCCTAGTATTTACAGTCAAGCACTCAAGAGACAACTAGACAACATTCACATGCCAACTGACACTGCCCTGCTCCAGTATGTCGATGATCTACTGATCACAGCCCGTTCTGAACGTGCTTGCGAGCGAGCATCACTTACAGTTCTGTATTTTCTAGCCGAGATGGGGCACAAGGTGTCACCTTCGAAGCTTCAATTCTGTGTCCAGCAAGTGGTATACTTAGGACACTTGCTGTCCAAGAGGGGTAGGCAGTTGACACCCGACCGTATCCAGTTAATAGCGAGTCTTCCCCAGCCCAGAACCCAGAAGGAGGTACGTGCCTTTATCGGCCTTACTTCTTATTGTAGACAATGGATTCCCCAGTATGCATTCCTAGCCAAGCCACTGATACAGTTAACGACACAGGAGGCAGCCGTATCGACTGTCCTCCCTTGGACATCTGACCATACACTTAGTTTTAACGAGTTAAAGAAAGCCCTATGTCAAGCTCCAGTTCTAGCTACACCGAACTACAGTAAGCCTTTTACACTTTTCGTTACTGAACGCGAAGGTACAGCATTATCTGTCCTCACACAAGATCAAGCAGGTCAATACAAGCCCTGTGCTTATTTTTCGAGCACATTAGATCCAGTCGCCCAGGCGTTGCCTGCGTGCCTCAAGTCAGTTGCAGCCACAGCACTAGCTATCAGACAAAGTGATTCCATAGTTTTAGGACACTCCCTGACAGTACAGGTCCCACATTCAGTAGAAGTTCTTTTAAACCGAACACAAACTCAGCACTTGACAATTGCACGTTTAACAGGTTATGAATTGACACTGTTCCAGCCACACATAGAAATTAGACGCTGCAACGTCCTGAATCCTGCTACACTGTTACCATCAGCTAGTTCAAATCCAGACACACATGATTGTGTGGAAGTAGTTAACATTACGACAAAGCCAAGACAAGACCTGACAGATATTCCGTTACCAGATCCTGACCTGACACTTTATGTGGATGGTTCATGTATGAGAACTAATACAGGAGAACTAGTCGCCGCGTATGCAGTGACTACTGACACTGAAGTTATTGAAACACACCGTATTGATACCCTGTCCGCTCAAGCAGCAGAGCTAGTCGCTCTGACACAAGCCTGTATACATGCCAAGAACCTGAAGGTTAATGTTTACACAGATTCACGTTACGCATTCGGAGTTGTACACGACTTCGGAGTGCTCTGGCAGGAGAGAGGTTTTATGACTTCTCATGGAACCAAGATTCAGCATGGTCTCCTTATTCAAGCCCTGTTAGATGCCATACATTTACCGACATCTATTGCTATCATGAAGTGCAAAGCACATACGAAAGTCACTGACATTATTTCCCAAGGTAATGATTTAGCAGACCGCACAGCCAAGCTTACAGCACAGACTCCAGACATTCCAGTTAATATGACACATACTCCAGATCCGATTACATGCATGACAGTTAAGGACCCTACTCAAGATGTCATAGATATCCAGTCACATGCTACTCCTGATGAAATCAAGAAATGGTCTGTACAAGGAGGGGTCCAGACAGATCAAGGATGGTTAACGAAGGGTAGAGCCACATGGTTTCTCCCCGATTCTATGGTTCAAGTCATTATCAATACCGCACATAGTCCAGCACATTTAGGAGAAAAAGCTATGTTAGACAGTATCCAGACCATTTGGTTCAACAAGCATTTACGAGCTGCAGCCAAGCAGAAAGTCCGTACCTGTATGATATGTTGTCAGTTTAATCCAGGTAAAAGTGTCCCGGTGGAACAAGGTGGTTTCCAGCCCCCTGACCACCCTTTTGAGGTCCTCCAGATGGATTATATTCAAATGGAGCGATGTCGAGGTTTCAAGTATGTCCTTGTAGTTGTATGCGCCTTGTCCAGATGGACAGAAGCATATCCAGTCCCAGATTACACAGCCGCGACCACTGCCAAGCAGTTGGTTCGTGAATTCTTCCCTAGATATGGACTCCCTAGAGTCGTATATTCTGATAACGGCCAGCCATTCTCATCTGAACTCATGAAACACGTTTCCCTTTTGTTAGGGTACCAGTGGAAGTTCCATTGTGTACGCCATCCAGAAGCAGCTGGACTAGTCGAAAGGCATAATCAGACTCTGAAAATCCGTATAGCAAAAGTCTGTAAAGACAAGGGTGTGGACTGGTTAGTAGCTTTGCCAGTCGCTCTGTTTTACATGCGTATGGTCGCACATTCCAGATCAGGTCTGTCCCCGTATGAGGTCGTTTTCGGCCGCCCCCCTAACATGTGGGGTACTCCTAGACCCCGAAGTATTACCGATGTTTCATGTAATATGCTGACAGATTACCTAGCTTCCTTGATGTCTGCCCTCAACTCATGTCGTTCACAGGTTGCCGCCGCATTTCCAGACAATACCGAGGTGGCACCGCACGAGATCGTTCCAGGCTCCCTTGTGATGATCAGAAATTTTGACAGATCAAGTCCGCTGGAACCACGTTGGAAGGAGCCACGTCAGGTCCTCTTGACCACCCGAACTGCCGTCAAGTTGGAAGGCAGGAAGGGGTGGGTCCACCTTTCTCATGTAAAACTTTTCAAAGGATCGAAACCAGTCTTCAAAAACATTTCCAAGAACATTTCCCAGGATTCGAAGGATTGCCAGAACATTGTTTTAAAGGACTGTCCCGCACAAGACATTATTACAACCCCTCCCTTGTTAGAGAAAACTCCGCAACAAGAGTATAAGTTAAAGCTCAGGTCTAATAAGTCAGCCAGTTTGATTGTATAAGTCCTCCCCTAGGTGAAACGGTTAGACTGTTTCTGACATGTATAAAATAGACCCCCATAGTGAGAGAGTCAGTCAAAGCTCAATCAAATGTATCGTTTTTCTGAGTTTCATATTATTCATCAGCCTAATGATTTCCTGCACCAGCTATGCTTTCTATCTGTGTTTTTCAGTTCCTCATGTAAATATGTCTGCTCATGCTACAGTAGAGCACACGTTTAGTGATCTGCCTCCTCACGAATATGCATACCGCCTCGCTATGCGTAATAACACATTTATCCGTATGTTACATTATTCACACCAGACCAGCAATGCCACTAATTGTTGGGTGTGTGGTCGACTCCCCCCTTTCCAGACACCGAAGGGAGTTCTGCCACTCTTTCCTTATCCATTCTCACACAATGGTTCGTGTGGAGCATGGTCCACGTTAACGTCATCCTCAACAGATATGTCTTTTCTTAACAGTACATGTTTCCCAGACAAGCAAGGTTTCCCCCACAGAACAGGTTTAGATTTAGAAAATGAAGTATATAATTTAGGAAATTATTCGTCGAATTTCATGGTCCTGAATGTTCAGTCTGATACTACTCCAGACTCACCCGCTATTTCAGTACTACCAGTCAAAGGCGAATTATGTGTCCGTAGTTATGGTTCTGTATATATAGGTCATAGTGAATGTACTACTGTTATCCAGTATAGTGACAGTGGGAAATCTATTTTCAAAGCTTCACGTCATTCTTATTTTATTTGTGGTCAAACTGCATATGTCCGTCTGCCCCTCGATTGGGAGGGAACCTGTTACATTGCTTTCCTACTGCCACCTGTTTTTCTAGCCCCACCTGACTATCATAGGAACTCTTTCTTAGTACACACTAGACACAAGAGAAATCTCCCGATTGTCGATTATACTGAAACCGCCGCAGAGCAATTCATTGATATAGATAAAGGTGTTTTCCCTTATTTAGGTACAGTTGTAAATAGTAAGCTCATTCGTAGGTTAACAAGAACCCTTGAAGCAGTAGTAGATGAGACTGCCTCCGCTCTAGGTAACCTAACCGAAGAGCAATCCTTTATGAGAATTGTCGTTTTACAGAATCGTCTCGTCCTTGACGTCATACTGGCCGATAGGGGCGGGGCCTGTAGAATTCTCGGATCCAGTTGTTGTATTTTCATTCCTAATAACGCGCCGTCTGTTTATTCAGCTATAACCAGACTCCATAAAATTGCCCATCTGTTACACCAAGATCTAGGCACCTGGACATGGTCCGGTTGGTTCTGGAATATAATTTCCGCATGGGGTTGGAAAGTCCTGTCCTTTTTAGGCATTGCAGTAGCGACCATATTTAGCTGCTGCCTCTGTATACAATGTGGCCCTGCGATTTGCAGCATGTGTGCTACCTCTTGTATTCCCAGTCCCAAGCCCTGTTCTAAATCTCGTTCCAAGACAATTCGAGACGAACAAATGGTACTGTATGAAATGATAGACGGTATCATGAATATTGATGTTTCCTGATGAAAACGTAGTGACAAGGAGGGAATGTGGAAAAGTAAATTTTGCCATGTTCTGTGTCCCTACGCCTCATCCATCATATGTTATATGTGCATGATCAATATGCATATGTTATTCCCCATTTCTGATTAAAGACGCAATTACAGTTGTGTCCACCCCTAGTATGCTATTTTCCAGTCCTCGTGAATACTACGAATATCAGGCCTATGTAAGTAATGTTGCCACGTTTCTCAGTGTGCACGTTATTCAATTATAAAGTCCCCGTTTCCAGGCCTCAAAAGGGCCCGGACCACAGATTCAGCTCCTGTCTCCTGAAAGCCTCGCTGAGGAGCGATACAGCCCCCACCTGTATCCTCGACCCTTCACTTACTTCCTGCCTTGCAGTGCCCGGTGCACCCCGGCTCTGCCTCTGAGTCTGCCAAAAGTATGTTATAGTTCCTGCTATCAGTTCAGTCCTCCTCCTCTGCATTCCTAAGCTACTGAACTGCATCAATAGTTCCCGTCATTGTCTAGCCTTCTCGTCTCCATGTTAGAGAAATACTGTATTTAATGGTCATTTAGTATTCTTCATCACGCACTACATGTAGAATAATGCATGGTCCAGTCTTAGAATCAAGTTAGCTTTTCCCCTCATGACTTCTAGTTTATATCAACACGTTCCCTAAACATTAGATACCAGATAGGGTTTAGGTACATGTCGCTCCGACCCTCCAGACTCTAGTCTCTGCTCCTAGCACAGAGTTCATAGCCCCCAGCTTCTCCTAGTAACACGTCATTGTCAGTTTTCGCGCACCATTAGGTTAGAGGTCCCGGCTCCTTAGGTAGCCCCCTCCAAAGTTTCCGCCCATTCATGACATATTCTGTTACGTTTTGCATCACATGTCTATGTATACTCCCAGTTACACCTCTTTTTACTGTTATCTCTCGCGACTGCTACGCGTCACGCCTTCTACTCCACCTACTGTTACGCCTACTGCAATGTAATGCTATGTGTTTGCGCTATGTATATAAGTCAATGTTTTGTTATTAAATGTTAGCGCGCTCATCCCAGACCTAGCCCCAGCAGCTGCTGGGCCTCTTTTCCCCTGCTGGGCCTAGTTGTCCTGCTGGGCCCTGTCATTCTGTTCCTATGCAGGTTGTCCTGATCCTGTCCTTATGCTGTAATAAACCTGCAGAAACTCCTACTACCTCGAATCTTGACTCTTATTTATTGAGCTATCTGTTATGCTATAAGTCTAGTCAAAAATAGGGTATTATTTATTTATTTACCACAAACTGTTGGCAGCCATCTTGTGCCTCGGAAGAAGCGAGGTGTAGGAAAACTGTAAAATGATGGTACAAAACAAGAATAGGGGGCAGGGTTGAAACACCCTGACCCCGAGGCCTGCTTAGGGGGTCCCACAAGGACCTCCAGGGTCAAAAAAAGCATTTTTTTTTTTTAACGCTGTGATGCGTGCAGGGTGTGCAGATCCAGCCGTAAAAATGAAAAAAAAACGAAGCCCGCGCTTCATTTAAATAAAGCCCCCGGGTGGGCAGGGTCCCGGGGGCAGAAAAACAAAAGTGGGGGGTGGGGGGGCAATCCCTCCCACACTGCCCCGGGGACCACCACTCCCCAGGGCATTGATTTTTAAGATGGGGGGGCATCCAAGCCCCGGGGACCGCCACCCCCTGGTGCTTTTATTTATATATTTTTGGGGGGCACTCAGCCCCCCCGCTGCCCCGGGGATCGCCACTCCCGGGGCTTTTATTTAAAAAAATAATTCCTGTGTGGGGAGTCTGAAGCCACCCCACACGCCCCGGGGACCGCCATCTTGCCTGGGGCTGTAATTATTGATTGATTGATTGATTGATAAAAATTTATATTGCGCAGAAAACAATAACCCGAAGGTATCAAGGCGCCTAACAATAATATCAAAAGTCCGAATCAATCACCATTACACATATGCTTTCAGGAAGAGGCGGGTCTTTAAGGCACTGCGGAATGTCTGCAGGGAGGGTAGGGACCTAAGGTCCAAAGGAAGATCGTTCCACCATTTGGGAGCTAGAGTGGAAAAAGCCCTACCACCCCATTTTGCTTTTCGCACACGAGGAACAGACAGAAGCAATTTCCCGGAGGAACGCAAATTCCTTCCAGGGATGTAGTGTGAGATGATGGAACCCACTCCAGAGTCACAGTTCCTTGCAATGGCTCTGTATGTCATGCATAAGACCTTGAAGCGTACTCGGCACTCTACAGGGAGCCAATGCAACATTTTTCTGGCCAAAGTGGCCGATGAGCGTCTAGGAACATCCAGAACAAATCTGGCCGCGGCATTTTGGACTACCTGCAAGCGCTGCAGGAGGGTCTTATTTAGCCCCGCATACAGCGCATTGCAGTAGTCCAGGCGAGAGCCGATGAGCGCGACAGTTATTTGTTTTCTGGACTGCACAGAAAGATATTTCCTGATCCTTCGCAGGGTATGGATAAGGCCCCAACAGGTGGAAATGGTCCTACTCACCTGTCTGCCCATGTCCAGGGCAGAATCTACCATCACCCCAAGATTTTTTGCAGATATTGTGGGGGAGGGACACACTCCAAGCGAATCAGGCCACCAACTAGAAGACCAGATGTTTTCGTTCCCACCAAACACCATCACCTCAGTCTTCTCCCCATTCAGCTTAAGAGAGTTCTGTATCATCCAGTGACCAACCGCCTCCATACATGATCTAAATCTGGAGGCGGTCTGCACGTCTGAATGGGCGAGAGAGACGAGTATTTGGGTGTCATCAGCATAGGAAACTACCTCCATCCCGAAAGTTCTTATAAGTCTGGCCAGTGGGGTCACATAGATGTTAAATAGGGTTGGGCTGAGAGCCGACCCTTGTGGGACCCCACATAGCACAGGACGGGATGGAGATAGAAACTCACCCATCTTGACTCTCTGTTCCCTCCCAGTAAGGAAGGAGATCAAGAGATCCAGAGCTGCGTCCTTCACCCCCACATCCCTCAGGCGAGATGAAAGAACTGAGGGGGAGAGGGTATCAAAAATGGGGGGTCTGTGATGGACCCCCAAGCCCCGGGGACCACCACCCCCTGGGGCTTTGTAATTGTTGAGAGGGGGGCCGCGCGACCCCCTCCTGGAGCCCTCGATGGCCCTGGGGACTGCCACCCTCCAGGGCCGGCTCCTGAATTGTCCCGGGGTGTCTACCTCTGGGACATTGCTGTTTGCTATGGGAGAAAGCTAGGAAACATGCCACTGAACCATCTTGAATTTTAAATTGAGCAACTTTTCGCTCTTGTTTATCAGTAATGGGAGGCTTCCTCTAAAGCGATGACATAAGGGGTGCAACTAGGCGGCAGCTGAAGATTTTTCAAAGGGTTTCCATAGGAACATCTCCCATTGCCTCAAGTTGTGAGGCAGAATTGTAACCATGGGCGTAATTCGCGTAGTAGCGCTACGAATAGCTATGCGAAGTGCACTTCGCACTACGCAAGCTACACGAGTAGAGCTGTAGGGAAAATGCTGTTCGCACTGATTGCACAGTGCCGGATGCTTGTCCGCACTGTGCAATCATTGCAAACCGCATCTTGCACAGTGCAAGCGGTCATTTTCTGCGGCTCGAGTAGATTTGTACTCGAGTGGCAGCTTTCTCAACGAGGACTGGTAGTTTCTCATTGCGAGTGGTCGCGAGCATACGCGACCACTCGCAATGAGAAACTTGACCTCCCCGCGTTGAGAATCTCACCGGGAGGTTTATTTTCCACGCTCGCGATCGGCAACTTGATGTTGCTGATCGTGAACGAGGAAAAAGTCTCGCCGGGTTGTTATTTTGCATGCTCGCGGTCACCAACTTGACGTTGAGGACCGCGAGCAAGCAAAATATGCCCGCTACGCTACGCGTTTTTGCACTGTGCTATGTGCAATTTGCATAGCGCGTAGTTGCGCAAACTACGCACGCTCCACGAGCGTAGCCTAGTCCTACGCCCAGGGTTACAGATTTGCTGCGAGGACAATCATCCATAAATGTTGTTATTATTAGGCCTCCCATGGTAAAATAGATATTTTTCCTTGTGGGTTTGATCCACTGAGTGAGAATTTGAAATGAAACTTGTACCAAAAGGTATATTGACTTAAGGCTGGATTTCATCTGGGCTGGAATTATTCACAGCATTAGAGGTGTTGAAAGTTGGGCTAAAACCGTCAACATTATCGGCGCCCTCTTGCTCTCCTTAAACCTTTTGTGCGCGTAAAACAGCCGCCATTTTGGGCACCATGGCTTCCCTACTCTCACCGAGAGCCAGCGCGCCTCTCTCTCCCTCCTAGCTTCGCTGGCAACCCCCTGCTTGCACCTGCCTTGAGTCATAAACCCCTCTTCGGCGCCGCTCTGCCCCAGGCCCTCATCCTGTTCCCAGCGCGACACCTCCCTGCTTCCCTCTCATGATCTCCGGCCCTTTGATGCAAACCCCTTTTCCCTGTGTGCCCGTTTGTCTTCCCCGTTCCCAGGCCGGCACCCAGCTCTGCCGATACCAATCCCTTGCCCCTCCCCGTACAATAGAAAGCTTCCCTCCTCAAAGGACCCCCGAGATGATCAAAGCCCCCCCATCCCACGAGATCCGATCGAACCCCACACACTCCGTGAATCGGCGGAATATCCAGCTGCGCGATGATCATCACCTGTTGTGAACGGGGCGGGGACTTCCACTGTAACCTTGCGTGGGAACGGGCTGGGAAGGGGGGGATTCTGAGGATGTCTTTCCGTACTTCAAAGTATCGACGAGAATGTGTTACATGCAATAAACAGATAAACGTGTGTATAAGAGGCCAGGCCTCAGGGATGCAGTTAGAGCACCTCAGAACGATACCTTCTGTCCGTTTCGTTGTGTTCTCCTCCGGAGAGAATAAAATCCTTGTTTCCTGCCTTCCAGTCTCCAGCGCCTGCCTCTTCAATAGTTTAACTTCTTTGTGGGTTCAAGAGGCGACACCGCCGGGCAAATACTTAAGGATCTTATATTCTGGTTGGTAGTGCCCCCCAATTATTTTCTACAATTGGCGTCCCAAGCGTGGGGCCCATCAGCGACCCATGGATCCAGTGGGAGAGGTCCTGACGACAAAGTGAACGACTGCAACGATCGGGAACGCGTCTGTCCGATAGACCCTCGTCTGACAGCCGATCATCCGAACTTCACTGGTTCCGAACAGACCTCTCTCGAGTGATCTACGGTCCTGACTGGGAACCATCAGGAGTGCCGCGAGGATAACGAAGAAGAGAGGACGATCGGGCGCTGGATTCGGAAGACAGGAAACTGTCCATGCGGTCCGGGTAAGGTCGTGTAACCACGACAAGTCGCGAAATATTTGCTTGATTGCTTGTTTGTTTAAAAATACTAGTATTGCTCTTTTTATTTATTTGGAGATTCACTGTCTGCAAACGGAGAAACAACGGGCTCTCTCTTTGCAAGCAGTGGAGGATAGGTAGGGCAGCAACCGTGCTTATTTTTTCTCCCCCACTCAATAATCACTTGAAACTGAACTGTTGTTCGCAAAACTATTGTTTCCTGGAGATTCCCTGTCTGCAAACAGGGAAGAGACCACCCTTTTTGCAGATAGTGAAAAGGGTAGGTAACGCAAATTTTTGCGGACCTACTCATTCTCCCCATTGTTATTTATTGGTCTTTTGTTATTTTTGATCCATGAGGTATTCACTGCCTGCAAACAACGTAGAATAGAAATATTCTGTCCAGTCTTTGCACCTAGTGATAAGATAGGCAGTGCTGACTTTTTAGTCCCTCGTTACGAGCCGTCATGTCTGTCTTCTCCCCACTGATTAGTAGCCTGTTTAGCCCGGACCGCTTATTAGAGATGGACCATCCAGCCCCACTGGAAGGCACCCCTAATAAGGACATGTTCATGAAGCATGGATTGACCGCTATAGCCTATAGTAAACTATGGCATAAATATACAAAAAAGGGTCAAGAAAGTCAATGGCCCCTGATAGGATCCTTCGATGATGATAAAATAAAAACGCTAGAAACTGCCCTGGGTAAAAACAAAACAACACCTACTATGCTTGACAGCTTTGGCATGTGGCGAAAAGAAACTGAACAACGTAAAAAGAAAACTGAGAGTAGGTTGGAAAAAGAGCTGCGAAAAGCAGCCCACCTAGCTGCTCAGAAACTAGAAAAAGAGATAAAGGAAAGAGAGAAAGCTAAACAGAAACTAGAAATGGAAACGCCAAGCCAGTGTCCGGTTAGGACCCCCTCCATGCTCTACCCTGATTTACCCTCGAAACGACAAGCCAATGAGGACCTGCTGTTAGGTCCTCCTATCATCTACATGCCCCCTCCATATGCCCCTTCTCAACCCGTGGCGCAGCACGCGCCACCCCCAGGTACAAACGAAGGTACCGCCACAGCGTCGGCCCCAATGGCCTCTGTGCCAGCCGAACCCCTTGTATTAAAACCCGCATCCACAACAACGATAGACGACCATGAGACTCGAGGGGCTGGCCCTGCAAGAATAAACAGACTAGACAAAGACGAGCGAGCGGGGATCGACAAAATAGCAAGGACACTGGTAGAAAGGAAGGATGATGAAGAGTACATCACAGATATGTTCAGCTCGTATACAGGGAGTCACAGACGACATTTTACCGTACGACTGTGTTATCATGTCTTGAATGCATACGAGGACCGATATCGAGACAAAGGTCCCGAGAGCCTAAGGACTCTGTACCGGAAGGTCGATATCGGGGATGAGGGCGAGTGTGATGTGTCGGACCTCCTTACGCGTACGCTTGAGGTTTTCCGCCACCTCACTGAACAAAAGCCGGGAGCTAAATCCGCAGCCTCCGTAGTGACCGAACCACCAACCGAGCAATCTAACCCCATGATGCCGATACGTGAGGCTGCCCCTTACTGGGTTCCCCCTCGGGGTACAGGGACTCACGATGATGCAAACAACCAAGATGCGAAGGGAAGGGTAGTGTACAACTGGGTCTACCAGCCATGGGACCGGCAAGAGATACTGACATTCCGGAAATCTCTACCCGACCTACGTAAAAACCCCACTGCCTTCTATACTGAATTGGGTACAGCCCTGGGTTCAACGATCATGACCCTGGCTGACATCGACTTGTTCTTCGGGTTATGTCTACCAGCTGATGTGTGGAAGCAAATCCGGAAAGTCGACCACCTTGAGCTGTTTGGACATACCTGGTCACAACTCGATGACCTGGACAAACAACGGGGACCAGGACAAAAGCCGTTGAAATCCATTCTAGACCTCCCAGATAAAATCGTAGAGAAATTAAAAACCCTAATCCCAGAAAAGAAAGTGGACTGGTCGATAGTAACAGCCTGTCGCCAAAAACCCCAGGAGGATGTATCGGAATACTTCTCCCGGTTTGAAACGGTGTTCTCCGATTACAGCGGCCAGGACATGACCACTGCAACCGGACACCATCTGTTTGTCCAGAATTATGTTAAGGGCCTATCATCGGAAATCTCCCAGAAACTACAGGCCAGCGAGAGTAGTTGGGCAGCCTCCAAACCTACAGCGATTCTCCAAATGGCCCAATATTATGAGCATCAGAAAAATGAAAACGATAGGGCGACAGAGAAAAAGAAGAAGGACTTAAAAGAGAGGGTGATGATTGCCAAACTGCAGGGGGTGACTATAGGACGAGACCAATACCGGGGAAACTACCAGACAAACGTCCCTAAGACTACATTCCCCCAGGACCGCACTCTGACTTCCTACAGTGGACGCACAGACCTTAGAGAAGACCAGTGCGCTTTCTGCAAAGGGACTGGCCATTGGAAATCCCAGTGCCCAGTTCTTCTGGAAATGATCAGAAACAGAGACCCCAGAGATGTAGCAAACGGACCGAGACCTAAGGGACAACAACGAGGGCCCCCAAATGACGCGACTAATGACAGATCAAGCAGACCAAATACGTTCGATCGACCCAGGCAGAACCAATATCAACAATCTGACTATGACGACACTCACACCTTCGCATAGGACAGCCAAGGGCGAGGGAGGGATCCAGTCGAGCTCTATGTTGACCAGCAGGGCCCTTATGTCACTGCTAAGGTCCTGGGTACCAAGTCTCCATTTCTGGTAGACACTGGCGCAACACGTAGTGCGTTATCTAAACGACTGATTCCAAGGGCACCCTTGTCTGGCTCACTCATAACATCGACAGGTTTCGATGGAACGCCCTCCACCAACCCTTTGTCTGCCTCGATTCTCTTTGACGTAGAAAACAACACCACCGACACCACGTTCTTGCTTTCCTCCAATAGCCCTGACGCCATTATGGGACTTGACTTACTGAAACACTTCCGAGCGACGATTAGGTGTTCTCAAGATGGAGTTCGAGTGTTTCTTTACGACAACCCCGTTCTGCTTAGACATTGTTCCCCCCGACACATGTTTTCCATCACCGACGTTGACGAGTCCCTGCTTGACACTCTACCTCCGTATCTGTGGGCCAAAGCGGATTCGGACGTAGGGCGTATGTTAATTGACCCAGTGCACATTACTGTCCGACCAGACGCAACACTCCCAAAACTCCCACAATATCGGATATCGCCAGAGGGCGAGAAGGCATTGGTAATGATTATCCAGTCACTGATAGACGCAGGAGTGGTAGAGGAAGTGGTTAGCAACGTTTGCAACAGCCCTATCTTGCCCATTATCAAGAAGCAGGGAGAGGGAGATGAGAAAGCATACCGTTTCATCATCGACCTCCGAGAGATCAACAAAGTGGTGGTACCCCAGTACCCTGTGGTCTCAGACATCACCACCATCCTGACCTTGATTCCATCCACCGCCACCACCTTTTCCGTCATCGACCTCAAGAACGCATTCTTCTCCATCCCCATCCACCCAGACAGCCGATATCTCTTCGGCTTTACCCTAAAAGCCCGCTCATATAGGTTTTGCCGAGCGCCTCAAGGCTACACGGAAAGCCCTAGCATCTACAGCCAGGCCCTCAAAAGACAACTAGACCAAGTCCAGTTACCCGACGGGGTGGTGTTGGTACAATATGTCGATGACATCCTTTTGGCAGCCGACACCACCCCTCTAGCGGTTACCGCCACCATTCAACTCTTGCACTTCCTTGCGGAAAATGGCCACAAGGTCTCCAAGAAGAAGTTGCAATTCTGCCTACCCCAGGTCACTTACCTAGGCCACCTTTTGTCCAAAGATGGAAGAAAACTCACCCCTGATCGAATCCAAACCATTCTAGATACCCCTGTCCCTAAAACCCAGAAGCAGGTTCGCTCCCTATTAGGCCTCACCTCCTTCTGCCGACAATGGTTACCAAACTTCAGCCTCGTTGTAAAACCACTGCTTTCTCTGCTAAACAAAGACGTCCCTTTCCCACTCCCTTGGACTCCTGAGTGTCAAACTTCCTTCACAGAACTGCGAGATGCCCTTTGCTCAGCCCCTGTCCTGGGTACCCCTGATTACAGAAAGCCCTTCTCCCTTTACACTCACGAAAGGGAGGGGTGCGCCTTATCTGTCCTGACCCAGGCCATCGGCCCTAAGCAACGACCGTGCGCTTACTTCTCTGCCACTCTTGACCCTGTCGCCAGAGCCTTACCTGCCTGCCTTCGAGCTGTAGCTGCTGCTGCAGTCTCTATCCGACAGAGTGAGGGGATTGTACTCTCGAATTCCCTCACTGTACTGGTACCCCATGCAGTCGACACCCTCCTGAACCAAACCAAGACACAACATCTGACGAGTGCACGACTGACTGGATACGAACTGACCTTGCTTGCCCCCCATATCACCCTGAAAAGATGCACCACACTGAACCCAGCAACTCTGTTACCCTTGCCAGAGAACGATCCCAATGTGCACCCCGTACATGACTGCGTGACTCTTACGGACGAACAGACCAGGAGTAGGGTCGACCTCAGAGACACAGCTTTCCCTGACCCCGACGGGGAGTTGTGGGTGGACGGTTCTTGCATCAAACTCTCCGATGGTACCACTTCCGCTGCCTATGCAGTCACCACGGCTCGAACTGTAGTAGAAACAGCCCGCATCACCCAGCGATCTGCCCAGGCAGCGGAACTGATTGCTTTGACGCGAGCCTGCATCCTGGCAACAGGAACCACAGCGAACATTTACACTGACAGCCAGTATGCCTTCGGGGTGGTTCACCATTTTGGGCTCCTCTGGAGGGAGAGAGGATACTTGACCTCACACGGCACACCCATTTTGCACGGGGATTTAGTCTCCGCCTTAATCGAAGCTGTCCTCCTCCCCAACAAACTTGCCGTTATCAAATGCCAGGCACACAAGAAAGTGACAGACATTATTGGACAGGGAAATGCACTAGCCGACATCACCGCCCGAACGACAGCTGAAAACAGAACGACAACACATATGTACGTGACCAGGTCACAAGCAGAAAACTGGACTGACGCCAAGGACACAATTAGAGACATACAAACGACTAGCACACAACACGAATTGACTGAATGGACACGGGTGGGGTTGAAAGACGAGGAAGGCTGCTGGCGGACAAAAGACACGAACAAATGGTTGCTACCTGATTCGTACTTGATTCCCATATTAACCATGGCACACTCCCCTGCCCACATAGGATCAGCCCCCATGATCGAACTTGTCTCCAGGGTTTGGCACAATGACAAGATCCCAGAGTCCGCCAAACGCCTGGTCCAACAATGCTTAATATGCCTGCAACACAACCCCGGGAAAGGAACTGTAGTACCCCGGGGGGGATTTGGGGTCCCAAACCACCCATTTGAAGTCCTGCAGATGGACTACATCCAGCTAGACAGATGCCAAGGCCTGAAATATGTACTCGTCGTGGTGTGCGCATTTAGCAAGTGGGTGGAAGCATATCCAACCCGTGACAACACCGCTATGGCCACTGCAAAGGTTCTGTTAAAGGAGTTTTTCCCCCGTTATGGCCTCTGTCGTGTTTTATGGAGTGATAATGGCCCCCACTTTGTAGCCCAAGTTATCCAGCTCATCTTAAATGGGCTGGGTATCAAACAGAAATTCCACGCAGTCTTCCACCCTCAATCTGCTGGGCTTGTCGAACGACACAATGCCACACTAAAGCTTAAACTGGCCAAAATAGTGGCTACGACGGGCCTGAAATGGCCAGACGCCCTCCCATTGGCATTGCTATCGATGCGCTCTACCCCCACCCGACATCACTTAACCCCTTATGAAGTTGTTTTCGGTCGACCCATGAGCGTCTGGTCTGCCCCGAAACCAACTTCCATTCATGACGTTCCGGATGTCCTAATGTCTGATTATCCGTACAAATTGACTGAAACTTTGTCTGTCCTTCATCAGCAGGTGCAGCAGGCCATCCCCGATGCTTCCAGGGGTCCGGGTCACGCCATCCAGCCGGGGGACTTCGTGCTGATCCGAAATTTTCAACGATCAAAGAGTTTGGAACCCCGGTGGACGGGCCCCTGGCAAGTGCTGATCACCACTCGGACCGCACTTCGAGTGGAGGGGAAGAAACACTGGCTGCACGCTCATCACTGCAAAAAGGTCTCTCCAGCCCTGGCCACGACAGACACCGTCAACACCCAAGAAGAGCTCCTGAACCAGGACCGACCATCGTTGAACTGCTACCCTGATACTGAGACACTTGAACTTTCAAAACATCCTGACCCCACTGTGCCATCTCGAGAAGGGTATTTCCTGCGTCGAAAGGAGGGAGCTTCGGCTAAGTAGGCCACGGACTAGGTTAAAGGATCTCAGAACGGTGACCCAAACTACCAAGGGTTACCTGGAGAGAAGCTAAAACTAAGTCTGTGGTCCTGCCCACTACCGAGCACCTTGAAGACGAAGATGATGGAAGCGCCAGATAAGAAGATGATGGAAGCGCCAAATAAGAAGCCGACGGAGACAGCAGGAAATACCCACTACAGAAATCCGAGAATAGACAGACTCCATAGCTCAAAGACAATTGCACTCTTCATCGTAATCCTCCTCTGTTTTCTCCTCATGACTACGCTCTGGATTATGGAAGAACATGCACCTGCTCACGAAACATTCCTAACCACTGCTCAGCCTACCACCATGAAGGAACATTATCTAATTTCGCTCTCTCCTCAACTAAGAGAGAGACGAAAGGAGTTTTGGAACAACTCTTTCGTGCAGCTACTTCACCAGCACAATCTTGCCACCAATACCACCAACTGCTGGATCTGTGGGTTGCTACCCCATGCCACTGGACATTCAATACCATTCATCCCTTCACCCTTCTCTGTCCACGGCTCCTGCCTTGCTTGGCTGATCCTCCTGCAAGAAAGCTATACGGGCAATGCCACCTCCAGCAGAACTGCAGCACATTCTTCTCACGGGGCCGGGCGAAACAAGACAAAGACACACTTCTGCCCGCTGACCCCCAGCGACTCAAACCAAATGGACATTCCGGCTAAAGAACGAATCGAAATGCAGGTGTTCAACAATCCAACCAGACCCACCTTCTCCTATCTGCGGAAACGAACGGCTGCCACTCTGACTGTGGCCCTGACGGTCATCAACGTCACAGGCCACATGTGTGTAGAAGGACTTGGGACACAGCTGGTGGGTCGCAGCGCTTGCCGCTTTACCAGAACTTTGGACTCCACGGATCCACCTTCCTTTGTGTCATCCCCAAACATGTATTTCATCTGCGGCACGAAGGCCTACACCTGGCTCCCCAAAGGCTGGGGGGGCACTTGCTACATCTCCTTCGTCCTTCCCCCGACTTATGTAGCCCCAGCGAATCACCACCGGCAAAAACGAGCTAAAGACATTGAACAAGCCGACTCAACAGGGGCGCAGTTCCTCGATGCTATGAAAGGACTCGTCCCCCTCTGGGGCCCGATGGCAAACAGCCGTGCCATCCGACATTTGACCCAGGCAGTCGAGACAACCATGAACATCACAGCGGGCATCTTTGCCAACAACACTGCCGAGCTCCAAGCGGTCCGTTTGGTGGCTCTGCAGAACCGCCTCGTTCTAGATGTGGTTCTGGCGGACCGTGGAGGAGCATGCCGCATTATTGGGTCCAGCTGTTGTACATACATACCGGACAACTCACCCTCAGTGTACAAAGCCATCGAACATCTTCACAGACTCTCTTCGGAAGTTCACCAAGAGCAAGAAGAATGGTCGCTTGGTGGTTGGTTCTGGGACACCGTCAAAAGCTGGGGCTGGAGACTGCTCACCATTATCCTGATTCCCGTAGTTGTAATATGTGGCCTATGCTTAGGAATTCAATGTTTGCCACCTATGTGCTCTTTATGTGCGAGTTGTATTTTTCCCAAAACTGTGGACATTGGAAGCGAACATATGAGAGCATTGTATGATACCGAAGTAAGGAATTTGATGAAAATTGACATTGAGTAAAGCAAGGTGGCTAGATATGTTGAAAAGGGGGGACTGTTGAAAGTTGGGCTAAAACCGTCAACATTATCGGCGCCCTCTTGCTCTCCTTAAACCTTTTGTGCGCGTAAAACAGCCGCCATTTTGGGCACCATGGCTTCCCTACTCTCACCGAGAGCCAGCGCGCCTCTCTCTCCCTCCTAGCTTCGCTGGCAACCCCCTGCTTGCACCTGCCTTGAGTCATAAACCCCTCTTCGGCGCCGCTCTGCCCCAGGCCCTCATCCTGTTCCCAGCGCGACACCTCCCTGCTTCCCTCTCATGATCTCCGGCCCTTTGATGCAAACCCCTTTTCCCTGTGTGCCCGTTTGTCTTCCCAGTTCCCAGGCCGGCACCCAGCTCTGCCGATACCAATCCCTTGCCCCTCCCCGTACAATAGAAAGCTTCCCTCCTCAAAGGACCCCCGAGATGATCAAAGCCCCCCCATCCCACGAGATCCGATCGAACCCCACACACTCCGTGAATCGGCGGAATATCCAGCTGCGCGATGATCATCACCTGTTGTGAACGGGGCGGGGACTTCCACTGTAACCTTGCGTGGGAACGGGCTGGGAAGGGGGGGATTCTGAGGATGTCTTTCCGTACTTCAAAGTATCGACGAGAATGTGTTACATGCAATAAACAGATAAACGTGTGTATAAGAGGCCAGGCCTCAGGGATGCAGTTAGAGCACCTCAGAACGATACCTTCTGTCCGTTTCGTTGTGTTCTCCTCCGGAGAGAATAAAATCCTTGTTTCCTGCCTTCCAGTCTCCAGCGCCTGCCTCTTCAATAGTTTAACTTCTTTGTGGGTTCAAGAGGCGACACCGCCGGGCAAATACTTAAGGATCTTATATTCTGGTTGGTAGTGCCCCCCAATTATTTTCTACAGAGGGATGGAAGAAACTAAAGATGAGTTTATTTCCTGATGATAGATAGTAAGGGTAGAAATCTTTTCATACAGAAATTTTACATTCTTCTTGAATTTTGAGACGAAAGACCTTCATTATTGCCTCTAACTTTGTAAAAGCGACGTGCAATGCTCACATAAGAAGGATTGCAATATTTCCACAGATAGGTTTCCAGGGCTACCGTTCTGCTTTGGTTATGGATGGACAACATATTTGTACGGATTGCACACCTTGACTATGGATGGAGCCACCATTTTTACTGACTGAGGGCCATTTTTCTGATGTCAGAATTTTTGTCAGTCCAGGTTTAGCCTTTTCTGTCACCAGGTAGCCGAATTATGTATTTGTTTTACTGCTGCCATGAAGTTAGGGAGTCATTAGAATGGCGGGTGGACTGGAGTCTGTCCACCATCCTGGTGTAAACTGGGACCGTCCACCCACCCGATCAGGATGCGACCGCCACCATGGCGGACGGATCTGCATTTTAACATTGCGGCGGGTGCTACTGACAGCAGCACCCGCCGTGATGTCAAAATGCCATGTTGAGCATTTTACAGAACTACGCGGCAGGCACCACATGCTGTGAAATGTAGGGAGTACCATAGGTACCCCCCAAATGCACCCTCACCTCCACCCAACACAAGGAGGGCCCGCAACGGGCCACCGTCACCAATCCCCACCAGCCTTTTCATGGCAGCATCGCCGCCATGAAAAGGCCTGCAATAGGCAGGATTCTAATTTGGTGGATGGTGCCTGCTAGGCACTGCCACCATTTTAGGGTATCTTCACCGTCCGCCAGGCAATCTGTATGATTGCTTTTGGCGGACCCATGGCGGACGGTCTTTGCGTTTGACACGTTACAAGCGCAATTGCCTCCGCCATCGTAATATGGCGGGGTGAAAATCGTGGTACGATTGCAGAAGGACCGCCACCGCATGGCTGGCGATGACGGGCCTTCCACAATCGTAATAGGCCCCTAAGTGAGGGGCACAATGCTGATACACCTCTTGTGCAATGGAATTGCATAGTTCTTTAGTAGTAAACAAAATCTACTCAATTGCATAATACGTTCCTCACCAGACTCAGGGGCTTGGTTTCACTCTATACATGATGCTATGTGAGTGCAAAGCAGCCCTGGGAGTTACCTCACACATACATTAGGGCCGGTGGACAGATGAGGCACTGAGTATATTGACAGCTGGTATCCTGCAACTTATTGTAATATAGAATTAATCTAAAACCATCATATAAAGATTATTTTCAAAGTATAGCTGCTGCAACATTACCCACATTCAGTTCTCCAGAAAAGGTGTTATATGCCCCCTTCCATTCATCATCAGGCACTGTGCACCATGGGCCACTAACCACATAGTAAACACTCTCCAGCACTTGATATTTCCTATATTAAAATATATTTGGATTATTCCCTGTCATGTGGCTAGAAAAATACTCACCAATTTTTATCACAGAAGTATTAAAGGAGCACATCTAATATACAAGTCTTATAAGCCTAGCCAGCTTGTTGCTACAGCCTTTTTTCTGCCCAATGAGGTGGATAGGCTCTCCAGTGGCCATCGCTGGCTTTCTCCCACAAGTCATATTCTTTTGAGTCTACTGACTGAGCGTGATATTTTCAGAGATTTCTTACAAGAATCAAATAGAATAAGAGATACTTTATTGGGCGCCAATGGTATTTTTCTCTTTTTGGATCACTTTTTTGCTTCAGGGGGATGATCCATGAGCGGTCATTTTCTAGGTGTAGAAACCAGTGGAAATTTTGTGTCTCCTCAGTACCCCTCCTTGCGTCTTGTAGCTTTTAAAACCAGTATTTTTCAGAAGAAGACCGAGGCCCGGTTTAAGACCATGTAAAACGTGAGTGCTAAAGGAAATTATACCAATAGGACTACATTTCTGATGACTGAGTGCCCGATTTAGACTTTGGTGGAGAGGGAACTCCATTGCAACTACCACGGAGTACCCTCTCCACTAAAGCCAAGTACCACCTGCCTCATTTAGAGTCATTGTGTAACTGCCACAAATGATGGACGGAATGCTGAATGATTCATACATTATACCCAGTCAAGATATCTGGGTTAAATCCATCGTTCTGTTGCTCACTAAGCCACCCCAGTTTGGACCCAGCCATATGCAAACAAGTCTTGACCTTGTGCCTCATGGGAGCAGTCCAGACTGAACTGCCAATCCAGGTCCTCCCTGGACCGGAAACAAGCATTCTGGGGCCGGTTTCAGGGTATGGAACCCTTCATCAGCCATGCTAGCTTGAACCCAGTGGCACAGTGAGCAAGGGACCCACGTTTGGGCATGCCCATCCCACTTAGGGCGAAAAGTGTAACTGCAGCAAATGATGGACGGATTGCTGAATGATTCAAACATTCTCCCCAGTCAAGAGAGCTGGGTTAAATCCATTGTTATTTTGCCCACTACGCCACCCCAGTTTGGACCCAGCCATATGCAAATCAGTCTTGACCCTGTGCCTCATGGGAACAGTCCAGACCTCCCTGGAGTGGAAACAAGCACCCTGGGACTGGTTTCAGGGTATGGCTAGCGATAAGCCTGTGGATAAGCCTGTTGAAATAAGTTCCCATGACAATTTTTGTCTGGTGTGTAATACACGTACAGGGCTATGTGATGAAATATTAATTGACTGCAACTTGATTGTTTTGCAATGAACACTGTGTATGTGATTTTTAACTTGTTGCATGTTTAGTGCATATACTGATTTATGTGTTTTAATGACGAATGAAATATATGTATATAATTTTTTGAACCAACCTAATAAATATTTTTCTAAAACTTGATTTTCTGACAACTGTAGAATTGACCCGGTGATAATTGAGTGCAGCTTATGGTGTGAGTGTCTGATTGGAATGCTGAAAGAATATCCCAAAGGGAGTCTATTCTAGACTTAATGTAAAGGACATCATTCAAAGAGCGACTAGACAACAACACCCACAACAGCAAGGAACTCTTCAACATCGTCAAAGAGCTCTCTAACCCCAGCGCGAGCAACAACGACATGACACCGTCACAAGAACTCTGCAACTCCCTCGCCACGTTCTTCCACCGAAAGATCGCAGACATACACGACAGCTTCGGACCCCAGACTCCACCACCAGTCACCAAACCAGCAACCCCCACCACCACCCTCAGCGCCTGGACCCCCATCACCACTGAAGACACCACCAACGTCATGAACACCATCAACTCCGGCTCCCCCTCCGACCCATGCCCCCATCACATCTTCAACAAAGCCGACACCATCATCGCACCCCATCTCCGGAACGTCATAAACATCTCGCTCGTGTCTGCCACCTTCCCCGAGAGCTGGAGCACGCGGAAATCAACACCCACCTGAAGAAACCCACAGCGGACCCCAAGGACCTCAAGAACTTCCGCCCCATCTCTCTTCTTCCCTTCCCGGCCAAAGTCGGCCTTTCCCAGGACACATACGGAAGTTGTAGATGGCCTCAACATGTTTGTAACACCGGGACTGTAATGATATCCAGTGGCAGCTAAGAAAGATAGTAACCACCATTGTACACTCAAGTGCCTAAACTGTCTCTGTTTACCTATGCATGTAACTCAAGAATGAAAAGTTTTATGCTTCACTGTCTCTAAAGTGTTAAAACCTAATCAAAAATCTAAACAAAAAAAACATGATAATAATGGACAGCCGTTATTATCATTTTATCTTTACTTTTCACTGCTTTAAAGCAGTGGGGAGACGCTCCACCACTGTAGCGGAGAAGTCGCACCTGCCCTGACCACTGAAATCGAGCTATCAATGAACAGGTGCCTCTCCGGGCAGGTCAGTCTACTGCCAGGGTCCATCAGCTGTGTAGAGATTCTTCATCTGTCATTCATGGTATATTCATATCCTAAAGGCCAGAAGAAGGAAGACAGCCAAAATGTCTCTCGGACCCTTGCTTTCTTGTACACAGGTATGCAGAGCTCCAAGTGTGAAAGGATGGATACTGGGTATGCTGCAGAAGTCACAGTATATCCAATTCTGGGCAAGGGTGGCCTGCTCCACCTTTAGCCGCAAATGTCTGGAGGAATGAATGAACATTTGTAAGCAGTGTGACAAATCCCCATGGCAACCTTTTCAGGTCAAACTGTCCTCCTGATTTTGTGCAATGAATCTCAGACAGTCCTTGCCCTTTACAAAGCACAAAATACTGAGGTGGGGCAGGCAGCTCCCTTCAGTGTGAGAGGTGTTCAGGCTTGCCTTGCTTTTTGGTCATTTTTATGGTCTGGCCTGGCCTGGCAGTGCAGCTGTCGCCAGACAATTATATGAGAACTACCAGGAGAGGGGCTTTGGCTCCAACCTCATGTTGGGAGTCAGGAGTACATGTTTTTATTGGGCAGAAGTTGTGTGCTTCCACAAAAGAGTGCCTTCCCTCCACACAGCTGTAATCGTTTTGTTTTATTTATCCAGCTGCCTGAGCTTGAACTTTAATGGACACAGACATGCCATTGTGATGCTATTAAAGTGTCTTAGATAACTAGATAATTTATGGGTGTTTTTCTCAGGCAGCAGCACAGTGGGAGGAGGCAGTCATTAACGTACATGGATTTTTCAGTCTGGCTTGACAGCGCATTTATAAGCCAGACCTATTGGCATTGCCAATGCTTGTTTGAGCATGTGTTGTGTAAACAAGGTAATAGACTGGAATGCTGGAACTGGTGTTTCAAAGTCTGTTTCAAAGTCCTTCCTTTAAAATGAGTGTTGAAAGTCCGACAGTTAAATTTAGCTTCACATGGCATTTTAGACAGAGGGCTGAGTGAGAGAAGAAGAGAAAGGCACTATAACCCTAGGAGTTCCATGCATACAGGGAGAGCCCCAGCACGGGGCCAAAATATTCTCATAAGTGTTGCAGATACAGTTTCAGACAATGGGGGGACCTAGTTATGAAGTTCTAAATGAATTTACAAGGGAGGGACAGTCACCTTACTGGAATGCAAGCAAAGTGGGACTGTGCCCCACAACCATAATCAGCAGCCACCTGCCATTAATGGTAACATAGCATGGTCATTCGGGAAGTAGCCACCCATATTGAAAAGAATACTACATTTGGTGGTCCCCAAAAAACCCAAAACGCTGCTTGCGAGCAGCATACCATAAATATGTAGAGCACTTACCAAGAGGCCAGTGTCAAGTGACTTTGGAGCAAAAAACACACTGCATCTTCCAGAAAAATAAAATGAGGAACAGACTGTCATGTGGATAGAGAGGAATGGACTGTCAATCCTACTCCGGTCATTGATACCGGGTGTGATCAAGTCAACTGGGATTCTACGATTTTGCAGCCATGACATTTACTGCATAATTATAGATGTGCTGTATTTGCTACATAATCCATAATCTGCTGCATAATTACCAGATTTTAACAAACAAAATTTCGTTTTTAGCTCAAACAGTTCAAAAGTTACTAAAATGCAGTGATGCGTATTGCCACATAGTTAAAAGGCCTTTGCATAGCTAGATGGTTCACCTTTCAGTTGCTTTTTGCTGCGTTTGCGTAATAATGAGGTGAAATTTACACCAGACAGACAAGGAAAAATATCCAGCCGCCAAAATAATGATTACTAATGAGGTACTACTATAGCAAAATGTGCTGCATTATGGCGCAAATCTGCCTATTCTTGTTACATAATTTAGTCAACCCTACTCCATAATTTGGTCCCCCCTGTTGTATAATCCCAGCGGCGCTTGACAGGATTTATTGTGAAGCACTATCCCTACTCATGGCAACTCCCTTCCCTATTCTTCTTTTCAGTTTCTATTTTTACACAGCTCTAATATCATCCCTTAACCCGTCGTGCATAATGGACTCCTCAACACCATTCCCCAGTGTCACCCTTAAAACAATGAAGTTTGTGCTGTTCCAGCGCTATTCCCTGCAACTGAACAGGTTTATGGTTTATGGCACGATTCCCTGAAACTGATGCAGAGAATCCTGTGTGCACCCAGGACAATTTCCTGTCATTGTGTCAAAACATGCTTTATCCACATGGCACCACTCCATGACCTTGACATGGGTCGCACTGAACTTGTGCCACGAAATTCCCTTCCTTTTATAAAAGGTTGTGCCCTCACACAGCACTATTGCTGTTACAGGCCCATTTAGAAGCAATACTCCCACAGTAATATCTATTCCTGCCCTTAAAATAGACTACTTCCTGGAGTAGCACAATGTGCCACCTAAGCAGATGCCGCTCTATACGCAGCACTTGATAAAGGGCGTGCTACAAACACGCAGCACTGTTCTCTAACCTTGCTGCAGGGCGTCTTTTATATGCAAAACCCTATTCATTGTTTTTCAATTATGAGTCAGACTCATGGGGCGCTGCAGTCTTCCGACTGCTCTATTACGACCAGGACAGCCGGCCCCTGGGACCGCAGCAACTGCCAGAGATCTCTGGTTGTAACGCAGCAGTCTTGAAGCCGCAATATGCTTGGCGGGATCACTGCAGTACCGCCAAGCATATTACAAGTTTCCTTCCGCTATGCCAGTCAGTCAAATATCTTTATTCGATTATTAAAAATCATAAAAGAGCGAGCAATACATGAGAACATTTCATCAAGACACATAATGTATAGATCATAATTTTGTTTACAAAACCCTAAAAACACGTTATACAAAATAAGATATACATTGATATTTAAAAGGAATAAAATCAATAAAATATAGAAGGTACATATTAATCAGGGACAAGATGCCTAATTTTAAAACGATGCTTGTTTATACGTGCGCCAGCAACCAAGAAACTAGCAACATGAAATGTCACTTTTAGGTTCGGTAGAAGTTGCAAGAACAACATAGCTGGTTTTACCTGTGTAAAACCCATATTGCACAATATAGGCAGCAAGTATTTTTTCCTACTCTCTTTGTAATGACCGCAGAACAGGATAAAATGAGTCGTGTCTTGGATAGACAAATAATCGCAGTCACATGGTTCAGCATTTTCAGGTCTAGTCCACTGTTTAAAATTACCCAGGATGAATGGAATCAGATCAAGACGAAATCTTGTTAGAAGGAAACGATGGTATGCTTTGTTTACCAAAGAGAGATACGGTTCCATACCTGAAACAGATGTTAGCATACAGTGTTTCCTAACCGTAGATTTATTTAACTCTGTGGCTTCCCTCTCCAAGACATAACGGTCAGTCAATACATTTTTGACTGTTTTTATGTCTTCCTGATTTATCGTGTGTGGGGAAGAAAAAAGTTCAGGTCGGCCAACTAGAGTTAACTGCGTCTGAACGTATTTTAACCATGGAATACTGTGTGCTCTATCCAGGGCTAAACAATCTTTGAGGATGCTATGATTTAGAGTAAGCTCCTGGTTGAGCCACACTTTCAACCATCCAATAACTGGGGCTAGCTTTAAAATGTCCGTAATATAGCCCAATCCGAGCTCCGTCTGTATTATATATGTCGAAGTCGATTGGGGGACGGAAAGCAGAGTTCGCAAAAATGTATTTTCTACTTTCTGAATCTTATCGTATTCATGATTAGTGTACCCCCAAATGACAGAGCCGTATTGAGCAACCGACAAACATTTGGCTTTATAGACCTTTATAATGCTTTCCATGGGACGGGCTCCAAGTTTTTTGGCGAAACCGAGCAACCCTGCAGCCGCTCTTGCTACAGCGTTGCTTTTGGCCAAAAGCTGGGGGCCCCACTTACCCTTTTCGTCAAAGGTCACGCCAAGATAAGGGAAGGATGGAACTCTCCTAACCTCTTTCCCAGCGCAAAAGAATGTTTTAATCTTTCTTTTCCTGCCTGCGGCTCCTGCTATCATTACGTGGGATTTTTCTACATTTGTTTTCATGTCCAGCGAGGCCATGAAATCCCCAAAAGATAAAAGCAGTTTATTCAATGCCACTCCAGAACGTGCTAAGAGGACAGCGTCATCCGCGTACAGGAGGACAGGTATCTTTGTCTCCCCTGCACGTGGGATATCAATATGGGACTCTGTCAGAGCTGCCTCAAGGCCATTTATATAGAGAGTAAAGAGGAGGGGGGCAAGGATGCATCCTTGCCTAACCCCCCTCTCTGAGTCAAAGTGACAGGTGCATCTTCCTTCCCTTGTCACTCTGACCGAGGTCTTAAGGTCTCTATGTAGCTCGGCCAGATATCCTACCAGGGGAGCATGGATGCCCATGGACAGAAGGACTCCCCACAGCTTAGCCCTGTTAACCAGGTCAAAAGCTGAGGAGAGGTCCATAAAGGCCATGTACAGAGAGCCCCCCTTGGCAATTACGTATTTGCTTATGATCAGTTCTAAATTTAAACACTGATCTAAAGTTCCTCTTTTGGCTCTAAAGCCATATTGTGCATTTGATAAAATGCCCTTCCCTTCTAGAAACTGAGTCAATCTTCCTAAAAGGACTCTTCCCAAGATCTTAACACTAGAATCAATAAGGGAAATAGGCCTATAGCAGGCCGGATCTGTTCTTTGTCCCTTTTTAAAAATCGGTATTATGGTAGACTTTGACCAGCTAGTAGTGATGAAGCAAAGCTTCGCATATTTTGCGACTTGCCGTATTCATGAACCTCGTCTATGTGTAATAAAGTAATAAGTTGTACGTCTTACTAACGTTTATTTTAAGTTTCCATGAAGCTTGCCTATGTGTTTTACTAAAATAATTTACTCGAGTCACTTAACATGGCCGCCGCTTGTATTTAGTTTCTGCGCATGCGTCAGTCACACTCACGTGTCCTGACGCGTCTGCAGGTTTGGAGGGAAATGTATGCGCATGCGTAATACATAGCTTTGCCAGTAACGTGGTACTGCTCGTGCCACTGCTCTTGTGTTTGTTTGTATGTAGCTAACATTTAGGTTGCATAAGTATATTTTATAGTGATAAGTTGAAAGTACAAACCCTGTGATGTGTTTTCATAATGTTATTTTTATGTATTAATTTGTTTTCGCTTGCTTTTCATGTACCGCGGGGAATGGGGGTCTAACTGCACCAAAAGCCATCTTGGAGGTCCCTTCTACGCATGTGCGACTTTCTGGGGCACCGACAACCTTGGCTGATGGAACACCGCCAGTTGGCAGTGATGGGCAAGATGCTCCTGAGAACTGACCTGCAACCCTAGCAGGACGGAATCACATGTTCTTATTCCGAAACAATGTAATATCTCTATTGTATTTCTATGCAGTTTCTCATGGGAACCCCAATCTCGCTAGGCGGTACCCAGACATGTAAATGAAGCATCCAAATAGTGTGTTATGATTGGTGTGTTACCCAAATCCTATCTTAGGACCAATCCAAATTGAGGGATTCTGACACTTTGCAACATTGGGGGGTGGTACACCGTCCCCAAACTGTATATCTACCCTGGGTTCACCTAGGGAAATTGTCCGACTTGTCTGGTTTAGCTGACCTGTCACTGACCCATCGTACTCAATAGGTGACTGAAGATACAGAGCGCTGCGGAGCACTCTGTCCGAAATTGACCATAGACTAAGGTTCTACTGAACCTTAAAGTGCTGGCGAAGCACTTTGCTGGGAGTTCGCTGACCCAATCGGGGTCTTGATCGATAGCTGCAGAGAGGGTGGAGCGCAGGCGTTGCTTCCAAACTGCGGGTGCGGTCCTGTCCTGAGCGGTCCTGTCCTGAGGGTTTGCTGTCCTGTCCTGAGGTCCTGTCCTGATTCCTAATCTGAGGGTATCCTGTCCTGTCCTGGGTGTCCATTCTGCACCTGCTGTCCGTTGAGGGGTATCCTTCCTTGAGGGTTTCCTGTCCTTAAACTGACCCGTGGCCAGGGTTTGGTTTCCACACCAGTCTAGGTAAATACTGCTCTAAGTTCTTTAAAATTGCACCTTTCTATTTTTCTGTCTTTGCTTTAATAAAGACACACCTTTGCACATGTTGATTTTCCATGCTTTTGCCGCAAACTATTGAATCTTAAAGTCAATTGCATATTTTCTTAAATTGTTCCTATGCTATCCTACCTTTTAGAAATCATATTTTGCATTGCAGTTTGTCATTTTCTGATATGGTCTAGAACAGCCTTACTTAAATTTTCTAAAGAGTTTTTGCCTTGAATGTATAGCATATTTCCTTTGCCTCTCATATTTGCATTTGAATGATTACCCTGACTTTATTTCTCTATAGTTATGTACTTTTCATTATCTTGGTTATTGATTGCCTTATTCTTGTAAGTTTGATGCTTGATGAAAACGAACTTTAGATAAACATTTTAAAACTTCCAGTTGTCCGTGGTCATTTTACAACAGTATTGAATTTTATTTGAATTTGCATTTGCTGCCTTTCCTTTTACAGCTAGGCCCCTGATCCGTTGAGGTCATAGGTACCCGTGTCGGTGGATGGTAAGTCGGGTACACTGAGTGATAACAGTAGGGAACACACACAATTGGTAGCAGCCCGTGAAGTCGCCCTGTCAATGAATAGTGTGAATTGAAAGTATATGGGCCCTGAAGCCGGAAACGGCGGAATCATTGGCTGGGTGACCTCGCGCGCTCTATCAGTTTTCTGGTAGATCAGAGGATGGTTAGGGACTAGCTAAAGGTTAGGTAGGACTAGTTAGACTAGTTAAGTCGGTAGCTGCTAGTACATTAATGCTGCTATAAGAGCGGCTGTTCCGAGGGACCCGATCAATCTCTTGTGAATACGCTGCTGAAAATCAATGAACTGTTTTTTCATTATTATTCTTGTTCTTATATTGTTATATGTATTAATCCATGCGTTTGTAAATCGTGTCAGTCAGTGTTGTCCGAACTCCGCGGGGAATTGAAAGGGCAAGTGGTGAATAGAATCCATTGTCCTGAGGTCACAGGCTTAAGGAAAGTTAGGTGCAGGTTAGGATAACCGGGAAGCACTAACTAGGGTTTTCTGAATACATGTGTGAATAAATGTCAGTAACGAGGTTCATTGGCAAAATTCCCATAGTGGCGTAACCTGGTAAGGGTCACATCGGAAAAGTAGCAGGTTCCTCGGAGCTAGGGTGAAAGCAGAGGGGTCCGCTGGGAAACCTTAGACTCGGATATATCCCGGAGAAGTGGATGAGTTTAGGGGAATAACAGGTGCACCGATGCTGGAGTGAAGGGTAGGCTGAAGAGATCTACCCGCAGCGCGTGAAAAGTAAATGGAAATAGTTTACTTGCAGTGAAACAACACTATACTGTCTAGACACTTGAGCACTGTGGCGAATGTATATTTGTTGTAAAATAACCAAGCACTGAGCACTTTAAAAGGAAAGAAAGTTTCCGTTACCTTGTGAAGGGAGGGAGTCAGTCGCGAAGCGCCTCTGACGTCACTCCGTGCCGCGCTGGGATTGGTAGAAGCAGCGGGCGGGTAGCGGGGCTGGAATTGTAAAGGAGGGGTGAAGCGCCGGTGCGTGAGGACAGTCTCATGAAGGGGCCGCGCACCCATTGGCCGAAATTATTTGAACGCGTGCACCCCATTGGTCGCACGGAATTGCAAGACGCGTTCTGATTGGAGGTGACTTTGTAAACAGAGTTAAGCGTAGAAATTGTATGTGGCACTCGTATTGTCCAGAGACTAGACCCGATCCAAGAAACCAAGGGTTTGAAAGGGATCAGTGGAAAGCTAATAGATACGATATTATGTACGGAGCTAAGAGAAGGATGTCCCATGTAAATAGGGTAAAGAATTATTTCAAAACGGACAAACCGATTAAATCTAGAGAGGGCGTTACTATCCCGCCACCGAATACTCCTGCCTCATTCATGATGTTTGACCGAGGGTACAATACCTGTGTGTGGTTGGAGAATTGGGTAAGGTACACAAAAGATGACGGAGTATTGGCTTTTCCGTTAGACGGTACTTTCAATGGCCGAATTTTATTTAATTTGAGAACGCGAATGAATGAATTGCATCCCAGACCGAGACTAACGCAGTATGAGGCATTAGAGGAATGGGAGATTGAGGCTTTTGAAAGAGAGAAACCCCGGATGGACAAAGGTCTGACCAAGTGGTACCCAAGGCTGAAACAGGAGACTAGGGACAAGAGGATGAAACAGTGGAGGCAGAGCATGATTGTTGAGGGTCTGTTTCCCATGATGCCAGCAGGTACCCCTTCTGCGGGAGAGAAAAGAACAGAAAAGAGTAAGCATTGGGGGGCCCTTGGGGAGTCAGACGATGAATTGTTAGATGACATCTTTACGAGAAGTCCGCCCCCTTATAATGAGGGAGCCCGACCTTCCAGTGCAGGAGAGAATCCCCAGCGTCCATCTATTAAGGAGGAGGACAGATCCCTATGTAGGGGGGGAGGTGGCCAGGTGTTGCCCTATTTTGAGAACCCCGGACCCGCAGAGGTACGCGATATATATCCTAGTATGCCCGTGAGACCGGAGGAAAAATATTCCCGTGAAAGAGCCTTCTTCCCCGGACCTCTTTATGAAAACGAAGAAAAGCCATTAAGTTCAGGAATGCCCTTTTTGCAGCCTCCATATGGGGAGGAGCGCAGGTCATTTGGCACAGGAACTTTGTTCCCAAAACCAAATTATGGTGGGGGACCAAGTGAAACGCATCCTACTGCCCCGAGTCTTACCCCTCACCTGACCCCACAGATGATACCTGACCGGACATTAGGAAGAGTACTAGATGAAAGGGAGCAAGAGGCCCTAGCTAGACAGAGGACAGAAATAATTCAGAAAATCTCCCAGTTAAATACCAGTCCTGAGGCTTTGACTATTCCGGTAACAATCGGACCAGTGGTTCCGTTGTATGGGAATAATCAAGGAAGTCCAAACCCTCCAGTTATGAACCCTATCATGGCCCCGCCGAGGCAGGAGCCCCTACTGATAGACGATCAGTCCAGTGAGTGCGAGTCCGAAGTTGCGTTTTTGGACCTGCCAAACAAACAGACCGGGAAGGGAGTGCAGAAGAGGCATAATCCTTTTAATGCGAAAGAAATTAAATTAGAATCAACGTCTGGTACTAGGAGTGTTTCTTTGGTAACTCCGGAAGAAATTGAGAATTGGAGTCGTGAATTAGAAAAACAGACTCCGCAAACGAAACCTTTAGACCTCTACAAGCTGAGGGTAGAAATAGAGGAATTGATGGCAGGAAATGTGGGATTAGACAGATTAAACACCTATTCTGAAGAAGAGTTGCTGTTTATGTGTAAAAGCCTTACCAGAAGTACTAGGGTGCTCCACGAAAAGTTGACAGACACTGCAGCTAGTATGGGGGTAGATATTTCAAGATCCAAGCCCTTGCAAAAACCTTACAGAGCTGAATTCTCAGACAAGGATTTAGAGAACCTGAATGTGTCAGGGAAGAAGGTGCAGATTAAAGAGTTGCTTGCAGTTTTGCAAAAAATGGGGAGATGTGGAAAGGTGGAGAAGCAGGTGGGCAAGAAAGAAAGATGAGGCTCGATCCAGACAAGCTACCCCTGAGTTCCCTTTAAGAGAAGTAGACAAGCCTGAAACATTATGCCCCATGCGTGAAGTACCAGGTGGGAGGTATGTGCACGTTCCATGGTCCAGACAGGATATTGTGTCCTTTACTAACGATTTCCCGAAGTTGCGCGAAAAGCCAGTTGAATGGTACCGGCAAGTGGAAAGGTTCGTAAAGGTGCAAAAATGCCTGTGGAAAGACCTGGATGGGTTTTTCGATATTGTGGTCCCGGTCGATCTATGGACCGAGTGTAAAATAGGCATAGGCTGGCCTAGTGAGGAGTACCCGAGGGACTCCGCCACGGGGGAGCCGTCAATTGAAGTGATGAAAAAATATGAACAAGTGATTCAGCATTTGAAAAACAAGGTGCCAGCAAAGGAAACTGATTGGACCAGGATAGATAGAACAACGCAGGAAAGAGAGGAGACAGTGCACTCCTATTATGAAAGGCTGTTGCAGGTGTTTAAAACATACAGTGGTATAGATAACATCGAAATGAAGGATATGACGCATTTCATTTACAGGTTTGTAAACGGTTTAAGGCCTGAAATTTGTCAGTGGATAAAAGATAATAAAATCTGTTGGCATACCAAAAAGGTAGACGAGGTTCTGCGGTACGCAAAGTACTGCGAGGACGAGATGGCAGAAAAGAAAAAGGCTCTCAAGGAGAAGGTGATGTGGGCTCAGGTGAAGCTCGCAGAACAGCAGGAAAAACAGTTGAGTAACATGGTCAAGAACACTCAGAACCAAGGTACTGGGGGTGGGGGAGGAGGTAAGCCCCGGCCCAAAATGAGCAGGGAGGAGGCTATGAAGAAATTTCCCTGCCATCAGTGTGGCGAAATTGGACACTGGCGTAACGAGTGTCCTTACTTGCCGGATGATAACCCCAAAACACCTGATTTAACTCCACAGACGCAGAAAGAAAGACCAAGAAAGACTCAACCACAGGTAAAAACAGTTCAGGTGCCCCGAGCACCAAAGCAAGTATACAAGGGAAAACAAACAGAGGGAGATGAGATAGAAGTCTGGGAAAGCAATGAGAACAGAAATGCAGCAACTTCGCAGTATCTATTAAATGATACCTACCTTTGTGATGACCAGTACTGACGGGGCCTGAGAGGGGAGGACGAGGAGTGCGTACTTGGCGCCTCCTTGCCGGTAGACCAGTCCGGACCATACATTGAAGGAAAGGTTGACGGAAATGATGTCACTTTTCTGTTGGACACTGGTGCTACCCGTTCTACTGTGACAACAGTGGACGTTCCAAACCTACCCCTCTCGGGAGAAGCCATCCAAGTAGTGGGTGTATCTAATCAATTGATTAGTACTCCTGTTACCAAGCCCATGGAGATCTCAATTGGAAACTTTAAGGAAATGCATAGATTTGTCGTTTGCGACACCAGTCCAGTGAACTTGCTGGGACGTGATTTGCTGTGCAAAATGAACTGTACCATTTTTTGCACACCAAAGGGTGTTGAAATTCAGACCCCAGATGAAGACGGCATTTATAAAATAATGTTAGTCCGCCCTGACTCGGAAATTAAACGAATGACCATGCAGGATTTACCCAAAGAACTCCAAGAAGCAGTGAAGCCAGAGGTGTGGGACTTTACTGGGAAAGATGTAGGGTTAATGAAAAATGTGGACCCCATACAGATAGCCATCAAGGACAATGCAGTATACCCCAATACTAAACCCTACAGAATGAATGCAGAAGTGAAAGCTGGTGTTACTCTGGAAATACAGAAATTGCTAGAAGGAAACATCATACAGGAAATAATGAGTAGCCCATGTAACTCCCCGATTATGGGCATTAAGAAGCCTAGCGGCAAATACAGGGTAGTGCAGGACCTGCGAAAAGTCAACAAGATAGTGGTCCCCTGTTGCCCTATTGTCCCGAACCCAGCAGTGATTCTGTATCAGATTCCCTGGGATGCTGAGTGGTTCACTGTGATAGACCTGTGTCATGCATTCTTTTCCATTCCTTTGCATCCAGATAGCAAATTTCTTTTCTCATTTGCCTTCAATGGTCACGTGTATTGCTGGAACAGGGTCCCTCAAGGGTACACAGAGAGCCCCTCTATCTTTAATCAGATCTTGAAAAAATGTTTGGAAACTTTGGTCTTACCTGGGAAATCTGTCTTAGTACAATACATAGACGACCTCTTGGTGGCGTCTAAGAGTCATAGGGATTGTGTGATTGACACCATTGCCTTATTGAATCACCTGTGTGAGAAGGGACATAAAGTGGCCCCTGACAAATTACAGTTCTGTGCAAAATCAGTGAAATATCTGGGGCACCAGATAGAGAAAGGGGTCAGGAAAGTGACATCGGAAAGAGTGAGGATAATTCAAAAGATGCAGTTACCCCGTACTCAGAAAGAGATCAGAATGTTCCTGGGTGTGATAGGATACTGCAGGCAGTGGATTCTGGGATTTGCAGTCCTAGCTAGGCCCTTGATAAATATGACCAAGAGAGGAACACCAGATGTTGCAGAGTGGGATGATGAAAGCTTAACAGCCTTCACGAAACTGCGAGATTGTCTGTGTACAGCCCCTGCATTGGGAATGCCAGACTATTCCAAAGAATTTGCCCTATTCTGTGACACTCGTGATAATTGCGCATTGTCAGTCCTGACACAAGATCATGGCACAACGAGAAGGCCTGTGGCATATTTCTCTGCCACCCTGGATCCAGTGGCTGCTGGATTACCAGGTTGTCTGAAAGCAGTAGCTGCTACCTGCGCAAGTTTAGAGCAGAGTGAGTCCATTGTCATGGGACATCCGGTAACTGTGTATGTCCCATATGGAGTGGTAATTTTACTGACCAGAACAAAGACTCAGTATCTCACCCCTAGTCGGCTGACTAAATACGAGAGGATTCTTGTGGGTGCTGAAAATGTAAACATTGTTAGGTGCAGTATTTTGAACCCTGCCACCTTACTCCCCGACCCTATGGATATGGAAGGTGGGGTGGATGATGAGCATGATTGCATCGATTTAACAGAATTCAATACCAAGCCACGTCCAGACATTAAAGAAACACCATTGCCTGTGCATGACAAGGAATTATTTGTGGATGGTTCATGTCTGAGACATGAACAAGGAGGCCTGAGTGCTGCCTATGCGGTAGTCTCCTTAACCAAAATTGAAGAAGCAGGTTATTTATATCACATAAAGTCTGCACAAGTAGCTGAATTGATTGCTATGATAAAAGCTTGCCAAATTGGGAAGAACCTACGCATAACAGTGTATACTGACAGTCAGTACTGTTATGGGGTTGTGCATGACTTTGGCCAGTTGTGGCTACAGAGGGAGTTCCTGACTTCATCAGGTACCCCAATTCGAAATGGAAAAGTTGTTCAAGACCTTTTAGAGGCAATCCAGTTACCCAAGGAACTGGCTGTGGTAAAGTGTGTCGCCCATAAGAAGGACCTGGACACTGTATCACTGGGAAATGATTTTGCTGATCGAGTGGCCCAATGGTGCGCCAGAGATCGGTATATCGTAAATCCAAAACGAGGGGGGCCAGGAACCAGCTGCCAACTTCAGGTGTTTGAAGAAGTGCCTACATGGGATGAAGTGAAAGAGTGGCAGCAGGCGGCACCTTGGCAAGAGAGAGAGAAGTGGAAGGACGATGGGTGTAGACCAAGACGTGTGGATGGTGTCATCATAGGTCCAACTGGTATGCCTGTGTTACCTAGACACTTACTTAGCACAATGGCAAGATTGATACATGAAGGATCACACATTGGTAGGGACGCCATGATTCTAGTGTTCCAACAGACTTGGTACAGTAAAAAGTTCAGGAAAGTAGCAGAGTCCCTCTGCCAGAGGTGCCTGACATGTCAAAAGATGAACCCAGGGAAGAAGACGGTGGTTGAACTGGGAAAAATTGGGAGGTCAGGGGGTCCCTTTGTGAGAATACAGGTTGATTTCATCACCATGCCCCGTTGTGAAGGGAAGCGGTATGTCCTTGTCATGGTCTGTTTATTTTCAAAGTGGGTGGAAGCTTTCCCTACTCCCCAAAATGACGCAAAAACAGTAGCTAAGTGTTTATTAAAAGAACTGATACCTAGGTTCGGGGTTCCAGTCACTATTGAATCAGATCAAGGCTCACATTTTCATAATGAAGTGATCGACGAACTCTGTAAGGCCTTTGGAATTTCACAAAAGCTTCACTGTGCCTACCGTCCAGAGGCTTCTGGAGTAGTGGAACAAATAAATGGAACTATCAAAAACAGACTAGCAAAACTGTGTGATGCATCTAAATTGACCTGGGTGAAGGCCCTGCCCTTGGTCCTGATGGGACTCAGAAGTGTTCCTGATCGCAAAACAGGCCTAAGTCCCCATGAAATCATTATGGGAAGAGTGATGAGACAAGCATGGGTGCCTGGAAGCAAACTGTTGAGTATTACTGATGATTTGGTGCTTGAATACTGCAAGAGATTGGGTGACCAAGTGCGTTCTATCTCTCGCCAGATCGGAGAAGACGCCATCCTCAATCCAACGACTCCTCTCCACAAACTGGTCCCGGGGGACTGGGTGAAGATAAAGAAGCATACTCGGAAGAGCTGCCTGGAGCCAAGGTGGGGAGAAAAACGTCAGGTGATCCTGGTAACTACCACAGCAGTAAAGTGTGCAGGAGTTCCATGCTGGGTACACGCCAGCCACACCCAGAAGGTACCACCAGACGAGGTGCCTGAAGCAGAAGGACGTCCTGCAGAGGACTCTGCAGGAGCCAGATCAGAAGTAGCTGACGACGTACAGCCCAGTACCAGTCAAGCTACAGAATCAGCCGACGTTGGCCCAAGAATAGTTGACAACGAACTACCAGGAGTCCAGCCTGCTGAAGGGGTCCAAGAAGCTGAGCCAGAAGTAGCTGAAGACGAGCTGCCGAGCATATGGCCAGAGGAGTGGATTCCCTTGATTGATCTCACCGAAGACCCCATTCGAACAAGTGAACGACTTTGGGAAGGTAGAGAATGGACTAGAGAGGAAAAGCAAGGCACAGGCGAAGAACCTCAGACTCTTGAGATTCACATCAAAACTGAGGAAGGAGAAGGTCAGACAGGGACAGAGCACGTGGTTGATACAGAACAAGTGGATGCTGCAGAGCCGGTGCCCGATACTGAACAAGTGAAGGATACTGAACAAGTGAGGAATACAGAGCAAGTGATTGATACTCCTCCACTGACACCTGATATCGGGAAGGGACAGACTAGACATAGCGTAATAGTTCGAGCAGAAGAAAGTCCAGAGATCGAAGTGCTTGAACAGGATCAGATAGAATTAGAAGAACGTGTTCAGGAAACAGAGTCAGAGACACTTGAAGAGCAAACCCACAATTTACCTGAACCAGGCCAGATTAGTACCCAGGCAGAAGAAACAGATGCTAGCCCTGGAATTAGTCAGATAGAAGAAGAAGAAACTGAAGCAGAATTGCCACAAGCTAATGAAAATAAGAGGGCAAGAGAAGAAAACGAAGTCCAAGTGCCAACGAAAACACTTAAGAAAAGAAAGCATCTGGAGCCTAGATTCGTAAAGAAATTGAGACTGAGAATAAAAACGGTAGAAGAAAAACGTGCAGAAGAAAGGAGAAGTGCTCGCATAGCAGAACAACCAGAAGACACTTCCAAAAGAAGGAGTGATCGAATAAAGAGGCAAAACAAAAAGTACAAGTCACCTGAATGGACCCTTGTGTTAGAAGAACTTGAAGATCTCGATATCACTGACGTAAGCGACGGAGAGCCCGTCCCTGAGTACTCTGACGAAGAAGAAGAAGAGCCACCGTGAATTTGCACAAAGTAAGATACTCGTGTAAAGTCACAAAGAGGGGTCGAAAAACTTCTACTGAGCCAAAATGTCTGATGCAAACGTGAATGGTAGACCTAGTCGCAGCGGTTGCAAAACTTGCTGCAAGGTATGTGTCTGTAGTATAGTTGTCCTGATATTACTCTGGATAGGACTAACAATTTTCATTCCCTTTGCTATAAGCAAAGATACTAATATTGTCCCTACTGAAATTGTAAATACTGACAGTGAGGAGCTGACAACACAGAGTGTAGCTAGACATGAGAGAGCACTGAGACAAACAAAACAAAACTTAGAAGCATCAGATGAGGGAGAACTACATTATCATGGAATTAAAAACAGGACACGCTTAAATGTTTTCGCAAACTTGTTAATACACTATGTAGAGACTATGGAAATTGAAGATTGCTATGTCTGCATGAAGCTACCTACTTCTGTAGCTGAAGGCGTGACATACCATCACTTGCCGCTGACATACGGAATTTCCTGTAGCATTTTAGCTAGTTTATTTTACAAAAGAGGACCGTTACAGTACTATTACTCTAATAATCACGTGATCTTTTCTGAGCTTCCTATACGTGGGAACTTGAATCCTGTACATACCAAAAGTGACGTGATACGATATATGGGAGATTATTTCCTGACTATTGGTGATATTGACATAGGTGAAGCACACAGAGATAACTTGACTTGTTCTTTGCGTGAGCAGGAAAAGATGTTCCTGAACATGGCAGAGAAAAGGAGAATTAAAATACAAAAGAAAGCAAATGACGAAAGTCAGAAAAGACCAAGGTGGGCAGAGAACATGGAATGCACCTCAACTGGTGGGGCGGGTCCTGCTCTGTTGCTGGATTTTGAAAAGAAAGGCAAGTTATGTCTTCACCGCGAGAAGACTAGCTATTATAATAACATTTTCATTGGTTCCAGTGAATGCGAACATAATTACAAGGTAATTGGAGGTTGGGGTTTCAAAAATGGGTCAGAGCCTGTGTTTCCTGGAATTTATTATATTTGTGGGGACAAGGCTTATTTCAAATTGCCGGATCACTGGTATGGAAGTTGCTATTTTGGCATTGTCTTCCCGAAAATATACCATGTGAATGGAGTTGCTGGAAGCAGTGAAAATACTAATGGCTTAGTGCGTAGTAAAAGAGAAAGCATAGGTGAAATAATGGGTAGTATTTTCAGTGCACTGATACCTGGAGTGGGAGTGGTTCTGAACACTCACAGAATTTGCAAATTGTCCACTATAGTGGATGTGTTGTCGACTGAGACAGCTCATGGATTTCTGCTGGTCAATACCGAAATGGTTGCGATCAGATCAATGGCTTTGCAGAATCGACTTGCTCTGGATACCTTATTGGCAAAAGAGGGCGGAGTCTGCCGGATGTTGAAGGCGCAACATTGTTGCACTTATATTCCGGACAAAAGTGTGCAGCTCAAAAGATATGTGAGAAACATTACTAATTTGGCAAAGGAACTCAGACCACTCGAGGTTGATAGTGCCTGGAAGAGACTGGTAGATGGTCTCTCAAATGTAGGTCATTGGTTTGCTAGTATAGGTAAAGGCTTATTGTTTAAAGTACTGATGCCAATTGGAATTATAGGTCTCATCCTATTTTTCATATTTGTCTGTTGCAAATGCCGTAAGCACACCAGAAAGCATGAAGTGAATGCAAGAGGGGTGAAACGAAGTGTGGATGAGCTCGAATTGGAGGAAGTGAATAATCAGATCTATAAAAAGGTGAAGAATTCTCACCCTACCAAAACAGAAAGGGAAAAACTGGAGAAATTGCTGGAAGAGATAGAGTTGTACAAAGTGTGAAAGAAAGTTGGCATCTGGTTCCATTTAATTTGTGATGATAGTAAATATCATCAAAGAGGGGATTGATGAAGCAAAGCTTCGCATATTTTGCGACTTGCCGTATTCATGAACCTCGTCTATGT
Source organism: Lissotriton helveticus (assembly GCF_964261635.1). NCBI lineage: Eukaryota > Metazoa > Chordata > Amphibia > Caudata > Salamandridae > Lissotriton > Lissotriton helveticus. The sequence goes on along the minus strand of NC_136061.1, from coordinate 221,512,480 downwards.
GTAATAAAGTAATAAGTTGTACGTCTTACTAACGTTTATTTTAAGTTTCCATGAAGCTTGCCTATGTGTTTTACTAAAATAATTTACTCGAGTCACTTAACATGGCCGCCGCTTGTATTTAGTTTCTGCGCATGCGTCAGTCACACTCACGTGTCCTGACGCGTCTGCAGGTTTGGAGGGAAATTTATGCGCATGCGTAATACATAGCTTTGCCAGTAACGTGGTACTGCTCGTGCCACTGCTCTTGTGTTTGTTTGTATGTAGCTAACATTTAGGTTGCATAAGTATATTTTATAGTGATAAGTTGAAAGTACAAACCCTGTGATGTGTTTTCATAATGTTATTTTTATGTATTAATTTGTTTTCGCTTGCTTTTCATGTACCGCGGGGAATGGGGGTCTAACTGCACCAAAAGCCATCTTGGAGGTCCCTTCTACGCATGTGCGACTTTCTGGGGCACCGACAACCTTGGCTGATGGAACACCGCCAGTTGGCAGTGATGGGCAAGATGCTCCTGAGAACTGACCTGCAACCCTAGCAGGACGGAATCACATGTTCTTATTCCGAAACAATGTAATATCTCTATTGTATTTCTATGCAGCTTCTCATGGGAACCCCAATCTCGCTAGGCGGTACCCAGACATGTAAATGAAGCATCCAAATAGTGTGTTATGATTGGTGTGTTACCCAAATCCTATCTTAGGACCAATCCAAATTGAGGGATTCTGACACTTTGCAACATTGGGGGGTGGTACACCGTCCCCAAACTGTATATCTACCCTGGGTTCACCTAGGGAAATTGTCCGACTTGTCTGGTTTAGCTGACCTGTCACTGACCCATCGTACTCAATAGGTGACTGAAGATACAGAGCGCTGCGGAGCACTCTGTCCGAAATTGACCATAGACTAAGGTTCTACTGAACCTTAAAGTGCTGGCGAAGCACTTTGCTGGGAGTTCGCTGACCCAATCGGGGTCTTGATCGATAGCTGCAGAGAGGGTGGAGCGCAGGCGTTGCTTCCAAACTGCGGGTGCGGTCCTGTCCTGAGCGGTCCTGTCCTGAGGGTTTGCTGTCCTGTCCTGAGGTCCTGTCCTGATTCCTAATCTGAGGGTATCCTGTCCTGTCCTGGGTGTCCATTCTGCACCTGCTGTCCGTTGAGGGGTATCCTTCCTTGAGGGTTTCCTGTCCTTAAACTGACCCGTGGCCAGGGTTTGGTTTCCACACCAGTCTAGGTAAATACTGCTCTAAGTTCTTTAAAATTGCACCTTTCTATTTTTCTGTCTTTGCTTTAATAAAGACACACCTTTGCACATGTTGATTTTCCATGCTTTTGCCGCAAACTATTGAATCTTAAAGTCAATTGCATATTTTCTTAAATTGTTCCTATGCTATCCTACCTTTTAGAAATCATATTTTGCATTGCAGTTTGTCATTTTCTGATATGGTCTAGAACAGCCTTACTTAAATTTTCTAAAGAGTTTTTGCCTTGAATGTATAGCATATTTCCTTTGCCTCTCATATTTGCATTTGAATGATTACCCTGACTTTATTTCTCTATAGTTATGTACTTTTCATTATCTTGGTTATTGATTGCCTTATTCTTGTAAGTTTGATGCTTGATGAAAACGAACTTTAGATAAACATTTTAAAACTTCCAGTTGTCCGTGGTCATTTTACAACAGTATTGAATTTCATTTGAATTTGCATTTGCTGCCTTTCCTTTTACAGCTAGGCCCCTGATCCGTTGAGGTCATAGGTACCCGTGTCGGTGGATGGTAAGTCGGGTACACTGAGTGATAACAGTAGGGAACACACACAATTGGTAGCAGCCCGTGAAGTCGCCCTGTCAATGAATAGTGTGAATTGAAAGTATATGGGCCCTGAAGCCGGAAACGGCAGAATCATTGGCTGGGTGACCTCGCGCGCTCTATCAGTAGGAAAAACAAAATCTCTTGTGGCATTAAAGATGTTGGTAAGGATTTTGGCACTTAGTTCAGGGGCACTCTTAAAAAAGTCAGCGGGAACCCCATCAGGGCCCGGTGCCTTTTTAGATTGTGTGTCACTGATCGCTTTTTTTACCTCCTCTATACTAAAAGGGGAAATAAGAGCTGGTGCTTGTATAGATTGTATTCCACGGCCTGGGATATTATCAGGGCAACTGTAAATATTACTGAAATGTGTAACCCACTGTTCATCGGGAATGGTGCAATCTGCTCTCTGCTTGTCTAATCCCACAAAAAAAAGGATGGTTTATTATCGCCCAAAATCTTGAGCTGTCTCTCTGTATGTCGGGCACAACAAATCGTTCCAGGCCTCCTTTTTAATCTCTAATTTCCTCTTACTGATAGCATGATTATATTTTTTTCTTAGTAATGCTATCTGTACTTTATCTCTTGGTATATTTTTTAAAGCCTTCAAGAGAGTTGAGTGAGCCTTGGAGCAATTTGAGTCAAACCATTTTGTGCCCCTACATATATGGGGCTTTTTCCTTGTAGTCAGGTCTAAATTGACCTGGCGGCAAATAGCGTTAAACGCTTCTAACAGAGTATTAACGGGGTTATTATTATCCAGGCAGATTGCAACCTCTCCTTCAACTTTAGACAGGGTATCCTGTATAAAGGTTATTGGGGTGACTTGGTCCCATTTCAGCCTACGATTTTGATCTGTCAGGACTAAATTGGTCACACATAATACTTCAGTTTCTTTCTTTCCCAGGACTCCCTGAGATACAATCTCTAAAATTACTGGGTTATGGTCACTGAAGACTGAAGTTTCTACCTTATAGTTTGAAACTTCAGACAAAATACTGGTCGATAAAAAAATATAATCTACTATTGTGCCGGTGTTGTTACCCACGTATGTTGGTAACCTCACGCGTATATCACTACTAAAAGATTTGTAAAGATTAAAAGTTGCTAAGAGTGATTCCAGAGCCTCTCCTCGTGATGAGTGTTCAAAGTGCGGAGTGGAGAGGTAGGGGGGAACATCCTCATATTCCACACGGCAATCCATGTTACATGGGTGAATATTATAGTCTCCCATGAGAATCACATCATAACCGTGAACACTAATCTCACTGTGGGAGGACAAGAAATCATCTTGAGTTACCAAATGCTTGTTCACAATTTGACTGACGGGAGAATTATAAAAATTAACTAATAAAATAGGCTGTGAGTTTTGTATAGTTAATTCAACCGCTAAAATGTTTGTTGAATTAGTTTTGATCTGTCTTGGCTTTCCTAGAACATCTAGGGAAATATATATAGCCAGACCTCCCTTTGCCCTTCCGGAATTACTAGGTACTGCAGGTACAGAAAAATGAGAAAAGCCGTCTAGGACAAGTCTGTCTGACGTTTCCCAGGTTTCTTGGAAGGCAAGAATGTCGTTGGATCTGACCATCTCCAGCCAGTTCTTATTGTTGAATTTGGATCTGATACCAGCAACATTCCAGCTCATAATTCTGCAGACCCTATAGCCTATGGGTTTTAGATCTAAAGGTCCCAAAGCAGGCAAAGAACCCTCATTGTTAATGTCTTTTGTAAGAGGGAGTCAATCATTCTGATCCATGAAGGACAATGGGGCGTAGCGATTAAATAACTGAAGAGGTTCTACAAAGGAATTTTGCTGTGGTAAAAGGGGATAGTGGGCCACTGCATTATGCCTTATGTCTTGCCCCCGTATAGTGCTAGAGTCCCAAAATCTGTCCCACCCTGGCGCAGGAGTCCTTGGATAAGTAACATTCTGTTGCTCCCCATAAAAAACTTCAGGGTTAAAGGGACAACAGTACCCTGTCTGCGTTGAGGAGGAAATAAATTGGCCAATATGTTAGGGAGGACATCATGATTCGAGAGGCTCACTGTCACACAGTCCCCTTTAAACTTTTTCGGCCGGTTTCCCAGCCAGGGGACCCTGGTTGTGGACTTGATAACATTTGCCAGTTGGTGTTTTCCCCCTGGGGCTAACCGCATGTTACTGGTTAGCCAGTGCAGAGCCTTACTTGTAAGGGAGGTAGTGCTTTCCACTGTTCCCCCTTCTAAGGGGGGTACATTTGCTAACACAAGAACCACTGGTGTGGCCTCGACTAAAAATTGTAGGGGGTCTGTAGTATGAGTAAATACTGGGGGTAGGCGGGCAGAGGGGATATCATCTGTTGGGATGTTAACTAAAGGAGAGCCCTCAATAGTGGTGGCCAATGATGTTAATGGTTGGGGCAATACATTTTCAACAGGCAACTGAATCCCTTCATTATCACAGACAGCTTCTCTAACCACATTTCCCCCTATATTATTGGTCAGGTTTGTAACTATCGTGGTAATGTTTTCTACACCACCTGCAACTGTAGTATGGAGACCATCCAACCTCTTAATCTCTGCTTGCAACTTGTCAAGTTTAGATATTAAAGGTTTTACAATAGCATTAATTTTTAGATCGAGAAAGTCAGCAATCCTTTCGAAAAAAGCATCCTCAAAAGCATGGTTTTGATTATCCTCCGATACATTTACTTGCTTTGTCTTTGGGGTAGTAACCCTTTTCCTTCTTGTCCCCGTGCGTGGGCCACCCAACTTAGGAGGATTCTTAGTACATAAACGTCTCGGCCTTGTGACACGCCCTTTAGGTGTCATCTCATCAGGTGAAACTCGTGCATGTCTCTCCTGCTCAGAGTCAATGTCAGTTGCACTTTCAGCCTGAATATTGGAAGTCTCAATGGCCGGGACTACATTATCAGGAACACTACTTGGTCCTACAAAAATAGGGCCACTAATTGTATTCTCCTGACTAGCTTCCTGCAGGATGGTATCGTCAATCAGGATAGATGCAGTCGGGGACAAACAACGAAGGTCTGGGGATTGGCTTAACCCAAGAGAGCTTCTCCTGTGCGTATTTATTTTCCTCACGGTTTGAACAAGGTAATTATCAAGGGTATTCTGTGAGGGTTCCTTTGATTTTGTAGACATGATGACGTTTAAACTCACAGCCTTACTTTCCTGATTTAAAATAATAAATGATAATAAGTATTTTGACTATGTGTCTTACTTGAATATGAGTCCAGCAGCGTATCTGGCCTCGCCCCGGCCTCTTCGTGCCGATGAGGGCCGTAGAGGGCCCGCCCTTTGCCCGGGCTTAGCCCCGGGCGTCCCGCGACGCGGGGCTTCTCACTCCTTTATTGGCCCCGTTGGCGCTCTCTGGCGCGTCTGCGTCACCCTGCACGCGCCGCCGCGAGGCCTGCCGGGTGCTGTAGTCCCCCGGAGCGGCGGCGCGGAGTCAAATGCCCTCGTGACTCTTGGCGGTGGCGGCTGAAGCAACGGGAGCCTTCTCTGCAGGTAAGTGACTCTCGGCGGTGGCGGCGTTATTTTGCTGTCTCCCCCGCTATGCTTTTCATGGCGGTCAGTCTGCCATGAAAAACGTGGCCGAGAGAAAACAAAGGGGGGCCTACAGGTCCCTCTGTTGCCACAGGGCCATGGGGTGCATGCAGGGAGCACATGATGAGCACCCCTGTGTGCATGCACCCCAGTACCTGCACAGCATGGACTTCAGTAGTTCATGCCGTGCAGATACTGATTTTGACATCCCCATCATAGGCACCAATGTGGGAACGACAAAGATCCGCCCACCAGACAGGAAAAATTCCTACGTTGGAAGGTGGTTCAACCGTGGGTTTGGCGGTGCGGGAGCGGGGTGGTCCCGCTCCCACAACCCCAAACTCATAGTAAGGCCCTAAGTGTGTAGTGTACTGCTGTCACATTTCTCGGCTCTTGTGCTCTGTTTTCCAAACCTGATGTGCTCATAACGCAAGTTTGTCTCGCGCTACTATTATTTCACATAGAATAGAAAAGGATCGCAAAACATGTAGCATGTTCACGTCAAGCTTTCTAATGTTGACATTCTTGTACTAATAGAGAATCTATAATAAAACTTTTTTTTCTAAATATGTAAAAGGGACATTTATCAAGATAAATAGCTTTGTTACTTACTCAATTTAAGGGTCAAAGGAATCTGCACCTGGGAAGAAGTGAACCCTGTGGTAACTTCTCCTTCAGTTTTACCATGACCCTCAGATGGCGCACCTTAGTCGTTGCATTCATTGCCCGACCGCATAGGTAACCAACTGCCCCTTCTTTGCAGTCTACCCAGGTGGGTTGGAGACCAGCGCATAGAGTTATCAACATGCAAGGGGTGCCGCAGCAAGGAGCACCCGCTAAGAAAAGACTGCAGCGAGGACTGATTGCTCATGCTGAATCAGATCAATGTCTGTAGGCCGTTTCACTCACATGCTACACACTGTGGGCCTGATTCACAAAAAATACGTTCAGGCATCTGCAGGCACACACCCACGAATCGTGCAGACTTACTCATTTTTTATGATTCATAAAGTGGCAGGCTTACCTCGGGGAAAACTTATACTATACTTGCAGCTTCTGTAGGATCTGTGACAGCCAATGAGCCAAGGCGAGTGGTCAGGCCAAAATGAGGTCTCTGGTCAGGGGGCTGTTTAGATGGTGAATAAGCTTCTTAGCAAGATTCTGAAGGATCTCCATGTCTTCTTGGAGACTTCAGTATTGGTAAGAGCAAGGTCATATATAACCTGTCTTGCGTGGTTGGCTTGCAAGAAGCACAGATGGTCTTAAGCATATCACTGTCCAAAATAAAGCAGAAACATCCAATTACAAATGTGTCTTCTGTTTTTTCTTCAGCATGGAACAAGCCAGCTTTCACTAGTCCAACAGATGCAGTGCGCCAAGTGCAAGAGATGAGTTTGATGCAGTGCACACTTATCATGGCTCTTTCACTAATCAACCAGAGGGAAGGTGGGCATATTTGTTCTTGCTTGCGTCGGAGCCCAATGCACCCATGTGATGCTACTGTCACGGATAACACTTTTCCATGTGGAAAAGTCCTATGCCTTACACCCCCTGAAAATACGTGTATCTCGGGCACTTTCTTCCCTCGATTGCACCATGTATGCCTGCTTGAAACAACGTTTACGTTTAGAAAAGTGTGGCAGAACTAACAATGCTTCTGAGTAACAAAAAACTCATGACCCGAAAATGCCACCTCATTTATTTTTGTGAAAAAATATGCCTAATATGAGGTTTTTTGCAGTGATTCTAAGAAATTACCATTACAGCCAATTAACTACAAAAATATATGTTTAATTTGGATCAGCATACAGTGAGTTTGGAACCAACGTGGAGCTCAGTGTGTTGAAGTCATGATCGGGTTAATAAATGCACAAGGGCCAAGACCAGGCCCCCGAGCTCCCATCCCTCCCACCTAGCGCACAACTTCCATGGCTAGTGGGACAGACCCAAGAGCCAAGTCCCGGCCTTCCAAGCGTGAAAGCTGACAGGCAGCCACCGGCCCAGAGCAAAGCGCATCCATTAGTCCTCTTTTAGAACACGCTTGTAGGGCTTCAGACACGCGGGCGATCCTGCGAGCACTGCAGCAAACACTCCTCCTCCCCCTAACCTTCCCACTGGTGCTAACAGAAAATCCCTGTACAGCGGTAGCGCGTGCCAGTGACAGGGGGAGGGCGGTGTGGTAGCGATATGATACGGAGCCCTCCCCAGTCCCTGCAGAGTCCAGCCAGCCAATGGCAAGCGGCCTCCGCGCTGTCGACCAATCAACGCCTGTTGCCAGGGCCAGAGCAGCACCACCAGCACACTCAGAATGCAGAGACAAGCTTCACATGTTCTGTCCCTGTTGCAGTGTTTTACAGCCTCATTCACTCGTTTGTGTGAGCTGTTCAAACGTTCTTCTGAAAAATGAATTCTTTAACACGCTTCATGTGTGACTGCCTATTCAAAGCTTTACTGGTTCACACTCCTCACCACCTAATTGGCATGTCAACTTTGAGATAAGGATAGCCCTTCTGCACCATGCTTAACTGAAGCAACCACCACTAACAACATCTTTAATCACCATGGAGGCAATATTCCAACCTGCAGGACACGAGAGCCAAAATCAGTATCACAAACACCATCCAGGAAATAATTTCCAAATTACACTAATGTTCAGCTCTGAAACACTATACATCAGAAATAGATTGAGCATTTTTTTTAAATTAAAAGCTGAAAACTGACGTAGAAGAAACCCTTAAGGAAGGAGGGCATATGGGCTAAAATCAGGTGTGCGAAAATTCAAATATTGGTAAAAACTCCTTGTCATCTGTGAAAACTCGACTATCCCCTTCCTTCCACTATTTTACCACTCTCCACCCTAAAAGCCTGTGGACTGCACAACTGTCTCAAATGATCTGGGTTGGTGTGGGGACGGAAGAGGTCGGATACCTACATCCATACTGGGCTACATGGTACAATCAATCGCAGATACTAATGTAGGGCCATATTAGCAAGAAACTGCGAAAAATATCGCAGAGCGCGCTTAGCACGAACATTTTAATCGCCAGCTTTCGCTGGAATATATCGCTAAAGCTGTATTAGCAACAATTAGCGCTATGGTGATATATATTCCAGCGATAGTGGGAGAGAAGGGCCAACATCGCGACAAAACCAGCGATGTTGCATGGGGAAGGGGGAAAACTTGCTGAAACGATGACCCTAGTTAGCTGGACTTTTTACTTCGCTAACCTGGGCCAGGGCCTCCTTGCTAATAGGCGATAGGCCTGTTAGCGGCTGTTTATCAGGTCTGTTGGTACTTTGTATGTCATTAGCGATAAATATATCGCTGACACGCAAAGCGGAACCCAAACCGGTCGCTTTCGTCAGAAAGCTGTCGCTAACTGCTGTTAGCGACAGCTTGCTGATAGGGCGATAAAAAAATCAACACTTTAGCGGCAAGAAGTGCCGCTAAAGCAGTGATAAGGCCCTTGGTAATATGCCCCGTAGTAAGTAAAAGGTTTCTTGATAGTGATAGGCCTACAATTACAAAGGATGCTGTGCCTGGCTATTTTATTTTCCAAATGTACCCGAAATGGTAGCGTAAAATATGGACTGCCTCTACTCCAGTGGCGAATTGCATGGGGTGTGATGTGGGGTGGTGGGGAGGGTCAGGGTGAGGGGTAGTAAATTCGGACATACGACAGAACAGAGGAAAGTAATGATTACTATCCTCCGTTCTGTCGTATGTCCGAGTTTACTACCCCCCTCCATGCCCCTACTACCATCCCGTAGCACGCCCTATGCGAGCCGCCACTGCTCTACTCACTTTGGACCTTCTGGTCACACCTTATCCTACATAATTGCATGTACGCTTACCTGACCTACTGGTCACTTGAGCAATGTTATACCTATCACTCTCCCTAACACTTCTTGACCTACCAGTCTGACTTCTCATCTCATTACCCTACCAGCCCAACATTATATTTTCTGTACTTACAATCCCTCCTCACTTCCTGTATAATCCGTTCCACTATACAACAAGACACCAGTGCACATCTGATTCAGTCTCTATAATCCTTGCGCATTTTGCACTAACATTTCAATACAAAACTTTGTTTTAATCCCTCTTTTTTTTTCCTCCACACAACCATTCCTTTTCAATCCAATGGAGCCTTGTAGTGTAGACAAATTTTAAAACTTTATTTCGTTAAGATCAAGTTCTTCACAGCAATTGTTCTTATCTATAATTTAGACACATAACCAGCCATTTTTTCTTTATAATATGCCGTTTTCCTGAAATTCTGCATCTGCACTGCAGTCCATATAAACAAGCATGGACGCAGCCAATAGGTCTGACTTTGCCAGGCAGATGCAATGGTAATTTTTCTATTTGCAAGCATATGTGCAAATATAGAAAGCAGAAAATATTTTATATTTGTGCATGCCAACACCTAAGCACAGCAGCCCAATGCTTGCCATAAAAAATTAAAAAAAATAATTAACATGACATATCATTTTAATAGTACTGACAAGGTGAACTTAGAACTGATGTAGCAACCTTTTTAGTTTTATTGCACCTCACAGGAGTATGTGATTTTTACTCGTGCAAAGAATAGGAACTATTGGCTTTCAATTACTGAAACCTGAAGACAGTTTACATTCAACAGGATCACAAAATACATAACGGATAAAGAATGGAAAGAAAAAAAACCAATTGATTTTTTTTAAAAATAAATTATTTCCTCCCAATTCAGTTAATATTATTGCTTTGTCACAGCTTTTCTCCATGCACGTGTGAAAGAGAGGGGGAGCATCACGTTTCTAGCATAAAGCCCCCAAATGTATTCCTCATGATCACATGAAAACTTCTGCACTCAATTTCTATACACTACTTCTAAGCTATGCATCTATTCCTAAGTAATGTCCACCAGATCACCTAGTTTCTTTATTAAAACAAGCTGACCATGTCCTCGTTATCCTGAAAAATGGGAAAGAAGAGGAAACATAAAAAAGAAACAATATTCAATTTTTCAAACTCGCCCTGTTAATGTGGTTGTATGAAATCTTTACCATTTCAGCTCCACTCACCTACCTTCTTTCAATTCCCCTCACAGGTTACTGGTTGTGTGAATATCAGAGTTCCAATTAGAATTTAAAATACACAATGGGGAAAAATCTTGATGTCATTCTTATAGCTCATGACTGAAGATGAAGAATAATAGTGAAGAAATCAGCTAGGCACCAAACTTCCTCTGACAACAGGAAGGAGAAAAGAACCAAGTAAGAATTCCAGGTGTAGAATGCAGAAGAGGATCAAAGTGGTCAAAGTGTGTCTGTGCTAGATTGACACTGCAAAAGCAAGGATGTAACAGTTTGCCATAAATTGAAGCTGACCTTGAAACCTCAGAGAATCACAAATTTCTTGTACATCATATTCTGATTTCCATTCAGCCGTAACTGGTTGAGCTTCAGATGGAGGCCACTGGTAAGGATCAAGAACCTATGGATTTATTTGGGAAGCCATAAGAATGAATGACTCTTCCAAGTATGAGGCAACTTCAACCTGAAGGCCTCAGGTTTGATTGGGTGAGTTATGACAAATGATCAAAAAGTCACAGTTGAAATTTTACTTGCAATGTATGGCGTGGAAGAAAACCAAAAGTCAGCCTCACCTTTCATCAAGAAGAAAAAAAGTGCAGAACTTGAACTTGATTTATTAGCATTTTGCTTAATTTTTACTATAGAATGGTATAAACTTTAAGAAACAAACTGCCTATGTTTCCATAATTGATTTACTTAAGAATTTGTCACCAGAACCAGTACAATGAGACAATGAAAAACTCATGGATGTAAACATTGCATAGCAAAAGGATAACCTTTTATTGTGAGTTACCTTGTAGCAGTTATTGCTCCAGACCTTGATTTATTTCCTCAGCTTGCTGTTGGACCAAGGATCAAAAGCAGAAGACAGAGCTTGTTTATCTCCCAGTGCCTTACACAAAGATCTCCAAAAGCACGAAATATATTGAGGGGTACATTTATGAAACTTTCACGCAACTCAATGTGAAGCAGCAAGCCACGTTGCTATGCTGCACTGCTTATAAGGGTAGGAATGTGCTGTGTTTAACATTATACAGTGCATTCCTGTCCTTTCCTAGAGCTGGTGCACTTTTGGCTGCCTAGCACCAACGCAGGCACCCTTGTGTCATGTTGCAAGGGTGCCTGCGATGTAGGCAGAATTGTTTTAATGCAGGATGGGACACTTTCCTGCACAAACACAATCCTGAGAGGCATGCTTCTCTTTCTATGTTTTGAAAGAGGAAAAAACAAGGAGAACTATAGATAGTTCTCCTCTTGACGCCTCACCTAGGGAGGCATAGCATTTTGAGGCATTCCGAGGTCTACCCCTGATGGTAAATCTGGGATTGCACCAAAATCCATGGGTGGATGTGTGGGAACACCCAAGCTCCACCAATTGAATGCCTCCCTGGGGCAGAGTAACTTAAGGCAGCAATTTGCGTTGCCTTGTGTTACTCCAGATTTATCAAGCCATGCAGGGCCACGCCAGATGGCCTTGCGTGGCTAGATAAATCTAACTCAGGTTTATGTCGCCCTTGCACCCCCTTGCGTGGCACAAGGGCAACGTAAAACCTTGATAAATCTGGCCCTTAGTTTGTCTTTCAGAAGTGATAGTGTGAGGAAAACGGTGAAGATGAAAAATATAAGTCAAAAGCATCAGGCTGTTTCTTCAGCTATTGGTAATTTGGACAAAGAAAAATGGACCATCTTTGAAAAGTTGTCTACAATAACCATTCTCGCATGATATCCCTCTGAAGGTGGAAGACCAATTGTAAAATCTGTAAAAACTGTATACAAAAGTTCAGGAATTTCTGTAATGACTGTATAAATCGAGCAGGCAAAAACATTTTCTTGGACATTAAAGTGAGCAGTTTTTAATCAAAATGATCATAAAACGTAATCGTCAATCTTCTGTGACAAGAAAAGGCTGTTTCATGACACATTTTCATACCATCCAACTGAATGATCTTAGTTGTGACAAAAGTATATTGCTGGCTAAAACACAATTCATTTGATCAAACTAGAGAGGTCCTTAAATGAAGATCTTCTAGTTTCTTTAGATTCGTATGGTGTTGAGCTATCTTAACTTGACCATAGAAGGACTGAACTATCCCAACCACTTTTTGAGAAGGAATTACTGGCTGATTGTATCCAAGTGATGATTTACAATAACAACGGGATCGCCAGTGTATTCTTTGAATGAGGAATATGGGTGATAGTGAAATCATACTGGACAAAAGAAAGGTGCCCTTCTGGTTTTATGACTATTTCTATACTGACAATTTTGCAAACAATGTAAAAAACACTGAACATTCCGACCATCAGTTCCAATGTCAAATGTTTCTCTAGTGTCCATCAACATGTGTCTCTATTCAGCACAAGCTATTTTCATGGCTTAGTGTTCTTTCAAGTACTGAATTGTTCAAATTAGATTCTGGCAAAAATGGGATGAACAAGACAAGCTGTTCTTATGTATCCTATTCTTGTTCCTGTAATAGAACAGCCCCAACTACTCTTTCACAGGTATCTGTTTCTTCAATAAACTTCTGTGAAGTATCAGGATGACAGGCCATTGGTGCTTGAGCAACATCAATGTAAGCACTTCAACTTCTTTTCAAAAACGTAAGTGATGTTACTGGTTATCTCGGAAATGTTTTTATTGATGATAACATTTGTAAATGTAAGGGCATTGAATATGCTTAAAATTAGTAGGTGAGAGCCAATCCAGAATAGTTGAGACCTTCTTAGGATACCTAACATGCCAGAAGCTTTCAATCTGTATCCAAGATACTTGTGTCTCATGCTCACACTCCTCAAGTTTGCAAGACCAATGAATTTGCTAACGACTTGATAACACTAAGCTCACATGCGATTGATTTTCTGCCCAAGTCTTAGAGTACATTAGAATGACATCCAGGTAAAGCATACATACATACCTATTCAAGACATCTGACAATACTGAATATATAAAGTGCTGAAAAATGACAGGGGCATTTGAGAAACGAAATAGCTTTACACAATATTCAAAATGCCCAAATGGTGTTCTTCACTTGTTGCCTTCCAGCATTCTGAGCAGATGATGAGCACCCGCTAATTTCTAATTAAGTTTAAACCTGTGAGGCAATCCATGACTTCGGGGAAGTAAAGCTCCTGGTTGCTATGGCCTGACACCTTAAGTTTATATGAATATGGCATACTGCTTCCTCTCGCATGCTAAAGGTGTTTGAGGACATGAGCTATAGGTGCTGTCTATCCCACTACGAAGGAGCAGGACCGGACTGGCTCCCAGGTTTTTAGGTGGGAAGGCAGGGTGGGGGCCAGTTTCACTGCCTGGGGGATTTGGGGAGGGGGGGTGGTGTCGTCAGATCAGTTTGGATTTATTTCAGGGTGATTAACGATGCACAACCTACCTACATTGTCTCCTTCACTAGAGTGATTTAGAGCTCCCTGTAGCTGCAGTATTTTTAGATGCCTAAAAAGAGTTTGGCTCCTTGACATGGCGACCTCATGTCCGGCGTGCTCAGGCTTCTAGGCTTGGGAGAGGTTTTTATTCAATGGGTCGCTCTTCTATGTAAGGTTCCAACTGAGCAGGTGAGAGTTAAAAGGTGTACTTGCAGGAGCATTAGCATCACTAGGGGTGCCAGTCCCTTATCGCCACTACTCTTTGCGATTGCATTGGAGCCCCTTACAAGGGTTCCCTGGGAGTGCTACTTGGGAAGGGCGCTGGGGATGGAGAGACACCAGCTGATAGTATCACTCTGTGTGAACAACATCCTTCTCTAAGTGAGACATTCTGACATGAACTTATCTCCAATAGTCAGAGAGAAAATTTGCTTGGGAGGATCTCCTGACTCCAAATAAACTTGAACAAATCCATTCCAGATTGTGGCGGGAGGCCACACACACATACACCTCACTCACACTCATACATTCACACATGCGCGTACACACCCATTCACATTACTCCCTAATAAATACGCATACACTCTTCTGGAGCAATTATGCATAATCTCACAGATTTTTTAGGTAATTCTGCATGATTAGGCTACATTGAATTATGCGAGTTACGCCTACCCCTGGTAGAGACGTGAATATGGCTTTTCCCTGGCCATGGTGGGTCAAGTTACCCTTGTCGAGATCATCACATTCCCCAAATTACTGTGTCTCTTTATCAATAACCCATCCCATTGCCCCAATCATTGTTTTGCACGATTTGGTCTCTACTGACCAGCTGGTTAGGGAAGGTTGGCAGCCACAAGTGGGTAGGGAGTCCTTGCCACTGTCATACATTAGCAGCTGGATTGGCAGTTCCTGACCTTGAGCATTATCATTATGTGAAACAAACTCATTATGCCAGATACTGGTATCACCCAACATCTTGGCTATTACATATTGCTGTGGAAAAGGAGATCATTACGCTGTGCCCACTGGACACAGTTGTGATGTGCTGTGTTATGTGGTCTACTAGGCATATGGATAAAGTGAAGTGAACAAATTTGGCATGGTGGAGGATGGCCTCATATTCTAATGTTATGCTCCTTTGCTCACCTGAAATTCCATTACTACACAATCTGTGGCTACCACTGAGCCGAAGGCACAATCATAGCTTACTCACTGAGGACTTTGCAGATTGAACGAGATATATCCTCATGGGATGTTCATGATACTAGGGGAGGTGTGCAGCTGAATATGTTTCCATATTTTAAACTGAATCATACACTATATGCATCTCACCAGGCCCTGTGCAGAGGATTATGTCCAATTTGAGTAATATCCCAAGCTCTCAGCACGGTATATTTATTCTCTAAATGGAGATGTGTACCTATTGAAAGCCCCCCAAGAGACCTTGGACTCAGGCTCTCGGAGGAACTGTGGCAGTTCTTCTGTACCCAAACGGGGAAGGTGTCCTTGAACACAGACTGTGGCAATTCAAATATCTACGCCATGTTAATCATACTCCATCGTGACTTCATAGATTTGGGTTAGAAGAGGACCAGAGCTGTCAGCATTGCAAATATAAGGTTGCTTATTTTATGCCTCGTGCATGGACCTGCCCTGATATCCTAATATGCATTTTTGAGACACTCAAGTGATGGAGTTGCAGATGTCTCCTTTCTCCTAGGTGGTACTCCTTTGGCTACATCAGCGCTTGGCTTTTTGATGTACTGGCATTATTACTGGCAAAGATGGGGGTGGAGATGTGCTGAGGTAAAAGGCCAAAGCTGGAGATGAAACACTGGCTCGGGGACATGATGTATTCCAGTGATGTGCTGAATATATATGCATCACTTACGCAGCCTGCCTCTCACTCCTAGGGCATATGGGAGACCCATAGATGTTACCGCTGATTGACAGAGAATAATGAGGCAGGACAACACACTACTATGGAAGGCGGTGCCCAAACAATGTAGGTACTCTGGAAAGTAGAGAAGACATGATTGAGAGGGCTAATCATGGGATGTGTGTAAATGGATGTGCCATTCCATGCATCAGGGGTGTTGGGGGAGTGCTGCGACAGGCACAATGTGTGCAGGAAGACCTGGGCTGACATGAACCCTTTGCATTGTCATTTGCCTGCATTACCTTCTTTTTTTTTAGTTTTATATAGCGCGACCCGTAGGTATCAGAGCACTTTACATGAGCACCTGTTGCGTCACAGACGGACACCTTCATTTTGTTCGGCACAGGGAGATTAAGTGACCTGCCTAGATTCAGCGGATGTTAAGAGTCCGTGTCAAGACTCGAACTTGCTTCCCCAGCTTCGAGGCTGACCGCTCTAGTCACTAGGCCACATCTGTTGATAATCATTTTGCTATAAATCAACATAAGAGGTACTGGATTGGAGTTGACTTATTTTGCTACCTTTGTGAGGTAAAGAATGAAAGGAAAAAACACAAGAACAAATGTGTTGAAATGCATTAGTCATTTAACATGGCCTCCTTATACATGGTTCTAACAGGAACTCACATCATAGGAAACAGACCTTACTTCATGGTGGCTGAGGATCCTCAGATAGCATCCTATTAGCAGACCAACATCAAGGCTTGACCACATAATCATTCTGGAAATAATGGCATTTGTGTGGCAAATCAGGAAGAATCCCAAGTTTGACTTTTACCCAACTTTGCATTCTGCGATCCCGCGGCCACCATTCTCACTCTGCACTCCAGAGAGCTTTTGGAAGACTTCGCCGGGTGACTGTGAGCGCAGAGACACCAGGACAGCCATGTCTTAGAATGCTACCTGGCCATCGAAACAATGCTCTTTCCTCTTTGAGGCCTCCGGTAAGCTCTCATTGCCATTCTTAGCACAGATATAACATACAGTGCTCCAGATGAAAAGTTAGATAGTATCACTCTCTGACGACTAACTTCCTGATGCAAAATAATGATCATAGCTAAACTGTGATGGCCATTGCACCCATGTCTTCTGCTCAGGAGATGATTCAGTTCTTACAGCATTACTCTGAGGCTATTTAACCTACGCCTAAATAACATGTCTAGCTCACCACAATATTGACCCAATCCAGCTTTATGGAACTGCTCTTTTTCATTTTCAAGCTAAAGGATTCGTCTCAACTCCTAACTAAATAAATGAAACCATTGATCTACTAGGTAATTAAATCCTAGAAAAATAAGATTAGTTCCCAAGAAATTATTTCTTTCCTTTCGTTTCTCCTATAATCTGGGTTCAGTTAGCAGAACTACATGAGCCAGTTCAGAAAACGAGCTGGGTAGTTTCAAAACAACGACTTCATCCCTAAATTCTTCTGTCAATCCCCACTGAAAAAGACTAATTTGAGTTTTTTCAACCCAGAGAGTTTCAACTGCCAATTGATGAACATGAGTCGAATGAGTTAATGGACCATTGCACCTTGTTGAATATTGCACATTACGTCCTCTGCAGAGTACTCAAAGTCAGGATTTCCAAACACCCTCTATGAACAGGATCCCCATTGGTTGAATTGGTCGCTAACAGAATTGCCCAAACCAAATGCAGATCCAGTAAGGCACCTAATTACGTAAACCTCTTTGACGGTTATTTTTACTAAGCTTTGCAGGGTTAATAGCAAGGTCCACCATAATGAAATCTAAGAATTCTCTTTCATTTACAGGAACCTTAGAAAAAGGCCGGATACTTGAAGGATATCAGTAAACCATAACAGTAAACCATAACACCAGGGCCCGCTTTAGTGCTGATTTTTGTTGTAGATCCTGCAAAGGTTCAGTAGTGTTCCCAAACCTAAGGAGTTGTTGGAGTCACAATCTGCAGGAATAGATGCTGAGAATATCTGCTTCTTGATTGTCTGATGAAAAGACGCCTCCTCCTAGCAGGCAGGGTGCCACACTTCACAAAAGGGTATGTTTTGAAGGTTTCAAATGTCCCCTTAACAAGGTCCCAGTGAGGAAGATAATCAACAACTGGAAAAACCCTCCTTGGTTGCATTGTAGCTCTTGATTGAAGATGAAGATTTTACTGAATAAATCAGAAAGCCGCCAACCTCCGTCTGACTTAAGGAAGAAGTAATGCCATGTACAGAATCCATAACAAGATCAAACTGCTTGAAGCAAAAATCTGCAACAAAATATTAGCAACGGGGTGAAGGTGGTGGTCAAAAATAAGGGAACTAATGGGTTGCGATGCATGTTTCTCCCTTGATTAGCTCCTTGATATATGATTATACTTGGAAGTGACATCAAAGGAAAAGAGTACTTCACCTTAGATTGGGAACCATGAATAACATCCTATGGATTTTCCACCATGCTGGGGAGGACTGGGTCTAAGGCCTATCCATGCCCCTTTTCAGAAAGTGTTCATTCGAAGGAAGAAGAATCCCAAGTTTGACATTCTTTGTTCTGTGGTAGATTCCATATTCCCAGCGCCATCCTTTCAGCCTGCTGCCCCAGCTTATGAAAAACTGCTCTGGCTGACCATAAGCGCAGAAACACCATTGCTGACCAGGCGGCCGCGATGCTAAGTCGTGCGTTGAGTACAGCATTCAGGAAGATGGTCGCTGGAAGCAAGAGGAGCTCTTCTTCCCTCTCTGAATGTGTTGAGCGTTTTGTAACCTCTTGATACTGTTCCCCACACCAGAGTAACACCACCCAGGAGTAAAGCTAGACTATTCAACTTCACTACACCCTGAAAGTCAAAACCTGTAGAATTGGTATTTTGCAAGTGGGGTCACACGTACATCATGTCCTGTGTTTCCACTAGCTATCCTCCTCATAAGGATTGCTTAACTACTTTGAGTCACACAAATCCTTCTTGAACTGGCCTGCCATGCATATAGGACCAGTTTCACTGGTTGCTTATTATAACATGGAAGGTCACGCTACTTGTGAAATGATGCTGCTTTGGATCACGAAAGCATGGAGGCTACTCAGCCGAGGGCATTCACTGACAGGTACCTACTACAGGAATGGAGCCATTGCGGTTTTCAGGGATGGACCATGTCAGCACAACTTGATTTTCACACATTCTCCCAGCAAGCACATCACGATGAAAATCCCAGAGTAAATAGATGGCCAGTCCAGCCCTGGTCATTATGATACTGTAAATAATGCATATAGAATATAAGCCTAGAGACTCACATCCCCGTTCTACTAGAATATTAAAATGTGCACACCTTGATTCTATCCCATGCTTTTTTGGCCAAAACAAGATCTTCCTTGTGCATGGAACACAGAAGCATTTACCTAGGAACCCTGCCTGGGTAAATGAGGTATAAGAGTGTGAATGCAGCAGGATAACATTTCAGAAACTGTTGAGAGGGGCCGGAGATTAATGATGCATCTCAGATCTACTTTAGTTAATACCCTGTTTTTCTAGACTTTCAACACAGAGTGGAGCACACGGTTTACAGAATACAGATGCTTATCTCAGATTGTGTCTGTTCACAGCCATGAATATAAAAATTCAAGGCCAGATCTATTATTGAGCAGGCCGCATCTCAGGGGAGGCGTTAGTATGGCTTCTGCGGTGTGAACTGGAAATTCTTGGCACTGTGGCATATGCATGACTCAGGGACATCTCAGTCCGATAACCGGAATCACAGAACTTCTGTCTCATCAATATTTTCCTTTCGTAAATCCTGGCAACGCTGCGAATGTAGAGAAGGAGAACTGCGAGAGCAGCAGAATATCAACTCTACGCTCGCAGTTTCCTTGCAGGATGCTGGGAGGGCGGATACCTCTTTGCGGCTCCCTTTTGCTTGTGACTTAAAAGAAATCACAATTTTGACACTGGGAGTCACAAAGACATTTGAGACTCACTGTAACATTTTGATGAATTGCAGTTTGGCTTTGTGCAGTGCTGGCTTTGCAGGGTAAAAAGGCTTCAATTCATCAGCTTCTTTGTTTTTAAGTCTCACCTACACAGCGAATGCTCAGTGCTGCGACACATATTGTTTACTATTCAGTGAGCTTCTGGCCTGCCCACAGCATACCATTGGTGTTTTCGTTGTAATTCTTGTAAAGTTGCTGTTCTAGTGTATGCACGTCGCGTCACGACGCGACGTGCTGGCGGCCATCTTAGGATGCACGCGCATCCTATTCATTAGCGCGCGAGTATCGGAGCAGACTGGCACCGGCTCGGCGCTCTCTGAGAAATTATAAATAAAGACACGTGCTGCACATTACGGTGTCCTGTCATACTTGAGGAGGCCCCCCCCCCCTGGCATCTTTACAATGGCGACGAGGTAGAGATGAGGACCCACGATGGAAATTAAGGAAAAAAAGGGGAAATAAAACGAACTGAACAGGACAGCAGAGAGGCCACAAAACAGAATCCAAGGGCCATATGCATCAGGAGAAGCACCTACCTATGAGCAGCCACCACATACAGGCAAGTGAGCACCAGAGAGCGCGGCAGAGCCTACAAGCACACAGAGGGTGTTATTTGGAGCAGAGAGGGAGTATCAGAAGAGCGAGCATAGGGGCCGACGACCCTAGACAACCCCTACTCCAACTTATAAAGGGAAGGAGCTCTGGCGACCTATGGAAAGAGCGAAGGGGCAGTCACAGAGATCCCCCAGCCAAAAACAGAGAAGCGAGAAGAGGACAGTGCACCAGGCATCCCCAAAAGCTACAGCAGCACCCTGACCACAGAAAAGCGCGAAAGGATGTGTGCGCAAGCAGCGTCAGCGACGGCCCCTGTGCAATTTTTACCCAAGCCAGGAGAACTGCTCATGAGATGGGAGGACTGGAGAGACTACATCGACAACTTCATCGAGGTGTTAGAAGACGAGAATGAGGAAAAGTTCTCAAGCAAAAGAAAGAGGCGTATATTGCTACATAATCTGGGCCCAGAAGGGCTCAGAATTTTCAAGAACCTAGTACCCAAACAACGTGGGAGCACAGATGACGACGTGTATGCCCACGCAATTGAAGAATTGAACGAGCACTACAAACCAGCGGTTTGTGTTTAAATTGACAGGTACAACTTTCAGCAAAGAAAGCAACGACCAGGAGAGTCAGTGGAAGAATATGTGGCGGCGTTGAGGAAATTGGCATCCACGTGTAAATACGACACATTCCAAGATGAATTCATCAAGGATCAGATTGTGATGCACACCACGAGCACTGCGGTGCAGGACAAGCTGTGGGCCAGTGGGGATGCCACACTGCAAGAAGTAATGGTAGTTGTCAAGAGAGCAGAATTGGCGCGAAGATGTGCAGAAGCGGCAAAAAGAGAACCCGCAGTAAGTCCGACGGTGAACAGGATAGAAGAAGAGGAGCCCCGTAAGGACAGCAGAAGCAAGGGGACCACACCGAAGGGAATGAATAGGTGGCAAGGGAACCCGGGACCACCAGGGAAGCAAGCGGGGAGCAACAAGAAAGCCTGCTACAGATGCGGCAGCTGGGCACACGAGGCTCACGACAGGAAGTGTCCGGCGTTTCTCGCCAAATGCATGTATTGCGGAATCGTGGGGCATTACGAGAAAGTGTGCCGCAGGAAATCCTCCAGAAGCATGGTTAGGTACATCGAACAAGGACAGGAGGACAGGGAAGAGATTGACCATGATGAGGAGGACACCGTGCTTTGCATCTACGACCAAGTAGTGAGCGTAGACAGCAAAAGGTCAACCAAACCAGTACTGGACATGACGATTGGAGGAGTGCCGATAAGCATAGTGGCAGATACAGGATCGCCCTACACTATAGTCCAGAGAGCGGTGTGGAACGAAACCTTCAAGTCACATTTGGGCCCAGACCTGGAGAAGCTAGACATAACGCCAGTCACGTACAACGGAGATCATATACCCATGCTGGGATTCCGACAGCTCAAATTTGAATTCAGAGGACGCACCGCCAACTGCAAATTGTACATATCTGAAAGGGGACCATCGGTGCTAGGATGGCTAGACCAGGGTAACCTGGGCATCAAACTAGACCCTGGAGGTAAGGAGCAGATCCTCCTCACTGAGCCGGAGGTGTGGCCGAACCTGGACAAGTGGAAGGAAGAGTTCCCCAAAGTGTTCGGAGGTGCGGTGGGCAAGCTTGAGAAGTTCGCACACAAAATTATCCTCAAGGAAGGCGCCATACCAGTGGCTCACAAGGTGAGGAATGTTCCACTGGCAGTGAGAGAGGCGGTACAAGAAGAACTGCATGGGTTAGAAAGATGAGGAATCATTGAACCGATCACGTGCGCTGAGTGGCTGGCGCCGTTGGTGGTGGTCATGAAACCCAGCGGAAGGGTCAGGCTGTGCGTGGACCTGCGCAAGTTAAATAAGAACATCGTGGTGGAGAAGTTTCCTTTACCAAGAATCAAAGAGATGCTGGCCAAGACGAGAGGGGTCAAGTGGTACTCTACCCTCGATTTGACCTCAGCATACCATCAAATTGCGTTACACCCAGAGAGCAGGAGGTTAACTTCATTCATTACCCCCTTCGGGTGCTACCAATTCCGACGAATGCCATTCGGACTGGCATCGGCGGCGGCGGTGTTTCAGAAATTGATGCACCAACTGTTCAAGAACATAGACGGCATCCAGTATTTTCAGGATGACATCCTAGTGATGGGACGTGACAAACTAGACCACGACGCCAAACTGACCAAAGTGCTAAGAGTGTTGGAAGAGAAAGGCCTCACGGCAGAGTGGGAGAAGTGTCGCCTGGGCATGGAATCAGTGACCTACTTGGGGCATGAAATCGGTGAGCAAGGGATCACTCCCAAGGCGGACAATGTGAAGGCGATCTGCGAAGCACCCCCACCCACCAGCAAAGAAGAAGTCAGGTCGTTCTTGGGGATGGCTGAGTACTATAGTAGGCTTGATTACGCTAATATTCTCTATGCTGGGATTCCAGCTTGCCACCTGCAGCGGCTGCAGCTGGTGCAGAATCAGGCCGCCCGCCTGATTTTCCACCAGCCTAAGCACCAACATGTCACTCCCCTCCTTCGCAGCCTGCACTGGCTTCCGGTATCCAAACGCTGCACCTTTAAGTTGGCATGTACCACCTTTAAGGCTCTATCTGATGCAGCGCCTGCTTTCATCTCCGCGGCCCTGACTCGTCACATTCCCACGAGAGCTCTCCGCTCAGCCTCTTCAAACTTCCTTGTGGTGCCCAGATTTAAGAGGAAAAAACATGGTGGTCTGAGTTTTTCCTTCCTGGCTCCCTCCACCTGGAATTCTCTTCCTCTACCCCTTCGCCTCTGCTCAAAGCTTGACTGCTTTCGCCGACTTCTAAAAACTTGGCTCTTTCAAGCGGCCTTTGACTAACTCCCTGCTTCCGGTCCCCTCATTTGTCTATTCAGCGCCAAGAAACCTATGGTGATAGAGCGCGTTACAAATGTTTTTAATAATAATAATAATAATAGTAAATTTGTGCAGCATTTCGCAACCAAGACGCACCACATGAGGAAGTTAACAAGAGAGAGTTCGGTGTTCTGCTGGACTGCGGAAGCACAAGGGGAATTCGAGAACATAAAGAAAGACGTGGTAGGCGCAATACGTTTGCAAGGATACGACCCGCAAGGAAGGACGGTACTCACAACGGATGCCAGCGATAAAGGCTTGGGCGCGGTGTTGATGCAAGACCAAGGACAAGGAGTAATGGACACGCTAAGTTTTGCATCTCGCACCCTGAGCGACACAGAAAGAAAATACAGTGTCATCGAGAAGGAGATGCTGGCTGTAGTGTGGGCAATGACGAGATTCAGACAGTTCTTGTGGGGCACCCGTTTCCAGTTGAAGACAGACCACAAGCCCCTAGTGAAAGTCTTAACCTCCAGTGGGCATGCGAGCGCCACCCCCAGAATCTAAAAAATGACGTTAAACTCCTGGAGTTCAGGTATGACGTAGAGTACATCCCTGGCAGCCGAAACGAAGTGGCAGACTATCTGAGTAGGGCGGCAGCCATGGAACCTGGAGGAGACGACCAAGCATGCGGGGAAGAGATGGTGGCCCTGATGGAGGACCAAGAGGTGGTCATAAGCAACCAGGAGTGGAAGGAAGCATACGACGAGGACCCAACCATACAGAAAGTTAAAACGAACATAGTACAAGGATGGCCAGACAACAAATGCATCAGTGTAAATCTGAGGATGTATTATGAAGTCAGGGAAGAACTATCGGTGGACGACCGAGGAGTGTTTGTTTATAGGGGGGACAAGGTCATTCCCCCAGCTGGAATAGTTCCCAGACTACTGGCAATACTCCATGAAGGCCACTTGGGAATAGGCAAGATGAAACTAAGGACTAAGCAAGGCTACTGGTGGCCAGGTATGGACCTAAGAGCGGAAAGATACGTCCGAGAGTGCCCACAGTGCCAAGGAGCAGCAAGACACTCAAACCACTGCGCCCGGCGCTGGGCAGATTTGATCTTCCATAGAACCCATGGGAGGAGCTGTCCATAAACATATTGGGTCCCATCCTGGATGGACAAGGCACTCCGAAGTATGTGTGTGTCCTTGTGGACAGATACTCGAAATGGCCGGAGGTGAAGGTGGAGGAAGTAATGGACACAGACAATTTTAAGGTTCTTGAGCGACACGTTCGTGAGAGAGGGCATCCCAAAATCCATCCTGAGTGATAATGGTCCTCAGTTCACCTCAGACAAATAGACCAGCTTCATGGAAAGAAACGGCTTCCTCTCCAAACACACAGCGATCTATCACCCGGCAGGGAACGGACTGGTTGAACGGTTCAACCGCGTGGTGATGGGATCCGTGCAGGCAGCGATATCTAACAACAAAGACTGGGAGAAGGAAATCTGGCAAATTATATGGGCGTACAGAATCACGCCCACAGGAACTGGATATAACCCCTTCCAAATCTTGAGGGGACACGACCCATTCACGAAGGACAATAGGGTATGGAAGGAGAAAATCCTAATGAGCAAATGGTCCCCTGCAGTGGTCCAGGCGAACTTAGAGAAGGCACAAGCTGTCTACACAAACCACTACAACAAGCGAAGGAATGTGAAGGATACTGGACTAGAGGAAGGAGAATGGGTACGAGTCAAGTTGGCAACAATGCAAAGGAAGGGGGATAGCAAATATAGTAAACCCCTGCAGGTGAAGAAGGTGTATGACAGAGCGGCCCTGTTGAGTGACGGCAACGTGTGGTCTCAGGACCGCATGGCGAGATGCAACAAAGTACTACAGTGGCATAAAGAAGGGCTAGACTTGGAAGGTGCGGTGGAGCCCGAGGCAGGAGATGAGCAATTGGAGCTAGAGATGGACTTGGGGAATGAAGAAGTCAGCGAGGAGCAAGGCGAAGGAAGAAGCCCCGGAGTAGGGAGAGAGATGAGTATGAGTGAACCGGCGGAAAGCTTGGCTGCGCAGAATGGTAAGGGAGGTAGCGCAGAGACTCTGGAGAGAGAGGCCATGGCTACCCCAGTGAGACTGACCCGCAAGGGAAGAGCAGTGGTGAGACCAGCCAGGTTTCACGACTTTGATATGAATGGCAGACTGTAAGTTAAACTTTTTTCACTGTTTCGAAAAAAGGGAGATATGTAGAGTTGCTGTTCTAGTGTATGCACGTCGCGTCGTGCTGGCGGCCATCTTAGGATGCGCGCGCATCCTATTCATTAGCGTGCGAGTATCAGAGCAGACTGGCACCGGCTCGCCGCTCTCTGAGAAATTATCAATAAAGACACGTGCTGCACATTACGGTGTCCTGTAGTACTTGAGGAGGGCCCCCCCCTGGCATCTTTACAATTCTCATTTGCAATCTTTCTATTGCTTAGTTCCTGTAGGCTTCCCTTCTTTTCTTGTGTTAGCTCCTCCCTGGAGCATGAACCAAGTATGTGTTCTTCCTCATCTTTTTGCAACACATAATTTTTCATAAGCGTTTCAGTATTATTCAGGGACAAGCAAAGTGTTTTTCTTCTTTTAGCACTGGCATACGGCTTGTTTTTTATGTTCCTTACGCCCTATCTGCCTCAGACTTGCCAACTCATACAGTGCTCCTGTATGTCACACAATTTCCACTCCCTGCACATGGTTAGCCAGTGAGGGCCAAAGTCACATTATGGCAGGCAAGACAAGCTGAAAAATACTCTATACAGTGGATTTCCAGCTTGTTTTTTACGACTGTAAGCAGCTGATGTTCATTAAGGAGTGTGAGAACACCCGAGGACATTGACGGCAGCCTCAGAAACACTTTGTTTTTTGGGGGGTGGGGAAAGAATGGTGGACTTGGGGGATGGCAGAATGCCTCTTAGGTAACTCTCAGCACAAGGCCCTACCTCCTCGAAGGATCTACCTTTTCCCCACACAGTGAAATTTATTAACAGGTTGACAAGTTTGCTTATGCCTCTATTGACACTTAAGTTACATACACCCACAACTCTACTACTCTACACTACTCCCACTCTACACCAGTCCACTCTACTCTATCCCACTCTATTCCACACTATTTCATGCCACTCCACTCCACTTCACTCTACTAGATGCCTCTCCACTCAACTCAACCCCACTCCACTCTACACCACTCAATGCCACTCTCCTTAACACAATTCCACTCTAAGCCACTCTACTCTACGACACACAACTCTACTCCACTAAACGTCACTCCGCCCCACGCCAAGTCACTCCACTCTACTACACATCATGCTATGCCACTCCTCTCCACTCCATGCCGCTCTGCGCCACTTTACTTTGCACCACTCTACTCTATACAACTGTACACCACTCCATTCTACGCCACTCCACTCTATGCCACTCCTTTCCATTGAATGCCATTCTATGACACTCTATTATTCGCCACTCTGTGCTACTTGGCGCTACTTTACCACACTCTACACCCCATTCCACTCTACGCCGCTGTACTCTACACCACTCCACTCTCAACTATTGTAGCAGGGTTTCTGTTCTCCCACAGAACTGTGCACAGAGGATTGGAACCTCAGCGAATTAGGGTGACCCAAAACTCACCTTAGTACCCAACAAACCCCTTACCGAGCTAGCTACAGTGTCTCATTGGTCATAACCAACTCCCAATGTTTAGACAAACCAGAACATGAACACACCAACCTCAGGTTACGTGGAACACATGAGCACTCTTTCGTTATACAATCATTTCAAACCAGAACATGGAGTAAAGAAGAACACGTGAGCATTTGAAATGTTTATTTACTAATGCCTTCTTCTCAGGCGCAGTATCTTAGATAATACAAGTAAACATATTATCAACAACAAAGCTACAAGCATAGTTACTAGTCCATAGAAAGCGAACGGTGACAGCATGTTACCATGCTGTAAATTAATAAGGGTTAACAACACTTATTTCTCACCCTCCCTAACTCGCATATTATATTAATAGCTAAGAAGGTCTCTTTGGGTTGAATTAGGGCGGGCCCATACCTCAGGATCCTAGAATGAAGGGATCACATCAGCATACACCAGCTCTCTCTGCATGCGAACAGCATCAAGTGTGTTATGTGTGTCTCAAGCAAAGCAATATAAAAACCCGCCTCAAGCCCAAAGTTGGCAGAAGCTGCACTTATGTTATGTCTATGAAGGCGCGAAGATCAGACCTCATAACAATTCTGTATCGTGTTGTTCCTGAAGCTTCAGCACTCTCTGTACAGACATAGTTTATTAAGCAAAGCTGATATCAGATTAATAACATATTATTCTCATATAAACCACAACGAACTACTAGGTTGAAAGCTAAATCAACAATTAAGTGTCGTGTGCAGAAGCAGCAAAAGGAAAAATGGCGTTTAAACATTTAATGAGCCTATGCTAACTTAACACATTATAAAGATATACAGTAGCTATATGACACCCCCCCATGATCCGAGGACGGATAAGATAAGATAAGATAAGGGCAACTTCATGAAAGCAGAGTTCAAGAACTGTAAAAAAATTTAATATTTTGCTCAAGTCAATAGGTCTGGAAAATTGATTAATGTACGAAAAATCGCAAAATTTGCAAGCTGAAAGTCAAATGTCCGGAAAGAAATCATGGAAAAGTTTTTAGGACAAGACCGTATAAGCAAAATATGCAGCAACAGCCTCCAGCATGAAATCACCGTCTTCATCAGAAAACAGTTCAGCCATCCAATTCAAAAGTGGAAAAGAACATACGTGTTCCCCAAGTATCGGAGCCTCTATTACCATCAGAGGACAACTCGGTGGGTTCTCCAGAAAGCTCAGTTCCAAGAAATCCTGCGCTGCCGTGAATATATCCCAGGGACCCATTAGTCCATGCACCGCTGCTATTGCCATAATCCTCTCGTCAGAACAAACCAACTCATGAGTAGTGATAGGACTCATCAGCTGATTAAAATCGACGCCAGGAGAAACCGGCCCGCAGAGACACAAATCAATGGCCCAATCAAAATCACAGCTCAGGCAGTGAAACACAGGCTGGACACAGGTGAAGTAGGAAAATCGAAACGATAATCCATATGCCGTGCTTAAAATCGCAAGCGGCAGCGTGCCAAAATATTCAAGCATTCGGTTGCGAAACAGCGGCAGCAGAGGCTGGGCCGCTTCTTCCACATGTGGGGCATCCATATTTAAGGAAGCAGAGAACAACTAGGACGCCTGCCGCTAGTGCCAGTAAAACCGGGAATCCACCAAACAGACTTGAGAAAATGGAATGAAAGAAACTAGGGATTACTCCGAATATTTTTTCAAATGAAGTCACAAGGCCGCTGCTAACTGCTTTAAAAAAATGCGCTAGCCCAGATGTCGAGGACGCGTTAAAGATAGAATGTATCATTTCGCCAAAATGCAACGGTAAATCAGTATTTAAAAGGGCCTGAACCTCGGTCCGGGTGTTAGCTATATGAAGCACGAAAGTTTCCCGAGCCGAACTCAAGGCCACTTCTTTCTGGGACAATAGAGCCCTCAGTCTAGTCAGGCCGTTGAACTCTGCCTTCAAGGTTGGTATGCGCGGCCAAATGGAAACCTCCCTATTTTCATGTGTGGGTGGGTACAGGACATTTCTGCAGCAAACGACACGTTCACTTACTGTTACCACATAAGCTACACCTTTAATTAACCAGCAACAATCTTCATTATTCAAAAGTAAATAACTTCCATTCCCCAACAAGGTAAAAGTCGGGATAATTGCTGGTACAGGAGTGCCTTTTAAAACACAGGCTAAGTTTGGTCGGTCCTGATTGCAAGAACCGTGTAATTGTATGTGTCTACACATTAACAAATGATCTGGAGTTTCTGTACATTCCTCCCCATTTAGATAAACTTCTTTACCGTCCCTCAAACATCTATAAGTGAAATGAAGGGACCATACTTCATGGAGAAAACCACTACCCAAAGGCTCATAGCGACCTATGGCAACATATTTCATACAGTTAGTAAATTTATACAAAGCAAAAGGTAATGTTAAGAGACCGTGGATAAGCCACGTTGCAGCTGAGGCTTCTGCCACAGAAAAAGGCAAGGATTCCAATTTCTCAATATGTAACATAGAAAAAGAAGCATCACGCATAGAAAGCAAGCGTTGTTTGTCAGTCAAATTAAAGGGTGCAAAGAGAGAGGTCACGTTCATGTAGCCCCATGGCACCATGCCAGATTTAAGCGTTTGCAGGGTCCATGCAAATTGCATGATAGAACGTAATTGATTCTGACCATGGTACAAAACAGATACCTCATCATGCACAATATCCACTACAGAAGATACAATGTTATCTAAAGTGTAAATGCGTGAAGAAAGCATGTTAATACTATTGTCTACCACTGCAAGGACTTTCTCTAGATTTGCCTGATCTATAGCCCTAAGTCGTGTTGCAGCCTCAATCTGCGATGTTTTCCAAATTTCATTGTACACAGCATATATCCATCTTTTCGACCTACTACTAGCCGGGCCTTTTATGAAATCATTTAAATCTACATCATCATTTAGTTTTGCAAGATGTAATTTGACTGCAGATAATTTAGAATGTTTCAGCCGGTTTTGACATAATTTACCCACAGAGTAAGTTGTGACAGAATGCTCAGTTTCAAAACGTGAATCTGGTTTAACCTGAGCAAATCCGTCAGACAAACCCAGAAAACGACGCTGGCAAGAATCAGCACTCTTGTGCCACACCAGCCAACCTTTTGGGTCTATACTGGAGATGTTAAAGGAAGAATTCAGCAATAGGGCCTGTAATTTTCTAATTGAAAATTGAGTATGATTACTCCAGCCTGAATATTCCTCTAACTCGGGGATAGAAGGAAAATTAAATTTTTTAGCAGTAGCCAATCCAAAGCATGTCGTTTGTGAAATAGTAGAATTCAAAAACAAAATCTGATTAGGGATGAGACATGCACGGTGCAAAGCCTCAGCGCCTTGTACCTGCCAGACCTTAGAACCCCAAACTGATTTTAGGTCAATTATTTCCTTCCAGACTTCATAACCGCCAATAGCCAGCTGATCTAGAAAGGACTTCGAATACAATAGTTTGGTATCGGTAAGTCTAACCTTGGACATAGGCTTCTGTGTCATTTTAAAATAAAAGGACTCGGGATTAGACTGATTGAAGTCAGTGAAATAAGTGTACTTTTTCAAAAAAATACTAGAACCGCCTTGTATAGGAGCTGGGCAATGCTCCCATTGTGTATAATTCATAGTATTCCTTCTGGATGTCGTTTTATGTAAGAAGTGATTGCCAAAATGTTGAAAGCAAAATAAATCACCATATTAGCAGATTCTAAATATAAATCTTCAGCATCAAAGGCAGCATAGTACTTCAAATCAGAAAATAAAGACTCTACGGCCTGAACATCCCAATCATCAGAACGTATGTTTTGTTTCACCACATCCCCCATATTGACTCTAAGCACGTTAGGGACATTAACAACTTCCGTAGGGCCATGAATTTGAAATCGAACGGCATCCCACACGATCCCATCAAGGACAGGCCAAGCAGTGATGTTAACAAATGTTAAGTCTCTTCTCAGTCTATGTGCAGAATGTGATGAGGAAAGGGGAGCCAAAGTTCCATTGAGATGGTGAATGCATGTTCTTTCCTCGACATAGTGTCCATTTACCAACCGGAAAAAATAAAACACAAAACCAATTGACATAAAAAGATATATCGAAAAAAGCACCAGCCAGATATATGTCCAAGGGGGAATCAAAAAATGTTTTTTGAATAAGGTAGCATAAACTGCAAAACGAGAGGGTTTCTTCGAGGCAAGGGAAACAGAGTCAAATGAAAATCTGGATTCCGTGGCTAAACGTGCTTGCAGGTCAGGCATGGACAAATCAGTGGGATATGTATAGTCTATTTCATTTTGATCCGCACCTGGCAAAGTACTCAATAAAGGACTGGAAATTGCAGGTAATTCAATGGCCACTTCTGATTCATGATTAAAAGCAGTGGGCACAACCGAATTTCTCACAATGGAAGGACAGGAAACTGCTGGTGTCATACTAAGAAGAATCGGCCACTCTGTGTATCTTGACATTGTCAATTGAAATAAACCTGTTTTCCTTACGACCAGGAAGCGGTGGTAGAATGACTGTTCTCGTGCCCTTCACTCCAAGAACTGGAACCGGAGCTCGATAGGACGGACCAAATTCTTTTTTGTTATCGATCTTCTCACGAACCAGTTCTCCAACTTGTGGTAGCCAGCCGACTACCGGGATCTGCAACGCAACATCCGACGTGGAGGGCAAATGTTCCTTTGCAAGACCGTCTCTGGTCTTTTGTAGATTCTGTAAAACATTGCAATGTTCATCTGCGTCAAAGGAAGTGGCGCGAACCACACAGTCTAGACCGTCAAGGTCAGGGACGAACATCTTGATGCCAAAGAGCATTTCGTATGGGGTCCGCCCACCCAGAGACCTTCTAGGGAGATTATTAAGAGCACGCTGCACGCCATAGAGGTGGGCTAGCCAGTTTCTGCCAGTGCCTATAACTCGAGCTGTCAAAGATTGCTTTAAATCACGGTTCATTCGCTCCACTACACTGTTACCCACAGGTCTGTAGGGAGACGAAAACTTGACTTGGACCCCCATCGAATGCATGGCATCCTTATACGCCTTAGAGGCGAAAGCCGGACCCTGATCCGAATGGAAGGTACCACAGGCAAAAATCCCTACAAAGATGCGGAAATCTCTAATGACAGTCCGTGAATCAGCGCTGCGATGGGGCCAGACCCACACAAAGCGTGTGCATGAATCAACTGCAACTAAGATGTACTTATACGCAGTATCAGAGGAAAAAGGACTGCAGTGATCTAAATAAACACAACCTAGTGGTTTATTAGAAATATACAACTGAGTCTGTGGCGGACGCGCAGCAGTCGAAGGTTTAATCTGCTGACATATGTCACAAAGAAGGACATAATCACGCGTCTGTTTGTACAGTCCCCGCCACCAGAAACGTTGTTGTAATTGAGTTACAGTGGCTGAGACGCCCGCATGCGCAGACGCCACACCTTCATGAGCCGCAGTAATCAAGTCTGCCCTGCGATCCGCGTTGGGAATCAAACGTTCACCAACATCAGGTATTTTCACAAAAGGAACCTTTTCAGGACTTAAGTGGTATGTGTACTTCGAAGGGAACCCCGAAGGATGCTTACCTCCCTTCTCAGTGGCAGCAACAGCTGCCAAGATGTCACTATCAATCTTACTTTTGGACCGTGTAACTGCTGCAACTAAGTATGTAGACACTGCTGATTTCGCTGCTTCATCAGCAAGCGAGTTACCGACAGCGTGGACTCCCACACGCTGATGGCCAAGAGTATGAATTACAAAAACGAGCGACAACGAAGCCTTAAGCTCTGCCACTCGAACCCAGATCAATTTATGTTTTATTGTGCTACCCTTGGAATCACGAAAGTCATTCTGAATCCAAAAGAACAAGTTTTCATTGTAAGACTGGACACAGTAGAAAGAATCACTTACAATAAGAGTAGTAACACTAGGATCTGCGTACTCCAACGCTAGTAAGAGAGCATGAAGCTCTGCCAATTGTGCGGTGCAATCTCCCAGTGGCAACGTGTGCACTTCCCTGGATATGAACTCATCGTTCAACATATCACCTACCACAATGGCGCATGCGGAAACGTAGGCATGTTTAGAGCCATGCGCAACCTGCGCCGAACCATCAGTGTAAATGATGCAATGGAATTCCTCCAAAGGTCGCATAGCTAGAGGAGCAGGGTGAACAAACTCATACTGCAAGTACTCCTGCGACCGTAACGAGGCGTCAAAAATAAACGTGACATCCGTGGACGTCAAGGACGCAGCCCACTGAATCCACCGAGGGTGCAAAGCTTTTGAATTTGGTACACTGGCTTTCGTGACTGCCTCCAAATGAGGACAGGGTGTTACAACCAACATGCGTTTCCCCTGTGACAGGGCTCGTTCTTTAAGAATAGCCAGCTGTACAGCTGTTAAAACCTTTTCCACAGTGGGAAACCGCATCTCAGCCGAAGTGTACAAGTGTGACTTGTAAGCAATAGGTACTGTGTCTCCTTCATTAAAAGTGAGGTACGTGAAACCCAATGTCCCCGGTATTATTCTTATCACCAGGTTGGTATGGTTGTCACGAGTCAGTAAGAACTTAGAAGCGAGCAAATCAGCCTGCAAGGATTGCAAAATGGCTGAATGCTCAGGCAGCCAGCATGATTTTGAAAAATTTGGTTGTATCAAAGCATACAAAGGCTTGATACGCTGGGCATATTCCGGAATGTATGTCCTCCCGAAATTTAAAAAGCCCAGCAAAGACTGTAATTTTTTCAGTGTAGTTGGAGCGCGCAACTGTGCGCATTTCTCCAAGAAGTGAGGAGCCAAACCTCTACCTTCATTGTTGAGCTCATAGCCCAAAAACAACACTGTGTGCTCAGCAATGTGCGATTTTGCAAAGTTAAATTTGTAACCCATGTCAGCAAAGTTACAAATAACAGAATTTACACGACACAGATGCTCCCAAATATCGTCGTCTGTGAGATATATGTCATCTACATACGAACAAGCATCTGGGTCGAGTGCCTCCAGAATAGAGACAATGCGTGCGGTAAAAATACCAGGACTATTCTTATAGCCCATTGGGAGACGCCGGAATTGTTTTTGGACCCCAGCGCATGTAAAACTGGTCCATTGGGAGCTAAAGCTGTCCAATCGATGGGCATAAAAACCGTTGGATATGTCAAGCGTTGTCTTAAAACACTTACGCACGAGACTATCAACAAGGGCAGAGCCGTGAGTATTCTGTACTGCACAGTTACGGCAATGCGAGTTCAAATGCCGGTAATCCAATACCAAACGATATGATCCGTCAGGCTTGGTCACAGTAAAAAGAGGATTATTCATCGGTGACACACACGTTTCAATAACTCCCTGATATTCTAATTGTTCAAGGATTTCCGCGACGGAAGCTTTGGCTTCACGCCGAATGGGATATTGAGGTTGAGGCTGCGGCTGAGACCGCAACGGAATTTCGTGGCAAGGGGATAATTTGTCCCAACCACATTGGTTACGGTACAGAGCCGGTGCGAGAGCCGGAGCCCACTCTTCTGCAAAATGCTGCGCATGCTCTTTTGAGACAGTGTTCGCGAAACTCGCGGTGCCGCGAGCACAAAAGGTGGGGGCCAGCAAGGTCAGAGCCCACGTCAGATTCCGAAGCCGCGTTCTCACTATCTGTGGCATATCGATGCGCTGTTAAGGCAGCGACTTTCTTTTTCGCAAACTGTGGTCTCTTAGGCGTAGAATCCTCCTGCTTCGCCGCGCCGTCTGTCTGGCGGGACTGGCCACGTCCCTGTTGGCCACCACGTCCCCTACCGCCTCCTCCTCCACCGGTTTTCGGGGCCGATGAGTCCTGAAAGGAACGAGGAGAGCGTTGATCAGAAACCTGAAATCGATCAGGCGATTTAATCATCGCGCGATCGCGCAAATCATAAACTTTTTCAGTCGGCGCAGGAACTTGTGTTGCAGGATAAGAATCCTGAGTCTGCTTTTGTTGCTTCCCCTGTGTCTGTTTTTTAGGCCAATTTTGTTTTTTGGACTTGGGCTGGACATCTGCCGCAGCAGACTGTCCTTGTGGTTGTTTTTTCTCCTTGACAGGAAAATATTTCAGACCTCTACTTGTGCGGCCAATCGTCTTATAGGCGGCCACAACTATCTTCGCTAACTGTCGGGGTTTATCGGCATCGGTCAGAACAGCCAAAGCATTCGACACCTGAAAGTTCACCGCATCTCCTTTAATATTGGAGAGTATGAGATCACTTACTATCTCAAACGAACCACACAGGCGCATACCCAATTCAACCGCTGCCTCCGGTCCGTGATCATCCTGAACACGTTTAACGATCTCAGGCAGTGCGGTCATAGACGGGGTGCCGAAACACCTCGTATAAACGGCCGCAAACGTTTTTCCCCAGCTTTCACAGTCAACGAGCTCAGGAGTTAAATCCTTTGGTAAAGTAATCGTCAACATTCTATGTTTATCAGCAGGAGTAGAATTCGGAAACACAGCCTCCAGTTGGTCAAACTTCTCGGCAAGCCAGAAAGGGAAGTCATCGTTATCAACGGGACGCTGACCAAAAACCGAATTTACCATAACCGGATTTAGGCGTAAACCGCCACGTTCCGTTTGAACGGCCCCACCCCCGGGGGGACCACCCGGGAGATGACGACCTATGTATTGCACTAATGCACAAATCACAGCAATCGAGACAACGTGTAGTCTGCGAATATCAGCAAGGGGACAAGCGCCGTGATTCGGGTGCGGGGTAAATCCACCCAAAGCAGGCCAATTTGTACCTGGAATGGAAAGTGGACCTAACCTCGCAGCTGACAAAGAGTGGGGGAGGGCGCTATCAAACCAAACGCGATGCTGCCAATGATCAATAGGTATTTCCAGTGCCCTGTACGGTGTATATTCAGCCGGTACAGGGGAGGGTGTGTAGTGGAGGAACACTTGAGAATTTGCGTCCACCTCTGGAAATGTGACCCACAAGTAAAACAGCTCGAAAGGGTACGCCGGATCTGCACACACCACCAAAATCACAGCCATGCCTTCCTAAGGGACTTGGTAAGTTTGTAAATGGTTGCGCACCGCAATGCGACTATGCTGCGCAATGGCCACAGCCATGATTCCACCGGAACCACAGAAAAACAAAGTCAACTTTGTAGCACAACTGGGTAGTAAATCAAGGAAACCGTTTAGAAAGAATCAAGCTTGAATAAAGACCTATTTCAAAAAACAGGTAGGTTTCACCGACACCACCGTTTTCCGGAAACGACAGTGAAGGGGTTAAGGTTTGAACGAAATACTACTCGAGTGCCATGATATAAGACCACCAACGTACGGGCGCCATGTAGCAGGGTTTCTGTTCTCCCACAGAACTGTGCACAGAGGATTGGAACCTCAGCGAATTAGGGTGACCCAAAACTCACCTTAGTACCCAAGAAACCCCTTACCGAGCTAGCTACAGTGTCTCATTGGTCATAACCAACTCCCAATGTTTAGACAAACCAGAACATGAACTCACCAACCTCAGGTTACGTGGAACACATGAGCACTCTTTCGTTATACAATCATTTCAAACCAGAACATGGAGTAAAGAAGAACACGTGAGCATTTGAAATGTTTATTTACTAATGCCTTCTTCTCAGGCACAGTATCTTAGATAATACAAGTAAACATATTATCAACAACAAAGCTACAAGCATAGTTACTAGTCCATAGAAAGTGAACGGTGACAGCATGTTACCATGCTGTAAATTAATAAGGGTTAACAACACTTATTTCTCACCCTCCCTAACTCGCATATTATATTAACCACATGAGCGCTAGCGAAATTCCCCTCCTGTGCTCATGTTTTAAAAAACCCATTATTCATGACGAGCTGGGCTCGTCATGAGCGTGCGAGGAGGCTACCTCATGACGAGCCCAGCTCGTCATGAGCGTCGAAGGGGTTAATAGCTAAGAAGGTCTC
The DNA here is from genome assembly GCF_964261635.1 of Lissotriton helveticus. Classification (NCBI taxonomy): domain Eukaryota; kingdom Metazoa; phylum Chordata; class Amphibia; order Caudata; family Salamandridae; genus Lissotriton; species Lissotriton helveticus. The sequence goes on along the minus strand of NC_136061.1, from coordinate 221,475,708 downwards.
TTTGGGTTGAATTAGGGCGGGCCCATACCTCAGGATCCTAGAATGAAGGGATCACATCAGCATACACCAGCTCTCTGTGCATGCGAACAGCATCAAGTGTGTTATGTGTGTCTCAAGCAAAGCAATATAAAAACCCGCCTCAAGCCCAAAGTTGGCAGAAGCTGCACTTATGTTATGTCTATGAAGGCGCGAAGATCAGACCTAGACATAGTTTATTAAACAAAGCTGATATCAGAGTAATAACATATTATTCTCATATAAACCACAACGAACTACTAGGTTGAAAGCTAAATCAACAATTAAGTGTCGTGTGCAGAAGCAGCAAAAGGAAAAATGGCGTTTAAACATTTAATGAGCCTATGCTAACTTAACACATTATAAAGATATACAGTAGCTATATGACACTATGCCACTCCACGCCACTCTAAGCCATGCTAAGCCACTCCACCTAACTTCATGACACTCTCCTGTACTCTACACCGCTCCACTCTAATTAACACTACTTCACTCCACTCTAAGACGCTCCATGCCACCCCCTCCACTTTACTATATTCCACTCTACGCCACTCCACGCTATGCCACTTCACGGCACTCTACTCTACGCCACACTTCTCTATGCCACTCTCATTGCCACTCCACTCTGCGCCACACTACTCCACTGTACGCTACTATACTCTATGTCACTCTACTCTATGCCACTCTACTCTACGCAACTGTACTCTGCCACTCCACTCTATGCGAATCCACTCTGCTCCATGCCACTCTTCTTCTCTCCATGCCACTCTATGCTACTCTGCTCTAAGCCACTCTACACCCTCCGCAACACTCCATGCTACTACACTCTTCTCCATGCCATTCTACTCCATACCACACTAAGCAACCCTATGCCACTCCACTCTGCTCTGTGACACTCTACTCTATGCAATTCTTCTCTAGGCCACTGTACTCTACGCCACTCCAATCTATGCCAATCCACTCTTTTTCATGCCACTCCATGCCACTCCACCGTGCTCTATGCCACTCTACTCTACAACACTCCACTCCACTCACTGTACTCTAGACCGCTCCACTCCAGTGTACGTCACTGTACTCCAATCTGTGCCACTCTACTCCACTCCACTCTACTCTACTCTACACCACTCCACTCGACTCTATGTCACTTTACTCAATGACATTCTATTCTACCCCACTCTACTCAGTGCCACTATACTCTATGCCAGGGATACTCAAAGTACGTCCCGTGGGCCACATGCGGCCCTCCTGGCCTTTAATTGCGGCCCCCCTGATGACCAGCAGCTCTGGGCTGGTGTTCATTTGACAGTTCAGGAACATTCAGACAGCAGTTAAACAGGCATAAATAAAGGTTTTCTGGTTACACATTTTTGCAATGCGGCCACCATCAGATGAGTATATCTTTCCCTCTCACATTACATATTAGAAGTCCATCTTTCATTACCCTGACTCTCACCCCGCTGGCATAAGTGCGGCCCATGGACATGCCACAGACAATACTTTATGCCCCCGGTTAAATGTTTGAGAGTACCCATGCTCTACACAATTTCACCCTACCCGCTCCAGTCTACTCCACTCCACTCAATGGCACTTTTAGGCACTCTAGTCTCCACCACTTTACTCTCCACCGCTCTACTCCACACAGTCTATGCCACTTCACTCTACTCCATGCCACTCTACTCTAAGCCATCCCATTCCACTCTACGCTACTCTACTCCACTCTACTTTATACCACTCTATGCCACTCCACACCACTTTACTCTACGCTACACAACTCCACTCTCTGCCACTCCAATCTATGCCACTCTACTCTGTGTCACCCTACGCCACCCTGCTGTACGCCACTCTATCCTACCCTACGCGACTCAACACTACGCCATTTCACTCTAATGTACTCCACTCCACTCTACTCTACGCAACTCCACTCTATGCCACTTTATTTCACTATTACAAAAAACAGAAGGAAGTGGAACAAGCATTTGCAATGCAATAGGTCTCGCATTAGGAAAGTTTGAGCTATTGGTATTGT